>NC_135712.1:82558846-83292596 GCF_964656455.1 Halichoerus grypus
TGTCTTTCTCATTTCCTTCCTTCCTAATAACTTGCTTTCCCCCTTTATTAAAAAATATACATATCATAGAGTATTTGTAAAATGTAGAAATGTAAAAGTTACATTTTATATCTTTTCAGTCTTTTTTAATATATCAATCAATATACTTAAGCATTTTCACATATTAAATATTCTTTGCAAAAACAAAAGCCCTTCCTTTCATAGATATATTGATCTACTTATTCATTTGCTATTGATGGATATATATGGGCCAGAGGTTTTCATATTAATTTTTGCTATTGTGTATAATGCTGCTATAAATATCCTTGTCCATATTGTTGCCTTTATTTCTGATTTTCCTCTAGCAGAAAGGAATTACTGAGTAAATTGTATAGATATATTTTAGATAAAGAAGCATTTTCAAGCATCAGTAACAGGATTCATTACACACACACACACATATGCACATGCACACACATGCACACACACACAACTAGGACAAATAAAAAATGGTCCTTGTGTTTCTACATTTCAAGAATAAACCCCAACATAGAAATTTCACAAAGCTGGTTTTGGAGGGTAGTTGACAAGTTCAGTTTTGAACACAAACTGAATGAAAAGAATCTATTCACAGCCCCCACCCAGGCTCATTTACAGACAAAACTCATAGGTATCTGCATTTGGCCCTAACTCTTTGTTTTTCTAGGTCGTGTTGCCCTCCATTCTTGGAAAGTAGACTCCAACTACAAAACATATTCTTCTCTCACCTGACTACAACTCACATCCCAGATGAGCCCGGGGCAGAGCCTTGAAAAACCTGACACCTCCTGCTTTACCTGGCCAAGAGTTGACCCCCCCCACATACCATCTGCCATGGGTGCAGCTGCAACCCTCTTGCATCCTTTATTTTATTTTATTTTTCTCTTTCTGGAATTTTCTTTTTCTTTTTTTTTATTATGTTCAATTAGCTACCATATAGTACATCATTAGTTTTTGACTCTCACATCCTTTAAAACTCCTTAAAATGCCCAGCCTGACAGAAACTCGGGACTGACATTTCTCTAGATGTCTGGCCCCTCTCCTCCCTTGACGAGTGAATAAACTCTGTCCTGCTTTTTGCTCCCCTCATCAGTTCTTTGCCACCTCACATCACCGGCTACCCTAACACTGAACAAATAAACATATATAAATGGAAGTGAAAATGAGGGTAGAATTTATTTCAAGAAATTCATATCGTCAACAAATGCGATTGCTGTTTTTGACATTTTGTATCTCATTATAGTATATTAACCAGAATTATAAGAACATTATAGAGATATCCAGGGTGCTATTTTATATTTTCCACAGTGAAACGTTACTTTTATAAATAGCTCCCAGCAGAGAAATTGAAGAAAAATACTTGAGATTTTATCTCCCTTATATGCTCATCTTACTGTTTAGCCCTTCTTATACGCAATCATTACTTAATCATTACTTAAGGAACATATATCAATGTGATCCCTTTTCACTTGTGAATAGAGGAATAACTATATTCTTCTTTTGTATTTATTTATTTATTTTTAATTTTAATTTTTTTAAATAGGCTCCATGTCCAGCATGCAGACTAATGTGGGGCTTGAACCCACAACCCCGAGATCAAGACCTGAGCCGAGATTAAGAGTCAGGGGCCCAACTAAATTAGCCACCCAAGCGCCCCATAACGATCTTTTTCCATATAATGTATCCAGTTAGGAACACTTTTCCCAACCAAGTAAAGAATGATGAAACTGGTCCATCCTTTCCAAAGATTCCCAAGTGAACTGATGCAAACTTCAGTTTACTCTGTCTTCACGTAACTCAGTTGACTCCACCTTGTGCAAGGCTGTCTTGACTTTCTTTTTCTTTCTTTTCATCCTCTGTACTTTTTTTTTTAAATAAAAAATAAATGCTTTCTCCAGAAGAAGGAAGAAAAATTTTAAATGTTCCCAGTAGTATCTTATAGCATGTAGGATGGCCTTACTGCATCAGTGATGTTGTTGCTATGATTGGTTACCACAACAAAGCTTATAAATAGATTTGCCTACTCACTAAGACCTGTTCCTTTTGAAGGACTGTTTGAGTCAAAGAATGGATGATAGCTTTGCTAAAATACATGATCTCTTTCCTCTCCAGAGCTTTCGCCCGCTGTGCCATTTGAAGATGTCTCAGTGTTTTCATTCTAATGTGTTTTAAAGTGTATTTTGATCTGGCAGAGAATTAAAAAAAAAAAGGAAATTTTTTTTCCTTTGTCTATTACTGAATTGATGGTACAGTCATTTTGCTTCATGATTTTGAAACAAAACTTGTTTGAATTGATGATTGTTTTCTGGTGCAGTGTAAACTTTTAGTTAGCTAGCAGGGGCGAACTTCTTTGTCTCTCACTTGCTCTGAATGCTATGAATGTATCCATTAAGAAACATTTATTGGATGCCTTCCATGTGCCAGACACTCTGTTAAGTGCTAGGCATGTGGCATTGAAAAAAAACTAGACTTGGCCCTGGTCTTCATGGAGCTTATAGTTTATGGGAGAAAGAGACTGTAAAGTAAGGAGCACAGAAATCAACATACAATTATAAAGTGTTATGAATACTATGAATTATAAGTACAATGATTAAAAGTGTTATGAAAGAAAACAGGGTGCTTGGTATCTGAAGCCCTGAATGATTGTCAGATTGAGAGTGAGAGACATGGGGAGTACAGTTAGTATGGTATGGCAGCATTCCAGGTTAGTAATCTAAACTGCTGTTGAAAATTACCTTTCATACAAGGTCTTCTATACAAGATGTGGGTTATTTACATTTTAAATTTTCATTCCAATTTTGGATATGTTTGGCATTCTGTATCCATATTGGAAAAATGTGTACCACTTTTCTGACATACTATGCCACTATATGATAATGAGCCAGTGTGTTTGTCCTCTCCAGAGTAATTAATTGTATTGACCATTTGTATAGGGCAGTTTTTAAAACCAGAATCTCTTGACTTGGCAATTACAGTTGACCCTTGAACAATGTGAGGGTTAAGGGTACCCTGCACAGTCAAAAATCCATGTATAACTTGACTTACCCCCAAATTTAACTACTAATAGCCTACTGTTGTCTGAAAGCCTTACCAGTAGCATAAACAGTTGATTAACACATATTTTATATATGTATTATATACTGTATTCTTACAATAAAGAAAGAAAAGGAGAGAAGAAAGGAGAGAAAAGAAAATGTTATTAAAAAAAAAAAAAGAAAGCCATAAGGAAAATACATTCATAGGATTGCACTATAAAAATCTGCATATATATGGACCTGTTTAGTTCAAACTTGTGTTGTTCAAGGGTCAGTTGTACTTCTGAATATGCCATGGGTGTGCTAATTTCTCCTTGCAGTTCTATTAATATTTGTTCTATATATTTTGAGACTATTTTATTAGGTGCATATAAGTTTTTTTTTTTTTAAAGATTTTTATTTCTTTATTTGAGAGAGAGATAGAGACAGAGATAGCAAGAGAGAGTAGGAGCAGGGAGGAGAGGGAGAAGTAGGCTCCACACTGAACAGGAGCCTGATGTGGGACTCAATCCCAGGACCCTGGGATCATGACCTGAGCCAAAGGCAGATGCCTAACCGACTGAGCCACCCAGGTGCCCAGGTGCATATAAGTTTTAAATCATTATATTATCCTGGATACTTGAGCATTTTATCATTACTTAGCAACCTCTGATCTCTAATTATGCTTGTCAAATTCTATTTTGGTTAAAGATATAGCAACTCCAGGTTTCTGTTTTCCAGGGATAATAGGTTTCTACTTTGTTTTTAGTGTGTCTCTTGTAAACAGCCTACATCTGGATTTTTGTGTTTTTGTCCAATGTGTCAATGTCTGTGTTTTGTTCTTAAATTGGTAAGTTTGGTCTATGATGTTTTTATTTTTAAATTATTGATATATTTGGGTTGTTTCCATCTTTCTTTTGCTTCTATTTTTCTGCTTTGGTCCCTCATACTATCTTATGCATGCCATATTGTTATTCTTTCCAGTGTTATTCTATCCCAATCTTCTATCAATTAGAATCACTTGGGAGATTTATTTTTTTTAAATTTTTATTTATTTTTATTTTTTAAATTTTATTTTATTATGTTATGTTAGTCACCATACCATACATCATTAGTTTTTGATGTAGTGATCCATGATTCATTGTTAGCGTGTAACACCCAGTGCTCCATGCAGTATGTGCCCTCCTTAATACCCATCACCGGGCTAACCCATCCCCCCACCTCCTCCCCTCTAAAATCCTCAGTTTATTTCTCAGAGTCCATAGTTTCTCATGGTTCATCTCTCCTTCCGATTTTCCCCCTTCATTTTTCCCTTCCTTCTCCTAATGTCCTCCATGCTATTCCTTGTGTTCCACAAATAAGTGAAACCATATGATAATTGACTTTCTCTGCTTGACTTATTTCACTTAGCATAATCTCCTCCAGTCCCATCCATGTTGATGTAAAAGTTGGGTATTCATCCTTTCTGATGGCTGAGTAATATTCCATTGTATATACGGACCACATCTTTATCCATTCATCTGTTGAAGGGCATCTTGGCTTTTTCCACAGTTTAGCTATTGCGGACATTGCTGCTATGAACATTAGGGTGCATATGGCCATTCTTTTCACTACATCTGTGTCTTTGGGGTAAATACCCAGGAGTGCAACCGCTGAGTCATAAGGTAGCTCTATTTTTAATTTTTTGAGGCACCTCCACACTGTTTTCCAAAGTGGCTGTACCAACTTGCATTCCCACCAATAGTGTTAGAGGGTTCCCCTTTCTCCACACCCTCTCCAACATTTGTTGTTTCTTGCCTTGTCAATTTTTGCCATTCTAACTGGTATAAGGTGGTATCTCAGTGTGGTTTTGGTTTGAATTTCCCTGATGGCTAATGATGATGAACATTTTTTTCATGTGTCTGTTAGCCATTTATACAAATTTATACAAATTCTTCTTTGGAGAAGTGTCTGTTCATCTCTTCTGCCCATTTTTTGACTTGATCATTTGTTTTTTGGGTGCTGAGTTTGAGAAGTTCTTTATAGATCTTGGATACCAGCCCTTTATCTGTAGTGTCATTTGCAAATATCTTCTCCAAAGGCTAGGGAAACAAAAGCTTCTGTACTTGGGAGATTTAAAAAAATATTAATATTCAGGCTTCACCCCTAGGGATTCTATTTAAGGTCTGGATGGGGCCTGGACAGTGGTATTTTTGAAAAGTTCCCCGGGCAATATAGTCTAGGCACTTTTGTAATTCAGAATTTCCCATCTCCATCTAACATCACATCCTAACCACTTACAATGCATGGAGAAGCTACCTTTATTCATTCTGGTGAAATTCTTGGAACAATCTGGCCTGGGATTAGTATTTGCACTATTTCCACCTTGTTCTCTAGGAACTGTCTCCCTAACTTGATTTCCATTCCCCACTGTCTCATAGCTCCCTGAACCCACATCAAATCTGTATCTTGACAGAGTCGGGTATTTCAGGTATTAAGAGTTAGGTATAGTTCAAATCTTATCTCTGGCTGTGAGATCCTCTAACAGTTTAAGTTATAGCATTGACTTGATCCTGTTAGTTTCTCTTAGATTCTTTTTTTTTTTTTATGGCTATACCATAACTTTTTTTTTTTATTAACATAATGTATTATTTGTTTCAGGGGTACACGTCTGTGATTCATCAGTCTTACACAATTCACAGTGCTCACCATAGCCCATACCCTCCCCAATGTCATGGATTGGAAGAACAAATATTGTGAAAATGTCTATGCTACCCAGAGCAATCTACACATTTAATGCAATCCTTACCAAAATACCATCAACTTTTTTCAAAGAAATGGAACAAATAACCCTAAAATTTGTATGGAACCAGAAAAAAACCCCAAATAGCCAGAGGAATGTTGAAAAAGAAAAGCAAAGCTGGTGGCATCTCTTAGATTCTTTTCTTTAGTCTGCTGGAATTACCAATCCCCACCCCCTAACCCCTCAGCAGAGTCACCATTTGCTTAGATCTGGTCTACCAACCTGTTGCTGAAGATGCCAATAACAATGTTATTGAAATAGTCACTGTAAAACATAGATCCTGGTAGTTCTGAGAGGTGGAATTTCTTCTATCTGTTAAAGCTAATAGTGAACAATAATGTCCTCTAATCCAGTGGCTTTCCCAAAGTGTCATTCCTGGACCAGCAGCATCAACATCAACTGAGAACTTGTTAGAAATACAAATTCTCTGGTCCTACCCTAGACCTCTTCAATCAGAAATACTGAGTGGCAGAGCCCAGCAATCTATGTTTTAATTAATCTGCCAGCTTATTCTGCTGCTCAGTCAAGTTTGAGAGCCACAGCTCTAATTCAAAAGGTTTTTCAATATTCAATTTAATTAAGAAGACAGGAAAATTTTCTTTATAGTGGCAACCAGTTAATTAACTAGGAAATCAAGAATGGCAAAACTCAAAAAGAAAATAAACTATTCAGTGGGTAGTACTATATTTTATAATTTTATATTTTAATTTACATTGAACATTACCCCAGTATTAGGCTAATCTTCATGTTAATCTGTTTTTCTTGAAATTGAAAGTTAGTATATTATTAAGTCAAGTGAGAAGGTCAAGACAAAAACTGTGAGTGAATTATCTAAATGGAATGTGGACTGATACCAAATTATTCACATCTAACCCTCCTGTACAGAAACAATTATCATGCTCTTTTAAAATTTAATATGGAGTCAAATACTTTCATTTGTATTTCTTTTTTTTTTAGAAGAGTTTATTTATTTGACAGAAAGAGAGAGAGAGAGCGTGAGCGTGCACACAAGTAGGCAGAGCGGCAGGCAGAGGGAGAGGGAGAAGCAGGCTGGCTCCTCACCGAGCAGAGCTAGGGATAGGGGGCTCCATCCCAGGACCCTGGGATCATGACCTGAGCCGAAGGCGGATGCTTAACCAACTGAGCCACCCAGGTGCCGCCTTTTGTTTCTACTTCTATAGACTGTGGTTTCCACAACAAGAATAACAAAACTGTTGTTTATCCTTATGTTATGCTAATCGACACTTGCTAGGTATACACCAGTACACAGAATGCTATGAAATAACTAGGCCCCAATGAAGAAAAAATGCACAGTCAAGCCTTCTCTTTGTAAAATTTGGTCCTAGAAAAAAATAGATTTGGGGCTGGAAAAAAATAGAGTTTACCATCTAGAATCTTAAGTATCATACACTAGTTTTATCTCTGAATTTATATAAAAAATTCATTTTTGTCCTGTTTACTAGTTTCTGAACTCATTTTTCCTTTGCTTAAAGTAGAGTACCCTTAAGATATCCAGATAGCTTTTAATGGAAACATATTCTTTCACTAGCAGTAAACTGAGGGGAAAGAAGATAATTCAACCATTGAAATGTTTTCATGAAAATCTAGTTTTCATATTTATAATAGTGTATTATAATAGCTTAGATAATGTACTTAATAGACTATGAGACTTAACAGGGCCCTTGGGTTGTTAGTGGTGGAATTACAGGCTGTGTGGAGGAAGTACCATGGACTCTATAGCCACAGGGTGATGGGGGTAGGGATGGGAGTTGGGGAGGGAGACATGTGATACCCTCCACTGCAACAGTATGGCAGGGCACACACTGGGGAAATCATGGAGAGCCCCATGAGCCAAACACACATTTACAGAGCATGTAAACATGAATATTGGCCATTTCAGGGATGCCATGTGCCTTTGTGGTGGGTATTTTGCAAACATTATTGGAGAAAGTAAAAACTTCTTTAGAGATATATTTGATTACAATTCTGTAACTAAACGGCAGGTTAAGGGACTCCTGTGATGAGTGCTGGGTGTTGTATGTAAGTGTTGAATCACTAAATTGAAACTAATATTACACTGTATGTTAACTAACTGGAATTTAAATAAAAACTTAAAAAAAAAAAGAAAAAAATAATTTGACTGTTAGAGCTTCCTTAGATTTGGAGTGGCCTTCCAGTTCAAACCTTGTAACTCCCTGAGCCTGGTGGTTTAATTTTCCTAGGTTCTCAGGAGGTCTAGCCAGGTGGCAAAATTTCTTATTTTCCATTTTCCTCCAGTATGTATGAATGCAAGTGAAATGAGAAATTATTGTTCTTACCTCCAAAGTCCTATAACCTTGGTGTGGATGAAGCCTACCAAAGTAAGAAATATCCTTAAATCGTCAAATGCATCTCCTGGCAAACTAGGAGTCTGGTAGATGTTCTCTCTAGGTCAGGACTAATCTCTTCACATTGGAGGCTAGTCCTTTCCATGTATGGTCTGCTCTGCTTTTTTCTCTCTCCCTTGCTTCCCCATAGCTTCATACCCTCAGGCCTCTACAGCAAATTTATCCAGTAACCTGTCAAATCATCTCAATCTCATCCTTGAGGTCTCCTAGGCTGTGGTTTCCTGTTTATACTACTCATCAAATCATCCTAGTTAGGGTCTTCTGGAATGCCCAGACTGTCACGGAATCATCGTGAATATACTAGCAACAAGTCACAGGGTCTTTCAGGCTTCATGTTTTCTGTATAAATAAATCCATGACTTTTCTTCATTTTCCACCACTTCCTTAAGAAATATACTTACTCTGTGTGTAAATGGAATTAGTGGGGGCATATGTGTTAATTTCTTTGGTTTTTGTGTATCTAATTGTTTTAACGCCACTTGGTTTAGTTGTGTTAGAGTTGTCTTTGACTGTAAGGGCCTGGAGTTCAGGATGTGTGTTCTACTTGGCCTGAATATTGCTCAGCTAGGGCTATATGCAGCTGGGTACTTTATAATGATGGGAGGAAGAACATTCTGCCTTTGGGTCTGACTTGCATTGTCCTAAAAGGCTGAAGTCCAGCCCCGTAGATTTGTGGACATGTCTATTTTGGTCCAACACAATAGCTGGTTATCAAATCCCTTTCTACAGTCTATAGAATTTATACATCGGTTTATGTCTCTAACATTCAATTTTGGGTCTGTAAAATGGTATCATTCCACTACAAAACCCTGCATAAATGGTAATATTCTTCTGTTCTGTCTGATGACAAAATCTCCCTCCATTGCCACTCAAGCATATTCAAAATGAGAAAGGAAATGCCTCTCTTTATATAATAAGGATTTTAGCTTACATTTCAACACCATGGAAACTAGGCACTGGGATAGGATCTTTTCGGTCTAAATATATCCTTGGCTTTCAATTATATTTTCTATTTCACCAAAATGGCTTTTAAAATTCCCCCATGTTCACACCATTTTCCTTTATTTTGGGTTGGCAGGATCACCTTGAGCCCACCCCTCAACTTTCATCAGCAAATATTATCACTTCAAGAGAAGCATAAATTGGGGCAATCTGAGTACAAAGGAATCTCTCTGAGAAGCTATTCTGGTGCCACAGGAATGTAGAATAAGATTAAAGTGTGTCTCAGATTAGGGGTAGCCACTTTTAACTCCTTAAAAGTTAATTCTTTGAACTTCCATAGGAGATAGAATCCTGGTATAAAGGATAAAGACCTTCCTTTAAGGGTGGAGAATCAGGCCTTCCTCCAAGAAACACCAGCAAGATGGTGGAAGCACTGTGGTTAGATTGCCAGATACTTGTGACTTTGCGAAATTGTTTTTGCTCCTCTGGCTTTCCGTTTCCCTCTGAGTGAAGTGAAGTGTTTGTGTAGAGATTTTCTAAGATTCTTTCAAGCTCCACTTACTTGTCAACAAATATTTATGAGCATTCACTAAGTTCCAGGCACTAGGGATGAAGTGATAAACAAGGGAGATGGAGTCTCCAGCATTCCAGAACTAGGATGTAATCTGAAAGATTGTCAATTACATTTAATAAGGATTTTAGCTTAATATTAGCCTTTGGAGCATCCCATCTTATTTCAAGTTGTGCCTCTTTTGTCCTTTTTCTACTTGTTGGTCTTCCTCAATCATTCCGGGAGAAATAAATCAAACACTTGTCTTATAAGATGTATTGAGAAAATGCCAAATATATCCTGTTGGTCAGAATTTGTTTTGATGAATTGTGGTTGATACCACCTGCATTCATGGGTATGATTTAGGGAGGGAGGACAGATATTATGACCACATTTGGGTCTTACTGCTGTGTCATAATTATATGGTTGTATGGATAAAATGTCATTGAAAATAAAATGGTTGGAAAAAACCCTATCTTTAGAATCAGTTTGTTAGATTATTCCTACGTAGATAGATCTATTGCATTTAGGAGTGGGCTCATATTTTTGAGTGCCAATGTGTGTTATTTTCCTATGCTTAAACAAACAGCTATGCTTAAAGCTTAATGAAGTAGGAAAGGCATTCAGGAAGAGCTAGAGCCAACATCTTGTATATTTGAACCTGTCTGTTCTGCCAGTGACCCATAGAGTGAAGAGCTGTGTCAGCTAATCATTTAGTTGACCATTGCTGACAGACAAATACCTTGTGCTGAGCTTGGAGAGAATGTCACAAAAACATCAGAAGTCAACAAGGTGACATGATCTCTGTGGGGTCCTATACTTATTTTTCCCATTGCTTGGAGCTGAGCAATTACACATACACATGCATCTTATCTTCAAATAATATACACATTTTAAGAGTTTAAAGTACTTTGTTTTCAGAAGGTGTTTTAAAAACTAGTTGGACACATATTTTTTCCAATGATGATAATTAGCTGATTAATAATATCATAGTCATCAAAAGAGATAGCATGTTTTCAAAATCATGCAACAATAGATGAGCCCTTACATGGTTTTAATTGGAACACCTAATAATTATAACCTTGTAGATGCAAGGGAAGACATGTGTTCAAATGTAAACACAAACACAGAAAACAAAACACAAATTTGTCAGCAGAAGACTGCCTGCTTATATGACTACTAAACCAGAAAACAGCTGTTTTATTTAATGCATTGTTTCAGGGGATATAGGACTGAAGTGAAATCACTGAAGTAGTGGTCCCCAACGTAGTAAAGTCCTATTATCCACCTATCCCATGACCTGCAAATTTTGAAAGATTTCTTCCCTATCCAATTGTTTTTATTAATTATAGTGTTTCTATTTTAGTAAGCAAAGACAATTGTAGCTATCAGTTAACTATTGTGATGAATGTGAAACAATGGATATTCAACACTGAATTGCTATCATTTCTACCCAAACCAAACCAATTTGTTAGAGATATCTTAGACTCCCTTATGGTGATCAAGTATGTGATTTCCTTTAGACACTTAAAGTTCTTGAAAATGGCACATGAAACCCATTGCTACTTTTTAGGAAGTCCTAGAGTTTCAGAGATCTCTTACGAGGAAACTCAATGATGCATAAAAGTTATATGTGTGAATTTAGTTGTCTTTGATGAACTTAAAGTTGAAGAAGTTTTTATTGCAACTCCTTGTTCCAAATGCTTTTCTAAGAATGTGAAGAACCAAGCTATATTTTCTTAGCAGAAGCAAACAAACATATACATTGCAAGAAAAATTTGATGGGCCCTTTATGAGCTGAGTCTTTTGGTAATTATCAAAAGATGTATGGCTCAACAATGGGACTATTTATTGTTCTTCGCAGACCTGAGGGAGCACGATTTAAAATAGGCTGGGTTGTAAAGAGCAAAAGAAAGAACTAAAAACAAGTGTTTTTCATAAAAATGTGAACTACCAATTGCATTGTGATGTGATTGATATTGAAAGATGTGGAGTAAGTTAGGAAGATATATTTTTCTCCTTAAATAACCTTTAAGGTTATTTATACTACTCTGAGAATTAATGTTTGCCTTTGGGAAGTGTGTGTGTGTGTGTATGTGTGTGTGTGTTCCAACAGCTATCTACTGAACGGATTGGATATGTGATATCAAAAGAGAACTACTTGGAATGCTTAGGCCCATTCTGAACTGCATTGTGATTTTTGAGCCTTAAAGCTATGTCTGCACCCCTACCCCAACTCCACACTGTTTTTTAGGGTCAGATGTGTCCAGTGCTACCCAGTCTGCTTCCTCAAGTCCTGAGAATGTTGTTCTCTAGATTGAAGACCTCTGGTTCTGGGAATGGTACTGCTGGGGGAAAGAGGAAAGATACTTGAGCTGAGATCCTCTCTAGAAGGTAAAAAGTATGGAAGGAAGGATATGCTAAGGATGGGAGGAAGTTCACATTACAGAGATGCTCTATGAGAGAGGCAAGGTTGTAACTATGGGGGAACAGGGTTAGGAGCTAGGATGCATGTGACTATGAGAGTCCTCCTTCCACCATAAAATGTTTTCTTGAATGGTCTATCCCTGAATGTGAGAAAAGTCATATAAAATTTTATGTCCATCAGTCAACCCTCTGCCGACTCCACTGCCCTGTGTTTTATTACTTTTAGTTATCTCAACCATTCAGTTAAGTTTGATGTGTCTAAATACGCTTGTGTGTTGGTGTTATGAATGACAATAAAGGTAAAGCAAAAAGACAAATGGTCTTCATTTCAAATCAATTAGTTGTGGAGGAGGATGATGTTTACTTCAAGGAGGATGGGCTGACCTTTGAGCTTCACCTACACATTGCCTCCTACAGTGTTCCCCAAACAGTGTCTCAGACCATATTAATAGTTGTTCCACCCCAAGAAATTGTTCTATGGCCAAATAAGTTTGAGATATGTTGTATACCATAGGAAACCCACAGGAAATCCACATTAACAGGCTAAGAAAATCTGAGGAGTCCTATAGTAAAGACAATTATTTAACCTTGCTTAACCCAGTATTTCCCAATGGATTTGACTATAGACTCATTTTTTTCCATAGGACATATTTTTCATAAAACAAGATTAACATATGGAGAACACTACTGCATTTTCTTTCTTGAAATAATTTCTTCCTTTACTTCTATGACATCATACTCTTGGTTTTCCTTGTATCTTCCTGAGCACGTTTCTGCCCTCCTTTGCTGGCTCATAGTCTTCTGCTTGGTCATTGGATATTAGATTTCCTCAAGGTTTGGCCCTAGGCCTTCTCCTCTTTCCATTCCTTATTCTCTCACCATGCCCATAGCTTTAACGAGTTTCATGGAGATGTCTCACAGATGTCTAGCTCCAATCTAGACCTCTTCTCTGGGCCTCAGCCATGTATATCCACCAGTTTATTTTGACATCTCTACTTGGATGTCCAACTCATGTTAAATCACGATCATTGTCTTCCTGCCTTTGTCCTGTTTTCTTGCTTTATTTCTTTTTTCAGCAAATGGCATTGCAATGCATTCTGTTATGCAACTCAGGAAACTGGAGTCATCTTGACACTACACTACATCACACTGATTGAGTTGTATAGATGTTACTTCCTAGGAACCTTAAATTCATCCACTTCTCTACATCTCCATTTCTCCTTCTTTGGTCCATGTTACCAACTTTTCACACTTGGGATCTTACAAAGGCTGTTCTAGGCTTATAGCATCCACTCTTGCCCTCTCTAATCCATTATCCACAATACAGCCCAATTACTCTTAGAATAAGGACCAAATCCTCAAGTAAAAAAGACTGTGAGATCAGGCTTCTGTCTCTTGTTTTAGCCTCATTTTGCATTATACTTACCTGTAACCCTCTTTGCTTCTCTGGTTCTGATTTACTTTATAAAAAAAATTGAGATAGCATTCACTCTTTTTGGTATTTATCTTTATGGTATGTTACACCATAAAATTTGCTCTTTTAGAGTGTACAGTTTAGTCATTTTAGTATATTTTCAAGGTTGTGCAATGATCACCACTATCTAATTCCAAACTATTTTCATCACCCCTAAAAGAAATCCATTAGTAGTCACTGTCCATTTCCTGATCCCCCAGTCCCTGGCAACCACTAATCTATATTCTTCCTCTATGGATTTGTCTATATTGGACATTTCGTGTAAGTGGAATCATGTAAATGGAATGTGCTCTTTTGTGTCTGGTTTTCTTTAACTTGGCATACTGATTTCCGGGTTCATGCAAGTTGTAGCATGTATTAGTACTTTATTCCTTTTTATTGCCAAATTGCATAGATATAGCACATTTTGTTTATCCATTCATCAGTTGGTGGACATTTGGATTGTTCCCACTTTTTGGCTATTAGGAATAATGCTTCCATGAACACTTATGTACAAAATTGGTGTGAACATATTCTTTTGGGCATATTCCTAAGGATAGAATTCCTTGGTCATGTGGTAATTCTATGTTTAATTTTTGAGGATCTGCCAAATTGTTTTCAAAGTGGCTGTACTACTTTACATTCCCATCAGCAATGTATGAAGGTTCTAGTTTCTTCACATCTTTGCTAACTTGCTATTGTCCATCTTTTTTATTAAAGCCATATTAATAGTTAAGAAGTAGTATCTCATTGTGGGTTTGATTTGCATTTCCCTAGTGATTAATGCAGTTCCTGGTTTATTTTTAATTTTTGAAATGCATCGTATTTCCTATTGCCACAGGGTCTTTGCATGTACAGTTCCCTTTCCCCCAATCCTTTCACTTTTAACTTGACTCTACCTTCTGCTCTCTTTATACTGACAACAATTATCGTTTCCTTAAAGAAGTATTCTTTAATATCTCTAGGTCAAATCTGTTGACTCTAAGCTTTCATTGGGTTGCATAATTCTCACTCATAACACTTACCATAATTGTAACTCCATATTTATTTGTGTGATTTTTTGATTAGTGCCTCCTCTATCAGCAGATTACATGTTTCATGAAGGTAGGAAACCTGTTTATATTACTTCCCATTGTATTCTCAGCACAGACAATGCCTGACACATAGTAGTTAGTCAAATATTTTCTGAATGAATGAAAGAATAAATAGATTGGTCCTGGATTAAAGAAATAACTTTAATAAGTAAAGGCATTCAGTACTACTATGTATTCCTGTGGGATTTCTCAGAAGACAGCTTGGGGTCACAAATCCTCTCTCTATATGAATAATTATATACTTTGGTGAGTTAGAAAAGATAAATGGGAGGAGAAATTCAGGGCAGAGAGCAATATCTGTAGGGATGAAGGATAGACACTTTTCATCAGATTACTTTTGCGTACCCTCACGAATTAAAAAGTGATGGGTTTTTATGATTTTGGACAGCTTGTAGAAATCAACTCAATTGTCTTTTAAACTAATTTCCTCATGAATTAATTTCCTTAAAATTATTAAAATGAAAATTCAGTTTTCTTGCAGTGCACTGGCCTTTCTTTGACTAGTCACTTTTACATTGGCATATAGGCACTATTTGCCATGCTTTAGACTTCTAAAAGAAAGTAAAATGGAAGACCTCTAGCAAATTTTATCCACTGACATGAGTTATCTCCATTGGTCATTTCTGTCTGAAACCCAAGATTCTTATTCATTTTAGTTGCATGCTTTTGCTAAGCATTAGATGACATTTACTTATACAAATGAAAGCTAGAATTTCAGGAAAATCTATTCTAACATCCTCCAACATTTATCATTTCAAGTGACCCACACTAAAGAGCAGCATGCATACCCTTGTACTCTGACACTCAATGGGGATATCAGCTAGCAGGTAGGACCCTTTGCTCAAATGCAGTGCATATAGCAAAGGAAGATAGTAACCAGTACTCCATATCCATCAACAAACAATAACATCCTGAAGCATAATGACTATGACCATGGTAGCCCCCACCTCACCTGTAGTCAAGTGTAGCCTTGGGTAATAAAGATGGAAAACAGCAATACTAAAGAAAACATGCCTGTAAAGGGGGCTTTTACTAAATTGCTGAAGGTGTCAAGCTTCTTTTCCTTCTCCTTGTTAGTAAACTCTTCATGGTTGAAGGAATGGAGGCCTAATGACAGGAGATGGACACGCCACAGACAGAAGTGGCCCTCAGACCCTGGCGGTCACTGTGTGACGGTGTGTGTGAAGGAATGTACATCCTTTTTACGTCTTTGTTCCAGTGGACATGGTCCACTGGCAAATCCTGTTGCACTAAGATCGGAGGCTGCAGATAACCCAAACATAATCCAGACATGTGGACATTGTTCCTGTGACATAGCGTTACGATTCCAAAGTGCACCAGCCCTCTCAAAAAACAAACAAGACTGGTTTCTTCCTGCATAGAACTCTAGATCTATGTCTCTCTCTTTCTCAATCTCTAATGCTTTTTCTGTCCTTGTTGCTGTCAGTCTCTTTCTCTTTGTCTTTCTCTCTTCTTGTGTTTTCATCAATTAAATACTTAAACTTATAGGTGTGTTATGTATATATATTTCCTAGACATTGTGTGTACATTGCCCATAGACACAGTTGACTACTTAATATACATAAAACATGTAAGATGTAAGATATATATACATATTCAAAATATTTATAACCCCCAAGTAAAAAGGAAACTCTCAATCTGTTATCGAATGGGCAAACATAAATTACTATATTTACCTTTTATAGGAGAAGACAATACTAGTTTTATCAGAAATAGTGTGAGGATGAATTGGAGTTTATAAATGCTTGTCCAAATAGACTCAATGCCCTTCCCTGGGCTTCCCTGCCCATGGGCTCAGCCAGTGTCACTCTATAAACAACTTGGGTTCTTGTATCAGCTCTTGGGTTCTCCCTGGACTCTGCCTTTGGAAACTTTTCCTTAGGAGTCTTATTATTTATTGTTAATTTTGCACTGTAGATTCTGCCTGTTCTGTACCCACTTACCTGGACCTGGCTCTTTTTATCTGCCTTGCCTTCCAGATCTGTCTTTCCTTGGGTACTGACTCTAATGTCCTGAAGCCACAGAAAGGCAATGTCAGGCAGTTATTCCTAGAAACCCTGAAATTTATAAGGACCTACTCTGTCCTCCAGTGGCAGCAGATTTGGGAGGAACATAGAGCCCTTTTTGGGTGGCTTCAGAAGGTATAGCTGAGGCTCAGTGCCTGGGTTCTCAGGACCAGGTGCCTCAGCTCTAGGGCTCAGCTCTAGAGGCCACAGAGGGACATGCCACACTGGCAGTGAGTCTCATGCCTCCTGCTCATGATGAACCAAGAGAGTTCATATTCTAGTGCATAGCCTGGAACACTTGGTCCTACTGGCATTTCTGCTGCCCCAATCCTGTAGCAGCTGCACTGGAAACAATTTACCTGAAACTCAAAGACATTGCTTTATCTTGCAGGTGCAATTTATCAGGAAAAATGGAACATATAGACATATGGTCCCAAGGGGGTTATATGGTTTGCCTTATATTTGGTGAAAGAAGCTCAGAGTTATATAGAACTTTTCTTCCAGATGAGTGAGCCTCCTTTAGAGGACTTCCTGAACCTTTTAGCATCATCAAAGCATAAATTTGGGGCTGTCGTTGGTGTAAGTTGGCCTCCATGTTATGATGGTTTTGCCTAGAGATGGGAAAATGGTGAGCTATATCATGAATGATCAAGTCTTAGGACTTAGTTGTAGGAAGAACTAAGGGGAATTTTTTCTTTTTTTTAAATAAACTGGAATGAGTCCTTCTTTCACTTTTCTAATCTCTGACCAACCCCTCTACATTGACTGAACCTTGTGAGGTAGGGGATGTTCTCACCAAGGTTGCATTCATGTCCCTGTACTGCCAAGGCCTGGCTCCCATCTTTGTCCAGCCTAGTTTGGAGGGCAGGTTCTGGATTCAGACTGAATAAATTCAAGTCCTACCTCCAGTGTTTACTCATTGTATGTGCTTATGCAAGTCACTTTACTTCCATGCCTCAGTTTCTACATCTATAAAATGGTAGCAAAAACATTAGGTACTACAAGGGATAGAGCAGTGCCTGGAACATGGAAAGCCTAAAAATATTAGCTCTTGCTATCCTCATTGTCATCATGACAAGTCTGCCTCATGCATCACTCAGGGTCCTAGTGTGTGACATGATTTTCACTGGTCCAGACCCTCACAATCTTTCTATCTTGTATAAATGACACTGACAGTTGAATAAAACTGCCACTGGGAGCTCTAAGAGGACCCACCTTGATAACATCCACAGACCTACATTGGCACAGGAAGGAAATTCTCACTAAATAAGACTGAACTATTAGAACATCTGAGTTTAGAACAATTATGGCATTTGCCTGTGCTCCCTCTGGGCACCTCCACACTCTTCCTGCAGTGTCCTCAGGGCCCTGCAGTTAGCCAGTATCTGATATATTTTATGGACCTTCAGTATGCTTGCTGGCCTGCCAAAGCCAAGACCTGATGCATGCTCTATAGCACTGGGAGCTTCAGAACACCATCTGAGAACAAAAGTATGCCTGACTCCTCTGCATATACACCAAGTAAATATACACCAAGAAGCCGAAAGACAACTTCTGGGGCCTTTCAGGTAGATGGTGACCACTAGAAATTGTCCTCATCTTTCATTGCCTTCAAATGGAGCATTATTTGAACCAGCAGGACCAGATTTCCACCTGTGTCCTTGTGACTTGTCCCAGCAACCTCGCACAGGGTATGAAAAGTGTTGTATAGAAAATGTTGAACTTACAATAATACCAGAATCAGCTGCTGTATCTATCCACTAGAAGATGGTAACCAAAGGCAGCTATCACAGAAACCCACCTTCCACCTTTGGAGAACTTCAACTTACCACCAATTAAATCTGATGATCTCTTTGATCTATGAGTTAATGCCAGGAAGCAAACTGAATGGATAGTGCACCTGATATCTTATCAGTGTGATTTTTGCTTGTTTGAACCCAGATGTTTCAGACTCCAAAGCCTAAAACTCTCTGTTACACCTCACTTTCTGAGGATACAGCTGATTCCCACCCTCAAAGAGAAGCACCTCCTAAAAGAACATAAGAGATAATTTAACTTACACCCGTACAACATTTGAGTGGGCCTTTGACAAGTAGGTGGAATGCAGTCATAGGAAATGGGACAAGGATAGGACAACTCAGGCAGAAAGAACAGAGCGAAGACAGACTGAGGTGGGATGCTGAAAAGCATGTCTGGGGAACATATGTGTGAGTGGGGCATGGGCCCACGAGAAGGAGCTACACTGCCTCCCTGAGACGTCATGTGTGTCTGTGTGGTGTGTGAACTAGAACAAAGACTGGGAATAAAATACCCATACGCTAATGGTGATTGTGCTTTACAGATGGATTATAGGTATTTTTTTTCTTCTTTTCTCTAATTTTTCTGTGTCATCTACATGTCCTCTGGCCTTGCCTGTGAATCAGTCCTCTGTGTCTCACAGTGCCTTTGTGTCATTGCCGCTACTCTCCTCCGGGTCTCCTCATGACCCCTCCGTGCTACTGACATCATTGGCCTACAAGCCAGGCTTTTGTATGCTCTGACCAGGCTCCCGCTCCAGAACTGCGCTGCATCATATTCCTTAGGCCTCAGCCAACCCAGGAACCCTGCTTCCTGTGACATTCTTCTCATTGTTTGGGCCCCCATCAGCCCCTCACATACTTTTCCCCCTCTTGCCACCACATCGCCTGCTATCTGGCCATTGCCACCAGCTCCATGTATTCTCTTTGGAGTAGTCCCAGACCTAGATGTTTGGGGCCCGAGGTAATATAGCTCTGTCAAGTGTTACCCATGGTCATCTCCCCCCAGGGCATGTACTCACCATTAGGGCGGCTGAATTGGGTGGTTTCAGTGTCTACCATGTGCCTGGCTGCTCTTCTAGGTGCTGGGGCACACGACCACAGGAGAATCCAAGTCTCACTCTCGCAGAGCTCACCTGGTAGTGAAGGAGACTGCACACAAACCAGGTCAACCAACCAACAAAAATGATGCAATTTCAGACAGTTCTAAGTGCTGTGAAGTGCGTAAGGAAGGCTTTGAAAGTTGATGCCCAAAACAAATACTGGTGAGGGGAGGGATGTCAGCTTCATACTCCCAATCTCTACCCGAAGGGAACTTCTTTGATAAAAATATAATGAAAAAAGTTTTTATATTGCAATTAGTAGTTTATCAGGTCATCTTTGTGGAATCGAAGGTGGAAGTGTTGCAAATATTTATTCTACTCTTATGTAAGTACCCTTCTTGAGAAAATTTACTGTCAGTTCCTTACAGGTTATGATCCGGCAACTTAGACGTAGACATATATATTATAAAGTTATTGCCTCGGAATCATTTTAAAAGCTAATTTTCTGCTGGAATTCTAGATGCACAGTATCACTCCCAAAGCTGAGCTGAGTGCTTTGCGGTCCTGGCTCATTACTGTGCATTCCCCTTTGTGTTAATGATTGTGCTAATTGTCTGCAGGTATCTTTATTTCCCCTTTTAAGGAACAGGGGTTTCTTCTGGCTTAATTCCTATTAGGGTATTTACTTGTTCTCCATGCAAATTCTCCCTGCAACTGGAAGTATTCAAATAAATTTTGCCTCAGTTTAAGATTGTGCTGCTAAGATAATATTTAGATTGGGGAGATAGTTTTTGCTACCTGTTGTTTTGCATTTTTGTGCAGGAGGGGAACAAACATAGTTTCAAGATGATTTGTATTTATTTATTTATTTATTTTTTAAAGATTTTATTTATTTATTTGACAGAGAGAGACACAGCGAGAGAGGGAACACAAGCAGGGGGAGTGGGAGAGGGAGAAGCAGGCTTTCCGCGGAGCAAGGAGCCCGATGCCGGGCTCGATCCCAGGATCCTGGGATCATGACCTGAGCCGAAGGCAGACGCTTAACGACTGAGCCACCCAGGCTCCCCAAGATGATTTGTATTTAAACTTAAAAAGAAACAATAGTATGATGATGATGATAATGAGAAATATTGGTACAGTGCTTTTTAGTTAGAAACTTCCAAACAAAAAGTACAATTCAAAGGTTTGTCCTATGACATATACATCCCCTCCATCACTGATAGAGTTATCTATAAACATTTCTCCTTCAAATTGCATTTTCTTTTTTTAAAGACTTTATTTATTTGAGAGAGAGAGTAAGAGAAAAAGAGAGAGCACAAGTGGGGGGAAGGGGTCGGTGCGGGGGGGCGGGTAAAGGCAGAGCAGGGAGCCCAATGTGGGACTCGATCCCGGGATGCTGGGATCATGACCTGAGCCGAAGGCAGACGCTTAACCGACTGAGCCACCCAGGTGCCCCAAATTGCATTTTCTTAACATGGGTTGTGTGTAAGGGATTATAATCAATTTAGGGCCATACTTTAAAAAAATTGAAGTAAAGTTTATATTCGGTTAACTACACAGGTCTTAAGTATAATATTCAATGAATTTTGATAAATATATTCACCTAGGTGACCACCACCCCAATCAAGATATAGAACATTTCCATCATTCCAGGAAGTTCCCTCATGTAGGGGGCATAGTTTGAAGTATGCAGACAGTGTTTTATTATAAAAACAATTGCGGTCAGAAATTTGCATGCCAATAAGCTTAAAAGATAGGCACCATTAATATACTTCACCAGCTTCTTGAGGTGCCTGGGTGGATCAGTGGGTTAAACATTGGTCTCTTGATTTCGGCTCAGGTCCTGATCTCAGGGTTGTGAGCCTGGCATCGGGCTCCAGGCTGGGCCATGGAGCCTGCTCAAGATTATCTCTCTCCCTCTCCCTCTGCCCCTCCCCACCACTCTCTCCTAGCCTGCCTCTCTCTCTCTCTCAAATAAATAAATAAATAAATAAATAAAAATAAAATAAAGATCCATAAAAAATATATTTTACCGGCTTCTTAACCAAACAACTAATTTTCTTTAACATTTGCTGGCAGTTTAATATTGTCCATTGCCCATGGGCTTCTCAGCAGTGCCAAAATCATTTGGGAAAAACTTTAATCCTGAGGTCGCAAAAGCTTGCTGATTAATTTAACAATGAGCTAATTATAATAACTTCTTATAATTAGGTCCAAGGCAGGAGGTTTTGTTTCATTTGCATCAGACGTGTCCATCATTGGTATCTTTTGGGCCCAGAAAGCAATATCCATTTTTCTGTTGAAGTGGACCAGTGCCACACGAGGGGACATGGGCTGAAGGAAGAACTGCACGGATTTTATTTTTAGTCATTCAACAGATGAAACACTTACTATGTGCTAGGAACTGTTAACTATTGGGGTTGCAGCATTGATCAAAATAAAAAAAAATCCCTCTTTTCAATGGGACTAAAACCATCCCCCCCCAAACAAAAACCTCCTATTTTATTCTTTGGAATCTATCTCACCCTCAGGGAAGGAGGGGTGATGGGAATTAGCTTCTTTGGAGTGTTTTAAGCAGAGGAGTAACATAACCCTATTTATGCTTTGAAAGGGTCACTCTGTGCAGGGCAGGTTGTAGGGGGCAAGAGCAGAAGAAGGGAGACTAGGCAGCATCAGGTGAGGGATGGCAGCTGGGACTAGAAGAAGAGTTGTGGAAGTGATGAGAGGCGTTGAAATAAGCAGCCTATGGGTCTATGTTGCCTTTCTGCCTTCACCACCATGAGAGAAACGGCCATTGGTAATGATAAACATTATCTTGTTTGACCAATTACAGCATCACTTCCTGGAAGGAAGTGTCCTCCTTTTATAGTTGTTGGGTATTATAATTATTACTCATTTATTTGTTTGCATTCTTAAAGTAAAACCAACTGATTCCTTAAGCGTTACAAATGTCACAGACCTTAAAGAGAGAGAATTATCAGCATAAAAATTAAGATAAACTAGGCTGGGGAAGGTAATTTCTTCCTATGTAGTAGGCCCCATTTTAGGTGCTTTGTATTTGCTGTGAGTTTGAGTTTCAAGGCCCACAAAAACACAAAAATATAGATTTCTTGATTTTCCTACAAGTGAACTTAAATTTTATCTTAAGTTTTCATTTTTTTTCTGCTGTAAAAATCTTACTCCAGTTACATTTATATTAATTCAGTCCCTTGAGCGATTATATTAGTCATTTCATTTAAACCCACACAAATCTGGACTTTCCCTCTCTTCCTCTCCTTCATCTTGGTATTGATCCTCAGGATGGCAGGGATTTGTAAATATGCTACTGGAGATGTGGAGGCGAGGCCAGCCTATCTTTCTTGATCCTGATCTGGTGAGATCTTGTGCCATCTTCCATGAGCTAGAGCCGGTTCGTTTGGTCTTTGGGCATGTCCTTCTCCACACTGGCAATCTCCTGAGAAATAACTGTATTCTCAGTCACTCCCCTGAGGGAGCGTACATACTATATCCTTCCTGCAGTGTCTCCTCATTCAGCCTTGAGAGCCCTTACAGGGCTACCAGTAGCCTCTCTTGGAGCAAGTGGGATTCAAGTCCCGTCTTCAGGGATCCTCAAACTAGAAATGTTCTATCATGTTTCTCCTCCAGCAGTGCCTCTCCTTACTGGGACTTGACCTAAGGGTGCAGGATGTTGGCCTCTAAGTCAGCACCTAACTTGTTCTCTTCACTTCTCTCTGCTTGCTGACAGCTCTTATTTCTGAAGGGCTTGGCGGCAGGAGTAGAAGAACTGGAAGAGGGAGCCACTCAGCTTGTAGTCTTCCCATATCTATTGCCTTTTAGGAGCTGGGCCTTTGGAAAAATAAAATCAAGAATTTACTTATTTTGTGTGCCCTAGGCAGTGAGAAATGGGAGGCTGCAGTAGAGGCTGGGGTACAGTATAAGCCAGGGTCTCATTTGAAGAGTTGGGTAGAAAAGTGTAGGAGTGGAAAGCCGACTGGCAAGCGATGCGTGGGCTGACATTTCATATTTTGCCTATCACATGATGATTTCATTTGCTCTTTATATGGGTTCTATGAGTTTCATCTTCTTATTTCCGCTTTTTAAATGAAAATAGTTAAGAGAAGTCATAAAAAATCATCCAAGTTTGTACAGATAGTGTGTGTTGGAGAACCAGAAATCAAAACCAGATCTGTTCTGACAGCAAAGCTCATGTTTTGTTCATTATAGCTCATAATGAAACTCATATACTAACATTTTCCTTCCATGTGAATGACCTGAAGCATTCCGGGGAAAGCAATGAATGGGCATGGACTATGGATAGGAACTATTGAGGGCACCTACCTGGTCAGTAGGTGTAACATCTCTCTTTCTCTTCAGATTTCAGCCTTCAACCAGTAAGTATTGAATGGCCATGGTGGGGTGTAGGGATACAATAATGAACAAGCTAGTTCTTGACCTTGTGGAAGTTAGAGCTAGGGAGAGGTGAGAGACACGTTAAAAGGTACTTAAAATCCAGCACAGTGAAGTGCCGCTAATGAAGTGAAACAGCTTACTCTGAGAGACCTAGAAGGAACACTAGTTCTGCCCTGGGGGATCCACAAAAACTTCCTGGAAAGGATGGGATTTAAAGCACAGTCCATAGAAGAAGCTACGAGATGTGCAGTACTAGAGGATAGAATGGGATAGCCCACTGCAAACTTTCCAGATCTTTTTGTAAGTGATGTTCTCCTCCTCCTCCTTTAAAGGAGGGTGAACTGAGCTCCAGTTGAGGCACAGACATCCATTCTTGGGCCCACCCTCTAAGGTAATGCAGACCTTTTCTGTAACCAAAGGTTGGCTGTTTCTTGTGCCTACGAACCCAACGAACACCGCATCCTCTGCAGCCAAGGCTACCACGACTCTTTATTGATTACCTCTGAAAAGGCATCCACTGTTTGGTATCTGGCCTGCTCACCTTCTAGTCAGTGGGGTTCTTCTCATTGGCTTTGCCTCCCCTCTGGCCCGAACGAGGCTGCACGTGGGAGATAATCGCCATCAGGACCATCGAACACTGCAGAGATACAGCGGAAAGAGGCAGAGCAAACTACACCACTTCTTCCTCCCTGGACTCTGAGGACCTCGGGAGAGCTGAGGGGAGGGTGCTGTTGGAGCCTGCATATTCTTGCTTGAACAGGTGGTGTTTAAAAGAAAAGAAATGTGGTTATTTTTGAAATCAGGTCTTTCCTCTCCATCCTTGCCCTGCTGCAGGCTTCCATTCCGAAACTCGTTTTCTTCCTCAGATGTTACAGCTTCTGAATTTATTTCATACAAAAAAGCATGACATATGTTTTCTTTCTTATATGTTTTTTAAGGTGACAGTGAGTTTCCCCAATTCCCAGCACTTTCTGCTGGTTGCTTCTGCAGGGGAACACAGAACATACTTCCGGCAGCCGCGGCTGCTAGCATGAAGCCCAAGGGCTCGTGGCAGGATTGGGATGCTTGCCCTTGAATTGCTCTGCTGGAGCATCTTTTCCTGACGTGCAGGCTTTTATGCTTCTGGGGACAGTGGAGTCCCTGGGACCTGGGGAGGAAGAGTGTCATCCAGTGGTCTGCATGCTGGGCAGGGCTTCAGGGAGGCAAGGATGTGGTGCTGCCTCTGGGAAGGGATCCTGGAGTGAGTCCTTTCCTCTCTGGCTGTTTCTGATCATGGGAGTTTGAGCCAGCCACCATGACTTTGTCGCCTTCAGAAATGTGGTGGGGAATCCGTGCCCTCCACCCTCCCACCTATACATATTCCTGAGGTTATACTTTAAGAGATGTACCTTAAGAAAATCCCAAACAGGGGCACTTGGGTGGCTTAGTTGGTTGAGTGTCCAACTCTTGATTTTGGCTCAGGTCATGATTTCAGGGTCATGAGATCGAGCTCCATGTTGGGCTCTGCACTCAGCGGGGAGTCTGCTTGAGGATTCTCTCCCTCTCCCTCTGTCCCTCCCCCTGCTTGTGCACGCTCTCTTTCTCTCTCTCAAATAAATAAGTAAATCTTTAAAAAAAAGAAAAGAAAAGAAAAGAAAATCCCAAACAGAAAATCAGGATTTGTGAAATGATGGTGGGGAGGGGGAGTTGAATATTCATGCTATCACATTGTTCCTTTACATAACAACATCTAGATCATGATTTAATTTAAAAAATGAATGTGACATATACATCTTTATTGGCACATACATGTAGTTGAGAGGAGAAGGGAGACGCAGAATTTGTTGAGGGACCTTTGTCCCCTGCTACTCATTGAGTCTTCACGACAACTCTATATTATAAATAGTATTATTCCTACTTTTGAGGTGAAGAAATTGAGGCAGAGAGGTGACATAATTAGCAAATTAAGTAGCTTCTCATTGGCTAAGCTGAGATTCCAACCCAAGGCCAGGGCAGGTGGTGTGAGCCTCCTTAGGGCCTCTTCATGAGCCAATACCCTAAGGTTTGAAACTGGGCTTCCCTGCTAATGCCCTCAGCAGTCCCTTCCCTCCTCAGAGTCTGATTCTCAGGATAATCTTGTCTTTCTGGCTTCACAGGGTTGTTGTGACAGCCATGATCGCCAGACAACTTGGGCAAGTGCTTCGTAAATGACAACACATTAGAGAAATATTAGAAGGAGTTATTATTACTTCATTGCCGCTGAGTGAGGCACACCTGTTGATGAATAACTGAACTATTTAGCTGAGGGACTTGCTATGTAGTTTTGTCCCCTATAGCAGAATACTGGCAGAGGCACATTCTTCATGCGGGTTTGTTTGTTTCATACTGAAGCCAAGTGCAGGTCGTCTGTGGACGAGGGTGTGTGGGAGTAATCCTTAAGAGCAAGCCTGCTGGAGACATACTGCTTGCCTCTGCCACTTACCAGCTCTGTGACTTTGGGCAAGTGACTTAACTTCTCTGCATCCCAGCTTTCCAATCAATAAAATGAGACTAAGCATAGTATTTATGTTACTATAATCGTATGATTATTTTGAAGATTAAATGAGTCAGTTCCTGCACAGCTCTTAGCACAATGCCTGGAACATAGGAAGTGCTATCGTAGTGCTAGCTGGCACTACCCTTGCTAGTTGATTTTGACCAGCCTTGGTAGGGTTTGCGGGAGCCACACACTGGTGGCAATGGTCAGCTCTGTGGTAGAGTGCCACGATGGCGAAAGCTGGCGATAGGGGGCCTTCTCTACAGATAGCATTCCTTATGGCTCACAAAGAAATGGCTTCTGTGACTGATATTTCCCATGTGGAACAAGTGCTATGTCAGGCCTGGTAAGGAGCTAAGCGAGAGCCTGTCAGATCTGCTTCACCTCTTCAACCTCATCTCATGCTGTATGGTCCCATAACTCCACTTCCACCTACACTGGGCCCTTTTAGGTCTTAGGATGTGACATGCTCTCTTCCCTCTCAAATGCACGATTCCTTCTACTTGGGATGCTCTTTCTTTGCCACCATAGCCCCAGGCCCACCAGTCAGCTGGCTCACATCTGTCCACATATCCCTCAGGTCTCAGTTTAGTTGTCATTTCCTGGGGAGGTTTGTTCTGATGCCCTTAAGACTATTTTGGAAAACAGTGTTAAAATGCAGTACAGTCTCTAATGATTGAAATAAAAACCATTACCCTAAAAACTCTGTAATGGCACTTGCTTAACCAATTGTACGTTTGTTGTGGGTAAACAATATGCTATTTTTTTGTATATAAACTGAAACTAATTTATGCATTATATTCTTTGTTTATTCAAGGTAGTTTACTCGTTTTCTGGATTATACAAATTTCTTTTTTTTCTTCCTTTTCTCTTTTTGGCTACTTATTCCCTTGTGCCAGCTCTTGACAAAATCAAGATTGACTTTTTTTTTTTTTAAGAAACAATGAGTTGAAACTTTCATGCCATTGAAAAATCTAGAAAATGTCAAATAACTTCTACTTTTCTTTTAAAAATTTTTCTGAAACAGTTTTGTCCAACATTTAGATATTGCTCACTGATTTTAGCTCTTCTCATTTTGTAAACAAAAACAATAGAAAAAGACAGAAAGATTTATGCCTCAGCCTAATAGTGTTACCTGTGAGAGGTAGGTGAAAGTGAATTTTGTTTTACTCCTTTTGCTTCCAGTGAATTCTCTAAATTTTCTACAACTAACACACTTTGGAATAATAAAAAAATTATTAAAATTTTATAAAGAAAACAAGAACAACTTCAATGTTCTCTGAATTCAACAAGATTCAATAAGTAATGCATGTTGGGAAGAAGGAGAATTTAAAAAAAGGAGACTGTTTCCTGTCTGCAAGGAGATGGACATCCAGAAGATGTTTCCCTTTTGAACATTTTTTCTTTCTTTCCTTTTTTCACTTACCATACCTGCCTTCTTGACCATTGTCTCAGTCCCTCTTTTCCGGTTATACCTCCTTCAGATGAGACTGTTTCCCTTCTCCTTCCATGCCTCCCTCACCAGTGTTTTTTCTCCGTATTCCACTCACCAATGGTGGACGTGGAAAGCACATGACATTGAATTTCAAGATATTCAGGAATTTCTTTTTAGTTAGTGCTTAGAAATTTTCCTAAACAAAACTCTTCATAAGCATCAAAATGGAATTTTAAACGTGTGTGCATTTTTGGGACGCCTGGGTGGCTCAGTTGGTTAAGCGACTGCCTTCGGCTCAGGTCATGATCCTGGAGTCCCGGGATCGAGTCCCGCATCAGGCTCCCTGCTCGGCAGGGAGTCTGCTTCTCCCTCTGACCCTCCTCCCTCTCATGCTCTCTGTCTCTCATTCTCTCTCTCTCAAATAAATAAATAAAATCTTTAAAAAAAACAAAAAAAAAACAACAAAAAAAAACGTGTGTGCATTTTTAAAAAATTCTATATAGAAGAGAAATTAGCTATTTGGAATTGTGTTTCTGAAGACCATTGGTTAGATTTCCTGTCACAGGCCCAAAGGGACCTGTCCCTTACCATACATTTAATGATATCTACCTCTCTCTTGCTGGAAGTAGCAGCTGTGACTCTTACATAGTCTTACCAAGATCTGTCTGGGCCTTTCTCAGAATGATACATTTTACATTTCAGCAAATAAAATACATGTGGCTTATGAGGTCCTTACAAGAAATCTCTGTGCAAAAATTGTGCCAGCTTCTTTTTTAATGCTACAGCTAAAGACCAGAAGAGGGTCTGCCTACTGTACTCATGTCAAATGAGTAATCATGCTATGATTGAACTTCCCCTCTGCCAAGTGTTTCTAAGAGAGATTGGAAGGGGGTCACAGTGTCCCCACCCTCTGAAGCAAACACTCTTGGTATGAAATTCATTGTGTCTGCCCCACAAAAAAATGGGGATCCACATCTGTATGGATAGTTGATTTAAAAAAAAAGTTGAAACCAGTATTATAGGTGCAGCATACTATTTGTTGTTTTAACTGGCATTTCTTGTGAGTCTGAACATTTTTTCCATATGTTTATTGGTTTTTTATACATATAGTATAGATATGTATATCTATCTGTATCTTATTTTGGATATTTTCTATTCATGCCTTTTGCATTCTTTTCTATTACTATGATTGTCTCTATATTGATGTAGATGAACTTTTCATATATTAAGACACTATCTTTTTGTCCCATGTTTTAAACCTTATCATTTTCCACTGTATTTGCCTTTTAGTTTCGTTTCTTATATGAACATTAAAAATGTGTGAATATTGCAATCTTTCCCTTTTAAAATGTATTTTTATATTACTTCTTTATTATCCTTGTTTCCAACACATGAGAGCGAGAGAGAGAGAGAGAGAGAATCCAGTGTTTTCAGTGAGTTAATAATCAACCTCTAAGTGTTACTGAATCTGACAGTTAGGAAATAATTATGTTCCATTTACTTTTTTAGAAAAAGGAGGAGGGGAGGAAACATAAATTGGAATTAATTCCGAAGTTAAGTGGCTCTGGCTATAGTCCCCCCACTTTCCCGTGTCAGAATGGAAAGGAACCTCCAGTGTCAGAGGTTATCTCTTTCAGCCCCTCCCCCTCACCCAAGCAGGAATCCTGCCCATACTATTGCCACCATCCTCTTGACAACTGCCAGGATAGCTCAGTCTACTACTATAGCTCTGGATGTCAGCAGGAACCACCTTTCCTATGTTCTTTTTTTTTTTTTTTAAGATTTTATTTATTTATTTGAAACAGAGAGAGAGAGAGCACAAGGAGGGGAAGCTGCAGGCAGAGGGAGAGGGAGAGAGGGAGAAGCAGGCTCCTTGCTGAGCAGGGAGCCCAATGCGGGACTCGATCTCAGGGCCCTGAGATCATGACCTGAGCTGAAGGCAGACGCTTAACGACTGAGCCACCCAGGCGCCCCTACCTTTCCTGTGTTCTGCTGATACTTGCCTGCCTGTAAGTTCCACATGTCAGGCCTAGCTCTGCCCATCAGAGCCACAGAGACAGAGTTGGTCTAGCTAGAAAAGCTTCAACGACTCAGAGGAAGCTGACATTTCTTTTCCAGGACAAACACCCTAAAATCTTTTCTCTCTTCCTCCTCCCACATGGAGTTGAGACTCACCACGGGTCTGTTTGCCATCTCCTGGACACATCCCAGTGTCTGCCTCTTCTCTTGTATGGGCCCAGCACTGAGCCCCAAATTCTGTGTGCACCTGATGGGGCAGAACCGGCACAAATATGGCACGCTCAAATCTTTCCGTCTGCCGTGACCCGTGCCCACTCAGTCTCCCTTTGCTGCTTTTCACTTTCTCAGCCACCGCCTCTGTGTCTCAGGAACCCTAGAGCTGGCGGCCTGGCACCTGGACGTGTCTTTACTCCATTCCACCCTTAAGTGGAAGCTTGATTTTGTTTTTGTTTGTTGGGCTTGCTATTGCTGACAACACCCTGGTAAACCTCTTACATAGCTGCTTGGCAAGAGCTGGCTAGACTGTTTATTTATGTTCACTTCCCTTTCCTCCTACTTTTAAAGACTTTATTCATTTGAGGGGAGGAGGGGCAGAGGGAGAGAAATGCAGGCAGACTCCCCGCTGAGCATGGAGCCCACACAGAGCTCCATCCCATGACCCCAGGATCATGACCTGAGCTAAAAATCAGGAGTCGGACGCTTAACCGACTGAGCCACCCAGGTGCCCCCCTTTCTCCTAGTTTTAAAGCCCCTGCCTTTTGCTGATGATGGCAGTAGTTTTCAACCTCTGTCTGTGGGTCAATGTTTTGATTCTGGATCTTGGCCTCGCTAGCCTGTTCGACCAGGGCTCAGGCCTGGCTGTTCAAGGACCTCCCACTGAGACTTGGCGGCTGGGGAGGGCAGGGCAGGGCAGGGCTGGGGTAAAGTGAAGGTGGGGCTTGTAGAGCTGGGTGGGGCTAGGCGGCATGGGAGACTGACTTGTTTCTCTGCCTCAGCTGGGCCTGGCGATGGCACAGGTGGTAGCTGGGCCTGGCAATGGCAGTGGGGGTGTTGGACTTGACTGAGTCGTCATCCTGGCTAACCAGCTGGACAACCCCGGGCAGGTCATGGCTCATCTCGCAGAGGACGGCTCTGGAAAGCAGTGCCCTCTGCTGCCGTCTATCAAGCACTGGTTTGGGGACCATGCAACTAACAGGGTCACGGGCATCATCCCATTCGATTATAGCAGCAAACTCATGACAAAAGGTCCTAGTCCTCCTCTCATTTTACAGATGACAAGATAGTAACTTAGGTTAAATAATTTGTCCAAGGTCAAAGTGTTTGTAAGTAGCTGAGCTGGGATTTGAACCCAAGTGGTGCGAGTGTGTTCCTAACCACAACGCCCCTGCCTCCCCCACCCCCCATTCCGCTCAGTTCTGTGGCCCATCCTAATTGAGCAGGAGCTCTGGGTCTCAGGAGGACCATGTTCACGCCATTTGTCAGTAGGAATGCAGCTAAGGCCACCGACACTCCACTAGCCTGTATGAAGCAGCCAGCGAACATTCAGGTACTGAGAAGAAATTTCTACCAGAAATGGCTTTCTGTCAGATTTGCTATCACCATCTCCATATTCAGGGACAAAAACCCAGAAACAGAACGAAACATGAGTTTCCCTCGAGTGGGAAGCCTGTCTAAAATATTATTATTAATTATTCATGTTGGCCGAGGCTGTTAAAATATTTTTTTCTTCTTGTACACATAAAAAAATTAATTGCTCTGGCCTTTTCTCTGTGATTTCCTAATGTCTTGGCATGCCAACGCCTGAGAAAACTTAACCCACAGAATGAGTAATAACTCCGTAGCTAGGAGCTGGTATTTTGATTGCCCAAGGTTGTGGAAATCTCACTGCAACATGGAAGTCAGCTCCTTAGAAAGCAAGCAAGCAAGCCAGCCTGCTGGCCTCTGCTGAAAAAAGCCTGTCCTCTTTAAGGATTTTAATTTGCCTTCCTTCAACATAACATAATATTGTAGTTATTATCTCCTTGGCTTTACACATTAGTTCAATAGGGCCCAGGGCCTTCCTAAGAACAGAACATTTTCATATTTATTATCACAATGTGTGTGTGTGTGTGTGTGTGTGTGTGTGTGTGTATGAGAGACAGAGACAGAGTACGAGTGAGCCCTGATTAGAGAAATGTTTTTACATTGAAAGATAGCAGATCTGTTGCATCAGAAACTGCCAGTAAACCTGTGAGGGGCAGGAGAAGAAACCTAGAGCCTTATTTTTATAGATTCATGTACTTTGTGTCTTAGAGCAAAGCTCAACCTTCCAAGAAAAACACTGAAAGTCTTGGCATAAATACAACGTGGTACTTAGTAGGTATACTCAATATTTGCCAGTTCTATTCCTCCCCTCCAATGATGTGATCATATTTACCATAGACTTGCCATTTCCATAACTAAAATTGGTGCTTTCACATAAAAGTCCTATTTCTGTGTCTCTGTAGTTGTTTATTAAGTTTATTTTGATCCCAGTTACATCACTAGGAACCCTCCGGTACCATTTATCTAAATATGGTTCGAGCTTCTATGGCTGGCTTCTCCTATGTTCTCTCTCTCATCCTTGTACTACCTGGGTATAACTTAATCTTCTGCCTTTTTGTTTTCTTTCTGCTTAAGTGAAAAACAAGAATGCCGAGATTGCTTCAGGACACACCTGTGCACTGTGGCAGAGCGGCTGATCTTGAGGGAAGGCTGGTTTTGCCACACAGGTGGTGACTGGGAGGCCTCAACAAGCCTCCAAATAAAGAGGGGAAAAAAACAAAGCCAGTGTATGTTGAGGTGGGGGCTGGGATGGGGGACGGAAATACCTTTGACTGGGTATTTAGCAGATGTTGCTTAATTACTCTGAGTACCGAAGTGTAATTAGAAAGCCAAATGTCACAGAGAAGGAGTTTTAACATGTGTGCATGCACACACGGACACCCCCCCCCCCCCCCCCCCCCGCCCCACCACCAGCCCCGGCCAGGTGCACATTTTCTTTCTACATTTTCAGGTAGTTCCTCTTCCTTGACATCATGATAGAACATTCAAGATTGAGAGACTCCATTGAGTTAATGCAACGTGCTGTGAGAGCCACAGTTCAGAGGGAGATTTGCCCCTAAATGTAGTTGACTTTTCACCGGGGTTGAATTGCTCCTTTTTTCTTGACACTGAATGTAATCTGTCCCAAATTTTACACCACACACTAAAGAAGAATTGAACATGGCATATAGTTACTAGCAGTTAAAGTGCTGGTGCAGCAGGCAAAATGAGGATCTAGATTTTGGAGTTCTGGAACACAAGCTCAAATGCTTGTCAGTTAGGTTTTTTTTTTTTTTTTTTGGTGATATATGCAATTGGACTTTTATGGCTTGGGTTAGAATGGAGATAAATGTGAGTCATTTAATATTTCTGCTTTTCACTTCCTGTCTAGAGCACAGAGCATGCTCCACCCATTTTTTTTTTTTTTTCAGAAATAGCATTAACATTAGGAGGCTTGTCAATTATTTTCTCTCTTAGCCATTTATCGAAATTTTTTTGGTCTCACCTTCTTCATTTACAAAAGGGGAATGATTCTTTCATGTTGTGATAAATGGATAGTAGCCAGTAAAAAAGGGGTACTTTCAATCTGTAAAATACCATGTGAAGAATTTTAATCTTAAAAAATTAGATTTCTTTAAAATATTAATGAATTAGTCATTTGAAGATATTGTTTCACTAACAAAGAAATGCATCTGAAAGAATAATGATGTGATATTTTATCATTATCTATCAGCTTGGTAAAGATAAAAAATATTGATGATATGTAGGGTTTGTGAGAATGTGGGTATGTTGAATCAACTTTTCTGCAAGGTATATTGTCAATATATTTAAAATTTAAAATGATCATGCCTTTTGATGAAATGACCCCTCTTCTAGAAATTTATTCTCAGAAGAAAATCAGAAAGGTATTTAAAGATATATTTATAAGCTTGTTCATCTTAGCTTCCTTAATAAGATTGAAAAATGGGAAATAAGATACATGTCCACTAATAGGAAATTGTTAAATGAACTATGGTATACCCCAAATAGGATAAATACTCTGTTCAAAATAAGGACATAACTCTGCTGATATGGAAAGATATCTAAAATATATTGCTAAGTGGAAAGTAAATTATAGAACTATATGTTTAATATTATTCCATTTGGATGGATATATTTATATTTATCCCTATATTTATATTTATCTACATGAAGAATATTTTTGTCTGTCATAGTCTTTGGAAAAGGAGGTTATTGGAAAAGGACTTTCACTTTATACACTTTTGACTTGCCTAAACTTTTTTTATAGTGAATGATGTTATGCTGTATAATCAGCCAACACAATAATAATAAAGAAGAAAAAAGAACCCAAGGGACACTGAAAGGAAAAAAAAAAACCTCTGAATTCTACTGCTTCTACTAATTTCACTCATTTGTAATATGACCACTGAATTGGATACACTCAACTTCTGATCAGCTAAGTAGGTACACAGGCCTAGGCTATTTACAACGGACTAAAGAAACAGTAAAAGATAAACAAGTATGAGATAAACAGTATGGAGATATGATATAAATTGGTGGGGACGACCATAAATAACACACTAATCTATTTAATGAAATAATATATGACGGGCGCCCGATGAGCCTGTGAATTGAATATCATGTGAAAATAAGGTCGTTGGATTTAGCGTAAGTGATAGGGGCCACTGCCGGGGGATGATAGGCACCGCATTCAATGCTGTGGGAAGCGTGATTCTCTCTCCAACCTCTTTTCTTTCTGAGAGACCCAGTGGTAGGCACTAGAGACTTTCAGTCTACTTTGCCTTTATTTTGGACTGAGACCTAGATGCTATCATGTAAAAATATCCCTGCTAATGCATATTAAGATGTGACATGCTTCCTTTTTTTTTTTTTTTTTTTAATTTTGTATGCCTTTGTATCATTAACCTGAGAGGGAAAAAAAAAAAAAACCCCCAAAAAACCCCATATCCCGACGTGTAACTAAAAACCTCCCGGTGGGATTTATTTAGTGTGAGAGAGTGATTAGTAATTTTTAGTGATTAGTAATTTTCTCCCTCAGGTGGTTTTTCTGCATTCCTGTAGAGATCGTGTACACAACAGGGCTGCCAAGTGAGAAGAAAAGACTCAGGCAGAAAATATCACGCTTTAGAAAACAGTATGTGTGTGTGTGAGCGCGCGCGCGTGTGTGTTTTAAACAACTGTTTTAGTTACTTTGACAAATAAAGTGCTTTGATTTGGAATCATTGCTTTTATGTCTTATATAATCTCTGGTCTTGCAAAGAGTTCCATTATGCAATGGTTTTATACAAGGGAGTTATATCTGTGTTCCTATCCACTCATAACCCTGTCTCCCTCACACCCTTTCTATCCCCCCATTGGGTTTTGGAAACCAAATCAGTTCTAAATATCTTAGCTTAACAAGGCCCCAGGGCTTTATTTGCAGGTTTTTTAAGGCCCACTGTGGAAATCACAGGATTGAAACAGAAGGAATTTAGCTTTTTCAATTAAAAAAAAAAAAAAGACTGCAGAGGTCTATAATGAGAGAGTTCCATGAAGGAGGGCCATGTTTTTAGTGTCTTGCTTGGTCAACCCTATCTGCTTCCCAATAAAGGAGGTTTTCACACAAACTCTTGCATCCACACAGATGAATTGCTGGCCAGAGTGTGTAGTTGTTTCTCTTCTTGCTACTCTCCGAGGCTAGAAATGATGTAGCACAAGATGAAGCAAGCCGTGTGGCCTCAGGATTCTCCCACTGGTACCTTTCATAATTTTATTTTTGCATATCCAACGGGCACCTACACTGAGCCCAGTGACCTCATTAATCCTAGTTGCTAGCTCCTCAGAATGTTGCTCTATGAACCCCAGAGAATGATACACTGTTTCTTTGGTTACTCTTTGGTTTCTGAGACTAAAGTTGGTGCTTAGAACAGTAAGTGAAATAAGCTTTAAAGGCATTTATGCTGACAAAATTGAATAGTTTGCTGACCCACCTTACCCAGCTGATGGATTTTAGTCATGTCCCCCATTATCATTGTCGTCATTATCAGCAGCAACACAGAGCTACTGCACTTTGCCGTTGTAAGCGCTTTCTCATGCATTGTCTATTTGGTCATCATGGCTGTTCTTTGAGGTCCAGGAGTGTGTTTCTCTTCTCACCATTTTAGATATGAAGATGCTGAGGCTCTAAAACCACACGTTTAGCATCAGAGCAAGGAAGAGAATCCAGACTTTCTAATTCTGGGCTCTGTACTCTTTCTGAAGCCCCTCAGCAAGGAGGGGGAGGTGGGGGATGCTCTGGGAGGGGGGCACAAACCACTCTAACTCTGGGCTGAGAGCCTAGCCTGCCTTGAATTCTGATCTTGAGCAAAGACTGAGGTTACTTTAGAATACAAGTGATGACTTTGAAGTGGATAGATTAGTCATTCTGCAAATTTAGTGTAATGATCTAAGAAAACACAATTTCCCCCCTCTCTTTGGTAAATTGGCCATATGGTGGTGCAAGGAGATGTTCTGACAAGCCTGAGGTGTCACCTTGTGAGGTCCTCCCAGAGATAGCTTTAGGTTGCCTGTTCCACGTGGTGGGTGAACCACTCCCCCAGCCCTATCTCCATGGATACGAACAGAACTTGCTCTCTTCAGTTCTCTGAGTGTGAATGGCAAGCCCAAATTGGCTGTCCTAAGCCACTCAGGGCAGCATGAAGCATTTAACTGTTCAACATGGTAAATGAACAGAAAATATAGGTGAGTGAGACTGACTCGTGGCTGGGGAAGAGGCCGAGGTGGACGGCTTTCCATTGCCCTCACCGGAGACCATGGATGGGCTAAAATGCCTCTCCCCTCCCATCCTGGCCCACTGGGGCACCAGGATTGTAAGCTGTTGCAAACTGTGGAGAGAAGAAAGAGAGATGGGGGTGGGGTGGCGGTCTGAACAAAAGTGGGAACTGGGGAGCATGTAGAAGTTCCACAAGACAAGGCAGAGGGTTTCTCACTAGGCTGTGACCAACTCTAATGTTAGGGAGAAACATTCTATTTATTTTTATATTTCTTTAAGCTGAGTGCTGTGCTAGGCACATAGTAGTAGTTGCTCAATAAATATTTGTTGAGGGAATGATAGTAAACTAGTGTGGACTTTTAGTAACCTCACCTGCTGTTTCCTCCCTGGATCAAGCACCCAGTTTAAACTGCTGGCCTGGCCTGATGACTACCCCTAGAATTGCCACTTCTGATCTCGCTCCCATTTGTGGACCTTCAGGCTTTGCCTGTCTTTGGGGCCTGCATAGTGCCCCCAGCCTGGCCTCTATTTCTGCTTCCTGCACTGACTTCTGATGGAATTGTTGTCAGGTAGGCTGTTTCCAAAATTCTCAGCTTTCCAATTAGTTATGATGGAACCAAATAATTCCGGAAAAAATGTAGCCCTTTTAGAAAACTAGTTGTGAAACAAATGATTTTTGTCACAATATGAGATTCCACATGTACGGTGGTGGTTTTACCAAAATTTTAGGTCTATTAAGTCCTGGCTAAAGGAGTAAAAAGTCTGCTTTTGGGAGGCTATTTGGCTGTGTCTATCAAAATTTTAAAAAAGTATAAATATTTTGATCTAGCAATTCAGTTCCAGAAATCTAACTTACAGAAATATATGTGTGCGTGAATATAATTACAAAGATGCCTAATGCCACATGATTTGTGATCGTAAAAACGGAAGTCATTGTAAATCCGTTAACAAGGAAATTGGTAAATAAATTATGTCCACACAAAAGAATACTATTCATCAAGTAAAAGGAATCAGGGAAATTAGGATTTATTTTTATATTTAATATGCCAGGGGCTGAATAATTTGCATAATATGATCGCATTCTTTAAGCTATATGTGTGTGTATATATGCAAATATATCTGTGTATAATATATACATATACACCACTATATGTATTTTTTATTGTGTATAGTTATATCTATGTATTCCTATTTGTGAATATATGCATAGAGAAAAGTTGGAAGGACACACACCGAATAGTTAAGAATGGATATCCATGAAGAGAAGAAATGGAATAGGATGGTTGTTACTTAGCTGATCATCTACTGCTCTGATATCTTCTCTTTCCTTCTGCCATTTTGGGTCATGTATCTTCTAGGAAGATTAAATGAAATAATGGTTAACTCAGTTCTGTATTTATTAGCATTTGTGCCTATGCTTATTTTTTCTTCTATGGCCTGTGTGTGTATGTGGGGGGGGGGATCTGTCTGTCTGTCTGTGAGTAAACTGAAATCACTGGGGAACTATTGGTGAATTTGAGCTTGTGGGTTAGTGTCAGAGTTCCTATATCTCTTTTTTTCTTGCTTCCCATGATCACTGATCATAGGTAATATCTGCCACCAGGAGTAGATGAAAGATATTTATAAATGTGAGTCATGTACAATTTCCCAGGGCTTTATGTTAGAATGCAGATGACTCCTTTCTCAAATCCAAAGAAAGCCTTGAACAAAATGACAGGAAAGATGCAGGTTGTCTGGTGTCTCCCCTTTCAGGGCCCATGCTCTCTTGTTGTCTTGAATGGCAAATATTTTCGAGAAGATAGTAGGTACGAAGGTCAGGTCCATCAGTCACCAACTATGTGTACGGGGGCCACTCATTTAGTCTTGCAAAGCTTTCGTTTTCCCCTAAGTGACACAATAATATCCGGCTAGTAGGCCTTTTGTGAGGATGAAGTCAGATACCATGTGTGAAAATGCCTAGTACACATCGTAGATGTTCAATGACTATTTTCTCCCTTCTGATTCTTATTTTAAGGATCCTCTCAAATAAGCTGTTGAGCTTTGCTGTTCTCAGATCATTTTCATCTTCTGTAGCGCCCTGTGGTTTCAGAACATCTGCAGTTGTGTCACGTCTTCCCCTTCTTCCACCGTGACTCCGTGTCCCTTCTTTCCTCTCCATTCTTCTCTCCTCAAGCACTTCCTCTTGCCTTTGGCTCTTCCTCCCTATTTCCAGTTCCACTTTTTCTAATTCCATACCTTCACACCTTCCACTTCTCTATTCAATTCCTAAGACTGCTGGGGAAGAGATACACGGTTCACAGAGAAAGAGAAAGAAACGGAGTGTAGTAAGGGAATGAAACCGACTGTTCCTCCTTCACAATTGAGCCACACTGGGTTTCTCTCACTTCTCCAAGCTGTGCCTCATCATACCTCCACATCTTTGCACATGCTGTTCCTTCTTTACTTTTCCCTACTTTACTTGGCTAAATTCCACTTGTGCTTCAGGTCTTAGAGGCATATCCTCTGGGGGCCTGGTTCTGGGCTCCAATATAGCAGGTCAGATGCTCTTGCTCTTTGTGCCCACAGGGCTCCATGCTTCCCCAGGCCCAAATACTGACATCACTAGACTGTAATAGTTCATATAATAGTCTCTCTTTCCTGCTACAATACCAGCTCGTATGCATAGATTGTCACTTGTTTATTTTCATATTTCTAGTGCTTTGCTCAATGCTTAGCTCTTAGCAGGTGCTTATCGAATGGAGCTGTAACTTGGTGTGTTCATCACCAAGTTATCTGGGAGACCCAACCTAGTTTTTCTCAAGCTGCATTCTACTCTGGGACCTCTGTCTTGTTCTTACACTAAAACTAGTCCACAATTTTGAGTGGCCCTAATAAAAGCAAGACGAAATTTTGCATACTGTCTGTGCCTATTTAATTGGGATAAATTTCCAAACCCCCTTAGCCTGGGGCTAAGGCTCCAAATAAACTTTTCAGCTTTTCAGCCCTCTGTGAACCTGATAATACGTGTCACACAAATTTGCTAGCATTGTCACCTTTCTGTCCTTGCTCATGCTCTTTCTTCACCTTGCAGGGGTGATTCTTTCCATTCTTTGACTATTGAAAATCTTCTTATCCCTCAAGCTCCTGTTCAAATAATGGCTCTTACTTCTTGAAAATTAAATAAGATAAATTGCATAAATGCACAGCACGGTGGTTGCCATAGAGCAAGTAACAGCAGTACTTGCCACAGAGAAAGTACTCTATAGAGATTAGCTATTAGCATCTTTTCTTTACTAGACTTTAAGCTCAGAGAAGGTGGGAACCATGTTTATATTATTTATATTGGTACCTAAGCACCCAACATAAGGCTGAGTGCATAGTAAGTGCTCAGTAAATGGTTGTTGAATAAATGAGGGAATTAATGGTCTAAATGACTGTCTAACAGGGCAGACCACACACTAAATGTGGTGTGCTACCTCCAGGAAAGCCAACTACCAGGTGTAGTGGGTTTATCCACATGAGTTATTGAAAACAACTCCAGTTCTTTAGCTACCTAGATATGACCTAAAAGATTTTCCAAGAATCACTAATAAATGATTGGCTAAATATGCGTAGATGCTAGAAAAGCACAAAAAATATGTAAGTTTCTTTGGTTAGTCAAAGGTTCTGCTTTGAATGCGGAAAATATTAGGGTGAGAATAATTAAAGGAGATTTCATGTTTAATTGGGTCCAATTCAATGGGACCTTATAAAAAATCAACTTTAGGAATCCTGCTTCCTCCCATCTCCTACACTAGTGGTACAGTTTAAAGCAAATGTTAATAGTGAAAAATCAAATATTCTCTGTTTCACATATTAAATTCCTTTAGAGGAAGTCTGAAGTGGTGAGTATTTTAACTCAATTAAACAGAATGCTAGAAAGATCTTTTTGAAATACAAAATAGTTTTAGTTTGAAAAAAGTCCAGGTAAAATACAAGAATGCTTTGAATAAAGTAATATATATATATATAATATATTGGCAGTATATTCATACTTGTATGCAAAATGTCAGTACTTGCTGAGTAGTATATGACCCAGTCTAGAGTATTTTGGGATGAAGTTCTCCATCATTTCCAGGTACAATTACACATGGTCTTTCCACTAATTATTTTTTTCTCTTTCTACATTCCTTTTCTTTTCCAATTCCCTTTTTCCTAGAGTGATAATCTTATAACACCAGACTTTGAAGGAAGAAACATTAAAAATTAAATTTTGAATAACACAGCCCTTCTTAATAGTAGCTTAATAGTAGCTTTCACTTCTAACAGTAAGCAAAATCCTTGGATTTAAGATGATCAGCACAACTGGCACACCAAACAAATAAAAATCAATAGCAAATAAGAAATGACTCTACATCCTCTGAGACCAAGCAGTAGTGTCTCCCTGAGCTGACCATCTGGGAGGTCAGGAGCCATGATGATTTCATCAGCTGCTGTGACAAACTAGAAGAAGCAGATGAACCCTTTGCTCCTTTCTGCAGCGGTGGTTATGGGGAAAAAAATGTGATTCAGACCTGTTGGCATTGGGCATGGCTCTGGATATCTCATGTTATTCCTGTTCTAGAGACTGTGGAAGGTGTTAAATCTATTTGTGTAGACAAACGACCACTTCTTCTCAAGGTTAAGGTCCATTCTTGTCTTCTCTGAGATGTCAAAAATGCCTGTGAGGCTCCTGAGACCTTGCTCTTTCCCAAGGCTCTGGATTCCTGATGAAGACCAGTGTCTTCCCTACAACACAGCTGCCTCCTGTTTGGGCCACCATTACTGACCGATCACTCTCTCATGCCCAGGAAAGCAATCTCAACCCCATTGAATAGACCCCAGCTTATCGTTGATCTAGCTATGCTCTTTCCTTGTTTCTGTAGTGGGGCACTGAGCACTTATGTAGTGTGGCTGTCACTGTACCCCAGTAACCTTTGAGAAAATAAATTGATGTTTAACAGCAATAACTCACATTTTAGTGGCTAATTTCATGTCTTTTTACGTAACATACGTCTTCAGACCCTCTGTTCAAAGTCTCACTCAGTTACTTCAGGTATTATTCAGTGGCTTCTCAGTTACTTCATGGGGGCTTCCATAAGCTCATGACCAATTCTATCTAGTTCTTCTGCTCTAGATCCTCCACTGATGCCCATGGCCATCAACACCAAATTTGTGAAGCCAAATAAGAGCGACTCCTTATTTTCTGCCAATCTTCATGAGAGTGATTGTTTTTCTAGTACACTCCAAGGCTGCAAACCTATAAAATGCCAATATAGCACCGCACTTAAATTTCATTCCCCTAGAACCATGGTGGCTTACATAGTAATTAGGAGAAAACTCCTTTCCCTTTGTTACTCAGTTATGATTAAAAAAAAAAAAAAGAAGCACTCTTTGTGCTCCAATATTTCACAAAATCCTCATGAAAATAACTTTTTTTGTGTGTTCTGATTGAAGTCCTGTTTTTTGTAAGGCTCACAGGTGGTATTTTGAGCTGGGTAAAGAAAGACAGTCTGCTCTTCCTCTTTCCTTGTTTTGTTTTACATGTCTTTACCCAAACGCTTCTTTACAGATATTTGACTTTTGTTCGTGTGTTTATATTTTGGGGACATTTCTCTTCTCTTTTAAGGAGCTCCCCAGAATCCCACAGAATGCTTCCAAAACCTGGTCACTGGCCATATCTAGTTGCCAGGGAAACTAGGGAAATGTGGCCTTTTATTCCATGTGTTAATGTACCTAGCCAAAAATCAGTATTCTGTTAAAAAAAAAAAAAAGGAGAAGGAGAATGCATTTTTGGTACAGACAACCAGCAGTCTCTGCTACAGGTTTTAACCTACTTTTCCAGTTTTTTCCCCTACCATCCGTCCCTTTTACACACTTGGGTGGAAGACATCCAGTTTGTTCACTGGTCTGAATATGGTATAGTTTTTCCCACTTCTGTGTCCTTGCTCATCATGTTCTCTTGTTTGAAATGCCTCTGGACTCCTTTTCTTGCTTTTGAGTTTGCATCCTCCAAGGCTCAGATTGGAGTTTTCCTTCTACATAAAGTATGGTGATTACTTTTCTTCTAGATTTGAATGCTCTTGTCTATACCATTCATGGCAACTTTTACCTTTTAAATTTATACTCAGTGCTTTCCTTGTAAGCCTGTCAGTGCAAGGGCTGTTGGATTTTCTGAAGGAAAGAAGTGAGAACAATGTCTTGCTGAAAGCCAGTGCTTGGCAATTACTTATTTTTGTTGTTGTTAATAACCTAGGCTAAGGTTTGATGAGATGTATTAAGGATTGTGTAAGTGTTCCAGCCTGAGAACAGTTGAGTCAAATCATGGAACTGTGCTATCTCTATACCTTTCTTCTGAGAGTAAAATAATACTTGGAGCATTAGTTAATCTCAGAGGGATAAGGAGCAGGATCGGCGGGGGGGCGGGGGGGGGGCGGTTAAAAAATTATTGCAGCCTTAACCCAGGAATCAAACTCTCCAATTTTTGGATAACATCAATTTTGGGATAATATTATACATTTATTTTTTAAATTATTTTTAGAATTGGTAATACATTCACATTTTAATTTTTTTTAAAAAAAGATTTATCCATTATTTGAGAGACAAAGAGAGAGCGCACCAGCACAGGGTGGAGGGGCAGAGGGAGAGGGAGAGAAAGCCCAAGCAGACTCCATGCTGAGCGGGGAGCCTGATGCAGGGCTCGATCTCACAACCCTGAGATGAGGACCTGAGCCAAAATCAAGAGTCAGACGCTTAACCGACTGAGCTACCCCTCCACCTCCATTCATATTTTAAATATAAAACATATAAAAGCTTCATTTCCTTACCAGTCCTTCATCCAACCATCTCTATCCCTCTGATAGGTAACCATTAATATTGATTTTTTAATATCCTATCAGAGATATTTTTAAAGCAAATAGAAACCAATACAAATATATATTCTTTTTTTGACTCATTTTTTTCTAAAAATCACAAAATACTATACACACTTTACTTTTACTCAGTATACCTTGAAATTTTCCCTATCAATACAGCAATCGTGTCTCAGTTCCTTTTTTATGGTTGCATAGTATTCCACTGTGTGGACACCATAGTTTATTTAATCAATCCCTTTTTGACAACATTTAGGTTATTAGCAATTTTTTTCCATTACAACAATCTGCAGGTAATATCCTTGTACTTAATTCATTTTGCATTCGTGTATCTATAGCGTAAATTCCTAAAAATAGAATGGGATATGTATTTGGAGCTTTGATAGATATTGCCAGAAAGCCCTCCATGAGAATTCTACCAATTTATATTCTTACCAGCAACATATAAAAGTGCCCATTTTTATGCAGTCTTGCCAGCATAGTTTATTATCAAACCTCTGAAATTTTTCCTGTCTGGAGGTGGAGGAATAAACTCCAACTTCATCTAGTCTTAATTTGCATTTTTATTACCATGAATGAAGTTGGGCATCTATTTTTTCTATTTATTTAAGAACCATATCTCCAAATGTCTACCGACGGAGGACTCGATAAAGAAGATATGGTATATATATATATATGTATATATATAATGAAATATTACTTAGTGATCAAAAAGAATGAAATCTTGCCATTTGCAAAAGCATGGATGGAGCTAGAGTGTATTATGCTAAGCAAAACAAGTCAGTCAGAGAAAGACAAATACCATATGATTTCACTCATATGTGGAATTTAAGAAACAATACAGAACATAGGGGAAGGAAAAAAAGAGAGGGAGGCAAACCATAAAAGACTCTTCACTATAGAGAACAAACTGAGGGTTGCAGGAGGGGAGGTTGGGTAGGGGGATGGGTTAAATGGGTGATGGGTATTAAGGAGGGCAGGCACTTGTGATCAGCACTGAGTATTATACGTAAGTGAAGAATCACTAAATTCTACTCCTGAAACCAATATTATACTATATGTTAACTAACTAGAATTTAAATAAAAACTTGGAATGGGAAAAAAAAAAAAGAGCCGTATCTATTTTCTTTTCTGTGAATACTCTGTATCTTTGTGAACTTTTTAATTGGATAAATGACCTTTCATTTACTCTTAGTGGATTTGTAGGTACTATTTATATATGTGAGAGATTAGTCCTTTTTCTATGTTTCAAGTTGCAAATATTTTTACCTAGTTGTCATTTGTTTTTCAGTTGGCTTATTTTTTTTCTCCCAGAAAAGTTTTTTGATTCTTATAGAATGGCTCCTATCAATCTTTTCTTCCATGGTTTCTGGATTTTGTGTGAGTTACAAAGACTTTCAACACTCAATATTATAAAATAATTCTCTCAATTTTTTCTTTATTTTACATTTAAATATTGAATCTATTTGAAATCTCAGGCTCCCTTTTAAACCATTTCAAGCAAATATGTCCTTGGGATAGGATTGCTAAATTTTATAAATAAAAATACAAATGGCCCATTAAATTTGAATTTCAGATAAGCAATGAATCATTTTTCTAGTACAAGTGTGTCCCATGCAATGCTGGGGGCTTTTGCTTAAGACTGACTTATAATAAATAACGATTCATTGTTTATCTGAAATTCAAATTTAACTAAGCATCTGTATATTACCTGACAACCCTAGTTTGGGAGCCACTGGCCTCACTGCTTAGACATTTTAGGTTGGTGTGAGTCTCAATTTAGGCTATGTCAGGGCTCTGCTCCTCTTCCTCATTCACCATTTAAAAGTTTAATAGTATCGGGGCACCTGGGTGACTCAGTTAAGCGTCCCACTCTTGGTTTCAGCTCAGGTCATGATCTCATGGGTGGTGAGATAGAGCCCGCATTGGGCTCCTTGCTCAGTGGGGAGTCTGCTTCCCCTCCCCCCTCTTTCTCTCCATTCAATCAGCTAAAATGATCTCTTTAATTTAAAAACGTCCTTAAAGGATTTTAGATCTGGAATTGTAACTGCTGGAAGAAAGGCAGAACATCATGTCCTCGGATCCTGGAGAAATGCTTCTTCTTGCTCTCTGGCATTATTAGGGCTTTTTATGAAAAACCTTACTTTTTCCTGTCTTAGTGTTTTCCTTAGCTTTCTTTCCTAAGTGAGTTAGGGCTCTCTTGAGTGTGTCACACGTGATTATGGTTTCCTTATTCTGTAAGAAGAGCGCAGAAGGGAGAGGGGACCAGACACCCTCTCATGGACTCTACTAACCCTGGGATTTTGAAATCCAGAGTCTCACTTCTGGCAGAATTCCCTAGTTCTTACAAAGAGAAAATATACTTTATTCCTGATTTCTACCTTGACTTTTATATACTAGGAGGGTTTTCTCTTCCCATCGAAGGTAATTTTTCACATGCAGATCCTATATGGATTTTGTTAGATTTATGCCTCCGTTGTTGGTGTTGTTCTTCCTCTTTTTGGTAGTATTATAAATGGTATTGTTTCATAATTTCATGTGCAAGCTGTTCATTGCCGGCATGTGGGAAAGCAATGACTGTGTATACCGATGTTATTTCCTGCAACCTTGCTATCATCACTTATTAGTTCCAGGAATTTTTGGTAGATTCTTCAGAGTTCTCCACATTAACAATCATGTCATCTGCAAATAAAGGCAGTTTAATTCTTTCTTTCTAACCAGTATATCTTTAACTTATTTTTCTGGTCTTTTTTTATTAGCTAGGACTTCACATAGGAGCCACGAGAGAGGATATCTTTGCAGTGTTACTGATCTTAGGGGGACGGTGTCCTGTCTCTAACCATTAAGTATGATGCTAGCTGTAGGTTTTTCCTGTATACCCTTTTTTAGATTATGTGAGCTCTCTTATAGTTCTCATTTTTGGAGACCCACAGAATATAAATGGTTTGTTTGAACCTAATCTATTGAGAGATTTGGTATATGGTCACTCCTCCCAGGGCAAGAGTGGTTTGGAAGTGGTAGCAGGAAAGGACATTCTACCCTTGATTCCTATGATGACTAGTCCCTGAGTCAGCTCTGTGCTGCCTCCGTCCTCCACCCCCTGTCATAAAACCAGGAATCTCCAGCAGCTGCATTTGGGAAAGAGTCAGCATGAGGTGGAGTGATGAACTTGCTTTTACATCTGAAGAACTGCCACTTCTTATCTGTGCGACCTTGGATGAATCACAAAACCTCCTTTCTAAAGTCAGGGCCATGCTTACTTTATAAAGCTGTGAAGATAGGTTGAAATGATGTAAACTTTAAAGTACTCTACAAATTTACCTTTTCGACTCTAAGTTCTTGGAGGGCAGGATCTGTGTTAGTTAATTTTTGTGTCCCCTAAATAGTATGGGGCACAGTGACTGCTTACTATACAACTAATTAGTGTGTTATTACAGATATTTATCCCTTCAAGATCTCTTTGTCCTTGGGCTGTGTGTGGGAAGGTAGTGCAAGATTATGTGGGCTCTCAGTCAGGGTCTGTGACCTTGCACAAGTCACCCAAACTCCTTAACAAATAATTGGGCTGTGTACATGACTATGTGAGATGACTCAAGTAAAGGATTCTGCAAAATACTGGCTCGTGGAAAACACTCAATAAATGCTAGCTGTTATTTTTATTTGGGCAGAAATTTCATGATTGAACTAGAGAGCTAAAGAGGGAAAACTATGGGGGTCTTTATTTGGTTGAGGTTGATTTTTGGTGTTTCCTTGAGGGAACTTTCTTGTTTGTGCATGGATGCTAATGGAGGGCCAGAATGAGGGGGGAAAAGGGGCCAAAGCTGACTGCTGCTCCAAATTTCCATTTGTGCCAATTCACCATTTTTTTCTTTTTCTGTCCACTAGGTGACACTGTTTACTCATCTATGCTCCTCCGTTTAGGCCTTTCCACAAATCTTAATTCAAAAGTAGCATGTTTTATTTGGGGTAATGGTGAAGGGGGTGGGGTGGGGGACTGAATTGGGAAAGAAAGTATAAATAAACTGCCAGTAACCAACCTTTGAGGCACAATTAGAGGCCAGTTGTCACCTATGGTTATTTGACTTTATGGGCTAGTTTCAAACTATTTTTTAAACTGATTTTAAGAGCAACATGCAATTAGTTTCACATCTATTCAAGAAATGAAGGAAAACATGGACTACTTCCCTTCCCAGACCTTCACGAAAGCAAATGTTAAAATAAAATCTTGTGTCTTTGAATGTAGAGTTGAGTAGACGCTCTTAAAGGTCTATGTTTCCTGCTCTTCCACGATAGTTAATGAGGGCACAGATTACTAATAAGCAGCTGAAGCAGTTTCTAGGCTAAGCTTAAGTTGGGCCTTCAAATCGAATAAAAATTAGTCAGTGCTGAGAAGAACCCAAATGCAGTGTGTTCATTTGGGGGTAGACTTAGCAGAGGGGCGCCCTCCCCCCCACCCCGCCTTCCAGGTCAGTTATGGTCCCATTTCTGCATTGCTTCATTGCCACAAAATTAGAGGAAGCTGTCCTTTATCTGGATACCCCCCACCCCCATTGAAATTCATGATAATTCCAAAATGACTCATGTAACTGTTGAATAGGAAAGAAAAAAATTCCAAAGTGATTTTCTTCCCTTGCATTTCCAGGCTGTGAGCCAGGGAAATGTGTCAACCGTATCGAACCAAAGGATCAAGAAATCAAAGAGTTCACCCATTTGCCTTGGAATTTGGGGTCTGTCTTTTCCACTTACCACCTCTTCATTGTCCATTATAACTTTAAAATTAACTTGTTTATGCTTGTTGATAGCTTTAATTTTTTTTTTTTTTTTTTGGTCCTCAGAGGTAACACAACCAAAATTCTCTAACAAATATTTCCCAGCTCAGAATTTTCCTGAAGCTTTCCTGGCCTCTCTTGCTAATGAGCTCCAATTTTCTTTGCTTTTCTGCGTGTCTACCAGCACGCACCACCTTGAGTTGGTGTGTAATAAACAACTAAATATAGTCACAGTTTTGGCAGCCAACTTTTGGAAGACTGTCACAAGGCCCCCTAAAACAGGAATTAAGCAGATTTAAAATGAACAGGCACTCTTTTGGGCTTGGGAAGAGAGGACGTTTTCATATGTTGTGAGCAGCAGTTACCACAATGTCTTCCATGTATTTACGCCCCGCTTTATTTAAATTAACAGTAATAACTTTAATGATCGCTGGCAAAGCATTGTTAAATGTTCAGCACCCCTCTTTGACATGGGGCCTCTTCCAGAAAATTCTCTACGTGGAACCAATGCTGTGTACTCTGCAGTTGCGTGAAGAGGTTAGGGGAGCAGAGCAGGTATCAGCAGCCTCTGCTAGCGACACAGAAGGGTGGTGGCTGAAACATGCATTTTGTTCCTTGGTTCAGTGTAGAGCACCCAGGACATCTGGGATGTGCTCACATCTCCAGCTTGCACGGTCCTCTGAGGAAGAAACGAGAGAGCAGAAAAAGGAAAAGAGGGTAATGGGAGAGAGAAGGGGACAGAGAGAAATTCAGAGCTGGCTTCAGCCCATTTGAATTTTAACTCTGGGGCATTCTCCTAAATAGTGAATACTAATTATACTGAGTGTGTCAAATCGTGTCCTGTTTTTGTAAATCAAACAAATGCTCCCAGGAGATAGGCGGAGGCCACCAAGCCCATTTCATTTATGACGCAAGTTGAACGTAAAGCTAGGACTCTGGGGGCGGGCGGGGGGGCATAGGGTTTGTGAGTTTATTTAGTTTTATGACATGTGCCTTGCACCTTCAACACTACCTTGACATAAAGGTGGCAAGCTTTCATTTGAACAGTTACTACGCTATGAGGGATAGCTATAGCACTTTGTAGAAACATTGGGAATAAACAAATTGTTTCGAGGGACATGGGTTGTAGTGCTTTTCTCAGGGAAAATGAGAAACAGACCACAGTGCGTAGAGGATGTTGCTCTCATCAAGAATGCCTGCAGATCTTTACCAAACTCTCCTGAGGTATTTGTGGATGATCTAACGGTGACAATACAACAGGGTTGCTTCTAGGGGAAAGATTTGCCATTCCCTGTAACATTTGAGCGCTACACGCCCTTGACGATCCCGCTTTAGCTTTTAGAAGAAAGCAAGAAAGTTTTTTGTTGTTGTTGCCAGGTGGATCTTCCTAAAGTGCCCTCGCTTTTCAAATCTTCAGTGGTTTGTCACTGTTTACTAAGTAATGCCTAAACGGAGTGGAGACAGAAGCCTTCCCTGCCCTGTAGTGCCTCTTCCAGTCTTTGTGCTCATGCTCCCCTGGCCGGCACACGCCCACCAGATGGGACCCTGGATTTGGCTTTCCCAGCTTTCGTGGAGCCCTGTCATTCTTCCCGGGAGGCTCTCAGGGACTCTCCTCTCTACCAGCCGTCTCTTAGCACGGGGAGCCTGCTTACCACTAAAGACCAGTTTAAGTATCACCTTCTTCAAGAAGTTCTACCTGATCTCCTGTGCCTCCAGGCAGAAGTAATCTTTCATTTTTCAGAACATTGTACCTCTTTTACGGCATTTAACTCCTCCTACTTTAGTTGGTAGCTACCTGTGCGTGCAGCATGTTTCCTACCAAACGCCAAGCTCCCAAGCATTGGGGGATTAAATAATCTGCATCTGCCTCAGTCGTCTGCACGGCATCCTGTATAGACTACGTGGTCATAAATATCCTATATAGACTATGTGGACATAAAGCATACACACTATCTTGCCGGACTAATTTCAATAGCTGTGTCTAAGAGCTGGTAATATAAAATAAAGTGTCAAAAATAAAGCAATTAGGAGCATATTTCTTTATGTAGGTTTTGCTTCGGTGCTCTTTTTCAAGCAGTTACCTTCTTTCAGATGTGTTTGACACATAGTGGGTGCTCAGTCAACCAGCTCCTAGCTGCTTGAATGTGGTATCACAGCAAATGAGCTTCCACAATCAGGCAAAGAGAGTTTTTAATCAGACTTTTTTGAATTTATGAACTGGTGAACGATCTTTCCAGGTTTACATGGAAACTGGAAAGCTTAAGAGGCAGAGTGAATCATTTCCATTTTTGATGTGCATGAATCTGTGGACTGTTGACAGTAAAGGGTGAGAAACATGTAGCAATGTGATATGAACTAACACTAACACTTACTGAGCACTTATGGTATGCTAGACACCCGGCTCATCAGTTCATATGCATTACTTCATTTGGCCTCCCGATAACTGTGATTTCCATTTATAGATTAAAAAAACCCAAGTCTTAGAAAAGTTAAGTAAGTTGCTCAAAGACACACAGCTAGGAAGTGGCAAAACCAGGAATCAGACCCAGGTTGACAAACTCCAGTGCATATACCATTCTGCCTCTTTGTGCAAAGTTATGTCCTTCCAGAAGAGAACATAGTGTTCCTTGACCAGTGTTAAAAATAGCAGTTTTTTTCAGCCTGCACCTCTTCTCAGTGCCCTCATTTTACAGATGAAGGGATAGATGCCCAGAGAAGTTAAGTCCCTTACCCAGGATCACAGAGTTAGTGAGAAGAAGGATTAGACCACAGATATCTAGACTCTAGTCCAGAGGACCACCATTAGAAGATGATGTGTTAGCACACAGATTTGGATGTACATGAGTCTGGCAATGTTCTCCCAAACATAAGCCCTATGTGCAGTGAAAGCCAGAGGCAGCTCAGCTGACCCCAGCGGTGTTAATGCTGTCTGATTTACAAAGCGTTCTGACTACCTTTCCTTTTGCTCATTGGTTAATCCAGTAGTACTCCCCTCAATCCAGCACACACATCACTGTTTATGACCAAAGCACCCAAGAGTGCCAAAGTTGTCCATTTATGCACCAGAGACCAACACACTCCCTCTTCTGTGGCTGACTCTGCCCACTCACACGACAACCAGGGTGTGAAGAGCTGGCTGGGTTTTGGTTGAGTGTGAGGTTTGCTTTGTGGTGCACTTTGGAGGCCTCTCTGCTACTTGGGGACCACCAGTGTCTAAAATATCCACAATTGGTGGTCTCTTGGGGTTCAGGCATTTCTTTAAAGATGCTGAGATTGTTGAAGCAAAACAAAATAAAGAGCAATGAAGGGGCTGGTGACCACAACAATACAACACCACTGTAGAGCGTCTGGAATCAGAAAGCCAGAGGACTGGGCAGCAAAGGGTCAAGACTTGAGGGTGAGTGAGGCTTCCTTCCCAGTTAAGCAGGGGATGGTCCTTCTTGTGCTCCACCAGGGGGCTGATAAGGACTTAGGTTTCCAGATGTTGAGATGAGATTTGAAATCAGAAAGAACTCTGCCTCTGGGTGTCGAGTGATCATGGAAAAGCTATTTAGTCTGTTTAGACCTCAGTTTCTTTATCTGTAGAATGATATAAATCTTAGGGGGTTCTGTGGCAATTAGGTTAAATTGGACAATGTAACTGAAGGCTCTTAGTAAATGCAGCACTATCCACACATCTGTTCTCCACTAATGACCAACTGCTGCATTTAGGAGGTCCACATTAAAAAGAAAATATGCATTCTGGGAGAGCAAACAAATTTTTATATCCACATTATCTTTTAAAAAATTGACTTTATCATGAAGGATGACTCTGGGTAAATAGGGCATCCATAGGTAGGGGCATTTCTTCAGTTGGGGTGAGTGGGAGGCAAGGAGAAGAATGAAGAGTCAGGTGCCAGAGCGTCATCTAAGGGAGTGTCTCAACAGCCAGTCAATGTGAAGGCCATGGGCTAGGGGTAGAGATGAAGAATCTGAAGAGGTCAATCAGGGCAAACATTTTTCTTATCACCATTTGGCCCACGGCCGTCCTTTTGCAGGTGTGTGAATACCTCACGTGGTCTTTCTCAGTCACTGGGCTTTCAAGCTGCTGATATCAAAATCCTGCGGTGACCCAGCAACATAGAGATCTTGTAGTTATCAGATCACAGAGCCTGATATCCCAGTAGCTAGAACACTGGGAGGAAGGGAGATTGAAATGAGCTTTGATCAACCTTCATATCTTCCAATTGTGTTTCACACACCTAGGACTTCTGTTGGGAGAGGTGAGCTTAAGTTATATTTTATGTTATATTTTTCATTTTCAATTTCAGAGAGAAGCAAATCCCCATTATCAAGGTGATTTTGCCCTTATGTATTGGAAAGCTCTCAATATCAAACAGATGAAAACATTAGTAATCACTATAATATCTGCCCTGTATATTATACCTTTCTTGTCAAACTATCAAGTTAGGATGTATAAAATCTTAAAACTGAAAGATAATTTAAAATATTTTCTATCCTGTATACATATTTAAACCATCCTAAATACAAAGGAAATTACCGTCTTTAAAAGGAGATTCCCAGGATCCCTTGAAAACTCACTTCGATATTTTGCTAGTCTTCCCACTGCATATTTAATCCCACTGCTATTAATTTTTCCCTAATGGAAGATGGAGACTAGCTTATTGCCGTATTTCTCTGGGTGTTGCATTGTGTTATATTCAGATTTATATTCCCACCACTTACCACTGTCCTTGGCACAAGGCAAGTATGCAATTATTGTTTGTTGAATGAGTGAATGAATGAATGAATGAAAAAATGCATGAATGAATGGATGAATGATTCTTGCTTCTAATTTACTCTATTGGTGTGTCTACTTTTTAGTCAGAATGATTCTAGTTCTTTAATGTTTCATGAGGAATCTGCCTTCTTTTTGAACATCTGAACCTTTTGACTGGCTCTTTACTCAATCCTCTCAAAGTTTTTCAAGTTCCTCTTTGGTCTGAAGCCCAGAATTGGAGATCAGTGAAGCTATCAGGTGAAAATGCTAAAACTCTTCCTCATTTACAGAATGGAGTAAAAAAAAAAAAAAAAAAAGGAGTGGCTATAACTGACTAAGGTCTAGCTTGTAGGAGGTTTAGGATTAAGGGAATTATTGCTAAGTGTTTTTGTTCTTTTGTTTTTGGTTTTGTTGGTTTGTTTGTTTTGATGTAATGATGATAATATAATTAAGGCAAAAGTCTTTATCTCTTGGAAATATTCAAGTGTTTCCAGGTGAAATGTTATGGTGTCCAGGCTTTGCTTTAAAAAAATATCAGCAGGAAAGGATGGGAGAAAATTAAGGCAGTATAGATGAAAGAGGATATATTGATAATTTCTGAAGCTGGGTTAATTATCCTGTTCTCTCTGCTTTTGTGAATGAATATTTTTCATAATGTAAAGTTAAGAAAAATGCATGTAGACAAACATACTTATTCTAGATGGGAACAATCAGGACATAGAGAGGTGAGGAGGCATGCCTAGCATCATAAAGCCAGGTAATAGAGTCCTTGGACTGCAAGGCAAGTTGTCTTCCTCCCACTCAGATGCTCTTTCCAACATGCTATGTGTTAGGTCAGCTCGTTGTGCACTCCTTGTAGATATTACTCATGTCACCATCATCCTGCTAATGATAACTTCAGCATGAAAAGACTATTTATTTATTTATTTATTTATTTTTGAAGATTTTATTTTATTTAGAGAGAGAGTGAGCGCACGAGCAGGGGGAGGTGTAGAAAGAGAGGGAGAGAGAGAATCTCAAGCGGACTCCTCGCTGAGCATGGAGCCCGACATGGGGCTCAATCTCACGACCCTGAGATCATGACCTAAGCCAAAATCAGGAGTCCGATACTTAACCAACTGAACCACCCAGGGGCCCCTACAAAGACAATTTATTGACTCTAGTCTACTTCCAACCTAACTTAGTGTACTTCCCTGTGGTTTTAATAAGCACAAAGATTTTCCCACTCCATGTAAAAATCAAAAGAGCAAATAATGTTGATATAACTCCCTGTTCTATAGCATTCTTAGAGACTAAAATAAAACATTAACAGAGAACAAAACAGACAAACATATGTGCAAGGCATTTCAACGATGAACAGTCACTAAACATATTTAAACTTTTAAATAAGAAACTGCACACTGCAACAGAATCTAAATAATGTCCCAGAAGTAATTGCTAATTTAAGTGTGCAATAAAATGATAACATGCTTTGATAGGGCTCTGGACAGCAGAGTCCGTGATAGATCCAGCAGGCTGGCAGCCATCCAAGGCTCAGAGCGGCTTCAAGTTTGGAACATCAGTAGCCAATACCACATCAGGAATTCACTTGGGCCCAGAAAACTCAGGGTTACATGGCTTTGCCCATATTCCTTTTGAGAAAGAAAGAGCAAGCATCTCTTCATTCAGAGGAAAGAAATAGGGATGGGTCTAAAGAAGGGAGGGGATGGAGAATTGTGTGTGTCAGGATGGAGGGGTGGGCGGGAGGGAGGAAATTGTTTGGGTGCGAGCTCGTTCAGGTGTAGCTCTAAGAAAAATTCCATGAAATGGTTAAGCACATTGTCAGAGTGGTATAGCCCAGAATACAAGCTTGATAGTAGGAAACCTAAGTCAGGTGACAGTCCAGGTGAGAAGAGGTGTTTCAGGGAGTCTTAACCAGGGGCTCTGTTCAGAACCAGGGGAGACCACTTATAAGATGTCTTCTGGAGGGGCGCCTGGGTAGCTCAGTCGTTAAGTGTCTGCCTTCAGCTCAGGTCATGATCCTGGGGTCCTGGGATCGAGCCCCTCATCGGGCTCCCTGCTCTGCGGGAGGCCTACCTCTCCCTCTCCCACTCCCCCTGCTTGTGTTCCCTCTCTCGCTGTGTCTCTGTCTGTCAAATAAATAAATAAAATCTTAAAAAAAAAAAAAAAAGATGTCTTCTGGAAACCAGTTAAGTGCCATAAGGTGTTGGAGGCACTAAGAGGGAATTGTGCAAGCTATTGTGGAATTGAAATAGCACTCACTTCCTTAAATAGGTTTCAAAACATTTTTGGATTAGATTTAAGACATTTTCTTTGATTCATATTTCACAAGCAAGACATAGGTATTTTGTTCATTTTTTCCCCCTGCCAGAATTAATTCTCTTTGCTTATAAGATGCATGTCATCATCATAACATTGTTTTTTACCCCATATTTTTTTTTTATTGTATATTCCAATTCCCAGGGTGTTATAAAACTTTTGAAGAAGTTAATGTTAACTATGGATTTCCGTATTAAATGAGCTTCTCAGTGAGAACCAGTTAGACATGAAAGCATACTTCCAAGTGAATTGTGTATTCATTTAAAGTTTAGGAAAAAAATAAAAACAAACCCTGCTCCACCTCCACCCAGCATGTGACTCCAGGTCACCACCCTTGAAACATTGTGCTTTTGAGCTTTTGACTGGATTTGCTTCTGAGGCTAAGAGAAGTGTGTGGCAGATGTTGGGAGGCAGTTGGGGACGGGGGTGGGGTGCAGGGATGAAGGGGCTGCCAGATGTTGAGCGGGAGGGTGGAGTGTGAGGATGAAAGCCTGCCAGATGTCTGTAGTGCAGAATGTTGGGGCACCTGCTTTCCATGATCTTCAGAAGATGATTTATATCACAACAGTAGGCTCTCATAAAGGTCCTACCCCTCCTCAATAAATACTGAGTCCAGGACTCCTACAACTATTTTCTGCATGGTATCTTGCCTTGGATTATGTCTTTTTAAAAATTCAAGTTAAGGGTTATGTGAATGAAAATACACAATCAACCAATATACTCATTTGTAAATAAAAGAGGTCGGGAGGGGGGCTTTACATTTAAATCTGTTGTTCTAAAATATAAAGACAATCACCTTTTATTTTCTATTTATTTTATCCTTCCAATAAGGGATGATTTGCTCATCTCTTTTCCCCACAATGAATTTAATAGATTTATTCATCAAGTTTTCTAAATTTAGACACCAAACTGATGTTTTTCTCCCACTGCTTAATTTTATTCTTAGCAGCACTTACATAAAGCCAGGCAGTGAAAGATATGGCAAAATTACTAACTTGCTGTGACCTGGAATGCACTGATAGAATAAAATAACAATAATAAAGATTGATGTACCAAAGAGACTTAATACCAAGCGCTCCTAATGAAATCAGTTTTATGCTTATGGTTTTTCCCTACAGGCTACATATTTCCTGTGGCTTTATGGAGTCTAAGTTTTCTTTGTGATGCCTGGGAGAGGCTCAGTTCTTAGGCTAATAGATGGGCCATACAAAAGAAAATATGTGGATCTTATCATTTCTTTGGATTTTAGGAAACTTTAGTATTTTCTGGGACTAGATTTGATTACAACAGGTAAAATTCCTCACTCTGATCTTGTTTGAAAGGCTTAGAAATAACGGTATTTTAGGACTTGAAGAGTGACCCAAGAGACTGGGAACATTAAAAGAAAAGCTACATTTGTCCCAGTGGCCTCCCAATCTTCAGAAAGCCAAGGTTTGTCATTCACCATGCACCACAGTTAGCAGTGTTGATGATTGTTCCTCTGAACTGCACTGACATTCATGCATTTGGTAAATAATCACTGAGCACCTATTAGGTGCCACTCTGCTAAGTTCTGGGAATATGTGGTGAAAGAAGTCCTTTCCTTCTTGGAACCCCTCAGGTACTAGGGAAGACAGGCATTGAACAGATAATTGCTCAAATAATTATTTACAATTTGTTCTATGAGAATGAGAAAACATAGTAGTGGGAACTTTGATGGAAGATAACCATGGAATGAATTGCTTTATGACTTGGCAAATTGGTCCTTCATTGAGGGTCACCAGATGGACTACTGACTTGGCTGGATAAGTCCATCTTTCAATGTGATGGTATGCAAGCATTTTGTCAGGTGGTACTTTTAAAGTACCACCAAGAAAACAAGAAAACCCTTTTTTAGCCTGCATTCCAGCTTTTTCCAGGGGCAACCCCAGAGTTGAAACTTTTCTTCATATCCAGGCCCTGTATTTTTTAAAAAATAAGCTTTTAATTTTAGAATAGTTTTAGAGTCAGAAAAGTTGTGCAGGAAGTACAGAAAGTTCCCATATACTTCACACCCAGTTTCCCCCGTTAGTAACATTTTACCTTAGTACAGGACATGTGTCACAACTAATGAACCAATATTGATACATTACTATTTTTAAAAAAGATTTATTTATTTATTTCAGAGAGAGAGTGTGCACTCTAGTGGGGGAGGGGCACAGGGTGAAGGAGAGGGAGATAAGCAGACTCCCTGCTGAGTGGGGAGTCCAATGCAGGGGCTGACCCCAGCACCCCAAGATCATGACCTGAGCCCAAATCCAGAGTTGGACACTCAACTGACTGAGCCACCCAGGCACCCCGATACATTACTATTAACTAAAGTTCAACTTCTTATTCAGATTTCTTTGGTTTTTACCTAATGTTCTTTTTGCTCAAGGCTCTCATCCGGGATACCATATTACATTTATTGGCCGTATCTCCCCAGGTTCTTTAGCTATGACAGTTTTTCAGACTTCCCTTGTTTGTGATGACCTTCACAGTTTTGAGGAGTACTGCTCAAGCGTTTTGTAGGATGCCCCTTTACTGCAATTTGTCCAATGGTTTTCTTATGATTACATAGGGTTATGGGTTTTGAGGAGGAGGCCTACAGTGGTAAAGTATCATTGTAATTACATCCTATCAAAGGTACCTACTACCAGCATGACTTACCACTGTTGATGTTGACCTTGATCACCTGGCTGCAGTGGTGTTTTTTAGGTTTCTCTACTGTAAAGTTAGTCTTTTCTCCCCTTTCCATACTCTACTCTTTGGGAGAAAGTTTCCCTATGCAATCTGCACTGAAGGAGTGGGAAGTTATATTCCACCTTCCTGAGGGCAGAGTTTCCATGCATATTATTTGATAGTCTTTTGCATGGGAAATTTGTCTCTTCTCCCTTATTTATTTCTTTATTTAGTTGTTTACTTATATCAGAATGGACCCATGAATATTTATTTTATGCTTTGGGTTATAACCCATTACTACTCTATTTTGCTGCTCAAATTGTTCTAGCTCTGGCCATAGGAAGCTCTTTTAGTTGGCATTGTGCCCCTTACACATACCACATCATTGTGTGTGTATGTATTTTCTTTTTGTAATTTTTTGAAGTACTTCATCACTTTCTGACACTACAAGGTGCTCGAGGCTCATCTTGCCTATTTTCTGTTCTGGTCCTAGCCTCAGCATTTCTCCAAGGAGCCCTGGTTTCTTTTATTGGAGGATAGTATTAGAAACCAAGACCTGTCTGGGTGACTCAGGTTTATTTTTCACACTACAAACTACCTGTAAAATAGTGACTGAACAAGAATGTGGAGAGGAGAAGGAAGCCTGAGCTTCAGAGTCAGACCTTATATCTGTTTCCCATATATTTCCTACTTACTACCTGCAGAGCTCTGGACAAATAATTTAACCTCTTGGAAGCTTACCTTTCTCATCTACAAAATGGGCACAATATTGCTTACCCTGTAGGGTTGTTGTGAGAATTTGTAAAAAAAATCTAATGGGTCTGGCATGTGGCATCTGCTCAAAAAGTCATTTCTATGGAGCGGTAGGTCCATATGGGTGTCACCACCCCAGAGTTGGCCGAACACCAAGGAAAATAAATGTTTAATTTTTTTTAATTGCATAAACAAAACCATATTATCCATGAAGGAAATTAAAAAAGGAGGATGTTTTACTTACAATCCTACTACCCTAACATATGTTCCCTTTTAGTCCCTGTCATTATGTACTTATTTTAAAAATATTTTCATCACATTGTATATAATAAGAGAAATAATGTTTTACTGTTGTGTATCCAGTAATAATAAAATAGCAGCCCTTATTGAGTGCTTATCTGGTAGTCAACCCTTTACATGGACTATGGCCATCTCTATTTTATAGTTGAGGAAACTGAGGCATGGAGAAGTTAAGTCCTTTCCAAAGGGCACACAGCCAAGGAGAGAGAGAGAGAGACAGGATTTGAACTGAAGGCTGTCTGATGCCAGAGCTTGAAGCCCTTAATCATTATGTTGTATTTTCCTTTTTATGCAGATACACACACGTAATCACATGCACACACAGATGCATACGTTTTCATTTCTTTATGCAGCATATACTGAGCATCTAGCATGCTACAGGCATTGGATGATGTTGGTAATGAAAAAATGATTTTTTCATAGTCGCTTTTTTTAAGGTGCTCAGGATTTTATAGGACATGTCACACACAGACAAATGACTTCAATGTGATGCTCTATGTAATAAATGCTATTGGAGGACACAGAGTTTGGTGTTTGGAAAAAATCTGTCCAGTGATGCCAGGGGGAGTTTGATGGAGGGGGTGGCATTTGAACTGGGACTTGAAGGTTGGGCCAGATTAAAATAGGTTTGCGGATACTAAAGGCATTTCAGCCAAATGGGATAGTAAAAATAAAACTGTAGAGGCTTGTGGTAGATTAGATCACTGAACAGCAGGTATTCATTTCATTTGACAAACTGCTTGCATGGAGCATACTCCCTTACCCTCAGTGACTTTGGGCTTGGCCTTGTGACTTTCTTGAGCCAATGGAATATGGGTGGAAGTGTCGTCATGCTATTTGTGAGCCCAGGCCTCTGCCTGGGAAGAGCATGTCTCAGATTGCTCCTTCAGCCTGGGGTCTGGAATGAGTGCACACGAAAGCCGACTTGAAGTTGGCCTGGCCTGACTCAAAATGGGCCCAGATGAGCCCAGCTGACATCATGCAAACCTCAGCAGACATGCAGACCTGTTAGTGCAAAATAAATGTCAGTTATTATAAATCCCTGAGATTTGGGGGGTTGTTTGCTATGCAGCATAATCTCAGCAAACATCTGATTAATACAAGGCCAGAAAGGATCGGCCAAATTAGAAGAGAAGGTAATTGTCCAGTTTGGCTGAAGAATACACATGCACGTCTGCACCTGCGCACAGAAGGATTTTAACTTAAGCCATGAAAGTGAATAAAACGGCTCAGACTTTGTTGGATTTTGGCTGCCAAAATGCCCAAGATGATTTTATAGCATCTTATGTAGGATTTATGAAAAATCTATAAAGTTATGAACTTGGAATAAAAGCACAGAATGTCTTTGGTATTTTTTTCTTCTCTCCCCTGCCCCTTTTGTGGGACTCAGCACATACCAAGTAAACATTAGGGACATGGGTCTTCCCTCAAAGGACCTTATCAATTGAGTAAGAAGATAGATATACACACAGGAAATACAAGGGAAGTTCTTGCAAATAGGAAAGTTGCAGGATTTAAGGCAAAGAAGGAATCTGATACTATTTTAGCTTAGTGACATAAAGGACATCTGCTAGCAAGAGGTTAACCATGGCAGCATGAACTATATGATTCATTCATAAATACCTTCTCCTGAGGCCAGGTGGTTAAGAAGGGTCCTCTACTCTCTCTGCTTTTCCACCTTCAGAATCCAGGAATATAAATGCATGTTGCTGATGATTGACAAGCCACCTGAATGATTAGGCCAAGGTAGAGCCCTGGTGGGAGGAAACAAAATGTTTTAAAGGCAAAAGAGGTGTGGAAGTAAACAAAGTGAGTGAATAGGTGGCTCTGTGGGAAAGGACCACGCAGGCATGGCTTTTTGGGAAAGCCTGAGGGTACAGAACAGAAACATGCTGGGGCCAGGGCTGGGTGGAATGAATAGAGAAGCCTTTCTTTAATATCCACCCCTCTGGACTCGGGTTGGAAGCTGTCTCTCCAACTTCCTTCTGGTTTTGCTGTGCTTTACTGTCAGTAAGACATTTGGGGATGGGCTGTGCCTGCCTTTCTCCCACTCACAAGTCACCTGTATATTGTCATGCCCAAAGAGCTTGTCTCCTCTTTGCCTTCATGACATGCCCTTGGATGATGTGTCTCCTTTACGAGACATACTGGTGCCATTACTTTTCAGCAAATGAATTCTGTACCATGGGGTACATTTGCAACTTCAACTTCCCTCTGGCTTAAAGATAAGGAAAAATCTGTGACCATGGTACCTAATTTGGAGGTGTTTCTGCCTCAGTCTCCAGTGGATCAACCCTGACTCTGTCCAGGGTGCAAGAGAACTGTAGGTCCTCCAGCTGAGTTCTAATTCAGTGGCTCTGAACCTCTCAATGGTGTGGCCACAGGGACCCTGACTGTAACCATAAACCAGCTCCAAAGGAAGCCTTGTCACTTAAAGATCTACAAAACATAGTTCACCCACATTTGTTAAACACTTGCTCTCTTTAACAGGCATTGTGGTAGGCATAGCAAGGGACACAAAAATGAATAAGACATGGTTCTTTCCTCCACAGGGGTTTATAATCTAGTGGAGAAATAGATAGGCACAGAAGCAACACAAGGATGTGGGAGGCTGAGTGTGAGGACAAGTTTGAGTGTGGGCCAAATATGGAACCACCCAGCCTCTAGGTTCAAATTGGAACATAGTGTAACAGAAATCCTACCATGGCCGCATGGAATGCCAAAAGCAGTCTGTATGGAGGGGACTGATTTAAAACATTATCTAGCAGGGTGGTCAAAGCTGAGGTATCCTATACTGGTCTGGGGAGAGAAGAACAGACCCACATGGATAAAAGTTTCTCTTTTTAAAGCCCCACTTCAGCAATTTTTCTTCCTAACTTCCTATTTTTGTTCCACCTCCCAGAGGCACTGTCTAGGAGGCTTCTAGAACATTCTTTGCCTGGGGGATGAAGGCAGTATAATTCTAGTGGGCCTTAGATCAGAACCAAGTGGGTTTATATTTTTAGCAACAAAACTACTGTACTCACCATGAGCTGATTTCCCTTTGGATTAAGTAGAAGTGAAGGTAGCTCTCCTTTCCTCTATGTAAAAGTTAGCCTTCTTTCAGCTTCAGTGAGTGCTCATGGAGATCATCTTGGAGATGTGGTAGCAAAATACCACTTGCTAATAGTTCATTCATTTTTTTCCTTAAGTGAAACGGTCTTGGAAGACAAGCCTGGGAATTAGGCGTATAGGCTGGGAAAACAGACAGGGATTTGGGCAGCAGCTGTTTTTAATGTGTTTGGAGACTACATATGTACTATGTAGAGAACACATTGCATTCAGTAAGATCATAAAATATGCATGTGAGTGTGGTAAGAACATGACAATAAAAATGGTGCTGCCAACCCAGTGGGAACACTTTGTTATGCTGGCTGAACCATGTGGCTCCATGTCTCAGAACATGGCAGCCAAGCTGTATTCTTTAGAGTTGAGATTTGTTGTGTTCTAATGCCACAATTCTCTATCTTTCCCACATGATTAATATACAATGCTGAAAGAGTTCTTAGTGGTAACTTCCAATGTCTGGGGAGAACTCAAGGCTGCCTCCCAGATCTATGGAAATATTTAAGGACAACATAGTTAAGGACAAAATTTTCAGGTACAGGCAATTTGCTCTGCTAACAAGAGATGAAGCTTTGAGAGGGGAGGGTCAATGGTATCATGATTAAAATTAGATGAGGTAAGAAATCTCTTAGACTCTCAGGACACCTAAAAATCATTCTTTTTATGTTAATAAGCTTTTAATTTTGATATAGTTTTAGATTTACAGTGAAATTGCAAAGGTAGTACAGAGAGTTCCCTTAAAATCCCTCAACCAGTCTCAGTCTTCCCTAATGTTATGATCTTAGAATATCATGGCACATTTGTCAAAAATAAGACACGAATACTGATACACGACTATTAACTCTAGACTTCGTTTGGATTTCGCCAGTTTTTCCATTAACGTCTTTTTTTTTTTTTTTCCTGTTCCAGGATCTAATCCAGGATACTGTATTCCACCTATTTGTCATGTTTCCTTAATCTCCTCTGGTCTGGGACAGTTTCTCAGTCCTTCCTTGTTTTCATAACCTTTCGAGAAGTAGGAACATGAGTATTTTGCAGGGTGTAAAAAACAAACATGCTGTGTTTTAAAATGAGGCCCGAAACTCTCTTGCTTGGAAGAAACTGCTTTGTCTTGGAAGGCTAGAGAGGAAACATTAGAGATGGATGAGATGGATGGAGAAGGCTAGAGATGGAAATAGAGATGGATGCCAGGGGAGAGAAGGCACGGAGGAGGATACTGTACCTGCCCTTGCTCTCATCTGCTCGGGGGGAGGAAGAGCACCTGAGGATTTGGGTGGTCTGGTGTATTTGAGCGTTATTCCTGGAGTCAGTGGTGTAACCTCACAACACATCAGAGTCACTGGGGAGCTTTTAAAAATACTGATGCCCAGGGGCACCTGGGTGACTCAGTTGGTTGGGCAGCCGACTCTTGATTTTGGCTCAGGTCATGGTCTTGGGGTTGGGGGATGAGCCCCGTGTTGGGCTCCACGCTCAATGTGGAGTCTACTTGTTCCTCTGCCTCTGCTCCTTCCCCATTCCCTGCGTCCCCACTCACTCTCTCTCTTTCCCATAAATAAATAAAATCTTAAACTAAAATAAAATAAAAATACTGATGCCCAGGATTCACTCGAGACCAATGAAATCAGAATTCTGGGGATGTGACTCAGGCATGGGTATTTTTCAACAGCGTAGCAGATGATTCTAATGTGCGGCCAGGACTGAGAACTGCAGACTTAGCTAGCAATACATATCTGTATTGTATTCCTTAGCTAGCAAAGAACATATTTGCCTAAGGACCCTAGACATAGCCATGGAAAAGGAGTAGACCCCACTTACACCCCTGGGATTTGGTGTTTAAAATCCTGGCAAAGTATCTTTATCATAGATTTAATTGGCAGTATTATTCTACTTACTTTTCTTAACTAGCTTGAAAACTGTGTGCCAAGCCATGGATTTGTGTCCTTAGTCATCAGTCTGGTGTGAGGCTAACACAAGTGAGTTATGGAACACTGTTCCTCACCTAGTATCCTGCTTGTAGCTGTCTAGTGATCAGAGCTGACTATTTGGAAGTACTAATCTATCACACAGATAAAGACACTGGACTGGGAATCAGGAAGCTGGTTCTAGTCTTAGGGTTTTAAAAGCCATTTGACCACTGGCTGATCAAGTCACTTAATTTCTCTGGAATTCAGGGCACTCACCAGAAGAGTGAAGGGTTTCATTACGTCACCACTGAGATCTCATCTGGCTCTAAAATTCTATGATTCTCTTAAATCCCAGTTTGTCACTTCCTAAATGTTTTATCTTGAGTGAACCACTTAGTCTGAGGGCTCATTTCCCCATCTGTGAAATAGGGACAGGGATGCCTCACCTCAAGGTCAATGTGCGCACTAATTGAGATCCCTCTGTGAGGTGCTGCACAATTCTAGCTGTAATGTTTTCTGAAAAAGGGGTGATTTTTCCCTCTCTTGGGGATCATTGTATCACCGGTGCATCTCTTCCCCCCCCATGTAAATGCCTCCAAGTACTCAATAAGTATTTGTGGACTGAGTAAATGGCATAATTTGAAGATAAAAACTAGTCAACATAGCAGTAGATTACAACAGTGGCTTCCCATTAGATTCACCCGAGGAGCTTTAAAAACTATGACTCTTCCATCACATCAGAGTCCAATCAAATTAGAAATCTCTGGGGATGGGATCCAGATGTCAGTTTTTTTTTTTTAAGGTTCCCAAGAGATTCCATGTCAGTTCTTCTTGCTCAGCAGGTTGAAGAAACAGAAGACGGCTTGAGTGTTAAAGGCTGCCCAATCCTTGAAGGACATGTACTATATCTTTCTTTCTGTCTCCATCTACAACAACACTTAGCACAGGTGCACGGTAGAAACTCAACATGAATTTGTTCAATTGGATGGAATTAAAAAAAATGTCCAGCGCACCATTTCCTCCCTCAGCGATTTCTCTCACTATGTGATACAATATGCAGAGCAGGTGAAGTCATGGGTTCTAACTCATGGTCCTCCTCAATCATATTCTCACTACAACACAGGGTCTTTTTTTGATTTTTGATTTTTAAGATTCATACAATTTAATGAGTCTAGTTTGAAAGTGAGCCTCCCTCATTCCACCCCCAATCTGCGGCCCCATGCTGGTCCAGCGACGCAATCCTGCAGCTGATCGGTGCCTGGGGCTGGAGAACAAGGTAGGCGGCAGCATGAGGGTGGTGGCATTTTCAGTAGCTGGAGTCACTGCAAGCCCATGTCACCGCTGCGAGGTGTTTCACCCACTGACCATAAGGCAACCCATTTGATGTCTCTCCCTTAGGTTCTCAATGTTTTATTTATCTTCATGCTAAGAACGTAGTTTTAAAAAGATTCTGAGATGCTCTCCTTATTATTAATACAGGTGCTTACTTAGTTCCAGATAAATACAGAACCCCCCTTCCTTTTTTTGAATGTGTTGTAGCTTTATATGAAGCTAATGGAGCAAGGCAATGCTCAAACGTCAAATTAAACTGCACAGCTCTGTAATCACTCAGACTGACATGGCATAAAAGGATAATTAGTAGTTCATTACATGGAACATTGTTTGTTCAGCTAAATTGATTTCTCAGCTGCCCATGTTTTCTGTTTACTTAGTAAGCGCTCCACTGCACATTTTTATTTGAGAGCTAGGAAATCCCTTTCCCTGAACTTTTTTTTTTTTTTATCAGTGCAGTTTTAAAATATAATTTGCTTGAGCTGGGTGAACCTCTGAATGACATACAGGTGTACGGTAACAATCCTGAGTGTGGATTGATGCTCGGAACATAAAACCGGCTGTGGTCAGAAACCTGCGAGACTACCTAAAGGCCGGAATATACCCAGTGGCTTTGTACCTGGAAATGCTTTTGTGGCTGTTTGCTTTTCAACTTAAGAGTGAACTCCCCTCTCAGAAAGGGAGGGAGTGAGAGAGAAATTGGAATAGACACCTAATCCCTTGCTGTTCAAAGTGGAAATTTTCCAACAAAGTTTTTCTTAAACCCTTCATGTTGCCTGTTAATGCCAATATAAAGGAAACAGTGGCTGTTTTAGGATTTCCTGCAACCCTGCTCACCATCGGCAGGCTTTAGAAAAAAGGCTAAATGCTAGCTTTGAAACTTTCTGAAATTGCTCCCTTACAAAGATAATGTGCATTTGCTAGGTAGGTGCAGTGCACTTCTCCATTGTATACGCCCTTTGGTTCCTTCCATGTCCTTTGCACTTCTCTCTGGTGAGTGAGGCATCCACAGACATTTTTCTGGGCAAATATGGACATTCAGAGGTGTGGTCTTTGACTCCATCAGCATTTACCTCCTAACATGCAGCTCACTTGGGTTTGACCATTGCTTGCTTGGCTTGGCTTGGCTTGACCAATGAGTTAATGCATTGAACTAGGTGACCTTGGAGTTTTGATAGCCACAAGGACAGGAGAGAAGCCAGTTCTTCAACAAGTTCAAGGCTTGAGCACATGATGGAATATAATTCTGGGCAACATGTCAGGCTGAAAATTCTGCCACGAAGAAGTTTGTTTCCGGAAAGATTCTCAACATTAACTAGGTTTTGCTAGTCCTTGGAGGAGCTTAGAAATCTGCTTTTTTTGATTAAACATTGACATCATCTGTATTAAGCAGAGAAGATGAGTCTTTGAGAGGAGAGGGGAGGCCTTTTGAGGCCGGGCAAAGAAAAGCTCAGTGGCTCACTTGGTTAAGTATTTTAAAATACACGTGTGCAGCTGGGGTTCTCACTAAGGGAACTAAAAACTGTATTAAATTCCACAACCAAGTTCTGGGTTTCTTTCCTTGGCCCATTAGAGGGCTTTTATAACATAAACACAACATATTGAGCAGGCGTCTCTCAGTTACCAATATTAATGGGAGGAAATAGAGCCTGCATGAATGCAATCCAGGGATAATCCCGGAGGCTCACCGTGCTTTTTGATTTAATCTTCTTCCCTAGCAACGTTGTTAGGTGCTGGACTCAGAGTTGAAGGTATACACAGAGGAAGAGCATCCTGACTTTTGAAGAGAGCATGGACATACTATATAGTTGTATTCTCAGTACAGAAAAACCCAGCAGAAATGTGAAATTTGAAAATTTCAGTTTGTAATGCCATTTCAAAGTTTTTTCTCTACAGACAGTAATTTGGGGGTCAAAGTCCCAGGCAGGCCATTCCCTTGTAGGCTTTGAATGTGGAAACCAGTCAGTGTGAAGATCTATGATTACCCCGTATAGAGTGGGACCTCGCTCTGGTTAAAACAATGCTAATGAATGCGCTATCATGAACTGCGGCCCCGCCACGTGGCTGGCACCATGCTATGGGTTTTACCTCTGCCATTGTGGCACCTTCTGTCCCCACTGTCATTGCAGGCTTCCTTTCCCTTCTTGGGCCAGCCCAGTACTCTAAGTAAAGACAACTGGGTGGTTACCAGTATCAGACTGTCCTTTATCCTGAGCACTACCTGGCGCTTGCCCACCCATCTACTCTCTTTACATCCTGCAAAACCCCTGGTTTCTCTTGGCCAGGGCATGGGCCTTCTAGCTCCCCTTTGTCATCCCCTATCTCATTTCTCCTGTTACTGTTTGCCCTAATTTTTGTCATTCAGATTAGCTGTTGTTGGTACCTCTGCCCCCCAATCTCTACTACTAATGCGGAAATGTGGGCCTAGCCCAGTTCCTAAGCTGAAGCCAACAGAGGCTGAATGCATGTAAGCAATCCTCCCCAACTTGCTCATGCAGCAATTCTATTAAAGTTCTGTTGTCAGAACTGAATTATCTGGATGTTTTGTTGCAAACCTCTGGGTTTCTGTTTTCCACTAACTCTTCTCTGCTGCCAGAGAGACCCAGGAATTGCTTCTCTAAGGGCAAGTCCTGAGCTCCATACATCTGCCTCCTTAACCACATTCAGGACATTCAGATGTGTGGTCTCCCTTTAGGGAGGCTCTTGCAGTGGCCCAAGATACAAGGTGATGATTCTGCCCAGAGGGCTCTTGTGGATCCCTGACTGGCTGTCCTTGCTATAGTCCCTTCTTAGCTTCCTTAGCACCAAAATCACTTCATTTTCCTCCTCTCTCCCTAGCTGTTTCTTTGCCCCCTCTTCCTGGCCCCTAAGAGCTGGGGAGACCAGAGGCCAGTGCTGGGCCTCATTTCTTTTCCTGCCTCTTTCTTTCCTTCCCTCCTCCATTCAGGTGCTCCTCTCACTTGGCTCCATGGTTTCAAATCCTACCTGTACCGGCTGAGGTCTCCCCATGTAGTATCTCCTAGTCTTCACATTTCTCCTGAGCTCTAGGCTCATAGCCACATGCCTGATCAGAAATTTGGGGTATAAAAGGCATCTTTAACTTAAGAGTGCTTGAAAGGAATTTGGGATTTCTTTCCTGAAACCTGTCTTGCTCTTTCCTTCCTTTAAGTTAAATAGCTGCATCCAGTTGCTAAGGCTAAAAACCTAGGAATCATCCTTGATTATTCTTTTTTCCTTACCTCCACATCCAATCCATCAGTGAGTCCTGCAGGTTCCTGTATTCAAAACATATTTCCAGCACGTTAACTTTTTTTCCAGCTTCAAGCCACCATCATTTCTCCACTAAACTATGGTAATACCCTTTTAACTAATCCTCCCTGATTCTGAGTCTATTCTTAATAGAGCAGGTGGAGTGCTCTTTCAAAAACAAAATTCAAGATTGTATCATTTCCCAGTTTGAAAACTCCTGTGGTGTTTACTGTGCTTAGAATAATATCTAAACTTCACATGGCCCACTGGCTCCACATGATCCAGCCCATTGTCACTTTCTGATATCATTTCACACTTTCCTCTATTCCCTCAAATTCCTACAGCAGAGTCCTTGCACTTATTGCTCCCTCTGCCTAGAATACTCTTCCTCATATCTTTGCATGATTGCTTTTTCCCTGATGCTGGCCTAAACCACTAGGTCTTGCTCCATATTCCCCAGGGCCAGCTGCTTCCCACATTCTGGGGAAGCAAGGCATCGGGGGAAGCAGTTTGAAGCTAAATCCCAGCAGAGCCTGAAGAAGGCAGGTTGACTTTCTATCTCAACGGGCATTTTCCATTGCAGTCATATTCCACGGATGTTCACCACCACTTCCCTGAGGCATTTCATTTCAAGAGTCCCCTTGACCCTTCCTGGTGGAGAACAGCCCCATAACTGAAAATCTTAAGGCGCATTAAAATGCAAAATCTGGTGGTAATATAAGCCAAGGAAAGCAAAATTTACAAGATTCCCTGCTTGGGATGCAGTGTAAAAGACTAATATGGGAAAAGAAGGGTAATAGGAGCCTCATAATCAAAAAGGAAATTCCACTCTCATGTCCTGTCTATTGTTTGGCTTTTCAAGAGTAGGTGTGAGTACATGAATGTAAATAATTTGCATATATCTATACTCCAATTACTGGTTTATAGATGAAGTATGTAAAGTGTAGGTGATATTTATGTTTTCCTTTAATGAAAACTTATAAAATGAGTAATAGTTATTCAAGAACCTAGAATGACTTTTTTGGATTTACTTGGATGATTAGGCCAGAAACACATTCAGAAAATTATATATATATATATGTATATATATAAAATCTAATAATATCTAAAAAATGTCTCTCTGAAAGAACAAAGTGCTAGTTCTGCAGCACTTCAACCTGTCAAGCAAATATATATGAACATGTTTTTCTTTTGAAAGGCATATTATTATGTACCTGATAAATCAAAATAAGCTCCTCTGAGTGACTTACATCTGTCAAATAAATAAAATTCAATCCCACATATATATATATCATCTGTTAAACAAATCCAACTTGGGGACAAAACCAATTCAGTTATGCAATGCCTGTAAAAACAAAAAAATTAAAAAGATATTTATAAGATCACCAGGGTAGCACAGTCAGTTGAGCATTCAACTCCTGGTTTTGGCTCAGGTCATGATCTCAGGGTCATGGGATTGGGCCCCATGTCGGGCTCCCCACTCAGCACAGAGTCTGCTTGAGATTCTTCCGTCTCTCCCTCTGCCCCTCCCCTCACCCGTGTGCATGCTCTTTCTCTCTAAAATAAATGAATGAATCTTTAAAAAAAAAGATGTTTATATAGTAAAATAAAACAAAACTTGTTTTAAAAAGAATTATATTCCATACTATTGATAGTTGATCATTTATTTAACCATTCTATTAATGGACATTTAATGTTAATTTATTATATTAATGTTTATATTTGTATCCACATGAAAATATTTCTATAAGGTTTAGTTCTTAAAGTGAAATTATTGTTTAAAGAGATTATGCAGGGCACCTGGGTGGCTCAGTCAGTTAAGCATCTGCCTTTGGCTCAGGTCATGATCTCAGGGTCCTGGGATCAAGCCCCACTCTGGCTCCCTGCTCAGCGGGAAGTCTGCTTCTTCTTCTCCCTTGCCCCTTCCCCCCACCCACTCTCTCTCTCTCTCAAATAAATAAATAAATAAATAATTTAAAACAAGAGAGATTATGCATTTTTTTAAGATTTTATTTTTAAGTAATCTCTAAATCCAACATGGAGAAATCAGGAGTTGCATGCTCTACCAACTGAGCCAGCCAGGTGTCCCTAGACTGTGCATTTTAATTGATAGATACTGTGAGATTTAAGCTCCAACCAACACTGCATGAAGTTTATAAGTTTATACTGTCTTCACTATTGAACTCCTACTTTTGCTCATTTGATGAGTGAACATCACCCTCTTTTTTATAGTTTTATTGAAGTATAATTGACATACAATAAATTTCACTATGACTTTGTATGTGTGTGTTTGTGTGAAAACTATCACCACAGCCAAGCTAATAAACATTGCTATTACTTCTAGAGGTTTCCTTGTGCCCTCCTATAATTCCTATCTCTCTCATCCCCTCCCTACACTGTCCCCAGGCAACTACTGATCTGCTTTTGTCTTTATTCTATTTTCTAGGCTTTTGTTTAAATGGACTAAAATAGTTTTCTTTTCGTCTGGCTTCTTCCACTCAGCATTATTATTTTTGACTTCATTTATGTTGCTGTGTGTATCAATACTTCATGCCTATTTATTGCTGAATAGTATCACATTGAATGGATATACCAAACTTTATTTCCCATTCACCTGTTCATGGATATTTAGGTTGTTTTCAAACGTCTTGGCTATTAGAATTATGTGTCGTTATGCTTTTAAAAATGGTTGAATGGTTTTCCAAAGTACTTGAAACATTTTATATTCCCACAATGAGAGTTCCTATTGAACCACATCCTCTCCAGCACTCAGTCTGTCACATTTTTATTATCTTAGTGGTTGTGCAGTGGTATCTCATTGCCGTTTTAATTTTTATTTCTCTAGTGACTAATGATGTTGAACATCTTTCCAGGCACTTATTTGCCATCCATATATCTTCTTTGGTGATGGGTCTAACATTTTGTCTATGGTTTTATTCTGTCATTTGTGTTCTTATTAATTTGTAAGAACTCTTTATATATTCTAGGTACAAGTCCTCTGCAGGAAATATGTTCTGCAAATATTTTCTTCCAATCTGTGGCTTGTCGGCATCATTTTTTCTTCCTTCTCCTTTTTCTTCTTCTCCTTTTGTGATAGTGTCTTTTGAAGAGCAAAAGTTTTTAATTTCGAGAAATCCACTTTATTGACTTTTTTCTTTTTTAAAGATTTTATTTATTTATTTGTCAGAGAGAGAGAGAGAGAGAACACAAGCAGGGGGAGTGGCAGGCAAAGGGAGAAGCAGGCTCCCCGCTGAGCAAGGAACATGATGTGGGACTCAATCCCAGGACCCTAGGATCATGATCTGAGCCACTGACTGAGCCACCTTTGGCTCAGGTCATGATCTCAGGGTCCTGGGATCAAGCCCCACTCTGGCTCCCTGCTCAGAGGGGTTCTGCTTTTCTCTCTCCTTCTGCCCCTTCCCCCCTCCTGCTCTCTCTCTGTCTCTCAAATAAATAAATAAATAAAATATTTAAAACAAGAGAGATTATGCATTTTTTAAGATTTTATTTTATTTTTTAAATTAATTTATTTTTTTTGATGTAGTGTTCCATGATTCATTGTTTGTGTATAACACCCAGTGCTCCATTCAATATGTGCCCTCCTTAATACAGGTCCTCAAAAAGTTGAAAATAGAGCTACCGTATGACCTAGCAATAGCACTACTGGATATTTACCCGAAAGATACAAATGTAGTGATCCGAAGGGTTATGTGCACCCCAATGTTTATAGCAGCAATGTCCACAATAGCCAAACTATGGAAAGAGCCAAGATGTCCATCAACAGATGAATGTTTAAGATTTTATTTTTAAGTAATCTCTACATCCAACACAGAGAGATCAAGAGTTGCATGCTCTACTGACTGAGCCACCCAGGCATCCCTTGACTTTTTTCTTTCTAGTCTGTCTTTTTGTATTATATTTAAGAAATTTTTTTGCCAAATCCACTATCACTTGCTGCCTTTGAAGGTGGAAGAAGGGGGCTACAATCCAAGGAATTAAGCAGACTCTAGAAGTTGGAAAAGTCAGAAAAATGGATTCAAGCCTAATGCTTCTGGAAAGGAAAGCAGTCTTGCCAACATCTTGATTTTATCCCAATGAGGCCCACATCAGACTTTTAATATATGGAACTTTTAGATAATAGTATGATTACATTTTAGAAACTATTTATGCACAATATGTGTATGTATGTATACTGAACAGAATGTAACCTCCTCCACTAAAATGTAAGCTCCTTGAGGCCAGGGATACTTTTGTGTTCATTGTTATATCTCAGTGTCTAGTAACAGTACATGGCAGATAGTTGGGGGAGACAGTCAATATAACTTAATGAATGAATTAATAATCCATATGTTACCACATTTATATAAAGTAACTATACATATAGGTGTAAGTTATGATAATAACTTATGCATAGAACAGTGCATAGAACAGTGTTTGGGAGAATATATACTAAACCGTCATCAGTGGTATCCCTGGGGAAGGACGAGGATTGGGTAAACGGGAAGTGAAAATAGACATTTACTATTATCTGACCTACTTCTGAAATTGAATGTTCATGTCATCATGTATTATTCTAATAAAAATATTAGTAAAGGAAATAATTATTGTCTCCATTCTGATCAAACATCTTTAAATTTGATTTGAAGATCCTATGTTCTGTATCATTAAGTACTATTTTCCCTGGAGATTTTTAAAGGGACACAAATCAGTATTAAACAATTAAAACTAAAGACCAGGTGAGGGGCGCCTGGGTGGCTCAGTCATTAAGCATCTGCCTTCAGCTCAGGTCATGATCCCAGGGTCCTGGGATCGAGCCCCGCATCGGGCTCCCTGCTCGGTGGGAAGCCTGCTTCTCCCTCTCCCACTCCCCCTGCTTGTGTTCCCTCTCTCACTGTCTCTCTCTCTGTCAAATAAATAAATAAAATCTTTAAAGACTAGGTGATTATTATCAGGAAGTGCAAACCAGACTTTGAACAATGGCAGAAATAAAATATGGGTGGGTGCCTGGTGAATTTCATCATCAGGCTTTGGGAAAGATTCAGAAGGTAGTGTCATATTGGGTAGATGAGTGGGGTTGTAATGAGTATCATGTGAGAAGACACTAGAAATTACTTCATAAGAAAACTGGTAATTTGGTATCCAGGAATGAAATTTAGAAAATAGAGAAGAAAAATATACAATCCTTTTGATGAACTGAATTATGACTCATGGGGCAGTTTGAATGATTTTTGCTTGTTGAATTTTATGGCCCAGTAGTACATGTGGCAGTTCTCATATTTGAGGTCATTATAAAGTTTCCAGATGACTCAAATTACACAAAATCATTCCTTTTGATCAGCTTCATAATCAATATTGATTGTCAAAGGTGAATATACCATGTAAGGATTCAGATTTCATTTAAGAAGACTTTATGGAATGTTTACAGGACATAAGGATCTGGCATAGGCTCTATCAGAGATGCAGAGACAAATCAGGTATGGATCCTATTCTCTAAAAACAGAATCTTGGGAGTTGAATCAAAACAGGAATGTAGGGGCACTTGGGTGGCTCAATCGGTTAAGCATCTGCTTTCGGCTCAGGTCATGATCCCAGCATCCTGGGATTGAGCCCCACATTGGGCTCCCTGCTCAGCGGGGGTCGGCTTCTCTCTCTCCGTCTGCCCCTCTCCCATCCTGCTCGTGCTCTCTCTGTCTCTCTTTCTCAGATAAATAAATAAAATCTTTAAAAAAAACCCAGGAATGTAAATTGCCATGAAAGGATTCAGGTGATGAAGATATAAGATTATGAAGTTGTGAAGTAAGACAGTAACAATGGGACTGAATGGAGGGGATGAATGAGAGAGTAACTGAAGAGGGAATGGAAAGACCATGGCCATTGATTTGATGTAGTGACCATAAGAAAACTGCCAAGACTGTTGGATTCACAGAACACCCAGGTTACTCTCTTGAGGGAGTGGCTTTAGCAGGCTTTGCCTAGTTCCCAGGATTTCCTGGAGTATAAATACAGCTACTTATTAATTATAATACAGCTGTTTATTATTAAAGGGTGTCTGCAGCCTCTATGGAAAGCAAGGGAGACATTCAACGTCTGATCTGGTCAGGACAAGTCATATTTTACTTATTTGTCTCACTCACCAGGCTTCAAGATCCTTCTGGGAGAGGATTCGTAGTTCCCTCTTTATTCCCAGTGTCTTACACAGTGCTTGGTATATAGCAGACACTCAGTTGTTTATTGAATTGAACATAGAAGCAATAATTGGTCAGTAGGAAGAGAGACCATGACCAATAAATAAGCACTCAAACCTCTTTGATTTGTCTAGTAGGACTGAGTCCCTGATGACATGTGATATTCATTTTACAGAAGGTGAAACTGGGGTTGAATACATCCATTGTATCTCTTGGATTAGTAGGCAGACTGCTCCTGGACAACCAGAACAGCAGGTCTATGTTGGAATTTATGCTACTTTTTTGGGGGTATAGATTGATTAGGATAAGATGCCTCCTCCAAGGAACTTAGAGTCCAGTGAGAGCTTATTAGCTGTACTAGATGGATGCAGAAGGAAACTACAACTCCAAAAGCGTACGTATACTCATGTGGATTAGCCAGGATCGGCTTGGTTATACTGTGGCAACAAACAACCTCCACATCTCAGTGGTTCCCAAGGACAGTGTTTTGCTTACCCCACATGTCTGTTTTGAGTTGGCGGCATCTGTGCTCCACATCTTCACTCAGGGACCCCGGCTGAAGTGATTATCTTTTCCACCTTGAACATTGCTGGTCGTTGTGGCAGAGGCATGCACTGGCTTTTCTTCCTGAAGTCACAGATATCACTTCACACATTTTGTCAACCAGAGCAGGTCACCATGAGCATGCCTGAGTTCAACAGGCATAGTAAATATAATCATCCCATGGGAGGGGCAGTGAATATTGATGAACAGAAATATAATCTATGACATAATTCCTCTGCAGTCTAATTTCTCAACCTTAAGACTCCAAGTCTTGGAGGAGAATCTTGGAGAACAAGGAATAGGGTAAGTAATAAAGAGAATATTCTGAGAGAAGCTGGGATTGTGGGAGAAAATTCAAATAAAGGAAGCATCAGGATAAATGTGAGAGGACTTTTAATTTAGCCATATACCCAATGGGGTAGTTGGTAGGGATGGTTGTGAAGTCACGGAATTTTATTTTTCTCTGCAGATGATATTATCATATGCTTGTCACGACTAGGCTATTACTGTGAATTTTTTAAAAGAAGAAAAATGAAAAGATTTTGATCTAATGTCATCTTTATTTCAGAAAAAAGATAAGAACACTAATTGTTAAGACTGACAAAGATTTAATTTCTAGTTGCATTGAGAGGAAAAAAATTAACAGACTAACAAAATTATAACCTTAACATGATTGAACTCATTACTTTTGAAATGTGGAGCAGATACTTTGTGTTGGTTTTTTAGTTTGTTTATAGAACTGGAAATGACTTTAGCATGTTAATATTTTATCAAATTAAAATTAATATCATTATGTTTTGAGAATCAAAATGTAAATGTAATGTAAATGCCATTATATATGTTAGAGTATGTGCTTTATTTTTTATAAAAATAATACATGTTTATTATCAAAATTTCAAGTAGCACAAAAAGTATGAAGAAAGAAAAAATTACTTATAAATAACCTAGTATAACATTTGGTGAGCACTACTTCAGTTAACCCTATATACATGAATAGAGATTGACATATGAATTGATAGGCAGGGAGACAGGTAGGTAGGTAGGTAGGTAGATAGATAGATGATAGATAGAAAGGTAATTTTATAAGAATGAGATCATCCTATGCAACTATTAAGAATACGTTTAATTTTATTCTAATTTACTAGATATTGAGATGCAGGATTTTTGAATTTTTGATAAATGTTTTTCTTCTCAAGAGATATTACTCCCTTAAAATGCTAAACTTAAAGATTTTGAAAACCATCAAGACATTAGCAATATCACATTTTAAAACTGAAATGGTCCATTTTTTACAGTTCTCACTGGTTTCCTGCTATGAAGGAGGAAGCCTTTAAATATTCTTATCCTCTCTTCCTCTCTTTCCTTCAAATCTATTTTTTGTTCTGATTTTATTTAATTTTAATATAATTTCAAACTTTCCCAATAGTGTAAGGACAGCAAGAGGCATTCCTGTGTACCTGTACCAAATTTTTATATTATGCTTCATTTTTTATTCTCTTTATAATTTACACACATGCATATTATTTTTTCTAAACCATACTTAATACATAGTTAAATATGTATTTCTGAAGAACAAGGACATTTTCTTAAATAATCACAGTGCCATTTTCAAAAGCAGGAAATTTAACATAGATATAATACTATCAACTACTCCACAATTCATATAAAAATTTTGTCAGCATTTGTCCAATATTCTTTTTACAGATTTTTTCCTAGTACAGGATCTAATCTAGGATCATGCATTACTTGGTTATCATGTCTCTTTAATCTTTAATCTGAAGCAATTCTTCAGCTTCTTATTTTTCTTGATCTTGACAGTTTTGAGTTTAGGCCAGTTGTACAATGTCCCTCCATTTGGATTTGTCTAATATTTCTTGATGATTTGATTCAGGTTATGCTTTTTTGGCAAGAATACCACTGAGGTGATGTGCTTTCTCAATGCATCATATTAGGAGGCACAAGATGTCTGTTTGTCCCAACATTAGTAATGATAACGTTGATCACATGATTAAAGTGGTATCCATCAGATTTCTCTTCTATAAAGGTAACGTTTCTCCCTTTTTAATTGGTGAGTATAGTAAGCAGAGATATTCTAACACTATTTAATATCCCATGGCGTCAAAATTTTGTCCATTAGTTTTAGCATCCTTTGATGATTTTCTATTTTTATCATTTCTTCTATATTAGTTGGCTTTCTACTACAAAGAAGAATTTTACTTTATCCACTCTTTACTTATTTTTTCATTGCAGTATGAACTTTTATGGATTGAATTGTTTTTCCCTCACCTCCCCACAAAGACATGTTCAAGTCCTAACCCCCAGTACTTCAGAATGTGACCTTATTTAGAAATAAGGTTTTTGCAGATTTAACCAAGTTAGATTGAGGTTATTAGGTTGTGTCCGAATCCAAGATGACTGGTGTCCTTATGAAAAGGGAAAATTTGGACACAGACACACACAGAGAAAAGATTGTATGAAGACACACAGGGAGAATGCCATGTGAACACGGAGGGTCAGAGATATGCATCTACTAGCCAAGGAATGCCAAAAATTGCTGGCAAACCACCTACAAAGGTGCTAAGAGGCAAAGAAGGATTTCCCTACAGGTTTCAGAGGGAGCATAGCCCTGCTGATGCACCTTAATTTTGGACTTCTAATCTCAAAACTATGAGACAATAAATCTGTTTTTTTTAGGTCACCCAGTTTGTGGTAACTTTTTATTGCAGTCCTACGGAACTAATATAATATGTGTGGATTTTTATTTTATTCAAACAGTTGTAATCAATTACCATCATTATTTATTTTGATGCATTAATTGTCCCAGAGTTTGCTGGAGGGAGCCCCTTGAAGCTGGCTCATGCATGCTTTTGATATGACCCCATATTCTTTGAGCATTTCCTTTTTCCTTAATTTTTGGCTCAAGAAGATGGTCCTGCTCATCTTGTAATTCCTCTGCCCTAGACCCCCTACTCTACAGGTAGGCGGTGTCTTTCTTTTTCTTTCTGTCTCACTCCCTGTCTCTATCTATCTATCTATCTATCTATCTATCTATCTATCTATCTATCATCTATCTATCTTATCATCTAATCATCTATCATCTATCAATCATCTATCTATTATCTATCTATCTATCTATCTATCTATCTATCTATCTATCTATCTATATCATCTATCTATCATCTATCTATCTATCTATCTATCTATCTATCTATCTATCTATCTATCATCTATCACCCCTCCACCTATCATAATCTATCTATCTATCATTCCCTTGAGTTTATACTGATAGTTTCAGTTTCAAACTGATACCTCAGGATATATTCTTGGCTTCCTTTTGCTTTTTTGTAATTGCAACTTCCTTTAACCACAAGGAGAAATCTGGCTCTCATTATGTCCAATATATTCCTGATTTGCTCAAGCCTAAAATATATTATTTGCCTAAACTCACACAAATTAATTTTAGAATTGCTAATCCATACCACTGAAAAAACCAGATTTATTAACCAGAGTTCAATATTTGTATACAGTTTATTCACTTCTGAGGGGTAAATTTTAAATACAGAGATATACTCTAATCTTAAGTATACAATTTATTGAGTACTGACAAATGCGTACACTTATGTATTCCATACCTCTATCGATATACAAAGCCTTGCCATTACTCCAGAAAGTTTCCTTATGTTTATTACCAGTTAATTCCCTCCCCCAAGGCATTATGTTTTCCAGTTTTTTTCACCATTGTCTGTGTGATTTTGAGTTGTAACTTTTTTATTCCTGTTGGTAATTTTTGTTGTTTTTCTTTTTTTCTTATGTTTTCTAGACTTCTCAAGTATTTGTTTCCCATTTCTGCTCTTTATTTTTCCTTCCTTGTACTTAATTTTATATTAATTAATTTATGTTTTACCTTCTTAACATTGGAACTTGATCATTGATTGTAAACTTCTTCTCTATTATGACTATTTTACACTATAAATTTCTATCTAAGCACTGCTTTAGCTGCATCCCATAAATTTGGTATGTTGTAATTTAATCATTGTCCAGTTAAAAATATTTTGTAATTTCTCTGTGTTTTCTTTAAGTTATATATTATTTAGAAATGTGTTGTTTAATGTCCAAATATTTGGTGGCTTTTTAAAACATCTTACTACTATAAACCTTGAGGTGCATGTACCCTTTCGAATCAGCATTTTTGTATTCTTTGGGTGATTATTTAGTAGTGCAATTGCTGGATCGTGGGGTAGTTTTATTTTTTAACTTTTTGAGGAACCTCCAAATTGTTCTCCCCGGAGTGACTGCACCAGTTTGCATTCCCACCAACATGCAAGAGGGCTCCACTTTCTCCACATCCTTGCCAACACCTGTTGCTTCTTGTGTGTTAGTTTTAGCCATTCTAACAGGTGTGAGGTGATATCTCATCATGGTTTTGATTTGTATTTCCCTGATGATGAGTGATGTTGAGCATCTTTTCATGTGTCTGTTGGACATCTATATGTTTCCTTTGGAAAAATGTGTGCTCATGTCTTCTGACCATTTCTTAACTGGATTATTGATTTTTTGGGTGTTGAGTTTGGTAAATTCTTTATAGATTTTGAATACTAACCCTTAACTGAAAGTTGATGGAAGGAGGAGGGTGGGGGATGGGTTAGATGGGTGATGGGTATTAAAGAGGGCGCTTGTTGTGTTGAGCACTGGGTTTTGTATGTAAATGATGAATTACTGAATTCTACTCCAGAAACCATATTGCACTGTATGTTAACTAACAAAAATTTAAATTAAAAAAAGTAAATTGAAGAATTAAAATATATATATATCTTACTACTATTGATTTCTAACTTCCTTTATGGTTAGAGGATATACCCTGTAAGGTTCCAAACTTTCGAAACTTATTGAGACATGTTATGTTTCAGCATATTGAGATTATTTTGGTAGATGTTTTTATGTACTTGAAAAGAGTATATATTCTGAAACTTTGGGCTATTCTATAAATGTCATTAGGTCAAAGTGGGTAATAGTGTTGTTCAGCATTTTTATGTTCTTACTGATTTTTTTAGTATCTTTCCTCTCAATAACTAAGTTCTGTAAAATGTACAGAATATTATTTTATTCTGTAGCCAAATTTCCCCCAAGGAATAGTCTTTGGTATATATTTAAATAGATTAAAATGTCACCATCACTCCCCTTACCATATCTTATTTAATGATGATTTCTTCATTTAGGTTTCACATAGGTATATTATTTCCCAAGTTCTTTAAAATTTAAATATATCTGGCCTATTGTCTTTCTCTTTGAATGGCAACATGATTGGATATAATATTCTTGATCACAGATATTTTTTCCCTTCAACTTTTTAGGGGAAAAATTTGAATTCAGTCATTGGATGATGTTGCATAGATGTCAGAAGATAGGCTGGTATTTTTCTTCTTAGAGGTGACTTAACTTTTCTCTCTAGATGTGATAAGGATTCTTTCTTTATCCTTAAAGTTCAATAACATAATCAGGATTTGTCTTTATGTAGATGGTTTTGTATCAGTTTTCCCTGGTATATGATATATCCTTTTGATCTTCTGATTTAGTTCTTTCATGTTAGTATTCCTACATATTGCTGACCCTTTTTCTGTTCTTTTGGTTGGGTTCTCTGATACAAGGGCACCAATTATCATTATGTTGTAAAGATTTTTATCTCTCTTTCACATCTAACAGTTTCTTTGTAATTTCTTTAATAGCTTGTCTTTTTCCTTTTATATTTAAAAAATATATAAGGGGGGAAATCAGAGGGGGAGATGAACCATGAGAGACGATGGACTCTGAAAAACAAACTGAGGGTTCTAGAGGGGAGGAGGGTGGGAGGATGGGTTAGCCTGGTGATGGGTATTAAAGAGGGCGCTTCTGCATGGAGCACTGGGTGTTATACACAAACAATGAATCATGGAACACTACATCAAAAACTAATGATGTAATGTATGGTGATTAACATAACAATAAAATTAAAAAAATATGTATATTATATAATATAATATATATATACATTTACATGTATATATATACACACACACACATATATATAAATATACACACATATTTCCTTTAGATGTAATTATCCCAAACCCTTCTTCTTTACCATTAATTTGATATATTTTGCCATATGCTTGCTGTTTTTAATTTATTTATTAGAGCTTCAAGGTTGTTATTTGTTTCTTAATCTGTTGATCTGTTATCTTCTCTGTGTTTAATTATGTTGTTTTACCATTCAGATATTCTTTTAAGTTCTTTTATAGATAAAGCAGTCTTGGGCATCTTGTACTGTTTGATAATATTTTCTGAGTTCTTCATCAGGCTTTTGCTCCCTAGGATATCTGATACTTTTGAAAAATTCTCTTTTCTGTAGTATTATTACAGAGTTGTCATATAATTTCTTTTCAGATTACTCAAGTTTAATGTGTGAAGCTCAGTCTAGATCTAACATTTACTTTGACTTTTCTTTGACTATTTGTCTTCCTTTTTCAGTCTTTCTCCCTGTGATCAGTGTGGGGACATAAGGTTGCTTTCTATGTACCTTCTTTTTTTTTCTTCAAGATTTTATTTATTTATTTTGGAGACAGAGAGAGAGAGAGAGAGTGGTGGGGGGTGGGGGTGTGGGTGGGATGGGAGGAGCAGAGGGACAAGCAGATTCTGGGCTGAGCACGGAGCCTGATGTGGGGCTTGATCTCAGGACCCTGAGATCATGACCTGAGCTGAAACCAAGTCAGACGTTTAACTGATTGAGCCACCCAGGCCCCACTATGTACCTTCTTAGAGCCTGAGGGAATGTGGGTGGAGTGGGCCAACCTCCCTTGGTGCCCAGCATACCTACTCCCTGGGTGCCCAGAGAACTGCTGCCTCTTTTGAGAATCTCCTCCATATTCTGTACCAGGATCCAAGGGTATATCATAATCCTATGAGTTTCAGCTCAATCTCCAACATACCACAGAACCCTGGGACATTGCAAGCTCAGGTTATTACTCATGCTTAGTTGAGGTTCAGGGGCATTATGAAGGAGCTTTTACTTTTAGGAGTTTTTCTGTGGAATGTTCTAGGGAGCTTTACTCACCTGAGTCTCTTTTGCTCCAAGAGCACAGTTCAAAAATCTCAAGATTTTGCTGACACGCTTTGTTTCCTCATTTCTGCTTTTAATAGGTTACAAGTGTGGAAGAAAGATTAGAAGTTGAGTTTGATAAACCAGAATCTTTTATTTCTTCCCTGGTCACCATTTTTCTGAGTTTAGAAACCAAATCCACTGCCCTTTCTTCCAGGTTACTAATCCTTTCTACTGTTTCATCTAGTCTGTTATTGAACCCCTGTAGTGTATTTTTCAGTTCAGTTATTATGTTCTTCAGCTCTGTGACTTCTGCTTGGTTCTTTCTTATATTTTCTATCTCTTTGTTGAAACTCTCACTGTGTTCATCCCAGATTGGTGAGCATCTTTATGGCCATTACTTTGAACTCTATATCAAGTAAATTACTTATCTCTTTCATCAATGTTTTTTTTTTTTTTCCTGGATTTTTATCTTGTTCTTTCATTTGGAACATATTCCCCTGTTTCCTCATTTTGTTTGTATCTGTTTCTCTGTATCAGGCTAAACAGCCATCTCTCCCAGTCTTGAAAGAGTGGTCACAGAAAAACTGGGGGTGTGTTTTAGTCTGCTGTCTGTGCAGTGGTCTGGGATCGGTAGCCTGCCAAGAACTGCTCTCCAATTATTTCAGAGACTGTTTTAGTGTTGTGGGGCCCAGAAATGCAATACCCCTGGCCACTAGATCTAGGCAGTCAAGGGGCATTACCTGTGTGGTCTGTGTATACTCACCAGATGTGTGGGGTCACTGGGGAGTACCAGGCTGGGGCATGCCCACCCCCAATTTTAGCAGGGTGGGCCTACAGGAGAGCTCAGGGTTGGGGCGAGGGCAAGAAAGGTAGAAGGAGAGTGCAAAAATGGCAACTGCTAGTGCCTCCATCCTCAGAGAGAGTTCCAATAGACACTTGCTCTTGTGGCATACACTTTAAGATAAACCAACGAATCTTTTCACATATGGTCTAAGTACTTTTCAACTTGCTGTTATTTTGAAAAGGAAATTTTAATTTCAATATAGTTAACATGCATTGCTATGTTAGTTTTGGATGTACAATACAGTGATTCAGTAATTCTATACGTTACTCAGTGTTCATCATGATAAGTGTACTCTTAATCCCCTTCATCTATTTTACCCATCCTCCCACCCACCTCCCCTCTGGTAGCCATCAGTTTGTTCTCTATGGTTAAGAGTCTGTTTTCTGGTTTATCTCTTTTTTATTGTTCATTTGTTTTGTTTCTTTTTTTTTTTTTTTTTTTAAGATTTTATTTATTTATTTGACAGGGAGAGACACAGCGAGAGAGGAAACACAAGCAGGGGGAGCGGAAGAGAGAGAAGCAGGCTTCCTGCGGAGCAGAGAGCCCGATGCGGGGCTCGATCCCAGGACCCTGGGATCATGACCTGAGCCGAAGGCAGACGCTTAACGACTGAGCCACCCAGGTGCCCCTTGTTTTGTTTCTTAAATTCCACATATAAGTGAAATCATATTGTATTTGTCTTTCTCTGACTGACTTATTTCACTTAGGATTATACTCTAGATCCTTCCATATTGTTGCAAATGGCAAAATTTCATTCATTTTTATGGCTGAGTTATAGTCCAGTGTATATATGTACCACCTCTTCTTTATCCATTCATCTGTCGATGGACATTTGGGCTGCTTTCATAATTTAGCTATTGTAAATAATGCTGCAATAAACATAGGGGTGCATATATTTTTTTGAATTAGTGTTTTTGTTTTCTTTGGGTAAATACCTAGTAGTGGAATTCTAGATCATATGGTAGTTCTATTTTTAATTTTTTGAGGACCCTCCATACTGTTTTCCACAGTGGCTGCACCAGTTTGCATTCCCACCAACAGATCACAAGGGTTCCTTTTTCTCCACATCCTTACCAACATTTGTTGTTTCTTTTGTTTTTGATTTTAGCCATTTTGACAGGTCTGAGGTAATAGCTCCTTGTAGTTTTGATTTGCATTTCTCTGATGATGGGTGATGTTGAGTATCTTTTCATGTGTCTGTTGGCCTTCTGGATGTCTTCTTTGGAGAAATGTCTGTTCATGTCTTATGCTCATTTTTTAATTAGGTTAGTTTTGTTTGTTTTTTATTTTGGGGGCTTTTTGGTATTGAATTGTATAAGTTCTTTACATATTTTGGATACTAACCTTTTATCAGATATTTCATTTGCAAATATGTTCTCCCATTCAGTAGGTTGTCTTTTAGTTTTGTTGATTGTTTCCATTTCTGGGCAAAAACTTTTTATTTTGATGTAGTCCCAGTAGTTTAGTTTTGCTTTTGTTTCCATTGCTCAGGAGACATATCTAGAAAAATGTTGCTATAGTCAATGTCAGAGAAATTACTGCCTGTGCTCTCTTCTAGGATTTTTGTTGTTGGAGGTCTCACATTTAGGTCCTTGATCCATTTTGCGTTCATTTTTATGTATGATGTAAGAAAGTAGCCCAATTTCATTCTTTTGCAAGTAGCTGTTCAGGTTTCCCATCACCATTTGTTGAAGAGACTGTCTTTCTTATTGCATATTCTTGCCTCCTTTGTCAAAGATTAATTGACCATATATATTTGGTTTTATTTCTAGGATTGTGACCCTGTTCCATTGATCTATGTGTTTATTTTTGTGCCAGTACCATACTGTTTTGATTACTACAGCTCTGTATTATATCTTGAAATCTGGGATTGTGATACCTCCAGTTTTGTTCTTCTTTTTCAAGATTGCTTTGATAATTGGGGTCTTTTGTGGTTCCATACAAATTTTAGGATTATTTGTACTAGTTCTGTGAAAAATGCTCTTGGTACTTTGATAGGGATTGCATTAAATCTGTAGATTGCTTTAGGTAGTATTAACATTTTGGCAATATTTATTCTTCCAATCTATAAGCATGGAATATTTTTCCATTTCTTTGTGTCATCTTCAATTCCTTTCATTAATGTTTCATAGTTTTCAGAATATGGGTCGTTCACCTCCTTAGTTAAGTTTATTCCTAGGTATTTTATTATTTTTGGTCCAATTGTAAATGAGATTGCTTTCCTAATTTCTCTTTCTGCTACTTCATTATTAGTATATGGATATGCAACAATTTTTTGTGTACCGATTTTGTATCTTGCAACCTTACTGAATTCATTTATCAGTTCTGGTAGTTTTTTGTGGTCTTTAGTGTTTTCTATATATAGTATCATGCCATCTGCAAATAGTGAAAATTTTACTTCTTCCTTACCAATTTGGATGCCTTTTATTTCCTTGCGTTGTCTAATTGCCATGGTTAGCAGTCCCAATACTATGTTGAATAAAAGTGGTGTGAACATCCTTGTCTTTTTCCTGATTTTAGGAAAAAAGCTTTGTTTTTCACCACTGACTATGATATTAGTTGTGAATTTCATATATGGCCTTTACTTTGTTGAGTTATGTTCCCTCTGAAACTACTTTGTTGAATGGATGTTGTACTTTGTCAAATGCTCTTTCTGCATCTATTAAAATGATCATATGGTTTTTATCCTTTCTCTTGTTGATGTCATGTATCATGTTCATTGATTTGCAAATATTGAATCACCCTTGCATCCTAGGAATAAATCCCACTTGATCATGGTGAACGAATTTGTTTAATGTATCATTGTATTTGGTTTGCTAATATTTTGTTGAGGATTTTTATATCTAGGTTCATCAGAGATACTGGTCTATAGTTCTCTTTTTTTGTAGTGTCTTTATCCAGTTTTGGTATCAGGGTAATGCTGGTTTTCTAGAATGAATTTGGAAGCTTTCCTTCCTCTTCTGTTTTTTTGGAATAGTTTGAGAAGAGTAAGTATTAACTCTTCTTTAACTATTTGGTAGAATTCAGCTGTGAAGCCATCTGGTCCTGGACTTTTCTTTGTTGGGAGTCTTTTGATTACCGATTCAATTTCATTGCTGGTAATTGATCTGTTCAAATTTTCTATTCCTTCCTGATTCAGTTTTGAGAGGTTATGTGTTTCTAAGAATTTATCTATTTCTTCTAGGTTGTCTAATTTGTTGGCATATAATTTTTCATAATATTCCCTAATAATCCTTTGTATTTCTGTGGTGTTGGTGGTTATTTCTCTTCTTTCATTTCTGATTTTGTTTATTTGAGTTCCCCCCCCTTTGATGAATCTGGTTAAAGGTTTATCAATTTTGTTGATCTTTTCAAAGAATAAACTCCTGATTTTTTGATCTGTTGTTTTATTTTTTTAGTTTCTACTTCATTTTTTCTGCTCTAATCTTTATTATTTTATTCCTTCTACTAGTTTTGGGTTTTATTTGTTTTTCTTTTCCTGGCTCCTTTAAGTATAAAGTTAGGTGTTTTATTTGAGATTTTTCTTGCTTCTTGAGGTAGGCCTGTATCGGTATTAACTTCCCTCTTAGAACAGCTTTTGTTGCATCCCCCAAATTTTGGACCATTGTGTTTTCATTTTCATTTGTCTCGATGTATTTTTGATTTCCTCTTTGATTTCTTGGTTGATCCATTCATTGTTTAGTAACACGTTACTTAACCTTCATATATTTGTGTTTTTTCCTGGATTTTTTTCTTGTGGTTGATTTCTAGTTTCATTGCATTTTGGTTAGAAAAGATGCATGATATGACTTCAATCTTTTTGAATTTGTTGAGACTTGTTTTGTGGCCTAATATGTGATCTATTCTGGAGAATGTTCCATGTACACTTGAAAAAAAATGTATTCTGCTGTTTTGGGTTGGAATGTTCTGAATATATCTCTTAGATCCATCTGATCCAATGTGTCATTCAAAGTCAATGTTTCTTTCTTGACTTTCTGTTTGGATGATCTATCCATTGATGTAGGTGGGGTGTTAAAGTCCCCTACTATTATTGTATTACTAGCAATTACTTCCTTTATGTTTGTTATTAACTGCTTTATATATTTGGGTGCTCCCATGTTGGGTGCATGAATATTTGCAATTGTTATATCTTCTGGTTGGATTATTTTCTTTATGATTATATAGTATCCTTCTTTGTCTTCTGTTACAGTCTTTGTTTTAAAATATATTTTGTCTAAAATAAGTATTGCTATTCCAGTTTTCTTTCCACTTCGATGGATGCTTTTCCATTCCTCCACTTTCAGTCTGCATGTCTTTAAGTCTGAAGTGAGTCTCTTGTAGGTAGTATAGATGGGTCTTTTTTTTTTTTTAACTATTATATCACTCTATGTCTTTTGATTGGAGTATATAGTCCATTACATTCAAAGTAATATTGATGGGTATGTCACTTATTGCCATTTTGTTACTTGTTTTATCATTGTTTTTGTGGTTCTTCTCTGTTCCTTTCTTCTCTTGTTCTCTTCTCTCACAGTTTGTTGGTTTTCTTTAGTGATGTACTTGGATTCCTTTCTCATTATTTTTGCTTATGTATTACTGGTTTTTAATTTATGGCTGCCATTAGGTTTATATATAATATCTTCTGCATGTAGCAGTCTATATTAAATTGATAGTCACTTAAGTTTGAACCCATTCTTTACTTCTCTCCCCCATACATTTTAAGTATGTGGTGCCATACTTTACATCCTTTCATTTTGTGAATCCCTTGACTGATTATTATAGAGATACTTAATTTTACTGCTTTTGTGCTTCCTCTTTTTCTAACTCCTACCTATGGTCTTTCCTTTCCACCCAAAGAGTCCCCTTTGACATTTCTTGTAGACCTGGTTTAGTGGTCATGAACTCTTTTAACTTTTGTTTTTCTGGGAAACTCTTTATCTCTCCTATTCTGAATGATAGCCTTGCCGGATAGAGTATTCTTTGCTGCAGGTTTTTTTCTTTCAGCACTTTGAATTTATCATGGCACTTCCTCCTGGACTACAAAGTTTCTGCTGAACAATCAGCTGATAGCCTTATGGGGTTTCCTTTGTATGTAACTGTTTTTCCTTTCTCTTGTTGCAATTCTCTCTTTATCACTACTTTTTGCCATTTTAATTACTATGCATCTTGGTGTGGGTTTCATTGGGTTGATTTTCTGGGGGCTCTCTGTACCTCCTAGACCTGGATTTCTCTTTCCTTCTCAAGATTTGGGAATTTTGTAGCTATTACTTATTGAAATAAATTTTCTCCCTCCTTTTCTCCCTTCTCCTTCTGAGATCCCTATAATGTAAATGTTATTTTGCTTGATGGTCACTGAGTTCCCTAAGTCTATTTTCATTTTTTATTGTATTCTTTTCTCTCTCCTCTTTGGCTTGATTGCTTTCCATTACTTTGTCTTCCAGGTCACTGATCTGTTCTTCTGATTCCTCTAGTCTACTTTTTATTCCATCTAGTGTTTTTTTAATTTCAGTTATTAAGGACTTCATCTCTGACTGGTTCTTTTTAATGTTTTCTATCTCTTTGTTAAGAATCTCACTGAGATTCTTTTTCTCAAGCCAATGAGAATCTTTATGATCATTACTTTAAATTCTCTATCAGGCATATTACTTATCTCCATTTTGTTTAGGTCTCTTGCTGTGGTTTTGCCTTGTTCTTTCATTTGGGATGTATTTCTTTGTCTCCTCATTTTGTCTAACTCTCTGTGTCTGTTTCTATGTGTTAGGAAAGTCAGCTACATCTCCTGCTCTTGAAAGTAGTGGCCTTATGAAGAAGAGGTCCTGTAGTGCCCTGCAGTGCAATGTCACCAGAACCTGGCTCTTCGGAGGTATCTCCTATGTGTGTCACATGCACCCTACTATTGTGTCTGAGCTGCTTTTGCCTTCAGTCCAGTTGTCTGCAATGACTCTCTTTGCCTGTTGTGGGCAGGGTTTTGTCCCTGTGTAGTTAGTGGGCCAGTCTGGGGCTGCCTTGGGCTTACATTGAGTCATACCAGGCATTTGTGAGAAATGCAATAACACCAAACTGCAGGAGAACATGAGGGTATGGTGTGTGGCACCAGCAATATCCATGCTGGTGAGAAGGGACCTGCAGTTGCTGGGGACTGAGTCATGCCAGGTTGGAGAAGGCAGATCCGCAGGAGTGCATGGGGGCAGGGCATGTGGTGTTAGCAGGTTTGTGGTCTGCCGTGGGAGGAAACATGGACCCAGGCCTGATTCAGGCCTGGTGTGTCCAGAGAAGAACACTTGGGAAGGGTGTGCAGTTAGCAAGCTATATAACAAGTGTTGGCACCATGCTGGCTTTAAGCTGGGAAGCAGGGGAGGGAAATGACACCTGTCAGTTCCTTTGTTCCTGGGAAGTCTCCCAAAGACCCTGCCCTTCCAGCACATGCTCTTAGATTAGTAAACAAATACTCCTCCTGTGTATACCCCAGGCATTTTTTTTTAAACTGCTGCTTCTATGCTGTATCTTTGCAGGGCTGTTTGTTGTGCTATCTCTTTAAAGGCAGAGTCTCAGTTTCCTCTCACTTTCCTGGCTCTCCCAATAGCTTGCTGATTTTTAAAGGTCCAGGTTTTAAGCCCTGCTGATTGTAAGAACTTGGGAAATTCAGCACCTCTGGTTTTCAAAGCCAAATGTTAATGGAGATTCATCTTTCTTGTTTTGGCTGTCTGGTTTGAGAATCTGTTTCTCTCCCCTCTTTGAGACTACAGTATCTCTCCCTCCCACAGATAGTACTGTGGGTCTGTTTAGCTCCCTACCATGTCTCTGTACTTCCCACCCTCTTCAGTGTGGCCTCTTCTCTACATTTAGCTATGGAGAGTCTGTTCTGCCAGACTTGGGGTTGTTTTCTGGGTTATTTACACTGATGTGGCTATTATCTAGTTGTATCCATGGAATGAGGTGAGCTTAGGGTCCTCCTACTCCACCATCGTTCCCAGAAGTTCAACTCACTGCTTTGCAATGGGTCTCAGGGTGAGTGGTTCTGTGTGCCAACTCTTTGAGTGGAGTCTCACCTTTTTACAGCCCTTTGGATCTCTTGGACATAAGCCCCATTGATTTTGAAAGCCAGACATTGCTGGGGCTCATCTGTCCATTGTAGGGTCCCAAGAGTTGGGGTGGACTGATGGACTTGAATCCCTCATTCTTCAAGAATATATTCTGTATTTGTGAGATCCCTCCTGTTCATGTGCCAACCATGCCAGGAGTGGGATATTTGGCAACACTGCATCTCTGCCTCTCCTACCTTTCTTGATGTGGCCATTTTATTTTTTGTTGTGCAGGAACTAGCTATTCAGTTAGTTTTCACGTCTATTTCAGAAAGAGATCATTCTATATGTAGCTGAGGGTTTGGTGTGTCCATGGGAGGAGGTGAGTTCAGGGTCTTCCTACACTGCTATCTTGAACCACCTTCCTATTTAATTAATTTTCAAACTGCTAAAGAATTTGTATTCTCTGAAGTTGATTGAGTGCACATTTAAAAAGCCAAATAAATAAATCAAATATAACCAGTGGCAGTCCACTAACCTCCAGCATTTACTATAATTTATAAAATTCTGCAATAAAATTTATTTTTGTATTCTACATAAAGAAAGGGTACACCAAGTAAATGAATATTAGCTGTATAAAGAAAAAAAATAAATAACTTTAAGATAATTTAAAAGCAATTAGTCACTATAAATGATAAAGATATCAATAAAATCACCTTTTTTGTGGAATCATTAATTAATGGATTATTCTTTTTATGTGAAGATGAATAAACTGCAGTCTCTCTACTTGAGGCTCTCACAATATGGAAAGAATATCAGACTATTCTTCCAAATACGGCATGGATAAAGTATTACAAGAGTTCGAAGAGAGCAATACTAGGTTTTTTGGAGACTAATCTTCCTGATGAAAGCTAACATTTATAGAATGCTGACTATGTGACAAATCCTGGAAAGCCTGACTCTAGAAGGTTTATCCTCAGAGCTGATGGGACCTTGCCCTCCTTCTGTATAGAAGTTGTCCCACACTGCAGCCTGACAGTAAGTTTTAGCTCTCAGTTAAGCAAACAGGAATTCTCTCGTATATTTATTCAGAAAGGAGGTCTTTGCCTTGCAATTTCTGATGGAAGGAAGGAAGAGAAGCTCAGATTATTCAAACTCTGCTTCTCTGATTTGTATTCTCCAAGTGCCAATGTAGAAATATACTTTTCTTAGAAATGGATAGGAATAAACTATCAAATTTAAGAGAAGTATTGGTAAGAGACTCTCGAAACTTCAGAGGTGTGAAGAACTTGTAAGTAGGGAGCATCTTAGCTGCAACAAATGAGTGCTGGTTTCCTGTTTTAGGCTACCTACTCCAGGGCACTGAGAAAAATTGTAGATGAGTTTAATCCTTAGGAAACTGTGGAGAATGGAAGAAGCACTAGAAGAGGGACATATGACTTACTGGTAATCCTCGGATAACCCAGTAATCCCGGCATCAATTCCAGATGAAAGTATGATTTGTGAACATATAGAAAAGAAAGCAGTAGTTTCAGGGCGCCTGGGTGGCTCAGTCGTTAAGCATCTGCCTTCGGCTCAGGTCATGATCCCAGGGTGCTGGGATCGAGTCCCACATCGGGCTCCCTGCTCTGCGGGAAGCCTGCTTCTCCCTCTCCCACTCCCCCTGCTTGTGTTCCTGCTCTCGTTATGTCTCTCTCTGTCAAATAAATAAATAAAATCTTTAAAAAAAAAAAAAAGAAAGCAGTAGGTTCACTAAGTTGTGCCAAGTAAGTTAAATTTTCTTTTGTTTTCTTTTTCTTTTTTTCTTTTTTGCAGGGATTATAGTTTGGTAGCTCAGGAGACTGCATTAAACACAGCATATCCATATTTCAGGATTGCATTTGGCTGTCTTTCTTGAACTTTTCTTTAACAGAATGAAGAAAGAGGAACAGGATGTCAGTATCAGGAGCTGTGTTCATAACTGGTCAAGGAAATAATTGAAACCCCAAAGAGGGCTAATCAATGGATTGTTGATAACCTTGATGTATAGTTCTAGAATCCTATCACATAGCTTGTGCCCTTGTCCTGGTCAATAACTGACAAAGTTTCATTTAGTGTCTGCTATGTGTCAAACACTGTGCTATGTGTTAGAACAACATTCTGTTACACATGCCAGGAACTGGCGTGCTCATTTTATGAACACATACTCAACACTTTATGATCTTATTTGATTCTCCCAATAACCTTATCAAATAGGTATTGTCTCCACTTTATAGATGAAGCAATGGAAAGTTGGAGAACTGAAGTAGCCTGACTAAGGTTGACTACACAGCTACTGAGTGGCAGTGCCCAAATGTAAACCTTGGTCTGTCAATTTTTCTTCACTGCTTTTTTTTTTTAAATTAATGATTGGAACAAGAGAACAAATCAATACGCATATAAAATGAATGCAAAAGAGATATTGACGTAGGAATGTGCTTAATGACAGAATTAGTATCCAAAAGAATTTTAATAGGCTGGAGCAAATTTAATCAGAGAACATTTAACAGAGATGCATGTGAAATCCTGAGCTGGGTTCCAAATATCCAGCTGCACAGGGCAATGTGGCTTAGCAGCTGCGTAAGCTTAATGTGATTCAATAGTGTGACATAGCTGCCCTAAAAGTGAATGAAAACGGATGCCACATTTGTACAAATCTAGTATTCCAAACAAAGAGATAGATTATTCTGTTTTATTATGGAGCTTGTGAGTAGTTCTGGGCAGCGTAACTTTGAAGAGACATAGACAGACTTAACCGGTCTTGTGAAAGGACTCAGTACCATTTTTATCTCATTCTTTTGATGAGTATTTTTTGGAGTGCTTACTATGTGTCAGGCATTGTCTTAAGTATTCAGGAAATGGCAGTTTATAAAATAGCCCTCTTGTAGCTTACATTCTTACTGGAGAGGCAAGAAATAAACAAATGAACAAATGAATGTGTATCATAATGTCAGATAGTAATACATGCTGGAAGAAAATAAAGCAGTGTAAGGTGATAGAGACTAGGTGGAGGCTATTTCAGGTAAGTTTGTCAGGGAAGTATCTCTGAAGAGCTGTCATTTGATCAGAGACCTGGGATAACTAAGAGAGGGCATCATAAATAGAAGAACATTCTATGCAAAGGAAAAAGAAAGTACAAAACCCTGAAGTGGGTGTTTGCTTCATATGTTCTGAAAGGAACTCAAGGAAGCCACTGTGCTATGTTAACAGACAGTGAGGAGAAACAGGACTCCAGGCTGTTGCAGAGGTCAGGTGAACAGAAAGACAAAATGATCCAACCTGAGCAACATGAGTAAGATGAGAAGAGAGAGCTGATCATTGGATTTGGCAATATGGTTCTCACCGGGGACTTTGTTGTTCCTCATGAGAATTAGCTGAAAGAGCCTGAAGACATCTAGCCTTGGGAAGAAAAGTCTTAGAGCAATGTAATTGAGGACCATCTGAATACCTCCTGAAATCAGAGCTCCAGGGACATGGAAACCTGGAATTTGCATTTTTAGCACTAAAAGTTTTTTTCTTCACCTTAAAAATTGAAAACTGCTGGTTTAGGAATTCCTAGCTGACTTGAAATATGGACAAAGTTGTTCTGCATCTCTACTGAGGGACTGATGAACAGAGGCTAAAAGTATACAGATTTCTGTGACATATGAGATGTAATACTCAAATGCTGGCCATCTTAAAGCAGAAGGAGTTGTTTATGACAGAAAAAAGTTCTTGTCAATTGAAGCAGAGATGGATAACCACTTTTTCGGGGGGAAATTGTTTGGAGGGATTTAAATATCATGGGGGTGCGAAGAGTGTTGTATGAAGTAAACTTCTCAGCCCCGAGATTCCATTGTTCTGAAATGCAGACAGCAAACCCTCCTGCTCCAAATAGCCAGAACACCTAGCCCCAACTAGCCTTGTCTATGTTTGTTTTGACTTTGAAAATGTAGGAACAAGACATTTCTATTTTGTTGAGTCCCAGGATTTGAGTTGTCAAGGGGCTATGAAGCAACGTCTATTAACTGAAGGAAAAGAAGAGAGTTAAGATCTTACTGTACAATGGCATGAGAGAGAAACTAGTAATTGAGGAAGTGTTGTATCAGTGTTTGCATGTTTCCATTATCATATATGAAGAAAATCCTGGACATCTATTCCCTTGCTGTTATTGGATTTATTATTATTATTATTTATTAAATTAGGGCAAAAGTGCAGTCAGAATAGATATCTTGGGTTTGTTAGCAAATGAGATGTTCCAAATTTTGTGTCATACAATTAGCTTGGTGGGTTTCTTTTTGCTGGCTGTAACGTTTCCTGCATGCAGCAGAGGCTGGGCTGTGGACCTCCTCATTTGTTGAAGCATATGCAGTATTGTTGAGCTCACCACACAGCTGTAGGGGGAAAACGTTGCTCACCCTAAGGTTATAACCCCCCTTTTCTAAATTACTGTTTACTGATGTGGGAGGAAAGGACTCCTGGCATAGCTCAATAATTACTCTTGGCACAGTTCAATAATTAATGAAGTGTTAAAAAGACGCTGCTGAAGTTTGTGCATCTGCTATGTAGGGTATGAAAGTACAAGAAACTCGCCTGCGTCTCTAAGTCAAAGACACACATGGCCTTCCCTGTCCTCCCAGGAGAGGACCCAGTGGGGAGTGAGTGCAAACGGATGCTTTAGTGGAGGAGAGAAGGGGATTCTTACTACCAAGCTGTTGCCACGTTTCTGAGAATAGAGAAGCCCAAAGTAGTAGGGTTGTAGTTTCTCAGTTTTTTTCTCCCCTGTGATTTATAGGTAAGTCCTTTAATTTGTTAGAAGAAATTTGTATGCAGAAATGACTGTTCTCCTCTCTCCTCCTCTCTCTATGACTTGTTAAATCAGCAGTTTAAAATAATTTGATGATGGTAATGCAACAGGGACAAATAATTACTACCACTAGTGTGGTATTTACCTCCTAAAGTTTTAGGAGGTTGCAGGCTGGCATCTTGCCTAGTGAATAAGATATCAAGAGTGCTGTTTTAGCTGCAAAATTAACAAAGGAAGGAATAAATATTATTTTTCCCTCAAAGGACCCAGTTTGGAAAAAGCCCAAGGATTAACTCTTTGTGCTGCAGTCTGATTTCACAGTGTGTCACCTCTCACACTTGTCCTCATCAATCAGTGCCATAGGGCCAGGCCTCAGACAGGCCTCTGGGCTTTCCCAGGAATCCCTGCTGCTTGGCTGGAAAGTCGGGTCCAGCCAAGGGTTTCTGAAACACAGCTCAGGTACAAGCTGACTCTAGCTTCAGGCCAATTTCTTAAGCAAAGGGTCTTTGCTAATATGCGGAACAGAAAAAAAAAAATGTTGGGAGAATGGGTTGGGGTTTCATTCACCTCCTTCCTCCACCCACCCCCACTGCATCCCTAAGTTATTTAAGTTCTAGTTCAGACTAAAAGGAAGACATTTGACAAATTCTGTTTTATTAACTCTCCTCTGCTTTGGTTGGTGATAAATTAAATATTTTGTTTTCTTTCTCTTTTTTCCCCCTCAGTGTTGTGTATATACATTTCTTTGTGGTCACAATTTCTCTATGTGACAGCTAAGGGGGAGTATAGGGCAAGGAGTAAACCTTGAGGAATTAAGGTGCAGTCTGCCCTATTTTTTTTCCCCTCCTCTTTAATATGAAACTGGTTACAGGCACATTTTTTTAAACCTCTCAGCAGGAATTGCAAAGTTTTCCCGGGTCATCACCTAGCAACAAAACCCAGCAAAACATTCGCAAAGCAGTTTTTGCAATGCAGCCATCACTGACCGCAGACCTGACTTGTGGAAGGCTGAGTTTGCCACGGAGGGGAATTGAATGCTTTCTTCTTTATTCAAGTAGAATGCTGAGATGTGCAGTCTGGGTCCTGCTTGAACCAAATTAATGTACATTAAAGAATAAACCATAATGCCCATTGTGAATAGGAGGTCGGAAGGATTCAACAGAATTTGATGATGGGCCAGTTCTTATTGAAACTATTTAAATTGAACTTCTAACAGAGTTGTTTTAAATAAAGCAATCTGAGATTGATATAACTCTCCTTTTATTAGATCAAATATTCTGAGGACTTTTGGGTAGTGTCAGAAACCTTAAGTCTATTGAGTAATAAGTTCAGAATTCAACAAAAGATTACTTAGCTTCTTCCCTGAAAATAATAGTAAAAATCCCCCTTCAGAAGAAGAGGAAATCTGGTTTGTCTGGTTTTGACTTCTACTCAGAGTTAGCAGCCGGGCATAATGTCTATCATCGTTAAGAAAATGTGCTACCCTGGAACGTGGTTATAATATCCATCTGAAGGTCTATGCTGTGGGTCTTTTTCCTTGGAAGAATCTTACAACAAGATCCTTTTGCTTTGCCATGTACTTTAGAACCAAAAGACGGAATGCAAACACATCTTATTTCAGTTATTTTTTTCTGTACTAGCATATGTGGAGATTCAACTATCTCAACGCAATGATCCAGGCATCTAGATCTTGATTTTTAATACTCAGATAGGGCCTGCTGTGCTCATACCTCTATTAGTAACAGAGGGGTTTCTTTAGCTCGGTACTTCAGGCAGAGAGCAAAAAGATTCGTTAAGTGTGACTGAATCCGGACTCTTCAATAAGAATCTTATAAAGTTTGCCCCACATGTGTACAGTATGTGCAGGAAGGACACGAAGTGTGTTCTCATATCAGGCTTCAACTTTTGATCATTGAGGAACTGGTGAGGAAATTGTACTCCAGTTTAGATTCTCTTCCATGTGTCCCATGTTCTTGCAGCAGCCTGGGATCCCAATTCTGCTCAATATCCATTATTGCTGATGACATTATTGTTCTAAACATTTGCCCCTGTCCTTGCACAAAATGTAGCTTTTACGTACTGAGTCCTTCTCAGGTGATTTGTGTAAAAGGCCTTGCTTCCCTCCATTATGCTCTGTGAAATGTTGGCTGTCTGCTTTATTTGTCCATCTCTCTTCAGGCTGAACTCTCTTTGACAACTTCTTCTCCACCACATTGGTGTCTTCTGCAGCTGTGGGAGCAATATTCTAAATCCTTGCTACTCAAAGTAGGGGCCAGTGCATCAACCAGTGCATCCACATCATCTGGGGATTTGTTATAAATATAAAATCTCAGCCCACCCCCCCCCAAGAACTACTGAATTAGAATCTGCATTTTAACAGGTTACCCAGGTGATTCATATGCCCACTGAAGGTTGGAGAACACTGTAGATCTTTCTGGTTCAATAATTTGTTTCCTGTTGGGAGTTCTAGCTGAAAATGAATCTTCCTGTTCACATTTCTTCTAAAATATGAAACACTTCCCACTCTCAGCAATACTGAAGTGAACTTAGAGGATGAACCACAGAAGCAACAGGGAAACTTAAGCAAAGTTGTGGAGTTTTCCCATATGTTGGCAGATACTCACAAACAGGACAATGCAGTGATTCCACATAGAGCCAGCAGACTATCAGATAGTTTTCTCTACCTTGTATATCTTATTGTTACCCATTTTAGAGAAAATTCTACATTTTGTCTTATATTGTACTTATTTTTATATATGACAACTCTCCTATAAGATGGAAAACTTCTTGAGGCAGGCTAAGTACTCATATTTATCCCCTTCACATCCCATAGCTCAGGGCTTTTATTATAATAGAAACTCAATGAATGATGGTTGCATTGAATTGTTAACATTGCCAATAGATGCAGTATGTTTATTTTATTTTATTTTTTTTAAATAGAATCTAAGCCCTTTATTTTTATTTATTTTTATTTTTTTTTAAAGATTTTATTTATTTATTTGACAGAGAGAGACACAGTGAGAGAGGGAACACAAGCAAGGGGGAGTGGGAGAAGGAGAAGCAGGCTTCCCGCGGAGCAGAGAGCCCGATATGGGACTCGATCCCAGGACCCTGGGACCATGACCTGAGCCGAAGGCAGTTGCTTAACAACTGAGCCACCCAGGCGCCCTAGATGCAGTATGTTTAAAAGGGTCATGACATCACTCTTTTTAGGGAAAATGAGAAGGAACTTGATAATGACCTAACATAAAGCACTGAGGGGATAGTCTGCCTTGGTGACTCTAGACATTTGAGTTACATTGCAAATGGTGCAGTCTGGTCCAAATTAATCCTTTCTATTACCAAATAGACCAGGCCTTCAAGGTATTTATGAAAGATGCCATAACTTGGAAGCATCCTTTTGATTTGGGTATCTAAGGGTTAGATGTCCATCCAAAGTGGTCCTAAAGAAGGAAGAACCCCTAAAAGTGGAGGGGGTATTGCTTTAATGGTTTTTATGGATCTATTAATCCTTCTGTTCAGAGGTATGAAAAACTAGAGTTGGAACCTGGGAGTGTGAGGGGAGTACATGTGGAGAAGATTGGCAGTTGGGAAAGAATTTTATTTGTGCTGAACATTGGAGAATGTATTGTGTTCCTTTGCATATTAGTTACCAAAATATGTAGATATTTCAGTAAAATTGTTGATTGTAGAAAGTCTACTCCAATCTAGATTTTCTAATTCCTGGTTTACCCAATAGATTACACAGATGAGGTGCTGATATTTTGGGAGTATGAAATAGTCTATTTTTATTTATATGAAGTTTTACAAAATTTGTGAAGGGTAACATGACTAGGGCTTAGTTACATTGACCTCACATCAAGGTTTATGTGATACATTGGCAATTTGAATTGGTAGTGGAAAAAGTGGAAATGAGAATTCTGTCATGTACAATATGGGTTCCTAAGCATAAAGAGTCAACTTTGTTTCACCTCACAGTAAAAGCAAGAGGTAAGAAGACATTTAAATGTTTATATAAATTACTGCATATGTCATCCTAAAAATAAAACAAAAAAACCCCCAGATGGCCAGATGGGAATTTTTATCCTGGCTTCATGGAAGTATAGATTTCCTTTAAAGGAAGAGTTACAGTTACAAAAAAATATAGCCAATTAAGAGTAAAAGGTGTACTAGTTTCAGAAGCACGTAATTTCATTTATAACTAAAGGCAAATTTGTCACTTAATTAGTAATTCTGACACAGGTAAAGAGGAAGACAGCTGCTTTTCTAGGCATTTTATGCCTCACTGGTCCCCGGTAACCAGATGGCATTGTTGTTGCTGATGGATGAACCAGAGAAGATGTGGGATAGGATCCACCCCCACCCCAACTCCTTGAAATAACAAACTTGTATTTGAAATCTCACAAGGAGTAAGCTTTCTTCAGTGTTCACCCAGGCCAGGTTGGGGTGGGGAGCAATGTTGGAGCTGAACAAGTAATTTTGCTCTCTACTCTTCTGGCTTGTCTGAGGAGACCCCACAATTAGTAGGTAAATGAGTAGCTGCATGCACTAGCCTTCTTTTGTTTAGAAAAATTCCCAATTACAGAATTATTCAATAATGTTGCACCTGTTTTTAAAACTAAAAGAAATACCATTTATTTGTCTAGCATTTTAGAGTTTTCCACTTTCATGATTTCATCCATTATTTTTCTGACCACTCCCAATAACTTGTGGAGTAAGGCAGTACTGGGATTATTTATTTCCATTGTGAGACTGAGAAACTGAAGTTCAGAAGGATAAATTTAGCTGATCAAAGTCTGCAAAGCTAATTACAAACCTAGGACTAAAATCTAGTTTCTAGATTCCCATAGTTAGTGCTTCCTTTAATACAAAGATTATGCAACAAATAGATGAAATTATGATCAATCTCACTAGTAATTAGGGAAATAGAAATTAATATCAAAATTTTTATCATCAATTTGGTAAAAATTAAGAGAATTAATTTTCATTGTTGGCAACTATATAGAGAAACACACTGTTGATATTTTTGTAAATAGATGCAGCTTAAAAACTTTCATACTTTTTAACATAACATTTCTCCTTCTAGTAATCCATCCTATAGAAAGAAATCACAATTGTATATAAATGTGTATGTACAATGATGTTGATTGTTTATATCAATAAAAAACTGCAAATAACTTTAAAGCACCTAATTTGGGAATTATAAAATGATTATGGCATATCTATATTATGAAATACAATGAAATTATTTTAGGAAGGACAGATGTACATATACTGATATAGAAAATTTTCCCAACATATTGATAAGTAAACGAAGCAAACTGCACGATGATTCTTAAAGTTTAATTTATTAAAAAATGATGTATGTGCATATACATATATAAAATACAGATGCATAGAAAAAAAGGTCTGTGACAGCACAGACCAAACTGAAACTAGTGGTTGCCTATGGTGGGAAGAGTGATATTGTGGGAAGGGGCAGATAAAGAGGTAATTTATACTTAGTCTATATTTCTCTATTATTTGACTTTTTTATAAGAATTTCTTTATGCATCATTGCAAAATAAAAAACGTTTGAAAAGAAAAGTTAATTTTTCCTGGGCTGCCTTCATCTTTTGCATCCTAGATAGCTGCTTCTCTCACACTGTCTGATGACTGGAGTCATTCCTGAGTCCCAGCAGGAGCTCAGCTAGATGTCTCCAACCTGGCATCTCCAGGATCTTTAGGTTGGGAGAGATCCTGATATCGACCTTTCAGGATCTTTTAGATTTTCTATCATTGCATTATGATGGATCTTTACCAACCTAGATATATAATACCATGCTGATTTTTTTTTAACTTTCACTAGACCAATTGTTCCAAAAAACTTTGGGCCACAAAAGTTATATTCAGAAGCCCAATGCATGAGAAGATAAAAGTGGAGCTCCTTTGGTTGAATTTGAGGATGGTGAGGGCTTCTTCTCAACCTCACCACTCCCCCCACCCACTAAACTCCAAAAAATTGCTTCCAAAAAACACCTAGGCCTCCAGAGAGCAGTTTGAAAATCACTGACACTATGTCATTTTATGAAGAAACAGGAGCCCAGTGAAGTGAAGTGATTCAGCTGAGATTGCATAAATGCTAAATGTGGAGCCAGTCTTTGAATCCAGATATCCTGCACCCAGTTTTATTGACTTTTCCAGAATGGTGGTTCACCTTTTAGTCAACTCCAATTAGTTTTGGCTGTTCAGACTTTTTCAAAAACAGAGAGCTCAAATAGCATCTCTACAAATGTTAGAATAGGGTTTTGTGTGTGTGTTTGTGCATACCTCTCAAACACCCTTTATGACTAACTTCTCAATTACTTTATCTCAAAGAGCTCCATTAAGTAAAGAACACAAAGCAAATTTTAGTTGTCTTGTACTATTTTACTTTAGGAGATGAGATGGTAAAAATTATTATCATTGTAACTTGTGCCATTTTGTAATATCCAGATGGTGCTCGTGCTATTCCACATTGAGCCATAATGCTTAACACTGAGAGCTATCAGTGTGCAAGCCTCCTCGCTGTTCTAGTGGTGGTGAGTTGGGCCACTGAACCTTTAACTAACTAACTGAACAGGCCATTCTAATCAATGGTTACTAATTCTCACTCATATTGGAACTATGGGTGATTTACAAGTTTACAGTGATGCCTTCAACTTATTTTCTAGTTGATAAATTATTCAGCAGTATAAGCCACTCTTAAATATCATAAAAGTCTTTTTAAAAAAACATTTAGAATAATGCAAGTTCTAAGACCAGGATTTGATCTGTAGCAAGTGGAGTAAAATGTTCCACTAACTGTGCCTGCCTTGGCTAAAACAAGTTAATCCCTTTAAGTTGAGAATGCTTAATAACATTAGTTTACCATATAAATCTTTCCCTTACACAGTTCTACTTAGATATAATTGACATATAGCACTGTATAAGTTTAAGGTGTATAGCATGATGATTTGACTTACATATATTGTAAAATGATTATCATAGCATCTAAATCTTAATATCATTATTATAATCACCATTGTGATTTATTAAGTGCCTTTTGCTAGTCTTTGGGAGTGAAGGGTAAGACCAAGAACATTACTATGCTATATTTGACATAGGGCCAAGAGATAGAAGCTGTAGATCCAGCCCCAACACTTTTCTGGGACTCAGTTTCTTAATCTATGAAATGATAGGGTTTGACAAGATCAATGTTACTGAATCTGGATTATCTGAACCTCTAAGAATTCATAAAGGAAACAATGAGAAACAAATAATATATGTTAAAAAAAAAGAAGATAGCAGGAAGGGAAGAATGAAGCAGGGGAATCGGAGGGGGAGACGAACCATGAGAGACTATGGACTCTGAGAAACAACCTGAGGGTTCTAGAGGGGAGGGGGGTGGGGGGATGGGTTAGCCTGGTGATGGGTATTAAAGAGGGCACGTACTGCATGGAGCACTAGGTGTTATACGCAAACAATGAATCATGGAACACTACATCAGAAACTAATGATGTAATGGACGGTGATTAACATAACATAAAAAAAAAAAAGAATGAAGAGTACCAGGAATAGAAAATATTTGAGTAATATGAAAATATTTTTAATCATTTTAATCTCTTTAAAAGATGATTTAAGTTTAGGGGTGCCTGGGTGGCTCAGTCATTAAGCATCTGCCTTTGGCTCAGGTCATGATCCCAGGGTCCTGGGATCGAGCCTCGCATCTGGCTCCCTGCTTAGCGGGAAGCCTGCTTCTCCCTCTCCCACTCCCCCTGCTTGTGTTCCCTCTCTCGCTGTCAAATAAATAAATAAAATCTTTAAAAAAATAAATAAAAGATAATTTAAGTTTAAAGCAAAACAATGTATTAAGGAGATTATAACGTGTGGAAGTATAATGTATGACAATATCACAAAAGACAAGGCAGTGGTAAAGTGGAAGAATGTTGTAAGAATCTTATATATGAAGTGGTATAATCTCATTTGCATGCAGACTATAAAAAGTTAAACATGCATATTGCAAAGTTTAGAGAAAACAATAACCATTAAAACAGTTACAACTAGTAGTGCAATTGCTGGGTGGTAGGGTAACTCTCCCAAAGATACAAATGTAGTGATCCAAAGGGGCACCTGCACCCCAATGTTTATAGCAGAATGTCCACAATAGCCTAACTATGGAAAGAGCCCAGATGTCCGTTGGCAAATGAATGGATAAAGAGGAGGTGGTATATATATGTATACAATAATATTATTCAGCCATCAAAAACAATGAAATCTTGCCATTTGCAACAACGTGGATGGAACTAGAGGGTATTATGTTAAGCGAAATAAGTCGATCAGAGAAAGACAATTATCATATGATTTCATTCATATGTGGAATTTAAGAAACAAAACAAAGGAGCATAGAGGAAGGGAGGGAAAAATAAAACAAGACATAATCAGAGAGGGAGACAAACCGTAACAGACTCTTAATCATAGGAAACAAACTGAGGGTTGCTGGAAGGGAGGGAGGTGGGGAGATGGGGTAACTGGGTGATGGATATTAAGGAGGGCATGTGATGTAATGGGCACTGGGTATATACAACTGATGAATCACTGAACTCTACCTCTGAAACTAATAATACATAGTATGTTAAAAAATTGAATTTAAATTAAAAAAAAGAGAAAAAACCCCCAGAGTTACAACTAATAAGCCAACAGAAGGATAAAATGAAATCATCAAGATCTCAATCCCAAAGAAATCATAGCAGGGCAAAATAGTAACAAAGACAGGGAGGACTAATATAAAACAAATAGTAACATGGGAGACTTAGAACCAGCTGTATCAATAAGTGGACTATATACTTCAATTAAAAGAATAAATAGGGAGGTTTCATAATGATTGAAAGATCAATTTATGAAGAACCACAACAACCTGAAATATGTATACTCCTAATAACAGATCTTCATACCACCTGATTAAAAAACTGTCAGAACTGAAAGAAGAAATAAAATATTGCAAATTAAGAGTTGGAAATTTTAACAATTTGCTCTCACTAATTGTTGGAACAAATAGAAAATTAGAAAGCAGATAGATGACATTAACATTACTACTAACCAACTAATTTGCATTTCAGAACACTCCACTAAATAAAAGCAGAATATATATACTTTTTAAGTTTGCATAAAACATTAACCAATGTTGACCATATTCTGGGCCAAAATCCAAACTTCAACAAATTTTAAAGAGTTGAAATCATACAAAATGTACAGCTTTTTGTATGTCAGTTATGCCTCAACAAAGTGGTTTTGAAAAAAGTAACTAAATATTCACTAATGACCAACTCATTAAAGTATAATATAATCATCATAAAACTGATGATATATATACATTACTTATTGATATGGTAAGTTGTCTGTGACTTACTGCTAAGTTGAAAAAAAAGTGAGAAAACTAAATGTATTGTGGACATTGCTGCTATGAACATTGGGATGCATGTGCCCCTTCTTTTCACTACATCTGTATCTTTGGGGTAAATACCCAGTAGAGCAATTGTGGATTGTAGGGTAGCTGTATTTTGAACGTCTTAAGGAAGCTCCATACTGTTTTCCATTGTGGCTGCACCAGCTGGCATTCCCACAAACAGTGTAAGAGAGTTCCCCTTTCTCCACATCTTTGCCAACATTTGTTGTTCCCTGTCTTGTTAATTTTAGCCATTCTAACTGGTGTAAGGTGGTATCTCATTGTGGTTTTGATTTGTATTTCCCTGATGGCAAGTGATGTGGAGCATTTTTTCATGTGTGGAATATAAGGAATAATGCAGAGGATCACAGGGGAAGGGAGGGAAAACTGAATGGGAAGAAATCAGAGAGGGAGACAAACCATGAGAGACTCTTGACTCTGGGAAACAAACTGAGGGGTGCGGAAAGGGAGGTGGGTGGGGACGGGGTAACTGGGTGTTGGGTATTAAGGAAGGCATGTGATATGATGAGCACTGGGTGTTATACACAACTAATGAAAGATTGAACATTACATCAAAAACTAATGATGTATTACATGTTCACTAACTGAATTTAGATAAAAAAAGAAAATTAAATGTACAGATATTAAACAAATTTCAACAGTGTTAACATTGGGGTGGCAGACTTTTAGGTGACTTTTACTCTATATTTTTCTGTATTGCTTGAATTTTTGATATCAGAACATATTCTTTTTATATTGAAAACAACAAAGCTGTTTTCATTTTGAACAGAATATAGTACACAAAGTTTGAGGATGCAATAATATTCATAAATAGTGGGAAAAAAGTGGAGACACCACCATGGACTCTACAGATATTAAAATTATAATAAGGAATTACTATGAAAAATGTTAATAAATTCAACAACTTAGATATTAAGAACAATTTTCTTGAAAGATACTTTACCAATAGGACACAAAAGAAACAGAAAATATGAGAAGTCCCATTAAAGAAATTGCATTCATAATTTAAAAATTTTCCATATATAAAAACAATAGACTTAGATGCTTTCAACTGACAATTCCCTTGAATACTTAAGAAAGAAATGGTTCTGGGTTGAAACAAACTCTTTGGAGTATGAAAGAGGAGGGAAGACATCCCAATGTATTTTTTTGAGGCCAGTATTATTCTGATACCAAAATCAGACAAGATACTATAAGAAAATTTCAGCCAACATACCTCATCAACATAAATGCAACAATCCTTTACAAATGTTAGCTAACTAAATGTAGCAATACGTAAAGTTGATAAATCATCATGATTAAGTGGAGTTTAATCCAAGGAATACAAATTTGGCTCAACATAAAAAAAAACAACAATGTAATTTACCATATTAACAAAATAAATTAGAAAATTCATATTATAATTTCAATAGATATTTATAAAAAGCATTTGGCAAAACTTAACATTCATTTAGGATAAAATCTCTCGGCAAATTAGGAATGGAAGGGTATTTTCTCAACCTGAAATAGGGCATCTACTAAAAACCTATAGTTAACATACTTAATGTTGGAGAATGAATACTTTCCTCCCAAGTTTAGGAATAAGACAAGGATGTTTGTTTTTCCACTGCTGGAGTTCTTAGCCAGTACCGTAAGACGATAAAGAAATAAAAAGCATATATATTGGAAAGGAAGAATTAAAACTATTCAAATATGACATGATCATGTATGTAGAAAATTCTTAAAAAATCCACAAAAAACTGCTGGAACTAATGAATGAATTTAGCAAAGTCACAGATGCAAAGTTAATTAAAAAAAAGTGAATTGTATATATGCCAGCAACCAAATCATTAAAGCGGAAATTATAAAGATGGTATCACTTACAATAGGTCAAAACACATGAAATATTTAGGGATACATTTAATGAAGTATGTACACTGAAAATCACAAAGTGTTGCAGAGAGAAATTAAATAAGACCAAAATAAGTGGAGAGATACACCATATTCGAGAATCAGATGATTCAGTTTTGTTAAGATGTCACTTCTCCCCAATTTGAATTGTAGATTTAACACAATATCCCCAACCCCAAACCCAGAAAATTTTATTTTTTTTATTTTAAAACATGAGTCCTTAGATTAAAACTTCCCTTTGAGTATCAAAAAATATAATGAAAATAAATTTACACCTGGGCAAATTATAGTAAAACTTCAGACTCTCAAGGATTAAAAAGAACTACCTTAAAAGCTATCAGAGAGGAAATATAGGTTATGTTCAAAAGGTCAACTTCCCCAGATCATTTTTAGACTTCTCATCAGAAACAACTTACGTTAAAAAACAACAAACTAGCATTTTCAAAGTGGTAAAGGAAAAAAAATTATAATTTTTTTCCTATTAAACAATATTTAGGAGTGAGAGCAAAATTATGTAGAAAATCCACATGAATTTACTATCCACACATCTTCACTAGAAAAGCTGGTAAAATATGTACTTCCATAAAAAGAAAAGTGAATTCAAAGAGAAGGCTTGAGATATAAGAAAGAACAGTGAATGCAGACACTGATTAAAATATGTTTGTAAATTTAATAGCTATTGTAAATAAAAAGTGGGACATAACAAAACAAAACAACCCAAAGGTGTAAAACTAAAACTCTAAGGAATAAAAAGTTAACAGCAGAGTGATGTTCAGTAATCAGCACACTAAAGAACAGTGTTTGGGAAAAGTGAAAAACATGTTGGGTACACTTAGTAATTGTTCCACAATTTTATAGTTAAATGTGCATGTTAAAAGATAAGGGTAATCGCTAGAGCTATAGAAACATAATGTATAGCTCTAAAATTAGCAGAAGGAAAAAAATATCAGTTTAATAGAAAGCAGAAATGGAAGGAAAAAAGAAGCAAAGGAAAAGAAAAAAACCAAAATAAAATGGTGGAAATAATGGCCAAATAGATCAGTAATCATAGTAAAAGTGGATTAAATGTGCATGTTAGAATATAGAAATTATGGGGTGCCTGGGTGGTGCAGTTGGTTGACTGTTGGCCTCTTGGCGCTGCGTGCTCTCTCTCTCTCAAATAAATAAATAAATAAATCTTTAAAAAAAAAGAATATAGAAATTATTAGATTGGAAAAAAACCAAACCAGCTAATGTTTCTGAAGGGAGACACTAAAACAAATTCTCGCAAACATGTTGAAGTTAATACATCATGCAAGACCCAATCAAAAGAAAGCTAGTGTGGAAATACCAATATCAGAAGAAAAATAATTAAGGCAAAAACATTAGTTAAAAGAAACGTCATTCAGAGTGGAAGATTTATCAGAAACGGATGAATCATACTGGCTAAAAAATAGTTTTGAACAATAAAATTAACATTTTATCTAATATAGAAATAGACCCTGCACCTAGCATGAATACATTATTTTCCCAGCACTCATCTGTATGAGATCAATTTTTTCTATTTTGATTGTATCCTGTGTTATCTACGAGATGCAAATTTTATAAATGTTTTATGAGTACTTTAAAAACAGACTAATCTAAAAAAACTGATCAAGAAATGAAAAGGTAGAGGTACAAATTAAAAGAATGCTAATGACAAAGAAGAGATATAATTATAGAGATTTAAAAAGATCCAGTGACTAATATGAATAGATTTATTTTTTTTAAGATTTATTCATTTTAGAGACAGAGAGTTGGGGTGGGGAGGGAGAGAGAAACCCAAGCAGACTCCCTGCTGAGCATGGAGCCCAATGTGGAGCTTCATCCCACGACCCTGAGATTATGACTCCAGCCAAAACCAAGAGTCAGATGCCCAATTGACTGTGCCACCCAGGTGCTCCTAATATGAACAGTTTTAAATCGATGACTTTGAAATCTTAAATGAAGTGAATGATTTTTTAGAAAAATGTAAATTACCAGAATTGACTGAAGCATAAATGGAAAGTTAAGTAATTCAATAACTCTGGAGTCATTGAATTGGTAATAAATAATCTCCAATCCCCAACCTTCCCACATGCACTTAATCCCAAATTCACTGGACTTTGATAATCTTCCTAAAACTTTATTAAACATTCAAATAGGAGACCTGATTAGCCATTACACCACAGATTGTTATGTTTTATGTTTGGTTGACCATATACATAATAAAATACATCATTGGTGGTGAAAAAAGGTAGGAGCTCCTATGCCAGCAACAGCAATTTCCCAGGTCCTCTGAATTTCTTAGTGCATTTATACTTTCTTCCCCATTTCTTTGCCAATATTTCCTCTAACATCCTCTAAAACCCATTCGGTAATAAAGACTATTAGTATAAACTGCTACCAGTAAGCAGCTAGGAATGCTTAAACAACAGAATGCTGAGCATCAACTTAAAGGGAATATTTTTGACTAGGGCCTCCCCTGGGTCCCAGTAATCAGTGTTGACTTGTGCTTCAATGTGAGAATGAGCTGGCTAACCAAAAATCAAATGAGAGATTAAAAATATTAACCATGAAAAAAATATTAACCATGTGTCCATTTATTGGGTATTTTTCTAATCATCAATAAAAAATGATTTGCACATTAGTTTCCAGAATTAAGTATTAGGTTTTGAAGTGCATGGGAATATGCAACAAAATCCTTTTGGCATCAATGTGCTGATCCCCACTTTTTCCCTAAGCATTCATATTATTACTACTTGGATTGTAAAAATTACTCTGGTAGCATGGCAAAAGTGTTTCTTCTGGTGCTTCACCCAATACTTTGGATACTTTATTACAATGAAGTAGGATCATGATGGTTTGACATCAAGGTAAAATTGAATAAAGAAAAATCACCATGAATGTAATGGAGTTCTTAGGGGTTATTAAAAAGAAAGGAGAACCACTCCTTCTCATATTTCCTAGGTATAATATTGATAACCTCCTGATTTCCAGTTTTTCATAAATGGGAAATGTAGAATTGGCAAGCATAAAATCCATAATTTCTAGAGGTGTACCTTTGATTATGTTTAGTCTGAATCAAAAGCAAAGGGTGTACATTGAATCATTCAAAAGGAACTGGAAATTGCATACTTCAAGCACACCTTTCAATGGTCTACTTCTGTCATTACAGTATTAACAAAAGGCTCTAGGGATGCCGGCAGTCATATCTACCTACTTTCTTGGGAAGAAAATCTAAAATGAAAAGACTCAACAAAAGGCCATAAGATGGAAGGAGATTGTTGTGAAGGAAATGTCCTGGATTTCTTTTTTTATCTGTTGCCAAGGAGCCCAGAACCCAGCTTACACAAAATCTTTCCTGGGTGTATTGCTGCTAATAACCCTAATTGCAAGTCAGGTAAGATACGCAAATGCATCTTTTTTGACATCATGTACACTCAGGGAGCATATAAGCTCAAATTGAAAATTAAATCCAGTGACTGGACAAAAACAAAACATATATTTTTTGGTGATGGATATGCGTGATGAAGGTAAAAATAAAATGAATAGGTCACTTAAAGTGGTACAGATGAAAGAATACTTCAGAGTTCACAAGAAGTTTTCCTTGTAAAAAGATCAAACAATAGTTGAAAGTATATTTAAAAGCTGTATTGTGGTAGAACTTCTATTCTAAAATTCTTTAACTACTACATTTGAAAACACACATTACCTGTTAGGTTAGCATCAAATATGGAAATGTCAAAATGACCACAGTCTCAGTAAGGATGAAAGGAAAACTAGGGACTTGTTGTAAAACACATCCTTAACTATATTTGCACCTCTGGTTCATTGACCTTGAGAATACAGGTCTTTTTTCTTTACCATCACAGACAGTTCCATCCTCTGGAAGAATGAACCCCTAATGTTTGGCTAGGTGTGCCTGGGAGTTTTTCTTTGAAGATACTATGCTTCATCATAATGAGGTCTTAATTGGATCTATCTCAGTCATTTTCCGATCATTCCGGACATCTTTTAAAAAATAGATTTGCTTTTAAACAAGAGTAGCATAAAACAACCACAACCAAAACAAACATACTAAGCAAGACTCATTTTGGAGATTTTAGTAACTATGTTTTAATTTTTCAGAAATCATCTAATTACTTTTTCTTTACTTCCAAGAGACAAGGTAGGACAATCAACCAACTTAAACTGATTTGAATAAACCAAAAGTTTGTTTCTCTCAGCTCCTTAATATAGATTTAAAAGTACTTGAAATGAATATATATCTTGGATAAATTATGTTGGATTATATTAGATGTTCAAAAGACTTCTAGGTTTATAACTGACAATTTATCCAGGTTTGAAATCTCTGTGGGTCCTGCTGTAAGCTCTTGGACCACGTGTTCAGCATCTCAGGTGGGAAATTAACCTATTCTTCTGAACACATCTTTACATTTGTGTTCATCAAAGTATTAATTTATTTATTTTAAACTCCTTCGTGGGAAAGACTATATTTATTTTCTAAAATTGTATATTTTCATTGAGTTTTTTTAAAAAAAATGAGCTACAGATCTTGATATCTTGATATACCACACCGTCAACTTCCTCTCTCAATTTTTTCCTTCTTTGTACTTACCTCTTCTCTGTCGATTTTGTTCTTCAACAACAGATGAAACAGGGTCATAAATTAATAGCATTAATTCCATTTCTTCTCTGTCACCTCTCCACTTGCCTAGCCTTTTTATTCATCAGAAGTGATAAGAAACCCAAGACTTCAAAAAAGCATTTTAAAGTAGCAGTAATTTATTCATAACTTAGACTCTGGGTTTTTTTTTTTTAATGTAAAACTCATTTCTGAAACACACACTTTGTGACAGACATGTCACTTCCCTAAGTTGTATTCTAAGAGAACCTACACCTGTTTTAGCTGGCCCTCCCTTCCCTGACTGATTTGAGGATTGCCACACATTCCAATGATGAGGTGACATGACAAGAGCTTTCTAGGAATGCTTTGCTGTGTATGTAACAGATTATTCTAGGGCAATTGTAAAGGGTGTTGAGTAAAAATAAGAAAAATAAGTGAAATTATTTAGGAATAAAAACAACCATTTATTTGAGTATCTGCTGTGTACCAGAAGCTTTATATATATATTTTTCCATTTAACCCTGACAATGGCCTTATAAAGTACACATTATTACCTTATTTCATAGTTTAAGAACTGGAGGCACAGAAAGGTTGAGTAATGTACAAAACAGAAGAGCTCAGATTCTGCAGGGAAACCTGACCCTAGAGCCCATGTTCATTCCAGGTGACAGACTTATTAGCAGGAAAGCAGTGACGTATTTTATTTTTATCAGTTAGGGAGTCACATGGACAGCCCCTTCTCTGTCATTGGACCCAGCTTCTGCCAAACAAGTCAACAAGGATAGGAGCAATAATTTGAGAGGACCAGCCCAATTATGAAAAAGGGTTTACTGTTCTAGCACTCAAAAACATTTAAGTTATCTCTAGAGTGTAAGTACTCTTTACTGTTTATAGACTTTTTATCTAATTTAACTTATATTTGTAAGAAAAGAGCACCTATCATCTTAAGAACTTTTATATCATCTGGTGATTATCTCTAGCCTATAATGATTGAAAAAAATTCTTTTAATACGTTTTTGGTTTGGTGGGAAGAATAGGACCTGTGGACTCACATATTCAGGTTTTAGAGATATTTTTAAAGAAAGAAATTGGGGAAAAAGCAAGGGAAGAAGAGAAAGAAGCTCACAGAAGTGTTCTTGAATGCTCACACAGTCTCCTTAATATTCACATGGCTCATGTTTGGTAGTGGTTAGGACATCAGCTAGGTTTAGAAAGGAGAACGAGTTAAAGGATGTCTACTGGGCAGGCAAGGATATGCAGTGGAATGTTGTGGAGTTTGCTGTCACTCTGCAATTGTATCCTGAATTTGGGTCTCTACCATCATTGTGATTGATGAGACTATCCCATATGATATGATGTGACAGAAGAGATGCTTAGAAAGCAAATCTTAATTATTCCATATTTATTTCATTAAACATTCTCATTCAACTTTAATGTCTGAAACATTGTGCTAGGCACTGAAAGTGAAGCACCCTTCCCTTATTGGATGTGAGTTGAAGGAGGATACATATTTTGGTCCCATTTGTCAGAGACAGCTCCATGCAGGGCATGGAAAAGACAAACCAAGTAATTACCATTTATATTACCGGCAATCATCAGGGCATAAATATTGTGTAATAGGATGTATATATAGTTTTTTTTTTTTTAATTTGGAAAGCGAACTGTCTACTTTTCCTCCCATAAACAATTTAGAAACTCTGTTGAGAATAGAAAGACCTGTAACTCAAGCGCTAGTTTTAATAGATATGTAAGTTAGCTCCTCACATACACGTCAGATGAAAAATTTATAGAAAGCGGGCAATAAACTTAATAAGGTGTTATATAATATGCAGAATAAATATTAGTACAGTACATGAACCTAAATGACAGCAACAAATTATAAAGCTTAGCATGTAATTAAAATCACTAATGGAACACTCTACGGAGAGAATGCGTTCATTCGTAGATCAGTCAAAGAGCAGCTATTCTCGTGTCAGAGCCACCACTTGAACTAATGACACCCTCTTAAACTTATTTTTAAACACACTCTATCTGTCATGCAATAGCTACACTTTATGGGTGACTTCAGTTCAGTCTTTTAACTTATATACATACTAATAAAATGTGTTTGCAAGGCAGAATGGTCCTCACGGCCAGGACACAGTCTTCAGGTCTACGTTCAAGTGAATTTTTCTGACGTCAAATTTATGGACAGACAACAATAATAGTATATGTACTAGTGACCAGCATGGTGATGGGGTCTTAGATTTAAAACCTAGGAAGCAAGAACTGCCTGAAACTTGTCAGTGAATCGATCCTGCTGTCTTGACCATTATTTTGCCCTGAGTTTTTCTTTTTTGTTTTTTTGGAAGGTTATGCTTTCTTGGCTCCAAGCTCTGGTGCATGGGATTCCATCTGTCAGTATCATTTCCCTCATCTCCATGTGTACAAACCTTACTCATCTCTCAAGACCCAGATTACGTGACACCTCCCTGAAGCTCTCACCCAGGCCTCCCAGCAGGAAGCAATATTTTCTTTCTCTGAACTTCCTTAGCCTTTATTTGTACCTTATTAACCCCTTTCAATATCCACATTTGGCATTATGTGATTGTTAGACATTTTGCATATTTTAATAACTATAACTATAAAATACAGATCATATTTATCATAGTTATTTGTATATGTACTTTATTCCTTATTTTGGACTAATAGAGGGGAGAAGCATCTCAGAATTAGGTATGGGAGCAAAAGAATGCCAGCTTTGGTTTACAAGCTAGAATATGAACACTTACTTAAAGCTCAGCACTGAAGTGGGAGATATCTGAGAAATGATGGAATGATTTTGTAGTCTTTGATGGTATGGGCACATAGATATACTCTTTCTATGTGTTATTTTAAAAGTTGACATCTGTCAACTCTCTTGATGAAAGAAACATTCACATAAATGAAAGGTTTAAATCCATGCCCACATTTGAATGGGAGAAAGGAATGATCTCCTGTATGCAAGGAGAAAAAACTCACAGAGTTCATGTTTGGAAAGAGGAGAGACAATTTAGTGTTGCTATTGAATTTGCTCCTTGTTAGAAACAGGGAGCCTTTTGGTTCCTGTGACCATGAGGTGTGCCACTATGACTCCCCACCAAGAGAGAACCTGATGGAGAATATAACTAGCAGACGGCCTCCAGATGTTGCAACTTTGAGATCCACCACAGCCTTTAACTCTAAGTTTGTACTCTTTTGGGGCTGCTCACAGCCAGAATCAGTACAGAAGGGGTTTTGTGAGCCAGGTGCTGTAGACCAGGTCATTCCTGCCCAACATGGGACTCCCCTAATGGACAGTGTTTGCTCTGGGGCTCTGCACTGGCCTGGCTGGGACTTGCTCTAGCTACACTGCAGTTGGAGGCTCTTCCTACCCAATCCTCCTTCCTTCCCTCTCTCCTTGACAAGTGTCAAATCACCATTGTGATACCAAGGCTCTTCCTTCCTATTCTTGCACACTTTATCTTTCACAATGATTTATTTCTCCCTGTACATCTCTTATGCTTCTTATCCCATATTTGTATCTGCTTCCAGAAGTATCTAAACTGACACAGCCTCAGACTAGCTATCCTATTGAGCAATGTCATGGTGAAATTGGACCTGAGTACTCACACTTATGAATTCATTCATTTACTGAATTTATTTTACAAACATTTTGAGCATTTACTCTGTGCTAAGTACCTCTGTACTAGACACTAGTGATGTAGGAATGAACAAGGCAGACAAGAATCCTGTTTTGAATAGAATCTACATTTATAAGGAAACTAATTAAATGGTTATTTTTTTCCACTTATTTATTATCCCATAAGGTTGTGTAGCTCATGACTATTTCCCAGTTCTTAGCAACTTTGTGTCTAAAAGGTTTCCTTTTGTCTTTGTCCTTTTTCTTTTTTTCCTTCTGTCTTTTTCCTCTGTCCCTTCCTCCCTCCCTTCCTTCTTTCTATCCTTTCTTTTCTCCCTACTTCCATCAGAATAATTAATAACATACATTTCTAAGGAGAGAAAACTTATAGATTGTAGTACATTTGTAGATTATACCTTAAACTCAGTGAAGACAAAGCACATTTCAACTTGGATGGGATTAAGGAATGTTGATACATTATCAGCACAGAACAATAGAAAAGAAGGAGGAAATTGGGGCTGCCAAAATTTGTGACTGGCTGCAGGTTTGACTTCATTTTAGAAGGGCTGGTTTTTTCATATCCCAGGGAATTTTGCATGTGGGAAAAAATAATACCATTTGTATTTTATTTAATGCCCAATTTGTTTACCTTTTGAATTTATTTTAAAAAACTAATTATCTTTTAAAATATAAAAGTTAATACTCCTCTAAATCAGGAGTTGAAAAGTTATGGCCTGTGAGCCAAATCCAGCCTGATGCCTATTTTTGTAAAGTTTTATTGGAACACAGCCATGCCCATTCATTTAAGTATTACCTTTGGTTTCTTTCCTGCTTCAACAGTAGAGTCAAGTAGTTCTGACAGAGATGATCTGGCCTGTAAACCTAAAATACTTACTATATGGCCTTTTATAGAAATAGTTTGCTGACCTCTGGTCTAAATATTTTCATCTCCTGACCCAGTTAATGTGAAAAACTGATGGCTTTATCAAAATAAGTATCCCAAAATATAAGGATTGATTACATCTTTAATTGCACTCTTTTGACTTTATAGTAAATCCATAAGCTTAATATATTTTATTCTCCTAAATAATTTAAACATCCCTCCCAAATAAACCAAACATGCAAAATGTAACATTTACTACAAAATATCATAGTGATTGCAAAACTCAGGCAAAACTGTTACACTAAAACTATTTACCAAAGTACTAATACCATGGATTTGAGTTTGTTCTTCAGTACCTTTGTTGATATCCTTATGCTTAATTTTAATTTTATGTCTTTCTCAAGATGACCTTCCTGTCTGCTGTAATTAAACAGATACTATTTCTACAATTGCAGTAATCTTCCTAGTTGCTGTAATATTACCAGATACCAAAGGAGGAAAGAAAACTAGTTGAGGCTACAAGATCTGGATTGATCCCTGATGAGGAGACAATTGGACAGCCCAAGTTAAATGAAACCCAAGTCTGTGATCATCAAAACCCTTTTTACGGTTAAATCTCATGCTTGGTAGTTAATATTGCCACATTAAAGTTCTTGACTTTCTTTTTTTTTAAATTTAGAGTGCCTTCTCAAAATTGGGTATTGTTTTACCATTATGATATACTGCTCTAGTTTTAGAATTACTGGAACCAAATTATATGTCAAATTAGTATTTAATTTTAATTAGTATGGTCACCTAGAGGTTTTCTTTACTAGGCATCAAGAGATCAGGTTTGTTCAGTTAATTCTCTTTGGAATTTTGGTCTAATTATTCATGATGTAACACACCATAAGCCTTTTTTTTTTAAATCGTTGTAGGAGACCACAAGGACTGATCAACTGATAAACTCTTCTTATGTTGGTCATTATTTGTGACCACTGGTGTTAATCAATCCTTACTGTTGGTACTGTATCTTTTCTGGATCCGTTTGACTTACTCATGGTTTCCTATGTTCACTCTTTGCTATAGACACAGATAGAAACAAGTACATAGTTATAATTTAAAAATCTATGTATATTTATGGGAATAAGAAAAAATACCCACTTATATCAACATGTCACTACTTATTAAAATAAAAATACCATTTTAATATTACAATTACTTTTGCATACCTTTTAAATTAATTTTTTTCTTTTTCAGTACCATAATGAGTTCTGCCTTCCACAGATTCAACTGTTCTAATTAACCATAATTGTTATTATATTTTTGTCCAGTTTGGCGGTTTGAATTATCACAGCTTGGTGAGTAGTAGCTCCTTTAGTTGGATCTGTTCTCTTTTCAGCACACTCTGTCATCCCAGAAAGAGTCTTGATCTTCTATAACCATAAGATGTACCATTCTCATCTTAATTTGTTCTGCTCTAAGACATGAAGTTAGATACCTTTCAAGAGTCCTGGTTCCTTTGTGTGTGATTTGAAACCAGAAATTATGCCTTATGAGGGCTCATGGTGGCAAGTTGTACATAGAAGTGCCTCTGTTAATAGATAGAGGGCTTTTAGTACCAGGGCTGGGAAAGATATTTTTAAGAATATGAGCTTACATCAGATTTTTTCTAAATCAACAGTTTTAATAATGTAAGTTTTCATGCTGCAATGGTAATATGAATCGAATCACACAAATGGGTTTCATAAGCCAAGCTTGTTTCTATTCAGTACCAATATTCTCTGGCTATGGTGGGATCTGTGGTTTTTGACCCACCCAGCATCCCTTCCCTTTTTATTGTTATTAGTACTCCAATTTTCCTTCACTTCCTTCTTTCCATGCTGTTCCAGTATGATAGTCATGTGTACTACCCCACCCTCCTTGGACACATGTTTGAGGTAAGAATATTCCTACCCTCCCAGGAGCTGAAATCTTCATTGAGTAAACATTGACACAAAGCACTGCAATGGGTCCTTCCAATGGCCATCTCCTGAAGAGATAGCTTGTTAATGCCTATTTTTTAAATTTCCTGGAGCATCTTTGATCCGATCCTTCCCAAGACCTGATTGTTTGCTTTTTTGTTAGATTCTGTAGTTTATTTTATTATTGTTCATTATTATTACCATTGCTTTGCTTAAGGTAACCAGAGTCCATTTCTGTTACTTGCAACCAAATAATCCTAACTGATAGATCCATCTTGTGGGTGGATATGTGGGTTGTCATAGCTCCTAACCATGGTAGGTGATTCTAAAAATTATTTGCATGATGACATGATCATTTCATCTAGAGAAGATTTCAGTCAGCAACAAGGGATGTGGGTCTTTTTTATTTACAAAACAGGATTTTTTTGAAGCACATTTTGTCTATTTATTTTATATATTTACATGTACAATTATTTATTTTCTTGTGAGAAAGACGGATTACTCATAATTTGTCATTTTCAGAAAGAATGAATGGAGGCCTTCTTTGAGGAAAGGCCTGCATAACTTTACCACCCCACCCCTAGAGTGATCTGAAATTACATATCCTTATATATTATACAATTATTATATAAGTAGTAACACAATTATTCAGACTCTGTCTTCATAAGGGAGAAGACCAGAGGCAGCTTTGGGTTGTTTCCTTTGATGTGTTGGTATGGAGATTTGTTCACAGATGATGACTTTAGGACACCAAGTGTTTGAACTTGTTTGAGTTGAACTGTATGACTCCTACCATTAAGAGTACTGTGTTTTCTCCATCTCTGAAGTACTATTCTCATTTCCTGTCTTTGGTAAATGATAATGACTGACCTTGAATTTTGCTAGGCTAAAGTGCTAGGTAAACAATAAATAATAGCCATGACTCCATGAGATCACAGTCTAGGTGGGGTACCTTTTGCATTCTTTAAAACTTCATTGTTGGTTCAGTTATTGGTTTTCTTTTTTTAAATTTTATTTTATTATGTTATGTTAGTCACCATACAATACACCACCAGTTTTCGATGCAGTGATCCACGATTCATTGTTTTTGTACAACCCCCAGTGCTCCATGCAGTACGTGCCCTCCTTAATACCCATCACCGGGCTAACCCATCCCCCCACCCCCCTCTCCTCTAAAACCCTCAGTTTGTTTCTCAGAGTCCATAGTCTCTCATGGTTCATCTCTCCTTCCGATTCCCCCCTTCATTTTTCCCTTCCTTCTCCTAATGTCCTCCATGCTATTCCTTATGTTCCACAAATAAGTGAAACCATATGATAACTGACTTTCTCTGCTTGACTTATTTCACTTAGCATAATCTCCTCCAGTCCCATCCATGTTGATGTAAAAGTTGGGTATTCATCCTTTCTGATGGCTGAGTAATATTCCATTGTATATATGGACCACATCTTCTTTATCCATTCATTTGCTGAAGGACATCTCGGCTCTTTCCACAGTTTGGCTATTGCGGACATTGTCGCTATGAACATTGGGGTGCATATGGCCCTTCTTTTCACTACATCTGTGTCTTTGGGGTAAATACCCAGTAGTGCAGTTGCTGGTCATAGGGTAGCTTTATTTTTAGTTTTTTGAGGCACCTCTACACTGTTTTCCAAAGTGGCTGTACCAACTTGCACTCCCATCAACACTGTAACAGGGTTCCCCTTTCTCCACACCCTCTCCAACGTTTGTTGTTTCTTGCCTTGTCAATTTTTGCCATTCTAACTGGTGTAAGGTGATATCTCAGTGTGGTTTTGATTTGAATTTCCCTGATGGCTAATGATGATGAACATTTTTTCATGTGTCTGTTAGCCATTTGTAGTTACTGGTTTTCAAATTGTCAGCTCAATCTTTAGGTCATGTGTAGTAAGCCATTCCAAGTCATAGGTACAACAGCAGCTACCACTTGTTGAGTATACTATACCAGGCACTGTATTAGGTGGTTTGTAAAAAGTGTGTTCTATGTTCATCAACATCCTTGGTAAGTATTGTTATCACCATTTATAGACAAGAGGACTGGGATTCAAAGTTCCATGATTTGATATAGGTTTCCCTACTCTACTTTTTGACAATTTATTCAAATGAAAGGTATCTTAATCCTGCATATTTGTACAGAGATGCTGCATAAAAACCTTGGTAAATAATGGGATAAAAGCAAGACATGTACTTATCTATTTAGGCCTTATTTCAGTCATTTTCAAATCTCAAACTCTTTACCCCTATTCTTTTATTACATCTAGCATCCAACACCTTTTCCAAGTCAGAAACCTGAAAGTCACCCTTGGTCTTCCCTTCTTTTTCATTCCCTTTTGTTAGATCAGCTATCAAGTCTTGTCAAAATTATAATTTGAATATGACTACTTTTCTTCCTTTCTATTGCTGTCACTATAGTTCAGTTACCATGATGTCCTTTTTTCAATGATGGGATTACTGTAATGATATTCTGGCTGTACCTAAAAGGAAGTATCTCAGGTAACCTATGCTTATGCAGACCTATTGGAGCCATGCATTTTGGGGGATTATTTGTGGTCCTAGAGGGGTATAGAAAAGGGTGGAACTAAGTGATATTGGATGGTCACAGACCTGGATGAGAGACCATCTATGGGGCAAGAGTAGAGATTGGGGTGGTTCATTTTTGTGGCAGGCTAAAATCATTATTATGGAACCCTTTGAACCAAGTGTGAGAGATTAAATTAATAAGCAGGAAATGGAGCCAGTTTTGGATTCTGGGCTTAACAGATCAGTGTGCCATACTTTTGAGACAAGGTAAAAGTATTAAAGGAACAGTGGACACCAGCAAGATATGAGGAGAAAAGAGCAGGATAAAGTTAGAGAGGTAAGATGGTGACTTTCTTAACATTTACCATGTTCTAAGTAGGACATGTTTGTTGAACTATATAAAAGCTATATTCTCACTTATACGGTATCAAAGTCTTCCTAGGTTGAGGGTAGACTCAAAGTGCCTGGGGCAATATAGACCTTTAGGAGCTAAAGGCTTGAAGCCCAAGCATCAATTCTATGAGTTTTGTAATGCTCTTTGGCCATAACTTTTCCTTAGCTAAGGGTTTGAAAGTGGCCAATGTTGTGCCCAAGCAGGTTTGGTCATGCCCATTTTGTATGTCCAAAGGTAGAATAAAAGATAAGTAACAGAGTTATAGATAGCCAGATCAGGCGAGATTTTTATAAAAGATAAAATGAAAGAAGCCAGCTTTATATGAAAAAGACTTTAAAAGCAGAGAGATCCATCAACCTACGTGAAATAATGTTAGATGGAATCCACAAGGCTGAGGCTGATGGTTTTTGCTAAATCACTATGGATTATATTTACCTGGAGTCCCAGTTCATTGTGTAGTAGATAGGGCATTGGGAGAGAAGTAAAAAACAGTGGATTCCTATCAAATAGCACACTTCACCTGGGAGAGAAATGTTATGGGTCTCTCATAGCCAGGATGAAACAGTATTTCATTGAAAACGTTCTCTAAACTCACAGAGAGCCTGATTTCTAAATTGGTTTCAATTAAATATATTTTTTCTCTTCTAAGAAAACAACATACACCTATAATCTCTTCTAACTATTGGCACATCTTTGAAGCTATAGCACTCCACATCTTCCCAGTGGCTGCAATTACACACATCAAATTTCAGGATGACTACAAGGTAAGATTCTAGAGGTAAAAGGCTACCTCTTACGGTCCCCATTTTGCTCTCATGTGTCACAGCCTTTTATTTTCGGGAGTTATTTAGAGAAACAGTCATCAGCTAACAAAACCATCTGTTAGTTAACAACAGCAAAATATGAGGCTATTTCAAAATGGCATGGGGCATTTCAAGTTAAGGGCAGACAGGTGCCAACTATTTTTTCCCTTCAGTCTTTCCTTGTTAAAACAGAATGCATTTGTTATCAAAGCCAGTTTGGCTAATGTGCTTTCACCTCATACATATCTAGAAATCAAAGCTGCCTAGAAAGTTATTTGAGGGTATGTTCTCCCTTTGGAGCCCATTTTGCTCCAGTCATGCTAATAGGAATTTCATGTGTGTGTCAAGAAGACAATATAGCCTTTATGCAATTCAACCAACACGTCCTATTTAGAACATGGTAAATGTTGGGAAAGCAAAAATGGTCTTGCTGGACAGATTTAGTAAAATTCTTCACCTTTGTGCTTTTCTGCACGACTCTATTACTTTTTCCAGCTGGGAGAGGAGGGGTGGTAGATGAAGAATCTCCATACTCCTCCTTTTTCCTCAGCCGGATAGTTTCCCAAATCAGCTAAATATAACTCCATTTATTGTCATGCTAAAATGTTCTATTTAGCTGTGTTTAACTGGATATCATGATTCCATGGGCTGACCTTTTGCTCCTGGGAAGTCGTTTTAAATTCAATCCCGGCAAAGGAAAATCCTTCCAATTCGTTGGCTGTGAAAGGTCACAAGTGAAATGTGTTTTGATGGTATCTGCCTATGGTTTAATTCTCAGTAAACCTGAGCACTAACTGGGCCTCAATTGTGCTTTGTCTTGGGAATCTGAGTTCTAAGAAGCCTGGGAGAACTGAGTGGGAGATGTGGGGCTGAGTTGCCGGCATCAGCCAAGGGTACACAAAGGTACCAGCTGAAAGGTGAGGTATATGGTGCTAAGTTAGGTCAATGTTGCCTCCTTTCTGAGTTGATGGGGGATTCAGACTAAAATATATAGTTTCTCTCCCTGTTTCATTTGATCTCTTTAAAAGGGACATTTCCCACTTTCTGGGAGGCAGAGAGGGCTTAGGGTGAGATAGGGAAGGAACTAGAAGTGTGTGAACCAGTCAAGAGGAAATTGGAGTATCCTGAAAATTTAGCCATTTTAGGGTCTAGAGCATAAACTCAGTCTTCTAAGTCTGAATATTTCCCTTTTATGACCTTTTCTTTTCACAGTTCAGTAGCTGGTGGATTCCTCACCATCATCATTATGCTGATTTTTAACTGCAAAAAAATACTTTTGTTAAATCTTATCAAAGACTGCCCCCTTAAAAAATCATTTTTTACCAAGCAATATTAGGATTTCTTTCGGAAATTTTTGAAGAGTTCAGTGGATGGGATATTGGGGTGAAGTTTCTGGACTTCTATTTTGTTTTGTTTTCACTCTATTTCAACTTTATAGTCACTCTGTGCTGTAATCTTTCAATCAAGTGTATTTCTCAGTTAGAAAGAAGCCCAGAGAGCAGTTTGTCCTTTCCCATTGCTCCATTACACACATACTATACTCAATTCCAGCAAGTATTCAATGTCTCCTGAACACAACTTGCAATTCTATACTTCTATGTCTGTGTTTATGTTGCTCCCTCTTTCTGAGATGTCTTCACGTTTTTATCAAAGTTCTATTCATGCACAAAAGCCAAAATGTCACCTCTTTCTGTGAAGCCTTCAAAAGGTTTCTGTCCCCCCCTTCTCTCCCACTTCATGGAGAAGGCAAGCATGGCTTCCATAACACTCTGCCTATGTATCTATTATACCTTGTTTTATGGTAGCACATCTGTGTGTCTCCCACTCAACCCAGCTCTCCGAGGGCAGGAGCTGGGTGACTTTCTTCATCTTTATACCTCGGTGCTCAGCTCAAGGATTACTCCCAGAAGAGGAGTCTTTAAGCCTTCCTATCACAGAAGTATGAATAGTCAGGCCTTTGATATCAAGGTGAAGAAATGAAGTGATGTTGTTTATATCAAATGTATCTTGATCGTTCATAGCAGCCACCAGAATAAGCAGAAAGAAAACACTCATTCTCTAAAAGCCATAAGGGCAGTTCTCTGATAATAAATGAGAAAAATTCTGCTTCCTTTTCCCCTTCTTCTTTGTGTTATCAGTTTTTCTTGGAAATACTGGTTGTAGGGAGAGCTCTTAGAATGTTAACACAGGGTTCAGATAGGAGAAATGGAGATGGCTCTAAAGGTGGAGTGGAGGCAGTTATACTTGGCCTCATTTTTCCAGCTTCTCATTTTCTTCTCCATTTCTGGTTCTATCACCTAGCAGATTGCAGGCCAGCTCTGATTCCTGAGTTTTCTTGAGAGGATAAAACAGTTTACAATAAGTAGACCCCTGAGGTAAGTAAGCCATGTTCTATAGAAACAGCATCCAGTGATCTAGTCACAGTTGATAGGCCAAGCCTCCATGCCCTGTCTCCTTTAGTTACCATCAATGAGATCTGGCATTTAGTGGCCCAGGGGGGTGGTCTTGAGTGTCCATGTCAGTCACAAATCATAGCACTCTCTGTCCCTCATCAGGGTGGGGCCATCCTCCGAAATTGGTTTAACCCATTATACCTGTCAGGATTGTTGGTTGCAAGAATTCAGTCAGGCTGATTTAGGCAAAAAAGCACCCAACATCCTGATAGACCAGGGACTCTGGTTTGAATGCTACACAACCAGAAACAATAGCCAATTATGCTGCAAGGGCCTTTGTTGGCAAAAGTGCCACTCCTGACATCCCATGCCTCAACTCCGTAGCTCAACAAACATCGGGCAGCTATCACCAATCACATAAGGAACTAGACACCAGGAACTCCACCCCTTCTTGCCCTCCAAGACTTGGCTACATTTGCTACATGTTCTCTAGAAGGTGAATTTCACAGGCCTTCTTCACATTGTTTACTTTTGAATACAAGTCTCACATGGCTGCATTTGATTGGTAAATACTAGGTCTCATGTGCACATCTTAGTGGCTAAGGAGTTGGGGAGACTTGTTTTCTTGTTTCTACCTTGAGGAGGTGAAATTCACAGGACAGAAAGTTTCTAAATATTGCTAGGGCTCTCATAAGGTGCCGAACAACTGGAAAATGTGACAAAGATCTACTACATCCTGCAAGGCACTAATACTTTTATTTTAACTAATATAAAACAATATGACATGATTATATCAAGTTCCTCAGTCTGTCCGGTAACTTAGTAGTATGTGAAATTTTTTTCTGGGGTTTGGGGCATAGCTCACTTTTCCCATCCCTGACATCTCTCTTTCCTAATCAAGGACCTTGCTCTTTATTACCTTCATTACATCATATCTTCTCTAAAATTCATTCTCCTACATATTGGGCGGGACCTTGATGCATGGAATATGTCTTCTACTGGTGACTTTCAATTGATAGAATCTTTTGTGGCCATGGCCCAGCCTTGAGATGGGACCTTCAGTTGTCAATAATTTTCTGAGCCACACCTCAGCTCATGACTTTCTTTGAATATCATATCCTTGATTCTTTGGGTTGCCCTTTAAGACCAACCACTACAGCCAAGTGAGTTTGCCCTAGCCCTAGATTTAAGTCTTTGTGAAAAAATCTCTGCTCTGATATAGCTCAATTTTTCTCTACGCTGACTTTGTCTTGACAGGGGTCAATGTAGCTTGCTTGTGAAAGGTAGGCATCCATATAGAGAACTGCCAATGTAGATTTTTCAAATTAAAATAAATTCATCTTGTCTAGTGATTTCAGATATGCTGTCAGTTCCTCAATGTCCAGAATCATGTCTTAATTATTAATCATCTCTGTATTCCCAGTGCTTAGTATTGCATCTGACATGCCATAACATGAAATTCATTTTGGTTGAATGAATAAACAAATGAGTGACTGCAGATTGCATAAAGGCCACAGTATATTTCAGCATCACAGACTGATCATTCATTCATTCATTTAGCAGACATTTTTTGTGAAGTTGCTTTCCTGTGCAAAGCACTACACTAGATACCTTGGAAATCTGCAATAACCCTGATGTTACGAATAATTATAACCATAGCCAACATTTATTAGATACTGACTATATGACAAGCACTGAGCTGTTTCATGGGCATCCACTTAATTCTCACAACAACCCTGTGAAGCAAACATACTGTTATTATTATTCCCATTTACAAGGGAAAGAGCTGGTTCTCAGAAAGGTTAAGCAAATGAAAACAGGTTGGGGATATGTTTACACAGTAGAGTTAGGAAGGTACAAGAGCCATCTGGAATGTCTTAAATATCACAGGGCAACACATTTGCGGTACTCAAATTCCATTCAAAGAGCCCTTGAGTGCTAAATGGATACAGCTGGGGAATCAGAACTTACCTGGTGACCTTTAGGCAACCTGTATTTTAGCACTAAGGAACTCTACTTTATTCCTCCATCCATCCATTCAACATGAATGGCACACTTGCTGTATTCCAGGAACCGTTTTGAGCATTGGGGGTAAGGTAATGGAGCTGGGAGAGGCAGATATGTAAATAGATCATTGCAATTCATAATAAGAGTTATAATAGAGGTGTGAACATACTTCAAAGGAATATTTTCAACATTTTAGCATTAAGTATGACATTGGCAGTAGGTGGTTCTGGTTACCCTCTATTAGGTAAAGAACGATCCTTTCATTCCAAGGGTTTTTAAAAAAATCATGAATGGATTTACATTTATTTCAGATGTTTTCGTACATCTATACAGATGATTTTTCTACATTTATGGAGATTATTTTTCTTCTTTTACTTACTACTGTTGATACACAACCATTATCTGTAATGTAATATTTTCTAATATTAAACCAACCTTGTATTTTTAGCATAAAACATAATCATACTTTTATAGACTTATTCAGATTTTCTTTTATTTTTCAATTTTTAAAATTCTGCATTCACTTGCTAAGTTGTATGTTTGTAGGATTTATCTATTGCACCAAAGTTTTTAAATGTATTAGCAAAGAATTTTTATACTATTAATTTATTATCTTTTAATTTATATAGCATCTGTAGTTATGGCCTCTTCATTAATATTGTTTGTTATTCTTTCTCTCTTTTTTCTTGATTAACATTACAAAAAAACCTTTCAATTTTATCTAAGTCTTTTTTTTTTTAATTTTAGTCTTTTAAATGACCTTACTTTGGCTTTGCTTAATTCTAAATATTTTCTAATTTTGTGGTATATGTTTTACTCATTAATTTTGTAACTCTTTGTCTACTATAAGCATTTAAAGCTATGTTTCCTTCCAAGAAATGCTTTAGCTGTATCCCTCAAGTTTTGATATATTGATTTTTCATATGTAATTCTTTTGAAATATTATATAATAATCTGATTCCATTATGATTTCTCTTTTGTCATGAACTTTTTAAAATGTATTTAAAAATTTTTAATGAGTAGATTTTTATCTTGTTCTTTTGGAAAAGTTGTACTTACTACATTGCTACCTGCTGATGTGGTCTACAGAAAATCTTTGAAATTTACTAGACTTACTCTGTAGCCTAATCCATGGTTAATTTTTGTAAACAGTCCTCGTGTATTCAGCAAGTAGTTGGATGCAGTGTTCTATAATATATCCTTTAGATTAGGCTTTTATGTGCGTTCAAATCTATATCCTTGCTGTTCTTTTTTTTGTTTGATCTATCAATTACAGGAAGAAGTGTGTGAAAGTGTGTGAACATACACATTTTTCTTAACAGATATCTCAATTTTGTATTCATATATTTTGAGGCTATAACACATACCTAAGAGTTAACATTGTTATATGTTCCTGGTGAATTGAAGCTTTTATTATTATGTAGTGACCATTCTGATTTCTAAAATGCTTTTTACCTTAAAGTCAATTTTGTATGATAATATGGTTACATTGGCTTTCTTTTGGCTGGTATTTGCTTGGAAAGAAATAGTCACAAATGGTTAACAGTGGTTAACGCCGGACGATGAGATGAAAGGTATGAAAGGTAATTGTTATTTTCTTTATGCTTTTCAGTATTTTCCAAATTTTATTTAATAAGTATATATTACTTTGCAAATAGGAAAAATTATGTTTAAAATTTTTAATTTAAGAAATGACAGTGTCAAAAGAGGTCCTCCTTTCTGAACAGGCTTTAATGCTTTGGGGCCAGATTCTCAAACAGCTAAATATGCATACAACAGAGTTTCTATGTCCACACAGGCAGCTTTTAGCCTTGAAACCTTTATGATAGATTATAGGTCAAGAAGGAAACCAAATAGAGCCCTATTCTGTTTTGCCTCCTGGATAGTTTATTATTAGGGGTGATGAAATGAGAAGTCTTACCTAAGCCTTCCAGGAGAATTAGTTGCCCCCTTCTGGATTTTCATAGCTCTGAAGATGTGAATCCCAGCACTCACCACCCTCACCTTGTAGACTTTGGGGACAGGAACCTCTCTTTTTCTGGATGAGTCCATGCTGTAAGCCAGCAAGGTCTATCAGACAGGAAACATGGTTTGCTGGGAGCAAGATCCAGCCACAGGGCATAGGCAGGTATCTGGTGTTGTAGGGCTGGGCTCCTGAGCTGGACTCAGTGTTTTTGGGACCTAGTGTTAAGGCACAAGAAATGCTGTCTGATGGTGCCAAGGCAAGCTAGTGTTTACAAAGTGGAAACCTCTTCACAAACATGAATCCTTGTAACAATCCAGTGAGGAATTAAGTGTTGTCCCTTGCAGGAAATTGTATGGATTGTGTTGCCCCACCTGTTCCAACCTCTTTTGATCGGCTTTCCTGATCTACAGAGGCTGTACAACTAAAAATGACATTTCCCCACATGCTCTTGCAGCTATAATTTTTGATGCAATTTCAGTTTTATCACTTGCACTCTCATGAGACTTGGATTAGTCATAGGGTTAAATATAGGTGACTTATATCTATATATATCTATATATAAATATAGAAATATAGGTGATTTATATCTATGTATATCTGTATATAAATATAGAGATTAGGCACGAAGCATCTATATTGCTAGTAAAGAAGACACCAGAGGTTAAGAGGGCCTAGGGGCCGGAGGCAGTATCTGGAAACAGTCTGGAGCCTGGTTATCTATCTCTTCCAATGATTTGAGAAGCTACTCATACTTAGTAATAAACTCCTTTTTGTTTTAATAAGTTAGAGTGGATTTTGCTGTTTATAGTTGTGCTCTGACAAATACGCCATTGTATAGCATAAAAAACTGATAGTTGGAGCTAGGAAGTGATCTGCTCAAGATTACACAGCTAATGAGTGGCAGAGATGGACTGTGAGCGTAGGTCCTTTGATGCCAAGTCAGAACTCCTTCAGTACCAGGACAAGCAGCAGACTTAAGGACCAGGCCATGGAAGACTCCAGGATCATTGAGATGGTACTGAGAAACCACATATGCAGATCCAAGGTCTGAGTTCCACAGTGACACTTTGACAACATTACTAGGTAGAAGCTGCTGCCACTCCTCATGGGCCTGCACTAGACGTAGGTGGTTTTGCACCGACACCACCCCCATTATTTGCTCCTTCCTGTGGTCTTTTAGCCCTTTCTACTAAGTATATTACTTGCCCTCCTGTATATCTGTGTTAATATTAGGATCCCACACAGTTTTGGTCGCTCATTCACCTGTATCTACATAGTACTGTGTACTCCTTTACTGCTCTTAGAATATTTTATTGCTTCTTCAAAACTTGTTGGGGATGAAGGAGGCAGTAATGTACCTATATGTTGATAGGCAGATAAGCAAATATTGAATTTGATGATCAGATTACTCTTCTGTCTCCCACTAAACCATCTTAAGTAGCTATCTTGTCCATATTTGCCCATTGTTTTCTCATATATGGTTCTTCTTATAATTTGTAATTATTTTATTTGGAGGGGTAGTTATGTTTGCTTTCTTTTTTCTTTTCCATACTAGGAAATAAGTTTCATGAAATCAAGGTTCATGTCTATTTTGATCAAGGTTGTATCTGAAGCCCCTCGCCCAATCCTGCGCAAAGTAAGTATTTGAAAATGTTTACTGAGTGAATTAATGAATAAATGAATGAACAAAAAACAGGGACCATATTTTGTTTTTTCATCTTTGTATTTTGGCATCCAGTTCAGAACCTGACATATAGAGGGTGCAGGCTGATTTTAATAGAAAAAGAAGCTAAAGTATGTATACCTGACCTACATTCACGAATATAAATTTTTATTTTTTCTTTTCAATGTTTTCAAAACTGGAAACTTTGGGTTGTTCATTATTCATTCTACATATATCTGTAGAGTTAGTTGATAAATAAAGAGAAATAAGAAGAAAGCCTTTCATGACTTCAATTTTAGCAGAGGATCCAACATATTGTATATCCTTAATACATTTTCTAAATGAATAAATAAATAAAGGAAGGAATGTTAAATTTCTGGGCCTTGATAGTACCTGCAGAAAAGACACACATCACTTTTAAGCAACAGGGTAACTGTAGCCAGACTGCATTGCTTGAATGCACTGGGCATCTTTGTACACAGGACAGTATTTCCTAGATGGAGTTTTCTCTGGCTTTTCTTCCTTGGCTGGTCATGGAGAACAACGGTCTGCAACAACTTTGTCTCTGAGTGTGGCTGGTGGGCCTAAGCAATGTCTTTGGACACCACTCACAGAGCTGAGGCACTCACAGGAGAGAGTAGAGAAAAAGGGAATGAGAAAGTGAGAAGAAAAGAAAAAAACGAAATGAGAGTGGCCAGGTGATGAGAACAAGGGAAAGAATGGAAGAGAAATTGGGAAGAGATAATAATGACAATGGACAATGCTAGTGACACTTGCCAGTTACTGAATGCATTTCGTAGTGATTCTATGTTTTGTTCAACATATATATTATCTCTAATCTTCATAACCCAGTCAACAATGTCAGTAACATTTAAAGATTTTAATTAATTAATTTATTTATTTGAGAGAGCGAGAGAAAGAGAGAGAGAGAGAGAGAGCATGAGTGGAGGGAGGGGCAGGAGGAGAGAGAATCTCAAGCAGACTCCCCACTGAGTGTGGAGCCAGTTGTGGGGCTCCATTGCACGACCCTGAGATCATGACCTGAGCCGAAACCAAGAGTCAGAAGCCCAACTGACTGAGCCACCCAGGTGCCCCAATGTCAGTAACATTTATTATTTTTTATTATTTTTATTGTGCGGATGAGCAGACAGGCTCAGAGATGTTAATAAGTGACTTGCCCAGTCACATACTGCTAAAAAGTAAAGGCAGGATTTGCTCTCAAGAGTGTGTGGCTCAAAGCCATAATATGTTCACCTGGTGAGCAATGACAGAGATCCACCACCAAGGACTGCCTGCCTCCCATGGGGCATTTGGATTATAGATTGCTATAGATTGTCAACCTCCTACTCCAGGTGGGATATCTAGATATCAACAGTTTAAAGTAGATATCTATTTATCTGTGTGTGTACCCTCACACATGTGCATGAGGATGCACACACACATGCACACACACACACACACACACACACACACACAGGGCCAGAAAAAAAGAAAAGAAATATTTGCTAATTTTTTTGTGTACACTTTGACCAAAGGCTTCTGGGATAAATACTTAACGGAAAAAAGATTTAATGGATGACAAATAGGGTGACATTGTCAAATGCCATAATTCCAGAAGTAAAGTAAAACCCCTGACTCCAGCCTCACCCCCCACATGTCGTGAGCAGAGAAAACAAAGCCACATAGACCAAAAAAGCAACAGGAAAATAACAAACAAAATTGAAGGCCATGTAAATATTTTCTGAATGTCCGTTCCCCAAAGGGTTGAGGTCAGACATATGGTTCTATTCACCAAACCCTAAACAAAGGACTTGGGCTATTTTATGCCCTGATCATTATTGTTGGTTAAATTAAAGCCTGATCAAAAAAGTGTAATGGAATATTAATTTCAGTTACTGTAGCTAATTGAAAACATAGCAGGAGTTGTGACTATGGAAAATGGAGTGAGAACACTCAGATGCATGTCCAAGCCTAGCCTAATTCTTCTCAAGTTGGACAGTGGCGTATTTTGGAGAAATGGCCATTATCCCTAGAGTCTATACTTAAGCGCATCAGGACAAATACTTGGCTTGGGAAAAAAGACAAGCAACTAACTCTCAGCTATCAGCAGACTTCAAAAATTCAAGTTCAATTTTAAAACTATCAGTTGTTAATTTGTTCACATGAGAGGCATTGCAAAAATATGTAATCCCTGCCAAGCCAAGGACTGTGTGGTTTTCTTCTTGCTGTCCCCAGTTGGAAACCTACATCCCGGCATCTAGGAGATGCTCAGCAATCATTGCTGGGTGAATGTGTGTATGACTGTTGACGACCTTTGTTTGTTCTAACAAATGAGAGAGCTCTCTTTCTTAGACAACTGACCCTTTTCCTAAGTGAAAGTGCAGACCAACAAGATTTGGGAGAGGGAAGACAGCTCTGCTTTAGCTTGATATACAAATCTGAGAGATGAAGAATGTGAGCAGGACTTTTTGTCTGTTTTGTTCATTGCTATATTTCCGGTGCTTGGCATATGTGAGATACCAATAAATATTTGTTAAATTAATGAATAAATGCTTAGCATGGAGTTGGAAGGAGAGAATGAGTTAAGCAAAGGAGACAAAGTGGAGAACTCAGAACTTCACAGTGTATTTGATTTTTTTAGAGAGGGAGCAGCGAGGGGCAGAGGGAGAAGGAGATAGAGAATCTTAAGCAGGCTCCACGCCCAGCCTAATGCAGGGCTCCATCTTACAACCTTGAGATCACGACCTGAGCTGAAATCGAGTCGGATGCTTAACTGACTGAGCCACCCAGGCGCCCTCACAGTGTATCTTATGTCTGCTGAGTTGCCAGTTTTCAAACATCAGGCATACTCTTATTCGAGATAAATACAAGAATCCCCTCCTCGAATCAGTATAATCTGCTTTGAGAGATTAATCAGATTTCTTTTTATGAACATGAGGGACTGGGGTAATGCTTTTAAAGTTCCAGTAACTTAGTGAATGTTGCTCTACAATCACTTAAGATACAGAGGGGACATATTAGGGCGATGCCAGTCATTTTCATGTTACAGGAGAATGGTATGTCCTTAAGGAGAATTTGTATTAAGTTTCTGGGCTTTGTACTCTCAACATCCATTACCTACTTCTACTCGTTGATTTTTCCTAGAAGAGGCTATTTCTACTCACTTTTCTTAAAGCAAAGATACTTTACTGATTATCAAAGGCCAATGACGCAGAGGATATACATGAGAGGCTATGTTTAAGTAGCACTGAGAGAAATGTTCTGATGAAGAATGCTCCTAGGAATATGTCCTTAATCTACACTTGACAACATAATGGAGGGAAACACTAGCGAAAAAACAAGCTGGGTGCACTTTAGCAGGAGTAATTTGTTTGGGGTAGAAAAAAGTGTCATCAATATTCAATCGTTACCCTATATGGCATCTGATTTTTCTTTATAAAGTGACTGTGTGTGGTATTCTGTGTATGTGGGTGGCATTATTTTGGCTTTTTCAGGCAAGTATATATATGTTGTTTGTTGTCTTCTCCTTTTGTTATACGCTTAACCATCAATTTAAAGGGGGGAAAAAGACTGTTGAAACAACATTTATTTTCATTTAGACAAGTACCACATTTTCTGAATCCATTTCGAATTCAGTTCTAGTGATGGAAAATTGGTAAAATTTTGCATAGAACCACAAATTTGAAAAATTATCGCAAAGTTTAGTGTTCCTCTATTGTCTCATGATCATACACCACAGCCAAAGTCACACACTTTTGAACACATCTCTTTTGAATTGAATTCCCAGAACTATGGTACAAAGATGCAGGCAACAATTTTCACATAGTGAGGAAATGTTCAGTGGGCTTTTGCATTTTGTTCCACCTAAAAACTATTTGAATGTGACTCTTTTGCATCACTGGGTGAAGCTCTCGGGTGTTAGTAGACACAATGGGGCTCTCTTTAACTACCAAGAGGAGGGGAGAAGTCATAAGAGGGCAAGCAATAAAGCCAAGGGGAACATGGTTTATGAATGTGAAACTTACAGTAGAACTTTAGATAGGAAAAAAGTTGACAAGGCAAGTTAAAGCTGGCCCCAGGCAGCAATAATTTACTGAAGTGGCATTTATTTGGCTGATAACCCGGGGTCTTGCTGAACTTGCTAGTACAACAGAGGTAATCTTTTTTTTTAATCAAAAATTTGCTGAAAATATTAATGATTTTATATGATTTCAAAAATACTGCTTCTGTCAAGTTTTTCAAATGTGCGTTTTTAAGTGCAATATCCTTACCTCACTTTCAGTTTTTTTTGTTTTATTATGTTACGTTAGTCACCATACATTACATCATTAGTTTTTGATGTGGTGATCCATGATTGCATATAACACCCAGTTCTCCATTCAATACGTACCCTCCTTAATATCCATCACCAGGCTAACCCATCCCCCCACCCCCCTCCCCCTAGAACCCTCCGTTTGTTTCTCAGAGTCCATAGTCTCTCATGGTTCGTCTCCCCCTCTGATTTCCCCCCCTTCATTTTTCCCTTCCTACTATCTTCTTCTTCTTCTTCTTTTTTTTTTTAACATATAGTATATTATTTGTTTTAGAGGTACAGGTCTGTGATTCAACAGTCTTAACACAATTCACAGCGCTCAGAGGTAATCTTTATGGAAGAATGAATTACAATAGCAGTTTGCAGTAACATTATTTGATCTTTCCCTTACATAGAATGACCTTGTGAGCTCCCCCAAAGCTCCAAGTTTCAACTTTCTGTTGTGACTTAGCAGCTGAAATAGGTATTCTTCTACATATCCCCAAAGATTTTTCCAGTAGGTTTGCAGTATGTCCTGCCAGCAGTAGAGCAAGTGATAAGGGGTTAACGTGAGATTTGAGCTCATGGTGTAACTGAACTGAAAGTAGATTGAGTAGGGTATTTATATTCAGAGAAGTAAAATGACTTGCTCAAGGTCATACAGCCAGGTGACCTGCTTAAGATGTCATGTTGGTAGCTGTTATTTGGGAGCTAGTTAAACAGGCTCAGATCAAGAAGTCTCAAGAAGAGGATTATGAAAAAGATTATGATGCTTTTCTGAGAAACATGGGTGTCATGAGAGCAAGAATAATATTGAATTATTTGTAAAGACTAGTTTTTCTTTTTTCTTCTCTAAGTAGGGATGATATTAATGGGCATTAAATAATTTTGCAGCTGAAAGGTTGAAATTTACTCTTAATACCCCATGTCTTCTATTCACATAGTTTCAAATGATTTCTCATGAGCTCTGGACCCATGTTTCCAATTGCCTTGTGGAAATCTTTCAGTCTGCACTGTAGACACCACCGCCTCAGCACACTCTAAGCTGAACTGATTGTCTCTCCTCCAAAATCAGCTCTTTGGCTTATATTTTTGATTCTGCTTAATAACTCCACTATATACCTGGTCTCCCATGTCAGAAATTTGGGAATAATCTTCAACTCTTTCACCCTTGCTACTTGTGTAATTGTCATGAAATTCTCTTGATTTTGTTTCTTAATCAATTCTCAAGCCTGTTTTTTCCTTTGCCTGCTTACTTCCACTCCTGTAGTTTAGCTACTCATCATTTCTTAATCCTGGCTGATTACTATCAGTCATGAAAGTTATTATTGGGAAAATATAAATAGTGCGATACGACAGAGTTTCTGGAACCAACTCTCTGATGAGGTGACATGTTGGTGAGATGACAAGGAGTCACTCTGAGATGATCTGCAGGGTAGGAAGTTGCAGGAGGAGAGATGATAACCCACAAAAGCCCCAAGGAGAGAGCAAGCTTGGTGGGTTTGAGGAGCAGAAAAAAGACCGGAGTGTCCAAATCATGGTGAGCCAGGGAAGGATATAGTGTATGAGGTCAGAGATTATACAGAGAGTCTTAGGCCATGGAAAGGAGTTTGGATTTATTATAAGTGTCATGACAATTATTGGCCATGGAGAGAGAAGAAACACCCATGGCTCTGGGACATTAGTGATGATATCTACCAAAATGAGGAAGTTGAGAAGAAGGGCTAGTTTGAGGAATTAATCCATGGCTCTGAAAATTAGAAATGTGAGTTTACAGACTGAGGAATTTGTTGCTTAAAGATCAGAGTAGATGCCCTCATTTTGATGAAATTACCAAAGAAGACACACAATGAAGACAGATTGTAAAAAGAGAGGGAACTAAAGAAGGCCAAGGATGAAGCTTTGGAGAAGTGGAAATGGTGATTGAGAGAGAGGCCTCAAAGGAAATTTGTAAAGATAAATGAGAGCTGGCCATGTTCTCAGACATAGGGATGGAGCCACTGGCAGAAGAGATCAAAAATACTGTTATGAGTTGTGGTGGACTCTGGATTAAGGTAAGCTGGGACCCAGGCCACAACATATAGGCCTTAAAGAAAGATGAACTATCAAGTTGGGGCTGCCTGATCAGGGTAGAGAGCATATACAAGTGGAGAGAACTCAAGCCAGCTCCACTTGCTGGGCCCGGTTAGGCCAGCTAGACAGGCCAAAGCCCAGGTCTGTTTTGGTCAAAGACCAGTGCAAGGAGCTCATGCTGCCTGACCTTCCTCACTGAAGTAGGCCATAAGGTCATGTCCTGTGAGTGAGGTTAAGTTGAAGGAAGTCAAGAGGTGGGCCTTTGAGGATGAATGTTGAAAACAGCCACTGTGGTTCCCTATAATGATTAGTCAACAAGGGATGTGTAAAACCATTTCTGAAGATCAGTGAGAGCTCAGCTGAGGTTAGAAAGCATTGCTTTATGGCGGCCCAGTTTCCATGGTTTCCTTTCTCATGCAGCCTGGGAGAGGGAGCAGAGCAAACCAGTTATTGTCTACAATACGTCTAGGGTAAGAAGTAGTAGTTTGATGTTAGATGCTACTATATATTTTTTCCCCAGTGGCACAATATTATTTTGAATTTTGTAGAAAAAAAGTGGAAAGATTATAGATCGAATTGCAATTTGTTATTTTTCTATATTAAAGAAATTGTGTGTGATTCAGACCAATTTCAAAAATCTGTAATAAGTAGAACCAAGGTTTTACATTAAGAAGCCTACAATGATTTATATTTAACTCTGATTTTAAAAGAAAATTGAAAATGTTGGACCACTTGTTATAGTGATTTGGGCTCTTATCTAGAAAGCATGTGCTTTGGAGACCAAGAATGTACAAATAAATAGTAATGGTATAACGCAAATTTCAAATTTTTTGAGTGACACGTTAACAATGTGAAGTTTTCCACTGACTGATATTTTAATGTCACACCCCCCAACAAACCTATAATTAAAGTTATTTTGGCATTTTCATCTCAAATCCCTGCTTTTGGGGGGTGGGTGGGTTATAATTTCACTTTTAAAATGAGCTTCCAGATACAATTTGACATAAAACACGAAGTCTTATCCTAGCAACAATTTCCCCTCCATCTTTCCATCATGAAATATAGGAATATGTGTCTTATCAGTTTTATAAGTTATAAAGGTTTTTAAAAAAGGGAAACTGAACCTTTGTTTGTTTGTTTGGATTTGTTGACCAGAGTGTACCCGTGGAGATTAAAGCTTGGCTACAGTATAATCTATGCAAATGTCAGAGGTCATTACAGGATATAGCAGTTCTGGGACAAGTCAGTAGCCCCTCTTACTATGCTTGTCTTCTTTCAATAAGAACATTAATTAATTCATATTTTTTCTGGGAGAGAAGTAATCCCTGCCCAGTGATTATTCCCAGGAAAAGAATTTAGGCCTATAGCTACACATTTTAAATAGCGTATGAATAAGTTAAAGCAAAAGCATAGAAATAGAAACAAGACTCAAGGCAATTGAAGGAGAATCATCTCTTTTTGTACATCGTTTCTTTCTCTAAATCTCTTAAACACAGAAGTTTAAGTGGAATTCTAAAGATTTCCTTTCCTACTCATTTATTTTATATATATTTGTATGTATTTATCCTACATAAACACATACATATGTACATATGTATATATACGCATATATGCCATGTATATGTATTTATAGATGTAGTTTGTGTGTGTGTGTGTGTATCATGTATTATACATGCATTTCTAAATCTCTTGAGATAACTCTCTTGAGGAATCATCTCCTGGGCCTTTACCCCCCTTGAATATGAATTCTGACCTAAGAGTGGGAGGCTTTAGATACTTCTGAAGCAGAGAGTTAAATTCTTCACTGGAATTCAGAAAGTAAAAGGAAAGTGCTTGGGAAGAAATCTTATGCTGAGGTGGGGGGTCATAGAGAGGGCATTCAATTCTCTTAGGAAGGTCATGGGGGCAGTGGGAGGGGTCACAGGCTGAGGATCCCTTGAAGAATGCCATCCTTTAAGTAGATTTTAGGCATATTACTGGTTGGGAAGCATCAATATGGTCTTTCTTGCACAAACAATTCTAGGAAATGCCTCCCAAGACATTTTATAGCCCAGGGTGGGAGTGAGGAGAAGGGTGAAAACTCAAACAACCATCATTTATTCCCATCAGAATAAGTACTGAGTCACATACAAAAATCCTTTCTAAAACTCTTGGTGTGAAGACTTTACTTTTCCTCAAGAGAGACATTTTCCTTATCAACCTCTTTTTTGCTCTCCTCCCCAAACATGTACAACTTAATTTCCTCAGAAATAACAGAGTCCAAGTTTCAAATACTTCCAAAGATTTTACAGCTCCCTCCTCAAATTTTAAAATTCTCTGGTGTTAAAAAGAAATTCTCTAGTGTCAACCTAACATATATAAGTATGAAAGAAAGGAGCAACATCAGGGACTAGCATTGAGCTGAACGTACTTAATGCAGTTCTTGATAAACCTTTATGGCAAATTAGAGGTTTTCCATTTCCCCAGTCGGCTGGCTATAAGACGTTGGGAGGGGCTTTTTTTTTCTTTAACACAAGGCTCTTAAGAATTTGTAGCTATGTATTTTTAATACTGTCAATAAACAGCTTCCTCAAGACTCAGAGGGGCAATAATGGAAGCTGTTAACAAAGTGTGAAAAGCAACGGGCTAGCAAAGGTTAATCACATGGCTGCCCACTAATGACCTCTACAGCCCTCAGTTTAAACCCAACAGCACTTGTAAAGACCAATCACGTGAATAATTTCCTGTCTGAGGTAGCCTTTATGGTTAAGAATAAAAGCAGAGCTGATTGTGAATTGAAAGCCCCCGGCAGGGGAGGTGGTTATTATTTTTAAGCTGATCTAAACACCTGGGTTTCCCACTGGACCCTATTAAACTTCCTCCATTATGTCTAAATATTTCAATCATTTCTACAGCAGTTGTGAATTCGTGCATTACTAAGGTAGGCAAGGACTAGGAGAGGGGGCAGGTTGATGAATGGCAAAGAACCCCTTCCTCAAGGTGATGACCATCAGGTAGGGAGAATCCCAGGCTTTGGGAAGGGATTTGGAGGGTCATCCCTCCCTCTGTAGTTCCCCAACCTCACCCTGCTTAAAGGAAGACCACACGTAAAGCCATTCAGATGAAGAAAATTTTACTATTTTAAAGGCCTGTAGATGAGGAGATTCCTTAGCTTGCCCTGGTAACCCATTTCAATGTTTTACAGCCCTCACCATCAGCCAATGGTTTTCCCATATAAAGAACTTCAGTGATTTCTGCTGTGGTTAGGGCCATTTTCCCTACCCTGGCTTTGGATGGCTGTATTTTGCTGATCTTTCCACATTTTATTATTGATTTGGTTAAACATTCTCCCCCAATAAAATTGCTGTCTTTGAAGACTTTATATTCTACCTCCAGCTTATAGATCTGAACATATTTAAGTTAGGAGCCTTGACAAAGGCTCTTATCTATTAACAATGATATATTTTTAGGTTCATGGCAAGGACAGGATTTAAAAGTAATAGGGCTTCAAGATTCCAGTTTGGTACCTAGAATTTGGGTGATCAGTCCACACTCAATGCTTCCTCTCTTGCCACTCCTGGTTTTCCATCAGCTCATATCCCTTTATATTGTTTGTATAAATATCTCTTTTCTGAATTGTATTGTAAGACCCCATAAAGGGCAATATGTAGTAGTCCTCTACTAATTCCCTAATGAGATATACAGCCAGATCTAAGTTCAAATTTCACCTCTGTTACTTCTTGTGAGAGCTTGGATAAGTTACCAACCACAATAAGACTCAATTTTTTGAAAGCAATACCTACTTCTTAGAGTTGCTGTAAGGAAAAAATTAAGTACGCAAAGTCCCTGAAATTCAGTGGGCACTCCATATGTTAGTCTTTGTCCCTTTCTTCTTTATTAGCAACCCCAAATCCAGTATGGTACTCTGTCCTTGATAAAGATCCACGTGAGGCATTCAAATTTAGCATATTGGAGATTATTTGATACCAAGTAGCAGACACACAACTTGAACTAATTTAGGCAAGACGTGAATTTACGGTTTCATCCAGCCAATCAGCAGGAAATGCTGCAAAGGCAGCGAGGTCTCAGAGATGCCTAGAAACAGGGACTCTCTGGGTGGTCACCAGAACAATCATCTTCTCTATTCCTCTTCTCAATCCACAGCCTTATTTTCTCAGACCAACTTCTGTTTGGCTTGAAACATGGCTACCTAGTACTCTTAGGCCCACATCTCCTAACTTTGACACTACGGAAAGAGTCAAACCTCTCTGATCTCTAGTTAGAAAATCATGGGGGTAGGATTCAGATTGGCCTAGATGGATCATGTATTCATTCCCAAACCCATCAATTGAGGCTGGGAATTAGGAGAAGGAATTGTAATTGCCACGTTCTATCAAACTCATGTGGTTGAAAGAGCATTAGGGATAGCAACCCCACAGGAGAGAGGCTGTTTTCTAGAATAAAAGAGAGTGGCGGGCAGCAGAACAATAAATACTTAGTTCACTAGAAATCCCAAGGGACCCCTCTTCACCTATGCCTTTCCTGCCGCAGGGGTGCTATGCATATCTTCATAGCCAGATGACCTTGGCAAAAGATTTAGAAGAGGGTATTTTTAATGCTTTGTCTTGATTAGGCATTGATAATGACAATGATGGTGATGATGATGATAAAAGCAAGCAGATTCTTGACTTTTGTACAATGCTCTAAAAATCTGCCAGTTTCCAGATTATTCTAGAGCTACCCTACCTGGTCTACAGCCCTTGTGGCATAACTACAGCAATCATATTTTTCCAGTAAAAATATTTGGACACAAATGATGGTTCTTTTTTTCCTTCTTTGTGCTTCTCTGAGCTTTTCAAATTTACTACAATGAATGTGGATTATTTCTATAATTAAACAAGCGCTGTTAGAAATAAATGGGACTTGTGGTCTTATGCGTGAACTCTCCAAGCTCATTCCCACTTCCAGGCCTTTCCACATGCTTCTTTCCATGGGCCCAGATCCTCCTCTCTCATGGATGTTTGCCTCACGTTCCTTGGGCTTCTGCTGAAATGTCTCCTCCACAGAGGAGCCATGACCAGAGGCAGGTTTTGTGGGGCCTGAAGCTTATATACTTTGGGGGTTCTCTTTAAGAAAAAGAATACAAAACCATGAACATAAATTTATACTCGAAAGTGAATATTTATTTAGAATAAAAAAAGACATCACAAATAATAATAAATTTAGAAAGTAACTAGGATCATAAACACTTCTTTAGCAGTTTTTCCCTGCATTCTCTGAACATATCTTTTTTTTTTTAATTCAGATATAATTGGAGGCTCAATTAGTTAAGCATCTGACTCTTGATCTCAACTCAAGGTCTTGATCTCAGGGTCATGAGTTTGAGTCCCACATTGGGGTCTACTTAAAATCAATTAATATCAATCAATCAATCAATAATTGATGTGGCTACCTATCTTTTGATTGCCTTTTCATGTGAAAACGATATTGTAATATTTTCCACAGTGAGAACTAGAAAGATAATTTAGTTTTCCTCTGGCATAATAATAAAAAATTGTTTTAATTATTGACAGTTTAGAAAAGTTTATTTCAGCTTCACAACTTTTTTTATTAGTGCTGCTATGCAAATGTTTAGTAGCATTATTTTCACACAGGGCAAAAGCTCTATTTTCCTCCCTGCATTTCAGATCTAGTTTCTCCCCCACTACCTGTCTACTTCTGCTCCTGGGCAATGGAGAACACAGTCATATCAGGGGACACCTTCTAGGCATGTACCTCGTGTCATTCTGCTGTATGAGCTGGTAAAAAGGTTGGGAGGAGTGTTCTTGGAAACCTTTCCTACATTGGGACGCTAGCAGTAACTTAATTATACTTTGTAATATGTCCCACCAAACCCAAATGAAGCATACTTCCATCTCAATTTTCCCCTAACTAGATACCCCAATGCCCATGGCCCTCCAACTCCACACAACATAAGGGGAAATACAACATGAGACCAGAGTAGAGAGATGATGGTCTTAACTGACTGCAATGAAAATATCTTACATTTGCAAACTTTACAAAAATATATAGCCATATGAACACACTGTAGGGTTCCCCCTATCTCCAGAGCCTTGTAAGGAGCTCATGCAAATGAGAAACTTTCAAGCTTAAACTTCATTAGTTTCAAGGTAAATCCACTTTCACACACAATCCAAAAGGCAGGTTCCTGTGCCTCATAATTTACTGTGTGTTAATATCTGTCTCTCACACTAGGATTGTGTGCTCCATAACAGTGGGACTACACGTGCGTTCACACCACTGGATACCAAGACCCATCCTTGTGCTAGCACATGCTCAGCACTCAGTTAGCCTTACTTAAAACAACAAAAAGAATAATGAGTAGACTCAAGGGACAACAGGATTGAATACTGACATTGGTTTCCATCATTATACTTCCTCCCCAGCTGCCCACGGCCCAGGCTCTAAATAAATCACCTCTCCCTGACCCACCTTCTCCAGACTATACCTGGTTTCAATCCCACAACAATCTGAGACCCATGATTAAAATCTGTTTGTCTTTTCCAATTTCTTTTTCCCTAAGGTCAAGTTGTTTTCTGTGGGACCAAAAAGCTGATCTGATAAATCATTGTGTTAATAATAATAATTTTTTATGATTTATAAGGCACATTCCCATGGATGATGCTAATATGTTAATGAGAAAAGGCAAGTGAAAGATACACATTTTGCAAGGGTTTTCTAAGATGTCACATCTAGCCCACCTTGACCCCCACCACAAATACACACAAATAGACATAAACTTAACAGTGGCAAGAATTTCAAGTTAGTTCAGAAGGATGGAAAGATTTATGGGAAAAAATTATTGAGAGGAAGGATCTTTTAGTTCTTCCTGGAAGTCACACTTTGTGGAAAGCCATCAACTTCATCTTGTCTTGGCCCCTGCTTTAATCTCTTGATTCAGGGACAGTTTATGTTTGTTCTCCTTGGTTTAAAATTCAGGATTTTGTGACATTATATCAGGGATGCACAATCTGGAGAAAGATGGAGGTAACTTAATTTTTAAAATTTACTTCCACACTGTCTCACTTCATTTTTATTGGCCTTATAGGGCCAGTAAAATGAATGAGTTTTGAATGTTTGCTTGAACTGTATAACAGAAGCACCAGATCTGCGTAAGTCCACACTGCAGAGTGAGTGGGAGGAAATGCCAGAATGAAGGTCTAGACCCTGAGCATGCTGCTCCTTCCCTGAATCATGTTACCGTTGTATTTATGTTTCTATCAAGTATTTGAGGACTGACTTGTAGCAGAACATTATATACTCACGTATCCAGTTCCATAAGCATTTGTTAATGGATACTATGAAGTAGTCTCTGTCTTAGGCACAGGGGATTCAGAGATGAATAGGACAGAGTCCTGCCATCAAGTTTCTTATAATCTAGTCAAAGAGACATGTAAATAAATAGATTACAAAATGGTGCTCAATAAGTATAATAGGATATTGAAACGGAGGTGGTCTGGGAGAGAGACTAATGAACTTAGGCAGGGATGGGGGAGTGAGGAAAGCCTCTAATGAGGAACTGACATATGAACTTTATATCTGATGGGGTTGCCAAGCACATTGGGTGAGTCTAGTTTTCCCACATTTTAGCAATAAGGTGATGCATACGGCAGTAGCTCCTCACTAATGATATGAGCCAGCATGCAATGAGAAACCTCTGTTTCAGACACTGTTAGGGTTTGACGTTTATAATCTCATTAAATCCTCACAACTCTTTGAGGATTAGTACTCTTCATTTTGTAGATGAAGAACGTGAATCTTAAGGAGTGAAACTTGCCCAGGGTCTTACAGCTGCGATGAGGCAGAAGCAGGGTTCTTTTTTTTTTTTTTTTTAAGATTTTATTTATTTATTAGAGAGAGAGAGAATGAGAGACAGAGAGCATGAGAGGGAGGAGGGTCAGAGGGAGAAGCAGACTCCCTGCCGAGCAGGGAGCCCGATGCGGGACTCGATCCCGGGACTCCAGGATCATGACCTGAGCCGAAGGCAGCCGCTTAACTAACTGAGCCACCCAGGCGCCCTAGGGTTCTAACTCAGGTGGATCTCACTCTGGGGTCCGTGCTCTTGACCAAACAGCATACTAGTGAAGAGAGGCCTGGGCTACTGCCCTTGGCACTTTAGACTTTTCACAGTGCTTTCCCCTATTTCCACTCTTTGGAACCTCTTCAGCACCCTGAGGATGAACCCCTGGAAGGATGTTATTATTCCATGCAAAGACAGGGAAAATGTCACACACTCAGTAAGAAATAGAGCTGGGCAAGTACTCGGCCTGTTTGACTTCTAGTTTAGTGCTCTATTCACTACAGAATGAATGGAGTCTGCCACATGCAAAGAAGTTATTGCTACTTTTCCCACGCACCGCCCCTCCCTTCCCCTATCCCATCCTCCCACCACCAAGTTTCCTGTGCTTGATTGTAAAAATCCAAAGAAAATTTCTCTACACAGCTGGGTAGGAATGGAGAATGGATTTTTCTTTCCTGTGCTTGGGGGATGGGAAGAACCTGGGATGGGAAGAACCTACCTTATACTCTTGCTCATAAATGATCCCAATGAAAGGAAGAATGTAGCTTATGATGTTATCCACTGACCTGTCACTGCAGAAAAATAGGCGGTATTAAGTTTTAAAGGAGCAATCAGAGCTGTGTCCCACATGGGTGACCCATCATGTTTACATCTGGGTGGAACTGATAATGGTGTAAATATTATAGGATTCCAATCCACCTCAGGTGGTGGATGCCTCCGTGGTTAAAACATGTGCTGTAAGTTACCTTACCATGTAGGTTGAAAGAGTCACAATACCTCTTAGCTAACAAGGTGAGCCTTGTTCCTATCTGCAGGGCAGTGTCTTTAAGGGTTTTCGTCAGGCAGAACTACCTGGTCCTTGTGAAGCTAGCCGCCTTCCAGGGTCCAAGGTCCAAGGTCTCTCTGTCATTATTCCACCGAGGAATTCCAAATCAAACCTTTACCAGAAACAAACAAAACTTTATTTTATGGGATTTGGCTTTCAGTGATTAAATACTATTATTTTGAAAAAGATGACTGTATTCTTTCCTTGAGAATTTGATAGATATTGCTTAATGGGTTGTGCCCCAAGGAATGTATGAGCAGAACACATATATGGGAGGCCCAAACTAAATTTGCCTTTCATGTTCATCTGAGGTTGGGGTAGAAGCATTTCAGATAGGAAAAATACATGGGAAAACTTGAAAGGAACTGCACCTTCTCAGAAGGGCAAATTAAAGCACAAATACATTCAAGATATCTAATATATTGCAAGTGCTCAAGGGGATATGAAAAACTAGGTATTGTACTAATGTATGAGAAAAGCTTTATAGATGGTGAATTGTTATACATATGTCAGTAATTTGATAGCTGCCTCCCAACCTCACTTCCGATGTCACCCCCGAAGAAAGTTTTTTATCCCCCTGATCCCTTTTCTTCTACCTGGACTGAGGGGCTGGAAATTACTCATCTGATAACTCCACACCTAGCACAGTTGTACCTAACGAGTAGACACTGGGTAAATATTTGTGGCATTAATGATCAGATGAATAAGCAAATTTTGGATCTTAACTCTTATGTGAAACCCTGTTCTTGACAGTTTGGAGAATACTTTTTGATAAAGACCTTTTTTAAAAAGTAAGCTTGTTCAGGCCAAATGCTATCTCTATCATGTGGAGTATCACACTGTGCATCCATTTATTAAGTCAGAGACATTTTGCTGTAACATTTGTTCAACTACATTTCATCCAGAATGTACTAGATTCTGACCACAGAATCATACTGAGGAACCCCGACGTAATATCATATTTGAGGAAATTCTGCTTTAAAAGTTAAATAAAAATATGAGATGTCCCAAGGCATAATTAATGTCGGATGAGTGCTATACTCTCTATGGTATCAATATGTAAAGGAGAAGGATTCATGTGGCATGGACTGCAAAATCTTCTTGAAGCAAAGCAGTTGCTTGAGGGATAGATTAAATCTGGCTCAGTGGGAGGTGAACGGGCACCATGGTTTTCATCTTTTTTCTTCCTCCCACCGTACTGGACACACTCCCATTAATAGCAGTGACTCACTGTGCAATGGGGGTTTGAGTTTGGGGAAAGGAGTTTTGAGTAGGCTAAATAAATGTCCTTCACCCCATTTTCCACTGAGATTCTGAGCCCTCACCTCACATGGTGCACCTTGAAAAATATTGGGGCTTCAAAGGCAGGTGAATGGTCAAAACTTCCGGGGACGCCATAACTGATAATTTACTTTTATTCTTTTAGACTATTTTGGGATTACTTAGCCAAATTGAGGAGCTTCTGTGGAAGCTGTGAATTATTGGGGATTCACTTCTTTGGGGATTTTATTTGTGGCAGTGGGAGAGAAATAGAAATCTCTTTGTCTACCACTTGGTGCAAAATGTATTACCGGTCCTGTCTGGTTCTATCTACAGAATCACAGAATTTTGGAACCAGAGGACATCTCTGACACTCTGCATTGATTCAGCTCTCTCATTTCATAGATGAAAACGTTGAGGCCAGAGAGAGCGATTATTTCCTCAAGGCCGCACTGAATTAGCACCGGGACTCAGGGCTCCTGCCTTCTAGGTTGAAGTCCCTTCCTCATTTCCATCAGGGAGGAACCCGCCCCAAATCTGGCCTCATTCTGCACTGGGAGGCAAAGCTTTACCCATCTACCCAGGGGAGACGGGCTGAGGAGTGATGTGAACAGTGTCTGAACTTTGCTACTTTCACAGGTTACCACAAGTGCAGGCAATTTCCATTTGCAAGATTAACAAAGTTGTCCATCTTTTTTCCCTTCATATTTTACCTAAGGCTTGCAGATTTTTAAAAGGGGCATATTTTCCCTGGGACTGATGGGTATATCTAATGTCCCTGGTTTGAACTCCGGTTTCTTTGTTTGTTTTTTAAAGTGAAGTGAAGTTCCTTTTGAACTCCGGTTTGTTTGTTTGTTTTTTAAAGTGAAGTGAAGAAGATGAATTTTTTTTCTTTTTGTTTGAGTATAGTTGACACACAATGTTATGTTAGTTTTGGGTATATGCTTAGTGATTTGACAAGTTTATACACTGTGCTGTGTTCACAAGTATAGCTACCATCTGTCCCATTATGATATCATTGACTGTATTTCTTATGCTGTGCCTTTTATTCCAGTGACTTACTCATTCCGTAACTGGAAGCCTGTAACTCCCTCTCCCATTCACCCATTTTGCCCAACCCCTAACCTCCCTCCCCTCTGGCAACCATCAGTTTGTTCTCTGTATTTATAATTTTTTTTTAATTTAATTTTGTTATGTTAATCACCATACATTACATCATTAGTTTTTGCCGTAGTGTTCCATGACTCATTGTTTGCGTATAACACCCAGTGCTCCATGCAATACGTGCCCTCTTTAATACCCATCACCAGGCTAACCCATCCCCCTACCCCTCTCCACTCTAGAACTCTCAGTTTGTTTCTCAGAGTCCATAGTCTCTCATGGTTCGTCTCCCCCTCCAATTCCCCCTCTTCATTTTTCCCTTCTTACTATCTTCTCTCTCTTCTTTTTTTTTTTTTTAAACATATAATGTATTATTTGTTTCAGAGGTACAGTTCTGTGATTCATCAGTCTTACACAATTCACAGTGCTCACCATAGCACATACCCTCCCCGATGTCTATCACCCAGCTACCCCATCCTTCCAACCCCCCACCACTCCAGCAACCCTCAGTTTGTTTCCTGAGATTAAGAATTCCTCATATCAATGAGATCTTATGATACATGTCTTTCTCTGATTGACTTATTTCGCTTAGCATAATACCCTCTAGTTCTATCCACGTCGTTGCAAATGGCAAGATTTCGGTTTTTTTTTTTTTTTTGATGGCTGCATGATATTCCATTGTATATATATACCACATCTTTATCCATTCATCTGTTGATGGACATCTTGGCTCTTTCCATAGTTTGGCTATTGTGGACATTGCTGCTATAAACATTGGGGTGCACGTACCCCTTCAGATCACGGATACATTTGTATCTTTGGGGTAAATACCCAGTAGTGCAATTGCTGGGTCGTAGGGTAGCTCGATTTTCAACTTTTTGAGGAACCTCCATACTGTTTTCCAGAGTGGCTGCACCAGCTTGCATTCCCACCAACAGTGTAGGAGGGTTCCCCTTTCTCCGCATCCTCGCCAACATCTGTCGTTTCCTGACTTGTTAATTTTAGCCATTCTGACTGGTGTGAGGTGATATCTCATTGAGGTTTCCCTTTGGATTTCCCTGATGCCGAGCGATGTTGAGCACTTTTTCATGTGTCTGTTGGCCATTTGGATGTCTTCTTTGGAAAAATGTCTCTTCATGTCTTCTGCCCATTTCTTGATTGGATTATTTATTCTTTGGGTGTTGAGTTTGATAAGTTCTTTATAGATTTGGATACTAGCCCTTTATCTGATATGTCATTTGTAAATATCTTCTCCCATTCTGTCGGTTGTCTTTTGGTTTTGTTGACTGTTTGCTTTGCTGTGCAAAAGCTTTTTATCTTGATGAAGTCCCAATAGTTCATTTTTGCCCTTGCTTCCCTTGCCTTTGGCAATGTTTCTAGGAAGAAGTTGCTGCGGCTGAGGTCGAAGAGGTTGCTGCCTGTGTTCTCCTTTAGGATTTTGATGGACTCCTGTCTCACATTTAGGTCTTTCAACCATTTTGAGTCTATTTTTGTGTGTGGTGTAAGGAAATGGTCCTGTTTCATTCTTCTGCATGTGGCTGTCCAATTTTCCCAACACCATTTGTTGAAGAGACTGTCTTTTTTCCATTGGACATTCTTTCCTGCTTTGCTGAAGATTAGTTGACCATAGAGTTGAGGGTCCATTTCTGGGCTCTCTATTCTGTTTCATTGATCTAAGTGTCTGTTTTTGTGCCAGTACCATACTGTCTTGATGATGACAGCTTTGTAATAGAGCTTGAAGTCTGGAATTGTGATGCCACCGGCTTTGCTTTTCTTTGTCAACATTCCTCTGGCTATTCGGGGTCTTTTCTGGTTCCATACAAATTTTAGACGTATTTGTTCCATTTGAAAAAAGTGGATGGTATTTTGATAGGGATTGCATTAAATGTGTAGGTAGCATTGACATCTTCACAATATTTGTTCTTCCAATCCATGAGCATGGAATGTTTTTCCATTTCTTTGTGTCTTCCTCAATTTCTTTCATGAGTATTTTATAGTTTTCTGAGTACAGATTCTTTGCCTCTTTCGTTAGATTTATTCCTAGGTATCTTATGGTTTTGGGTGCAATTGTAAATGGGATCGACTCCTTAATTTCTCTTTCTTCTGTCTTGTTGTTGGTTTATAGAAATGCGACTGATTTCTGTGCATTGATTTTATATCCTGCCACTTTACTGAATTCCTGTATGAGTTCTAGCAGTTTTGGGGTGGAGTCTTTTGGGTTTTCCACATAAAGTATCATATCATCTGCAAAGAGTGACAGTTTGACTTCTTCTTTGCCTATTCGGATGCCTTTTATTTCTTTTTGTTGTCTGATTGCTGTGGCTAGGACTTCTAGTACTATGTTGAATAGCAGTGGTGATAGTGGACATCCCTGCCATGTTCCTGACCTTAGGGGGAAAGCTTTCAGTTTTTCCCCATTGAGAATGATATTCGCTGTGGGTTTTTCATAGATGGCTTTTATGATATTGAGGTATGTACCCTCTATCCCTACACTCTGAGGAGTTTTAATCAAGAAAGGATGCTGTACTTTGTCAAATGCTTTTTCTGCATGTATTGAGAGGATCATATGGTTCTTGTTCTTTCTTTTATTAATGTCTTGTATCACATTAATTGATTTGCAGATGTTGAACCAACCTTGCAGCCCAGGAATAAATCCCACTTGGTCGTGGTGAATAATCCTTTTAATGTACTGTTGGATCCTATTGGCTAGTATTTTGGTGAGAATTTTTGCATCCCTGTTCATCAGGGATATTGGTCTGTAATTCTCGTTTTTGATGGGGTCTTTGTCTGATTTCGGGGTTAAGGTAATGGTGGCCTCATAAAACGAGTTTGGAAGTTTTCCTTCCATTTCTGTTTTTGGAACAGTTTCAGAAGAATAGGTATTAATTCTTCTTTAAATGTTTGGTAGAATTTGCCTAGGAAGCCATCTGGCCCTGGGCTCTTGTTTGTTGGGAGATTTTTGATTACTGCTTCAATTTCCTTAATGGTTATAGGTCTGTTCAGGTTTTCTATTTCTTCCTGGTTCAGTTTTGGTAGTTGATACATCCCTAGGAATGCATCCATTTCTTCCAGGTTATCTAATTGGCTGGCATATTGTTGCTCATAATATGTTCTTATAATTGAATTTCTTTGGTGTTGGTTGTGATCTCTTTCATTCATGATTTTATTTATTTGGGCTATTTCTCTTTTCTTTTTGATAAGTCTGGCCAGGGGCTTATCAATCTTATTAATTCTTTCAAAGAACCAGCTCCTAGTTTCCTTGATCTGTTCTACTGTTCTTTTGGTTTCTATTTCATTGATTTCTGTTCTGATCTTTATTATTTCTCTTCTCTTGCTGGGTTTAGGCTTTATTTGCTGTTCTTTCGCCAGCTCCTTCAGGTGTAGGGTTAGATTGTATATTTGAGACATTTCTTGTTTCTTGAGAAAGGCTTGTATTGCTATATACTTTCCTCTTAGGACCGCCTTTGCTGCATCCCAAAGATTTTGAACAGTTGTGTTTTCATTTTCATTTGTTTCCATGAATTTTTTTAATTCTTTAATTTCCTGGGTGACCCATTCATTCTTTAGTAGGATTCTCTTTAGCCTCCATGTATTTGAGTTCTTTCCAACTTTCCTCTTGTGATTGAGTTCTAGTTTCAAAGCATTGTGGTCCGAAAATATGCAGGGAATGATCCCAATCTTTTGGTAGCAGTGGAGACCTGATTTGTGACCTAGGATGTGATCTATTCTGGAGAATGTTCCATGGGCACTAGAGAAGAATGTGTATTCTGTTGCTTTGGGATGGAATGTTCTGAATATATCTGTGAAGTCCATTTGGTCCAGTGTGTCATTTAAAGTCTTTATTTCCTTGTTGATCTTTTGCTTAGATGATCTGTCCATTTCAGTGAGGGGGGTGTTAAAGTCCCCTACTATTATTGTATTGTTGTTGATGTGTTTCTTTGACTTTGTTATTAACTGGCTTATATAATTGGCTGCTCCCATGTTAGGGGCATAGATATTTACAATTGCTAGATCTTCTTGTTGGGTAGACCCTTTAAGTATGATATAGTGTCCTTCCTCATCTCTTATTACAGTCTTTGTTTTAAAATCTAATTTGTCTGATATAAGGATTGCCAATCCAGCTTTCTTTTGGTGTCCATTAACATGGTAAATGGTTTTCCACCTCCTCACTCTCAATCTGGAGGAGTCTTTGGGTCTAAAATGAGTCTCTTGCAGACAGCATATCGATGGGTCTTGTTTTTTTTTATCCAATCTGATACCCTGTGTTTTTTGATTGGGACACTTAGCCCATTTACATTCAGGGTAACTATTGAAAGATATGAATTTAGTGCCATTGTATTGCCGGTAAGGTGACTGTTACTGTATATTGTCTGTGTTCCTTTCTGGTCTATGTTACTTTTAGGGTCTCTCTTTCCTTAGAGGACCCCTTTCAATATTTCTTGTAGGGCTCATTTCGTGTTTGCAAATTCTTTTAGTTTTTGTTTGTCCTGGAAGGTTTTTATCTGTCCTTCTATTTACAATGGCAGCCTAGCTGGATATAGTCTTCTTGGCTGCATATTTTTCTTGTTTGGTGCTCTAAATATATCTTGCCAGTCCTTTCTGGCCTGCCAGGTCTCTGTGGATAAGTCTGTTGCCAATCTAATGTTTCTACCATTGTAGGTTACAGACCTCTTTTCCCGAGCTGCTTTCAGGATTTTCTCTTTGTCTCTGAAACTTGTAAGTTTTACTATTAGATGTCGGGGTGTTGACCTATTTTTATTGATTTTGAGGGGGGTTCTCTGTGCCTCCTGGATTTTGATGCCTATTTCTTTCACCAAATTAGGGACGTTCTCTGCTATAATTTGTTCCAATATACCTTCTGCCCCTCGCTCTCTTTCTTCTTCTTCTGGGATCCCAATTATTCTAATATTGTTTCATCTTATGGTATCACTTGTCTCTCAAATTCTGCCCTCGTGATCCAGTTGTTGTTTATCTTTCTTTTTCTCAGCTTCCCTATTCTCCATCATTTGGTCTTCTCTATCACTAATTCTCTCTTCTGCCTCACTTATCCTAGCAGTTAGAGCCTCCATTTTTGATTGCACCTCATTAATAGCCTTTTTGATTTCAACTTGATTAGATTTTGGTTCTTTTATTTCTTCAGAAAGGGTTTCTCTAGTATCTTCCATGCTTTTTTCAAGCCCAGCTAGTATCTTTATAATCGTCATTCTGAACTCTAGTTCTGACATCTTACTAATGTCTGTATTGATTAGGTCCCTGGCAGTCGGTACTGCCTCTTGTTCTTTTTTTTGATGTGAGTTTTTCCATCTTGTCATTTTGTCCAGAGGAGAACAGATGAATGAGAGAACAAAATGCTAACAGGGTAAAAATGACCCCAGAAAAATATACACTAAACAAATCAGAAGAGACCTGAAACTGGGGGAAAAGAAAGGGGAAGAAAGAAAAAAGAAAAAAAGAAAAAGAAAAAAGAAAGAATATGATCAAATATGATCAGGCTGGTGCATAGATCAGTGCCACACACTAGATTTTGGGCATATTTTGGCCCGTTAGAAGAAACTCCCCCTCAAAATTTTAAAGAAAGAAAAACTTATATATGTACAAAAATAAGGGTAAATACAATGAAGGGCTAGAATATGATTGTAAAGATGAAAATTATACAAGATTTTATAAAAGGAATTGATAAGAAGTTGGTTGAAAAAAGAAAGAAGAGAAATTAAAAAAAAAAGGGGGGGAGAGAATGTGATCAGGCAGGAGACTAGAACAAAGCCATACACTAGAGATTTAGGATATATTTTGGTCTGTTAGAAGAAACTGTATCCCAAAATTTTAAAGAGAGAACAACTTATATATATATATACCAAAAATAGGGTTAACTACAATGAAGGGATAGAATATGACTCTAAAAATGAAAAATAAAAAAGATTTTTAAAAAAAGAATTGATAAGCTGTTGGTTGAAAAAAGGGAAAAGAAAAATTCAAAAAAAAAAATAGGAAAAGGAAAAAAAAGAAAATTAAAAAAATTAACTTTGAAAGACTAAAGAATCAGGGAGACAAAAGCCATGAATTCTATGTGCTGTATTCCCCTAGTGCTGGAGTTCAGACGTTCTCATTGATCAGTAAACTTGGTCTTGGCTGGGTGTTCTTGCTGATCTTCTGGGGGAGGGGCCTGTTGCCGTGGTTCCCAAATGTCTTTGCGGAGGCGGAATTGCCCCGCCCTTGCCAGTCTGGGCTAAGTAATCTGGGCTCGGGTTTGCTCTCAGGAGCTTTTGTTCCCTGCAAGCTTTCCGTACTGCTTTGGAGGACCAGAGTGAAAATGGCAGCCTCCCAATCTCCCGCCTTGGAGGAGCTGAGAACTCGGGCCCCGCTCCTCAGTGAGCCCCCAGAGAAAAGCAGTCAATCACTCCCATCTCCCGGTCTCCGGCCGCACTCCGTGCTTACCCAGCCTGTGACCCAGCGTTTCTATCTCTGGCACCCAACTCGGTGTGGAGTCTCCAAACCCAGCAGATCCCTGTGGTGCGCTCCCGCACTGCTCCTCCCGGGGAGGAAGGGGACTCTCCCCGGATCTGCCACTTGTCGGGTCCCTGCTGGAAGAGCAGTGGCCTGACTGTGCCGCAGATCACAGTTTATGGCAACCCTGAGCTGAGAGCCCGTGCCTCGGCTCTGTCTCTCAGCAGGCTTCCCCGCTGCAATACCTGGGAGCTCTGCCACACTCAGGCACCCCCGATCTTTCTGTGACCCTGAGGGTCCTGAGACCACACTGTCCCAGAGAGGGTTCCACCCCCCGCTTAGCCACTGGAGCAACCTCCCTCAGCGCAGCAGACTTCTAAGAGTTCTGATTTTGTGCTCTGCTGCTCTATCACTTGCCGGTAGTGGCTGATGGAGGCCCCCTCCCCCCGCGGTCTGTCTTCCCGAATATCGCCTCAGATTCACTTCTCCGCATGTCCTACCTTCCAGAAAGTGGTCGCTTTTCTGTTTAGAGAGTTGCTGCTATTCTTTTCTTTGATCTCCTGTTGAGTTTGTAGGTGTTCAGAATGGTTTGATACCTATCTAGCTGAATCCCTGGGACCAGACAAAATTTAGGTCTCCTACTCCTCTGCCATCTTGCTCCTCCTCCCCATAATTCAGATTCTGCTTTTTGTTTGTTCTTTTTTTAGATTACATTTATGAGTGGAATCATATGGTATTTGTCTTTTTTTGTCTGACTTATTTTACTTAGCATAATACCTTCTAGGTCCATCCATGTTGTCACAAACGGCATGATCTCATCCTTTTTATGACTACCTAATATTCCATTGTGTATATATACCACATTTTCCTTATCCATTCAGCTAACAATGAACACTTAGGGCATATGGGATTTATATTTCTAATTTTTGAGGAATCTACATACCGTTTTCCATAATGGCTCTACCAATTGACATTCCCACCAACAGTGCATGAGGATTCCTTTTTCTCCACATCCTTGCCAACATCTGTTTTTTGTCTTCTTGATTTTAGCCATTCTGACAGGTGTGAGGTGATATCTCATTGTGGTTTTGATTAGCGTTTCCCTGATTAGTGATGCTGAGCATCTTTTCATGTGTTTGTTGGCCATCTGGATGTCTTCTTTGAAAAATATGTCTATTCAGGTCCTCTGCCCATTTTTTTTTAAGATTTATTTATTTGAGAGAGAGACACACAGAGAGAGAATGAGCGAGTGTGCACACACAGGTTGGGGGAAGGGCAGAGGGAAAGAATCTCAAGCATAATCCCCGCCGAGCATGAAGCCCAATGGGGAGCTTGATCTCAGGACCCTGAGATCATGACCTGAACTGAAACCAAGAGTCTGATGCTCAACTGACGGAGCCACCCTTGCACCCCACCTCTGCCCATTTTTTAATTGGATTATTTGTTTTTGGGGGGCGTTGAATTGTATGAATTCTTTATATTTTTTGGATATTAACCCCTTATTGGATATTTCAGTTGCTAATGTCTTCTCCCATTCAGTAGATGGTCTTTTTATTTTGTTGATTTTTCCTTTGCTGTGTAAAAGCTTTTTATTTTGATGTAGTCCCAATAGTTTATTTTTGCTTTTGTTTCCCTTGTCTTAGGACATATATCCAGAAAAAATATTGATAAACCTGATGTCAGAGAAATTACTGCCTGTGTTCTCTTCTAGGATTTTTATGGTTTCATGTTTCACATTTAGGTCTTTAATCCATTTTGAGTTTATTTTTGTGTATGGTATAAGAAAGTGGTCCAATTTCATTCTTTTACATGTAGCTGTCTAGTTTTCCCAGCACCATTTATTGAAAAGACTGTCTTTCTCCCATTGTATATTCATGCCTCCTTTATCACAGATTAATTGACCATATATATGTGGGTTTATTTCTGGGGTCTCTATCCTGTTGCATTGATCTATGTGTCTATTTTTGTGCCATTACCACACTGTTTTGATTACTACAGCTTTGTAGTCTATCTTGAAATCTGGAATTGTGATACCTCCAGCTTTGTTCTTTTTCAAGATTGCTTTGGCTATTTGGGGTATTTTGGGGTTCCATACAAATTTTAGCATTATTTGTTCTAGTTTTGTGAAAAATGCTATTGGTATTTTGACAGGGATTGCACTGAATCTGTAGATTGCTTTGGGTAATATAGACGTTTTGACAATATTAATTCTTCCAATCCATGAGCACGGAGTATCTTTCCACTTCTTTTTTTTTTTTAAAGAGGCAGAGGGAGAAGCAGGCTCCCCACAGAGCAGGGAGCCCGACATGGGACTCGATCCCAGGATCATGACCTGAGCCGAGGGCAGACGCTTAACCGACTGAGCCACCCAGGCGTCCCTATCTTTCCACTTCTTTGTATCATCTTCAATTTCTTTCATTAGTGTTTTTATAGTTTTCAGAGTACAGTTCTTTCACCTCTTTGGTTAAGTTTATTCCTAGGTATTTTATTCTTTCTGGTGCAATTGTAAATGTAATTGTAAATGGTGTTGTTTTTTTGAATTTTTCTTTCTGTGACTTCATTGTTAGTGTATAGAGACACTTCAACTCTGTTTTTGACCCAAAGCTGTATGCTTTCTAAAAAGGGTAACTGCCACCATGGTTCAAACCACCCAATTGCCCAAATTGCTCTTTGAAAATATAAATGTGGTGACACATTTTATGTTCATGCTCCTACTCTTGAACTCTTGCCTCCCGTTCTGTGATTCATTTATATTTTCAGATTCTAAAGAATGATTTAGTTAATTTTCATGTCTTATTAATTTGCAAATTTTGCTTTCTTGTTACACTAAACTGTCTTTGTATTAATGGCAGAGATTCATGTTGAGAAAAAGATGCTTGCATTTCAAATAGATTTTATTTATATTTTGTCAGATAACTGATATATTTGGAGCTTTTTTTTTTTTTTTTTTTTTTGGTCTAGGAAGTTTCAAAAACTTGTTCCCAATTCTCCAAATTTCTGCTTAGGTTGATGGGTAGGATAAATTTTCAATAAAAGAGAGAAGTGTTTCTAAGAGTCTAAAGAGAGAGCCTTACAAACGTTTTCCCACTTTTCAATATGAATTATTTCCTTTTGACTTTTTTTAAAGCAAGCAGAGACCAAGGCAAGCTTATTTGGAAGTCAGTCTGAAAATAAGCGAATCTGGATCTCTCTAACAACAAAAAAAGGCCTTTTCTGAGGCACTCAAGCACATCATTCACAGCTAACTGTGTGTTATTCTACAGTGTGGATACAAACATATATGATAGGTCATATGCTCAAAGACCAAGTAATAATAGTGTAGTGAAATATTTTATCCCTACCGTGGAAATAGAAATCCCTCTAAGTAAGAATTCTTGGCAATAGAAATTGCAGTTTGCACAGTGACCCAGTTTGAGATATGGGCTTTTATTATTTTTCTAGTGTGTGTGTGTGTGTGTGTGTGTGTGTGTGCATGCGTGCGTGTGTGTTTTGTTTTAAAAAACCATAAAGAGTTTTTCTATAATACTGGAAAAGGTCTGTGTCCATGCATGCATTTGTGTGAGTGTGTACGAGAAAGCCTCATGGAGAGTCTTCTCCCTTCTTTGGTAGAGGCCCGGTTGAAGCCACTTCCTATAGTCTTCTTGATAAGGAAGGAAAACACAACTTCAAGCCAATGTTAGGGAGGAGCTGTCCATGCTCTTTAGCAGCACACGCTTACAACTCACTTTAGAATAAAGTGTAGTGCAAACACCTAATTTTTATAGAACTGCTTGTATTCCGAGTTACTAATTAAAAATCCTCACGCTCTCCCTTCTTTTCCTGTTCAAATCTGCAAGGTTATTTAATTGAAGTCCTATTTTGTGGGTGCAGATGCATGATGTGTTTGAATCATCAAACAGATTTAGTGTGTTTTGATTGTTGTGTGTGCCTCATTGCTATTCCCAGAATGTCGAGCTGAGCTTATGCTCCTCGGGAAGACTTAGACGCCTGAAACAGTAAAAGAGTCCTTTCTTCTCCCGCCCCCTCGCCCCCCATTTTCGTTGAAACTTTGCCAATATCAGATCGAGCTCTGTCTGTTGCTGCATTAGAATGAAGTTATTCCCTCCCACTTGTCGCCCTCCTCCCACCCCCTACCTTTCCCCCCTTGCTCTCCAGCTCCACGATTTTCTCACAAAGGGGGGGGGGAGGGGCTCCTGGGAGAGTGGGGGAGGGCGCCCTTGCTGTTACGGAGGAACTTTTTTAGTTTTATTTTTTTTCCGCCTTTTTCCCCTCTCCATTTTCTCCCCTTTTCTCCCCGCTTCTTAGAGGTGGTTTTTGGATTGGGGGCTGTGAAAGGGAAAGAGAAGGGGCCTGTTTTCCTCTCGAGGTGAAAACAGCCTTGGAACCGGCAGGTGCACGGCCCTGAGCAGCTGCTTGCGACTTGCAAGCTGAAGCGTCGTGCTTCCCCCTCCAAGCCAAGAGCACTTCATATAATCCTCTCATGCAATTCACACTGTAATTGCAGAAACCCCAACTGCTAGGGCTCATCTTATTATTATTATTGTGATTATTATTGTTATTGTTGTTGTTGTTTTTCACTGATAACGAGATCTTCTGCAAACAGGAACCTGTCATGTTAATAAGGTTTTTGTGTGACATGAACTGCTTCTCCAGAAGCTAGTTTTTTTTTTTTTTTTTGTCTTGCTTTTAGCCCTGTTCCCCTGCCCCCCTCCAGCCCTTACCCCCTTGAAGGCCACTCGGGGAGTAGCACATGTGGAACTTTTATGCGGTTCTATAGGGCCTTTTATTACCCCTTGGGCCTCATCCTCTTCTTAAGAAAGAGGCGGGTGGTTAGGTGCTGGCAATGAAAATTATTTTCTTGAACACCAGCTTGTTTTCTCAAGGTTCTGCTTATTCCTTTCATAATTATGGAACTAAAGGATCCTTTTTTTTTTTTTTTTGGTTGACCCCTGAGTGCTGTAGTCTACGGAACAATCATTTCATGGTTTTGAGGAAGAAAGGGCCGGGGATGAAAGTATGAGGAGATTCCATTTTTTTAAATGTCCTTAAGAAATGCTTAGAGAATTAATGAACACGTTCTTATTGCTGATTTAAAGAAAATCTGGTATTTTGAGGATCAGAAAATATCTAAGCTATTACTGATACCTCAGTCTAATTTTGATCTACAACTTTGGTGAATTTTTTATTGTTTACCAAAATTCAGCAATTCATGACCATTGTCACTTTTTTTTTTTAAATCATAGCCACACATTACCTGTACCTGTACTGTTATTTAAGTAATCTTTTCTTTAGATTGAGTTACCATTTAAATGTAATTTGGTTGCAAGGGAAACTATTTACTATGAAAATATCACTACTATTATGGTAAACAGATGTGATAGACCATAAAGAGAATGTAAGTATTAAAGTAAACCAATAAAAATAGTTGTTATTAAATTCTTTTGTGTTAGAGGTGCTGTAAAGTATAGGAAAGTTGTTCAAGATTAGGACGGAGACTTTGGTCTTAGTGTAGTCAGAAGGAGTGAAAGAGAACTTGCAAGAGAGTCACTTTCTCACTCAATTGGCTGACCACTGGTATTCGATGCCATGCTAGCATGCTGCCTCCTTGCCCAGCAGATCCGGTGGCATGCCCACATGCGCTGCATATCCTACACTTTATGAAATACCAGCCCATCCTGTGGCTGGTGGCTCAGATGGTCCAAAGTCCACCATGGATATTTTGTTCTAGAATGGCTGTTTATTTTTTAAATTGGCTCTTGATGTATATGAAATATATATTTCCAGTAAAAAGAGAAATTAAAAAAAAACACAACCCTATTCTTTCAGGGGAATTAGAATTTAGTAGTGGAATTCATCAAACACTGAGCATAAGGAACAAAAGTTCTAAAAGAACATCAAAGGGATGTTTGAACAAAATCAAGTTCTGGGATCCATAATGGAAGCTGAAAATGGGCTCCAAATTAGGGTAAAAAATCTAGAGAAAGTGGAATGCGCCTAAGACCAAGAGAGAAATGAGATGGGTATTCCAAAAAAAATGTTTGTGGTCTGAGCTGAGGTTTTGAAGTTTCCCTTCACCAGCATGTGATGTGCACGGGCGTCTGGCTGGTTAAAACACTGGGCCACATCATGGTGGAGGAGGATCCAGAAGAACACTTCTTAAATCATGAGTATGAGTCATCAGACACAGCAAAGAGAACTGCCCATCTCCCCTGCACGCATGCGCGCACACACACACATCAGAGGTACAGGGGTCGGAAAACCTCACAGTTTTTCTGAATTGTAAACCAATTTTTTTTAAAGCTTCTTGTCTCAAACTCTGCCACACAACCAATCATGACTTCATTATGTAAATCATCCCAGTCACACAACCAATCATGACTTCATTATGTAAATCATCCCAGTTCTAGTTGCATGTTCTTTATCTCTCCACAGTACCACCCTCTATGCTCCATGTTCTTCAGCATTTAGGGTGAAAGGGACAGGCTTGAAGACACTTAAATAAGCGAGCATATTTTTCCTCAGTAGAAATTCAGTAGCTCTGTAAGGACCGCTCTGCAACATCCATGTCTTTATTTATCCTCCCAGACAGTAGGGCAAGAAGGTGAGTGTCAGTGTGTTCCATTAGGTCCCTGCCTCTTTTGTAGTTGGCCAGTTAATGGCAGTTTCCAATGTTGGTGCAATGTATTAAAAATTGACTTTTTTTTTTTTTTTTTTTTTAAAGATTTTATTTATTTATTTGACAGAGAGACACAGCGAGAGAGGAAACACAAGCAGGGGGAGTGGGAGAGGGAGAAGCAGGCTTCCCGCTGAGCAGGGAGCCCGATGCGGGGCTCGATCCCAGGACCCTGGCATCATGACCTGAGCCGAAGGCAGACGCTTAACGACTGAGCCACCCAGGCGCCCCTAAAAATTGACTTTTATAACCAATATGTCTGCTGTATGTTAGGCACTGAGGGTGATTATGTGAATTAGTCTGAGAGATAGAAAAGAAACCTGTTTAACAAATATTTACTGGACTTAATATGTGAAAGTCTCTGTGCTCAGGGCTGGGGTACACGTGGTAAAACAGGCCCTGCTATCAAGGAATTTATTATTTGGAGTAGGACAAACAAGCACATAACCTATGATATGCAATAATATTTGAAAAGACTCTGATAAGGGTGAGGACTACAGTGCCTTGGGACATATAAGCAGGTTTCTAACCAAGTCTTCTGCAGTCAGGAGATGATCCCATATAAACTGAGAACTTAAGGCCAAATAGGAATTAGCTATGGGAAGTCTGAAGGGGGAGGTTCAAGGAGAGAGAGAGAGAGAGAAAGAGTATTCTAGAAAAAAGAGAACCCCAAAGGCCTGGAGGTGAATATGGGGAGTTTTGAGAATTTCAGTAGTTCATCATGGCTGGAGCTTGGGTGGTAGGTGATGGGCAGAGACGAGAATTGAAGCTGAAGAGAGAAGAAGGGACTGGAAGACCATGTGAAGGAGTTTAGACTTGATACTGAAATAAGTAGGGTGCTCCTGAAGTAGTGAAGAGCACAAACTCAAACCTGGGAAGAAAAAGACCACCCTGGGAGGGAGGGACACATAAGTGGTGGCATGGCACCAAGGTGATGGTGAACCTGGCCAGACTGAGCCTGAGGGTGCTGGTACATGGTTTTAGGGTCAGCTCAGATGGGTCCCTAGTGACTGATTCTGAATGTGCCGAGTGATCTCCATGCCAGCATCGAGGATTATCCATAGATGCTGAACGCCATAATAGTGTTTTAGGGGTGCAATCATGTGGGGGGGGCAGTATGGAAGCCTTTTTATTTTTGATCAAAGATGGCAGCTTTGGAAAATAATTTGGGCAACACTTGGCTAAGCGTTCTGGATTACTTTCCTATTGTAACACCTCTGGTTTACTTCATATATCTGTCTTACCTTGGCAATGGGCCCTTAATGTTAAGGGGAAAATAAATTCCCACCATCCAGCAATGATATTAATAGGGGATAACATTACTGGAATATTTACCCTAGGCAAGCACTGTACTGAGCACTTGGCATCTATTATCTCATTTAATCCCCCCAACTTGATAAGGTACTATTATCTTCGTCTCGCAGATGAGAGCACTGAGGCTTAGGGACGGTGAATAACTCTATGACTAAATGATGGAGGTAAGATTTCCACCCAGGGTTGATTCTGGAGCCTGAGCTGGAAACCAAAATGCCATAGTTAAGGATGTAGATGTGTTGGAAAAAGTCTAGTGAATATCTGTACATTTGGTGCTGAAGAATGGATAGAAGACTTGAATCATATTGTACACCAGAAACTAATATAACACTGTATGTTAATTATAGTTCAATAAAAAAATTTAGACATTTTTAAATGAGAAAAAAAACTTGTTATATGATTTTTTGGATTTTTTTCCTGCAGCTCGCTTTTGGAATTTTGCTTCAAGAAAAAGCTTTGCCTAATAAAGGGTTATGATTACTTGTTTCCAATTAAACATGGTTTTATTGAACAAGCAAAAACAAAAAGAAATACAAGCAGGACATTTTTTTCCAGGTTTTGCTATTTAAAGTTTTGGAGGATTAAATTTGCCAAAACAGTAAGTAGGCTTTTATTTTTATATTTCACATATGGAGACCATGCGCTCTTAAAATACTCATATTGGAAAAGATTCATAGAGTTAATCTACATTAATCTTTTAGTAGCCATTCTTCTCCACTGACAAAACAAAATGCATTACCAGAATGCTTACAGCATCATCGTAGAAAGGATTTCAAGATCAACACCTAATCTGCCCCCTCATTTTACACATGAGGAAGCCAAGGACCAAAGTGGCTAAGGGAATTAGGTGCCCAGAGCCACATAGTGACTCAGGTATTAGACTTGAGTCCCTTAGCCCAAAGGAAGGCTCACTGATTGCTATACTGTCTCGCCCACCCAGGACAACAGTATTCAGGGGGGTGGGGGATAGTTAACATGGTGCATCTTCCTGGAGTGTCACTTTTACTCTAAGATTTAAAAAGCAAGCAAGAGAGTTAAAGAGTAATTTAAATCATTTTTATATCAAAATGAACATGGCCGTATTGTGGAGTAAATCATAGGGATTTAATATACAAAACGGGAGACTTCAAAGAAATGTCCCATCTTGCAAAGGAAGGCAGGGGAACAAGGAGAGGGCCTGCCTCAGCCTTTACTCCAGATGTCTTATGGTTCAAATATATTCTCTCTGTCTTTAGAGATTTTTCAGAGGGAAAGTTTTCTGAGACACTCTGGGATCTTTTAGGTGTGTGATGGACAATAGTGGATTACCAATGAATAACACTGCCCATAATTATGCTGTTAAATGACACGGTGAGATGTCAGAAGCATGCTTTGCAGTTTCCATTAATATATAATTTAAAATTGTCTAAATACATGTTAACAGATCCTTTGATGCAATCGATTTTAATATTTTATCTGAGAAACTCAAATTTTTAAGCTAATTTCAATAGATAATGTACTTGATTAGTTAGAAATGTGTTACATGAATGAATGCATTTTGCTCCAAAGGTTATCTTTGAAATGATGTGAATAATCTACTTTATGCCCACAAGTACTATGAATGCTAACACTTCATTCTTAACTCATCTAGTTGTCATTAGGTGCAGCAGCTGATACAATCTTCCATTAGGCAGTCTCAGAACTGTGGGTGGTCTTGGAAACTATACCATATGAACTGTAATACACAATAGAGTGAGTTAGGGATTTTTTTTTCCAGCTTTAATTCTGAATCTTGCAGTTCCTATTGGTTGAAATCAAGCAAAAGAATAAAAGGGACCTTATTTTAGCATCAGGCTATATTGATGGGTTAGAGCTGAGTTCCTTATATACTCCTCATTGATTAAGGAATTTAAATTTACCAGTCATTTTTTCTATTTCAGTGTTTATTTACCTCGCTAAAGGAGCTGAAATGGCAGTGCCAGCAAAAAGGGACACAGTTGGCAGTTTACATTTTTAAAACAGATGCTAATAAAATAAGATACTGAAAAAAATACATTTTAACTATACTTTTGATTGAAACAGCACTAAATAAGTTTCAGTGGGACATTTTGGAAGTGTACCGTACAATTCACATCAATACCAAACTGGCTGTGCCTAGTGTGGTGGTATTACAAAAGGACTTAATTCATAATGTTTGGAAACTTAATAGCACTTTGAAAGGCCTAAAACTTAATAGTGTTACATATTTTTGAGAAATTTCTTTATAAAAACACTTTAAAGTGCCTTAAAAGTCATAAGCGTTCGATAAACAGCTATTGATTTGAGTTCCATGAGAAATGTAGGGCATTGGAAGCCCAGAATGGAAGGAAAATGCAAAGTAAATTAAGAATTTTGCCTTCACTAGGTGGGGATGGAAGCAAGTGGTATGTATGCTCTTGGCAACTCAAGAAAATCTGCTCACAGATCTCTATGAAGGTAATCATTTGTTAATCTCAAGAGAGATATTCTTTTTAAAAAACTGATCTTTGTATGTATGCATTTAAAGATAAAAAAATCTTTCAAAACACACTTGGAATGACAAGCAAACTGTCTTTCATTTGTGGTAAATGAGCTACAAATGCATGCACTCACAATTTTTTTTTTTTTAAATATTCAAATGGCAAATCTGTAACCACAAAGAAGTTAGGACTGAAAAGTGCTACTTTTTTTCTTTCCTGGTATAAATGGTCCCCCAGTCGTTTCCACTATAGTCTAGAGTCCTTAATAAAGAAACCACAAGCTATTCTCTGGGTTAAAGCATTTTAGCTCCCAGCTTTAATTTCAGTTTTAGTCCACTAGGCAGACAGCTTAAAAAATTTTCTATTTCCCATTCTATTTTGTTTCTTGAAATCTCCAAAATCTTAAAGGGATACAATTATAGTACTGTTCATCTTGTACCTTCCCTCCCTACCTGCCAAATTAGTTTTGTTTTTTAAAGGCCTAGCCCTACTAATTCAAAGTTCAACTGCTCTCCCTCTTTTTTCTTTCTCATCCCCCTCCACCCCTCTTTCTCTCTCTTCTTCCTTTCTTCCTTCCTCCTCCAACTCCCTCTTGGCCCCCTCCCCCTCCCCCTCCCCCCTGTCCCCTTTGGAAGCCCCTGGGATGACACTGTTCATTGATGCATCCCCCTCATTAGCATTGCTGCAGCTTGGCTCAGTGGTTTCAGAGGCAATCCGTCATGAGAAAACTGAAGAATGTGCCCCATTTGCATGATTCTGTGCCAGAATGCAACTTTTTCTCAGCTGTTCTTTGTGTAATTTCCCCTTGAGCGTTCAACTTTCCCATGAAGTCCTAGAAATCATATTACGGATTTCCAACCTAATTGAAATGCTCCTCAGATTAGTTTTACATACTTGCTTCCTTCCCCCCACAACAACTTCTTAGTTCTTCGTAAACAGAGCAAATTAGTACATAAAAAACAGGTTTTGCCTTTTATTGTTTTGAAATGTAGGGCACATTAAATGAATAATTTTGCTTTGGAAGTGCAGGGGTACACATTATATGTGCAAATGTATATTTATTACACATGTCCAAATGAAGCCACAACACTAATAAATACTTAGGCAATCTCTGCTTCCTTGTCACTTAGTGCCACTGCAAACCACATTTTGTAACCCACTACAGAGAACTCCAGAGCAGAAACATAGCAAAATGCTGGATGAAATGCTCACTGTTTAATAAAGAGAACTTTCCACCAAAGTCAGGGAGATCTGCTTTGCAGCTCTTGGATGAGCACATTTTAATAAATAAATGAATGAATTCATAGCAGCTAACTAACTGCTAATTAAATAAGTATTCTCACTGGTTTTTTTTTCTAGATAAAAAATGATGATGATGATGATGATGACAACAACACTGGGATATGCAACTTGTTACCAAGAGTTTCATTTTCTGGAAATGAAGATAAGTATAATGTGCTATACATACATGACGCCCCACATTCCAGAAGAGAAAAGGCTCCATGAAGACCTGTTCATCCCATTGCATTTGAATGAACAACAACCAAAAACAAATCACACACACACACACACACACACACAATCTTTAGCCGTTTTTAATGACATGTTACTTTTCTCAGTATCATTATATACAAATCAGTAGAGAGCCTTTTCATTCCCTCTTGCCTTTGAGGGGCAGTTAGGAGTAAGAATAAACCGCTTCTTTTTATTATTTCCATTCTAGAGCTGCAGAATTATTATTTTTTGATTGTCCTTTGTTGATTGGAACGTATCCACTTGGGTAAAAATAGTGAAGATGCTCTAAAAGTGCTTAAGCTATAACTACTTACAAATTTAAATTATGTCATAATCTTTTAGAAGGAAAAAAAATGAAGTTAGAATGAGAAGGCAGAAAATGCCAAACTTAAAACTTAACTGAGTTCCAGACAGAATGAAAGTGACTTAAAGATAATTCTGTGCCCTACCAGAAGGAAATAAAACTCTTCAAGTACAACAATTTGGTGTTGGAGGAACACTCACACGGTGATTAGAATTAGGTGGCAGAAGATTTCATTAATTATAGGTGACTGATTTTCCCTGAGCAGACAGCTTAGGTCCGCAGGCCCCTCCCTGCCCCCCACCCCTCCGCCCCAGCTCATCTCTAACTGTCGTCTAACCTTTCCTTTCCCTTAATCCATCTCTTCTTGAGCTGATGGGAACTGCTTTCATTCCACCTCTTGTGGAGGTAATGAAACAATCTTCTTATTCACTTGGTTCCTCTGAGCCGGTGACATGCAACAACAACAAAAAAAAAGCGAGCGCCCTGATTAATGGCTGCTAATTAGCAATGTTAATGACCAGGTGTCCGAGAGCACGGCCAGCTCCTCTCAGCATGGAGTGATCGCTCAATGAGAGCCCTGCAAATCCATTCCCAGTGACCCTTCCCCTCAGCTGCCAGTAATGAAGCCCGCTCGCTGTTACTCCCGGGAGAGACACAGGAGGCGATCCGGGCCTGGGACCCAAACCCTTGCCTGGGGTCTAGTGGATCTTCCATTAATTAAGGTCAGCATTTCTGGCTGACCCCCCCCCCCCCCCCAAAGGCGCTCAGAAGTAAAGGAGCGAGGAGCACGGAGATGAACTCAAATCCTCTTTTCTTAGGAGGAGATTCTATTCTAAATGGAGCCAGTTGCTAATTTGAACTATCTACATGTACATCTATAATGTTGACTCTCTATTAGCTTTCCATATCATCTTCACCGATTCTGTTCCTATCCCGAGATAATTCACATGGGTGAAGCAAATCTCATACTAACTCTCAAACACAACTTTCCATCTGGGAGGCTTAAGTTCTCTTTGTGCCATTCAGCACAGAGGAATAGCAGCAGAATCTCAGAGCACCTAGATCTGTGCTAAAGAAAAACAGTAATCTTTTACAAAATATTTTCCTGGTTAGGAGGTGGGTTAAGTGTGTAAGTGCTCTTACCTCTTATATAGGAGTAAGGGAACTATATTAACTTACACACACAAGAAAAGTAAGCTTTTCCAAGAGCTTTACAGAAAACCAGCTCTATAAAGACCCGAAAAATTATTTTACTACTTACATTTGATTCCTTTTGTTAGGTGCTGGCCAGAAAATTGAAAAGTGACAAGACTGAAGTCTTTGCAGATAATTAACCATTAACTGTATTTGCCAATTTGTGACAAGCTGATTCTGTGAGTTTACACATTTATTTTCTCTTCACTGGTGAATGGCCTTGTACTTTCTCCAAGGAGGGGAGGAGGGCGATTCAGTTTGGAAGAAACAGACTTAAGATGACAGAAGGTATGCCATGTCATTGCTCTTAGCAGGCTCTTGCTTATTAACATATATATATTTCAAGTGAGGATAATGCCTTGGCTGATTTAGAAATCTGTCCTCACCCCCCCCCTTAAAAAATGTAAATGTTACTTGTCGAAAGGTCTTATGTTTGATACCATTGTGGTAAGTTTCTTTTGATGACAATTGTGAAGAACGTATAATTTATTTCAGTAGAATAAGTGCTATTGTGAAAATCACCAACTATTTATAGGTGATGAGACACCACCCATGCACTGTACCTAATAGTGGGGCTTAAAAATTATGGTCACTGGCTTGCTGCTGGTTAATAGGTCCAAGTGAAATTTGACAAGAAAAACTTCAGAGCTTTATTCCAAGTGTGGACAAGGCCAAACACTATCACCTCATAAGCTACAACAGGAGGCCGCCTCGATGGGAGGCTGGCTTCTCTCTCATTGGAGCCTGCCCTCTGTTGCAGTAATACCTGATGCAGTTTTCTGCGAGGAGGGGTAAAATTGTTCTCCCTATGATTAGAGAATTTAGTAAACATTTTCATCATAGAAATTTTGGAAAACATTGAGAAGCACACGCACACACGCGTCCACATGCATTCACACGTGCATGGCACCCACCATCCTAACCAGAGCTGGCCACCACCAACATGGTGCCGCATATTCTAGCCGCCTTTTTCTGTGCATGGTTACTCTTCCTCTTTTAACACAATTGTATTGTACTGCATATAATGTTTTAGAAACTGCATTTTTCTTAGCAATCTAACATCAGTCTATTGTGAAATATTCTTCTACAATGTCATGTTATGACAGCCTCGATTAAGGGCCAATCTAGAGTGATCATGGAGTGATATTACAATCATAGTCCCAATGTTAAAGGGAAGGGCACAGGCACCATCCTGGCCAGTTGCTCCTCCATAATGGATGTTGAGAATTTGTTGAGATTAGCTCAGATCCTATTTCTGTCTGTTTTCTCCATAGCCCAGGGAACAGTCCTAAGGAGCCGGAGAGAAGGAATGAGTTTACCAGTGGTGCACTTTACCCAGTTAATTAATTACTAGCAAAGGGCCAAACTATATGAACATAAGCTTCATGAGCGCAGAGAACTGTATCTTCTCACCTATTTATCTGCAGTGCTTAGAACGATACTTGGCACAGAGTAAGCACTGAATGTATACTTTTGAATAAATGAATGAATAAACAATTAAAAAATAAATTTGACTAGATTCTAGTTTATTCACTTATTAGATTCTGATACATTTTCTTGAGTGGCAGAGAGTAATGGATTTTTAGCTAGTGCCCTGGGAAGGCTCACAGGGCATATCTCCTGAAGGAACTCATTCCTCTTGCATGTTACATGTAGCATTGCTAGAAATAAACATGAACAGAGACATGGCTCTATGTTTCTAGCCAGAATTCATGAAAACCCTGAGATCTACTGTTTGCTTCCATGTGTCTAGTCCTGTCCACTCCTCCAACTGGTTAAAACAATCTAGAAAAAAACTAATACTTTTGAGCTCCAGGACCCTTAGTTTGGACTTGAAATTAACATACATTCTAAATTAAATCTGGCAATTTACAGATTTAAATATTTTGTGTATCACTTTTCTTTTTTAGGTTTATGAAACAAAGTTTATCTGTAGACTGAATGTATACTGGCCTAGAAAATGAATAAATAAGTTATCAATGGCAGGGGAATCACTTGTACTTAGACTCAGTGTGGGGTTAAAAAAAAAAAGTATAGTGCTTATTCGTATTTTCCTTTTATAACAAAAAATACAAGTTGCCATAAGAAGATGACCAAGAAATAATGGAAAATAACCACCTTGCTTCAAAAGATATTTTGCAGCAATTAGTCAAAGAAACAGCAGCTGTATCCTCTGCGAGATGCCCTTCTCTACTGTGTGTGGTAGGGACGGCTATTCCTTGACCCTTCTCACTAACCTACCTCTGGTGCTTTGTTCAGGCAGCAGGGGCAGAGTGGGACCCCTTTGGTAAATTTAGCCTGTTGGAATAGCAAATGAAGAATGCTGTAATGCATTCACCCTTTCCTCTATCCATCCATCAATCGTTCTATTAATCAATCAATTGAAAAGCCTGTTTAAGCATCTCTCTCCAGCCCATTATCCACAGTGAGTCAAAGAAACGTGGCTCCTACACTTTGCAGCTTGTAGTTTTAGAGAAAACAACAATGCAAGTAGCACAGAAGATAAACAGACAACAGGTAAAACACTGAGTAAGTCTGTGAAATGAAAAGAATGAATCATATTAGCACTGTCAATCAATTAACAGGTATTTATGGTGTGCTAATTACATGTTGAGCACTGAGCTTGGGTGCTCTGCAAGTGAAGTGGATAAAGATCAGGAAGAATTTTTGTAAACTGCAGTTTTAAGTAATGAGAAACCGAAAAGGTTTACTTTGTATTCTGAATCAGACTTTGTGGAGGCAGGTGTACGAGTGGAACAGGGTGTGCATTCTCATTTTGGTACTCGTTGAAAAAGGTAGAATGGCTATGATGGAAGGGGGAGGAAGTGGTGATTTAGAAAATTGGATTTTATAACTTTAAAATCACGATGTTGCAGAGTTGGATGGGCCTGAAAATCATTTTTTTTTCAATTCCTTCCACTCTACGTTTAATTCTACTGCAGTGAAGCCCACTCAAAGGTGAGCTTGTGTTGTGGAGGAATAAAATGATGGTCAAGCTGGCATGAAAAAGCTGGTGAAGGGACGCAGATGGAAATATAGGAAGTGGGGTCTTCCTTGGGCATAACTGTGACCCTGAAGAGGTTTCAGAAGCCATTAACAAGGGTCTTCTTTCCTATTTGTAATGCTATAAGAAGTTCTGGAGAAGAGGTGTCATGGAGTCAAAACACTCGGTGGAGAAGATCTCTTTGGTACCAGTGTCAACAGGCCTTTCGGTGTACAAATTGTGCTGATCTAAGCAAATGGTACCCGAGCCTATATTATGGATGTCTTGTTCCTCTAACTCATATACCAGGGAAAAATCAAATCCTTATTACAGGAACTTTATTTGAGGCCTAGGAGTGCAAATACCAAATCTTCATCAAAGTTTGCTGAGATTGGTATCCTGGCTTAATATATGATTAATTCATTTTCAAAATCTGGATAAAAGTTAAGTAAATACTTTTGCATAGACTGGGCTAACTGTGGATACTAAATAGAATGATCATAATATCATTTTGAAATATCTAAGGAGTGAAGAAGACAAATCTTTGTTGACTATAATCCTGAGGTTGTTATTGTGCTGAGTACTCTATGCATTATCTAATTAATCCTCATAATCCTCAAAATAGAGTAGTATTATCCCCACATTACAGACACCAAGGCTTAAAAAAATCAAGTAACTGGACCCAAATCCCACAGTCACTGAGTGATGAGGAAGGGGTCTTAATGACACCAAGCCACTGCTTTTGCCATAGCACCACGCTGTTTCACATAATTTGGGTATCTTTTTTTGTTTGTTTTCTTCCCTTTGGATATATATTAGCCCAGACTTGCATGAAATCAATATTTCTCATCAATGCATCCCTCCCCACCATAATCAATCTGGCATACAATTTATAATGGTTGAATGGATGTGTGGTCTCTCTTGTTTTTGCATTATAATAATGATATGTTATTCTTATGAAGCTGTGGATGTTCAGGAAGTCTTATGCTCACGACCTGGTAAGGAGCCAACTTGGTTAAATCTTTAAAGCATCAAATAAAAGGTCTGATAATAGGAGGTTTTCTCAGCAGAGAGGATAAACTCAGAAAAGGGCTAAGCCTATTGACAAAGTTACCTGGGACCCCATCCTGTCCTTTTGAAGTCAAGTCCCACTCTTAGGAGTGCTAATAACCCAATCTGTACTTCCAAAGTTCTTCATAATAGACCTGGGGTTGTGATTTTCTGCTCATATCTGCCCTCAGGTTGTGTATCCCTCACCTTTGTGAGCATGTCCTTGAAGGTACTGAAAGAGACTACACTTCTATTTCCATGAAGCATGAAAATTTCTTCCACCCCCTTTTAGAAATGTAATTGTGAGGAGTTTTCAATACAAGGACGTTCTCCTGGGAGCCTCCAACTCTTTGAGATCAGTTTATTGATGAAGACTTTTGACAGAGGCAACAAGGGGCTGCCTGGATCGTGGCCCCCTATGCAGGGCGGTATGTACAAATGGACTTTTCTTGACCACAGCGTGCTGGAGACCCTACACGGCAGCTCTGTGCTTGTGAGAGGGTCTTGAGGATTCATTCAGTTTTGTGACTTTTGAGAGAATGCACAGGCATTTTCAGGGGTCTCTGTCAAAACTGAACATTACATTTCCACTCAAGATGAATAGTTACAGCAGAGCAAGTGAGAACCTGGAGGGGCTGGTGCTTTTCATTTTGAAATCTAAAAAGAGCTAAAAGGTTCTCCCTGCTTTGTGTCTGGTCCTTCGAAGAGCTGTTCTGTCCAAATAATACCAATTTAAAGGAGGGGAGAGACTCAGAAAAGCTAATATTTATAAACTGCATTATACCAGGCCCTTTACAAATTTTATTGTATTTATTCTGAGTAATAGGCATTACTCTTTCTATTTTACATATTTAGAAACTGAAACTCCAAGAGATTAAATGTCATAGAGGTAGTAAATGTCAGGGCCATGCATTCAAGACTAGGTGTGACTCCAAAATGCTTTGTAATGACATTGTTCAATATGGTAGCCCTATTTACCATTATGACTCTTTTAATTCAAATTCAAATTAAATTTAATTAAATATTCACTTCTTTGATCAAACTAGCCACATTTCAAATGCTCATTAGCTGCATGTAGCTGTTGACTAGTATTGGATAGGACAGAATATTTCCATCATCAAAGGAAGTTTTATTGGACAGTGCCTTTCTATAACAAGTAGAGAATTTTCCTTGGCATAAATATTCATGGAAAATAACAGTAATAAAACTTTTATTTTAGTGGAGAATGGTGGGGGTAAAGGGAAATATGGAATATGAGATTTTATATTCTTATTATAGTTGAAAGATCTTTAATGAAGAAAGTAGTTTAATCATAGACATCTATAGTATAAACTAAACGAATAGTAATAATAATATCTAATTGTCTAATGCTTGTATGTGGTATGTACTATTCTTTTTTTTTAATTATGTTATGTTAATCACCATACATTACATCATTAGTTTTTGCTGTAGTGATCCATGATTCATTGTTTGCGTCTAACACCCAGTGCTCCATGCAGTACGTGCCCTCTTTAATACCCATCACCAGGCTAACCCATCCCCCCACCCCCCTCACCTCTAGAACCCTCAGTTTGTTGTATTATGCTAAATTTTTTACACGTATAAACTCATTTAATTTTTACAACAATCCTATGAATAGATGCTATTATCATCTTCATTTTATAGATGAGGAAACTGAGGCACAGTGAGGCTAAGCAATTTTCTAGGGTTATCAGACAAAGAAAAGTAGAACCAGGATTGCAAGCATAGCCTAGCTTTAGATACAGGGTGTATAACCGTGATTCCATATGAGCATATTTTATTGGCTTATTTAGGAGAAAGTTTTGAGAGTCAATTCTGAATTGGGAATGGAGGCACAAAAAGCAGTATTGTTTTTTAAAAAGAACAGCCAGGAAACCAAACAATACTTCCTTTTGTATTGTATATGTATGTATGTGTGTAAAATACATACTAAATATGTATAAAATACATATTATAAATTCATACACATGCATATAAATTTTCACCTTTATGAGATGAACAAGTCAGATGTAATATTGTTAATGGCAAGTAAGTGAGATAGAAGGGAAAGGATATTATAATTGGAAAATGACAAATAATATATAATTCTCTTGATAAAACTTACTTTCCCTACCGCAACCACAAGCTAAAGAGGGAAACAATGCTTAAGAGCAAACTCCAAATGGGCTAATCTTGATATTTTTGTAAACTTTCAAGTTTTGTGAAGTAGATTTAAAACTTTTTCAAATGTTTCAGGAAAATTCTGGAATAAGGTCTTCAGGTTTGGCTTAAAATACCAGAAATCAAATTCTTGTTACCTTGTTTATAATTTGTGTACTTCGAAGTTCTAAATTCTTTGGTAATCTGCTTACTTAATGCATTCCCAATTGATGTTCTTTTGCCCATCCACCTCAGTTAACCTCACAAAGGACAACAGGGTTCTGCAACAAGAATCATGTCCATATTGGGGCCATTGTCATTTCATGCATCGAGTAACTCTATTTACTTCTGACTGGTTGGGTGGCTTGCTCTTATGGATAGAGCTTGCATTTTAAGTAAGTGCTGAAAGTACTTAGAAGGTGCTAACACTTATGTTTATAATTTTTAAATTAAGAATAATAATATGGAAAAGTAAATTAAATTTGCATCATTAACTAAGTCCTTTAGTTCTCAAGTGGAATCAATTTAAAACTCGGCTTATTTTGTAACATTTTAGCTAATGAGTGGCTTTTAAAAGGGGGTTTAGTATGGGAAACCTATAGCTTTTTTTTTTTTTAAATAGACATACAATATTTTCAGTTGATTTTGGTGTGACTTTTAAAATTAAGATATTAGCCATAAAAATAAAAATCTCATTATGGATGGTAGCTAAGAGGCACCTTAACAAGTTGGCATATGATGTCAGAAGACATCACTATGATGACCATATCTAAAAAAGTCTCTTACCTTTGTGATGGTTATGATCATATTCATCTTCTCCAAGACGATACCCACTTTAAGTCCATATTTGTAAACCAACTGAAAATTCTTCAGTGTAGAGTAATATGGAACAGAGGATATTTGTTTCATAATTATTCAGACCAATATCCATTTTTCCTTAAGAATATAGAGTAAAATGCATTGAATATTACATACAGGAAGGGCGTGATTTAAATTTTTTTGTTTGAGCCACAATTTCAATGTTGGAAATGACTTTGGAGATCATCTAGCCCACCCCTCTCAGAAGCTTGGACTGACCCAGCTCCTCTCAGAGCCTGGCAGTGCTCAGCCTTCTCTCCAGGGGCCATCAACCCTCCAAGACTTACCACACTTTTGTTTTGTTTTGTTTTGTTTTTGACCTGATTTTGGACACACCAAATCTTGATTTAATAAGCATTTAAACTGTTTAAGAAATAGATGGTCTTAATTTGCTTAGCCACTGCAATCAAATATGTATTAAGTCTCCTATGTACATTATCCGTGTAATACTATGAATATACAGAGCCACAGAACTAGAAGGGACCTTGAGATTATCCAGTTCAATCTCCTTGGGTTTCAGGTAGAGACAATGAGAAGTTAAGCAATTGCTGCAAGGCCACAGAGCTAGTCAGCCTCAGATTTAAGTCTCTATTCCAGATGGCCTGACCTCAAGTCTGGTCCTTTTATTACTGTGTTATTTTCAGTGCAGTGTACATTTCCAAGGGAATGATCAGGTGTTCAAGCCCCGAACATTGCTGGGGCCTAATGACTCCTTCCAGCTGTCTTATGGGTGGTTGGGATGTTGATAAAGTATAAATATTTGCCAAAAGATCATGAACAAGCTCAGCTGGGAAGAAACTTTGATATGCAAATGACAGAGATGGTTATAAACACGAAAAAATTCTCAAAAATATTTTTTAATAAGTCATAAAACACACGGGGTCAGGTGAGCCATTTAAGAAAATGGCATTCACGACATCTCATTGCTTTGGGAATATTGCATTGGACTTGGAGCTTTGATAATCTCTGTGAAGAATAGGCAAGAGGAAAGAGGGCTGCTTGTCGACAGTAACCTACAGACAAATGAAAACCCAGGCTGTGTCCTGAGAGTTTTAGGTAATCCAGGCTCATAATTTGATTTGAGAAGAGCTACTCCAGGCTACTGTGTAATTACAGAAGCATTCACTTGGCTGGCTCCTGTTCGCCTCATCACGTTCTACTTCATTGCTCTTTATGCTAAAGCCCCTGTTGATGAGAGGACGGAAACAGTAAGTACAAATAAAGCAATTAGCAGGTGGGGAATGCTACCACTGTTTAAGGATAACATCCAATCTTTATTGGTACTTATTAAGTAGAAGTCTAGAGCTTAGAGACAAAGGGAAATATCACAAACCACAAAAATGAAAAGAGGTGTGGGAACAAAAAGAGAATAAGGGGAAAATTAGACCAATGAATCTATTTTTTATTTTACAAATCTAATTGCAAAGGCTAGCTTTAGAAATAATATTAAACCTCCAATTTATTTATATTATAGTGAGTTACATCCTCATATAAAATTCACCTTCTTTTAAAGTTTTCTTGCTTCTTTTGACCTACTCTTTTACTATGTGGATTAACTTGGAAACTATTTTAATAGTTACTGTGTTTTGGAGTTTGGGTTGTTAAATGCACCAGCAGGGGGAGTTAGGATGATTAGCAAACCTAGTCGGCGGGGTCCTGACATCCGGAGCACAGAATCACGGACTCCGCTGGCAGAGTTGAAAATGCCCACTGGACACGAGGAATATAATGGGCAAAAAGAGGAAAGCAAGAGGATTTCAAGTGTTCTCGAAGTCCTAGTACAGGATATTGAAAGTTGACAAGAAAATAGGGCACAGGTTTTCTACCACCCTCCTGTCACAGAGTAATCCATGCACTCTAGTTCGATGTTTACTTATCTGGAAACAGGGATAATCAAAATCTATCCATCCAGAATGCTGTCATTCTCATTTCTCCGTGGAGAGCATTGCTCTTCTTGCTTTAGCCTTATTTTGTGTGTCTGAATAATAAGGCGGAGGATAAATAATTGCTGTCCTCTCAGAGCGGGCCCAAGAAGACGCGACGCCCCCTGCATTTCACTTTGAATTAGTGCTTTTGTCCTTCAGTGTCTTCTCAATTAAAGCTCTGCTGGCAACTTCAGCTACCTAAGCAGGACGTAGCTTCCTATTTAGATAGCAGATTTCCAGCTAGTCAATTTAAAAGAAAGTTATGGAAGTTTGCAGGAAAATCAATATGCTTTTCTTTGCCTTAGACAGTGGGGGGAGGGCACTGTGGATAGAGATATGTACAGATACCTAGAAAGATGAAGTATTTTAGAGTGCAGTGGCTTATTTAATAGGGCAGCAGTTGATCTTGCAAAATTAAATCTGTGTCTTATCCTAGGAAAACTAGACCTTTTCTTAGTGCCATTTTTAGTTCTCACAGTGACCTACTCTTCCTCTTTTTCATCCTTCCATGGCTCAGTGGCTACTTGAGGCAGACCCAGAGGGTCAAAGGTAAAATCTCTGGAGGGATGCTACTGAGGAGCACGTTCATTTCATCCTTTGACAGAAACCACAGCGCTTGAATAGGACAGGACAGTATCTCAGACGAAAGGTTTAACGGTGACCGTCACCAAGCTTTCCCACGAATTGTTCAAGAGGAGGTGATTCATGTAGGCAAAGCAGGGAAAGATAACTTCCAGAGGTGTGCACACTGTTGTGTACTTTGCATTAATATCTTGTTACTTTTGGTAGCACTAGTAAATACAGAAATATGCAGGTCATTAATTTTCTTTTGAAAAGTGTACATTGTATATCTAAAACATATTTCATTCAAGGATCACCATGTACTCATAAATTTTTATTATTATCCCAGTCCTGGATGTCCCCAAATATCAAAATTCCCAATGACAAACACTGAATGTAATTTCATGAATGTACACAATTCCCACCTACATTCTCTCTCCTTGTCATCATCATCTTCGTAACTGCCATCTTTCCTTGAATTTGTTGGGTGCTTCATATTCTTGAAGCTATTTTCATGGTCATGCACTCACTTAATTTTTCTCCAGAACCTTGTGAATTTAACAGTGAGATAATATGAACATTTTACATATAAGGAAACAGACACTGAGGAGCTCTGTGACCCACTCCGGGCGGCACAGTTTGGAGCAGGATCCAAGTGTCTGAGTCGGTAGCAATTGGGAGTGATCTCCACCTGTTGTCAGTTTAAAGATACAAAGGCAAGAAACTGGAAAGTGTTTCTTATCATTATTCAGCCACTGGGAATTATTAGTTCTTTGTCTAAAGATGAATAGAGCAAAAGATTCATGCTTCTTCTTGAGATTGGGAACCTTGGTATTTTAGAAATGTGGCAAGTGGCAGAACAGAATATGAAGAGTATGATTCATCTTTTCAGCACTCCCTTTCTCACTTCCACATTTTTCCTGTTGCTTCAGGTTAAAAAATACAGTAATGGGCAAACCTGCATGGTTGCGGTTAGGCTGAAAGGCTTGTGATCCTCACCGCTTAAACCTGTAAGCAGGGCTTCAAAAGCAACCACAGGAGATGCCTCTTTTCTCTAGGACCTCGCCTTCCTCCAAAAACTAAGAACTCAGTTGTACTTACAGGGAGGCTGGCAGGAATTTTCTGCTTTGGTAAACCCATAGGGACGCCATTTCTGCTGTCCAGTGCATCTCTACAGCCTCGACTCCTAATAAATTCTACTTCTTCTACGTAGTGAAATGAACTTTACAATTGATCAGTTCAATTTATATTTGATAAAAATTGTAACATTTCCCAAAACATACCCATCGGACAGTTTGAAGGACTGGACAAAATGACTTTATTATTTTTTTTAAGATTTTATTTGAGAGAGAGAGATAGATAGAGAGCTTGTGCGTGTGAGAGAGCACAAGTGGTGTGTGTGGGGGAAGGGCAGAGGGAGAGGGAGAAGCAGACTCCCCGCTGAGCAGGGAGCCCCACGTGGGGCTCCATCCTGGGACCCTGGGATCATGACCTGAGATGAAGGCAGATGCTTAACCGACTGAGCCACTCAGTTTCCCCCAAATGACTTTATTTTTAAAATAATCATTTCAGTCTACAGTATTTGTAAAAGTCCAGGACAGTTAAAAAGATAAGTAAGTATTACAGATTTGTGCTAATGAAGGAAAGCACAGTTTTTATTTGACTGTGAATGTAACTAGAAATACCTACAATGTACCTCGCACATAGGTTGTCCAGCTCACAGTGTCCCACCTGGATGCCTTTCAGAGTCTTTCCCTTCTGATGGGAGCCTGAAGCCTCTTTGGGCCTGGCCTGGAGGAAGCCTAAATGAATGATCTCCTTACAGATAATCCATAGTGGACCATAAATGATGATTGATGCTTCCATGTTGCCTGGAGCCTCTGCACCTGATGCTATTTGAAACTCCTGCAGGAAATGCTGGGCATCCTACTCCAGGCTGTCCTTGGAGCCAATGGCAAATTCCTCTTGTTCACTCAAAAGGCACATTTTCTGTTGTTTTGGGTGGTCTGCCCAATACCCAGATTTGAAAATGTCTCAAGAATAAGGAGCACGTTTTAAATTCACAAGTAAAATACTTTACCATTGGTAGGACTCCGTGCTGAGAGCATAACGTGGAAATAGCACCATTCGCTCTTTACTGTGAGCATTTGGTGACAAGCAGGCCTGATGGGGGACCGAGAGCACCTCCCTTCCCTCTCTGAAGCAGCCAGTTCCAGCCAGCTGTTCAGGCCTGTTTCTGACTCAATGAGTCTTTCCTTTTAGATCCTGTTTTCAAGGCAGTTTCTGAGGGTGGATGGAGGACATGTTTTTCTCTGCTCATCCATGTGTCTGGACAGTCATTGGCCTCTCAGAGACTCCAGGTTGGAGGTCTTCCTAAGTTAGCCTCACCAGCCCAGATGCAGAGTACACACCCCAATTCGCTTGTAAAAGCAGTACATCTAATCACATAATGCCTCTATAATGTGGTTTTTTTAAATTAAGTGACCCACAGGATATTAATCTGGTGGTAACAACTCCCAAGGGATGTAGCACTGGAAACACTTCAAGAGCGGCTAGTACTACTATTAAATGTGATGTTCATTTCATCTGAACATATGGAAATAAAAACAAGTCATGGGAAAACTTCAGGGCTCTGTACATACTATATTGTTCATAAACCTGTCATAAATAAGTGCCTCTTAAGAAGAAACCAATTAATAAATGTGCATTGAATTACGAAGTTTAAATATTCCATAACATGGGACCTCTGTCCCTACCCCCTCTCCCCGCATTCCCACCCCTGCCAGGGCCCCCTTGTTATTCAAGCTGTTATAACATTTTCCACTGTGTGGCACATCTCAGTTTTGTTGTTGTCGATTGAGTTATTTGGTTGGTCCGCTGCTTAAAAAAAATGAAGAAAAAATCTGTAAGCTATAAAATGCATCTTCTTTCTTCCTTTGTCTGTGTATTAGAGTCTGGCTTGGCACTAGGGCCCCACCCCAAACCTCCCACCAAGAGTATGTCATATTTCTATATGCTCGTGCATGCTCAGCTCTACCTCTTTTGAAATGATGCCCAAAACCAAGCAATGTTTACATAAGTAAAAGGGAGTTTCACTTTTATGCTGTAATTTCTGCAAGGAGCAGAGGGTTTTCCTAGCCATACCTTGTACTTTGTTCACGGGTGAACTTCTATTTTTCTAATGTGATGGTTTTATCCAGCTTTGACAACAGATTTCTTTAGGAGATTACACACCTGGAATTAACTTTTTCTGCCAAGAAGTACAGTGCACCTGGAAGTACTAAATCATTTTTATCTACGTTTTAGAAGCTTTTCGTAATGAAATTGCATATCTTGAACTTGACCTATCTCTTGAGTCAAGGCTTAAGGGCCAGAGTTGGATAGAGACGTATACGCTAGTGTTACGAAGTAAATATATCCAGGGTGTGTTTACTTCTCACCAATCAAACACTCGCTACCTGAACACCATCTCCCTGAGTATCCTACTTCTTAAATGACTCTGCTGACCGCATAACATATGGAAATGTGAGGATGTACTTTCAGCAGGTTGTTTGCTACATTTACACCAGTTCTAGCACCAGTCTCCATTAATGTTTGATATAGTTCCCAACAGGTTTAAGTAGATGCCAGACCCCATATCTATTGCATATGTGTTGAGCATGACACACATAGGACAAATGACGAAAAAGTGTTTTTTAGGGATTTCTCTCCTAAAGACATCTGTGCTACCTAGATTGAGTATTTTGAGAATGTGAAACACTTTCTATGGGTATAAATGCCACCAAAATACAACATCGGTTAATTAAAAAAAAAAAATCACGCAGGGAGTTCATTAGAAAGTCCAGCCATTCCACCAGTTTGAGACCTATGACGTTTTCTGTCGTAAAACTGTTGAGAAACTCTTGTGAGGTACAACTGCAAGACCGTGCTCAAGAGATTCAGAACGAGAAGTTGGAAAATTGTTTACGACCTCATGCTGACAGATCAGAAAGCTAATACAGTGTGAGTGTTGGAAATTACTTAAATGATTTCTTTGGTTGGGCAGGGGAGACTCGGGGGGCCGGGGGACAGGTATAGGAAATTTAAAGGAAAAAAAAAGCCTTCCTTTAAGTTTTGCTATTGGCATTACATCTCCAGTTTTTGCCACGAAACCTGAATATGCTCTGCTTTTCCTTGGCATGAGGTCATATGGGTAGAACAACAAATGCTTTTTATCCTTAGGCATCCTTGCCCTGCTATGTTTGGTTATACCTGAAGTTTGCCAAACTGGTTCTGCTTATTCTTGTCAAACAAGGATAATTTCTTCTCTTGGTTGTCTCTGATATAGTGTCAGCATTTTAAAGGCCAAAGTTGCCATAGTGACAAATTGCATGAGTATAAAAACATTAATTCTGTTTAGATGAAAACTCTGTAAGATTAAGAAAAAAAAAAAAAGGAAAATCATGGATAAACCAACACATTTGTTTTGATGGATTCTTTTTAAGGCAACATAAGAATGATATTGTAAGCAATGTAAATGATGTTTAGTAAAAAAAAAAAAAAGGAGAACAGGAAAAACAAAATATAGATACATTAAAATTATCTGCTACCAAACTCAAACATAAATAATTGAATTTCACAAATTACTCCTCTCCATAACTGTGGTTTAATTTTATATGAATGTGACTAAATTCTACCCTGGGGCTAGATAAACTCATTATGTCCCTTAAGTAGTTCGAATTTCCTGATAACCAGCAGTCAAACCCAGGAACAAGCAGAATTAGTAGCCAAGTCTAATAAACGACTGGGAAAAATTGTATCTGTCTCTTCGTTCTGGTTCCCACACACTCTGGTTACATCATTACTTAGCCTGTAAAGGTGGAGGCCAATGGGGCTCCGGAGCTTGGGTCATGTGACCAAAACATCAAAATGTGTCTGAAACTCTACCCTAAAGATGGGGTTTCAGCAGGGGCCTCTGGATAGCTGACTCCTCCGCGGCTGCTGTGCAATTTTCGTATTTTATTTCACCTCTGCTTTCAGGCTTAGCTCTTGGTCCCACAGATTGATGGCCGAAGCAAACCTGTTGATGTGGGTTTTTCTGTGCAGGTGCATGGGCAAAATGATTTCCTGTACCACGTACTACACAGTTATGTAATAGCTTAAAAAAAAAAACTGGACATTCCCCTATGAATTTGTTTTTATCAGCCGAGAGAATTCTAACCCCTTCCTTTAAAAAAAAAATCTTTTTTTTTAGATTATTTATGAAAAGCTGTTTTGGGTTTTATTTTCTTTTTAAAAATGATTTCGTGTCTAAATGCACAAAACTCAGAAGCCAAGTTTATTAGGTCCCCTGGATGCAGCTCCTGACGATGGAGCTGAAACGCTGTGCTCCTCCTGAAGGAATGGGCTGTGTAACTCTATCACCTTGCTAAGGTTTCACAGGGCAAGTATAGTGATGACAACAACTGCTTGTTCTCTGCAGATGTAGAAAGGCATTTTTTTACATGTGCAGGAAGCAACAAAAAGCCTGGTCTTAGGGGACAGGTGAGTGAGTTGACTTGCAAGAAATAAACCAAATAATCCTTAAAGTTGTAGCAACACATACAGAGCCAAAAGCTTGATACCTCTGTACACAAACATATTTTCTCGTTCAGGTTTACTTTTCTCTCGATGGCTACCATAGGTGCTGTGATCGCGTCTGGCTGAGAATTTGTTCTGAACTCTCTTGAAGTAGAATCCGTCAGGAATGGAAAACCTATTGGAAAACCTCCCTGATACATTGTGATCAGGTATTCAAAGATGCCTCTGGGAGGTAGGGGATGATGCACTAAAGGAGGAAACTCAGGTGAAAATTCATTTTGTCAAAAACCAGACCCAACAAAACAAATTGCCTTCCCCAGCCCGTCTTCTTGGATCAAAGGACTACATGTAAAGTATGTTACATGATTTATATAACAAACATTAGCATCTGCTCATTGCTATGCTAGATGGTAGAGATAGAAGGTGATGGGGAAAATGGTAATCATGTAGCAGCTAGTATTTATGAAAGGCCCACTATAAACTACACTGTGTTAGATGCCCTACTACATTCATCCCAATCCTTACATTAGTCCAGAAGGGTAATTGCCATTATCCTCCACTTCATAGAGGAGAAACTGTGGATCAGAAAAGTTAAATGATGTCCTCAAGATTGTGCAGCTATTATTATATGGTGGTCCATAGAGATAGGATTCCAACCGACATCCGATTTAACCTGAGACCTTTGTCCTCAACCCCTATCCTGCGTCGCCTCTCTGTACAATTCTTTCTTTGTCCTTATGGGGTTTTTACTCTTGTGGTGGATTAAAAAAGCAGATGAAGAAATCATTGAAACTGCACCTGTGAAAACCCTGACACAACTAAGCACTTGAGGAAAGTGAAAATTTCACGGAAGGAATGGTTCAAGCCAGAATAATGCTCAGGACCCCTGTGTCTATAACAGCAGAGCAAGGAGGAGTGTGGGTGGTAGGTGAATGCTCGGTTATCTTTTCCCCTGCAGGTAATCCCTCAGAAATAACCGGTAACTACTTTTATCCTGCAGAACTATCACTAAAGGTGCTGTGCAAGACAGAGTGAACTCCTTCCCCCCCAACCCCCCCCGCTTTGGTGCCTGCCCAATAAAGTCACTAGGTGCTCACATATTTTCCAGTACAAGTGCTTCATTATTAATTCATGGTCCAGGTCCTCGGTACATGCTGCTACTAATATTAGGTTTCAGCAGAGAATAATGAACAGGAGCACTGGACTGGATGTCTTAACATTTTTTAAACAATGTTTGCAGTGCTAAATTCTATTTCTAGCTTAATTGGGGTCTTTACATAAACAAGAGGAGGGCTCTATAGTGTTGGGGAGGCGTAATTTTCCCAAAGCTTAGCAACAGAAAAGGTAAGAGTCAGCATGATTAAGACCCAGTGGAAGGTTAATACAGATCGGGATTTCCCCCCTTCACATTTAGCTCTTGTCAGACAAGAAAAAGAGAGGTCTCCTGAGTTAGAATTCCACCTAGAAAGCCTGGATCAGCTCCTTGCTTTGAAACTGCACCCCATCAGGAAAGGAGAGAGGAAAACTTGCTTGGTGGGGAAACGGTCCCCTACAAGTGGCCCCAAGAGCCCGGCCCACTTACCCACTAGGCACAGGGCCTTATAGGGCCCATGGTACTTTTAGTAGCTCACAGAAATGTTTTCATTTTAATTCATTTAAGATAATAAGAAAAAAATGAACATAATAATAATGAATATATAATAATGAATCCAGCCTGGTTTATATTCTTTACACCAGTATAGTCGTAAAGTATAACTTCTAATTATTCTCATGGAGGAAGGGAGCCATGATGGCGAAATGCCTAGGCTCATGAAAATCCTCATGTGCTCCTTCCATGATGAGGACATTTACCAAATGGTGCTGTGTAGGGGTTGCTAAACAAGTTAAATTATTTCATGAGACAACCTGTTCTTCCTTACTATTCTTTTCTCACTGTAGATCTTGCTGAGAGTGAGTCTTTGAGGGGAAAAATAACTATATGGGTTTAATAAGAACATTAAGATTACATTCCCTCTGGGTTTCCAATAATGCCCCACCCAACATAGAGTTAGCATTCAAGAACTGGTTTGCATTTAATTGAAATTGATTTAAAGAAAAAGCACATTTATTTATTTATTTATTCATTCATTATTTATTCATTTACATATTCATTCATTAAGTACAACAGCTATTGATTTAGTACCACCTCTATGCATGGCACTGACCGTACTAGGTGTTTGGAATATAATGGGTAATAAGGTAGACATTGTCTCTGAACTCAAAGAGCTTCAGATAGAGGCAATGAGACAAAACCCCAAAATGACCTTTTTAAGGGGTAAGTGGTCGGTAAAAATGAGGTGGAAGAAATCCCCAATTCCTAATTTCCATTTAAAAAATGTGTCATCCTTTATTTTTTTTATTTTATTTTTTTTAAGATTTTATTTATTTATTCATGAGAGACAGAGAGAGAGAGAGAGGCAGAGGGAGAAGCAGGCTCCCAAGGAGCAGGGAGCCCGATGCGGGACTCGATCCCAGGACGCTGGGATCATGACCTGAGCCGAAGGCAGACACTTAACCATCTGAGCCACCCAGGCGCCCTGTCATCCTTTAAATTAAAAGATTTTCTTCTATGGTATTGAGACACAAGCTAAAGCAGTCATAAATACATGAAATGGAGATTCAGCATTGTATTTGGTAGTTGAGATTCTTGAGCTATTTAAAAATAAAGGACACTTAATTAAAATTAAAAGGATGTTTAGTGGGAACTGCTATCATTCAGCTGACTGGGTGACTGCCTGGCTAAGCATGAAGAATTGGTGAGTGTTATTTCCCTGAAGGGACTAGAGTCAGGGCTGGGTAGTTTTCTCCTTGCTGTTGTTGAGCCTTCTAGGAGTCATGTTCAATTTTGAGATTCAACTGATAGAAGAATAAGTTTTAATAAATCTCTGGGTTTTAAGGAAGCACCCAGCTCTATTCGTTTAATGTCTCATAATGAGACTTCAGATGCCATGTGGATCTTGCCTGGCCCATTCATGTAACAGATATTTATTGGGTTTCTACTATGTATCAGGCTCCATTTGGTTTCCAGAGAGGAACAAAACGGACTACTTCCCTGTCCTCATGGAGTTTACATTCTAGTTGGAGACAGATAATAAAAATTTAAATAATGGACAAGGTATTGCAAGTTTCTATAATATTATTCCAGTGAATATCCTTTATTTTGGCTTTTTGGTAACAGCAAACCAGTTTTTCCTGGCATATGGTCTTGGTAGACTATCAGGCAAGGGATCTTGTCCATCCCTAACCACAAAGTGGGCATGTGCCCAGGTTTGGCCAATTAGAATCTCCTTCCTGAAGATTGGTGGAGACCAACAATGGGCATGTGGCCAGGTTCTGAAGAAAGGCCCCTGTTGATATCACAGAATAGTCATGGACAGCCATAATGGGCTGGACCTGTAATTTAAGGCTAACTCTTGCTTTAGTTTGCCATTGATATCACTGAGTTATTAAATTATATTGACCCTAAATTCCTGGTGCCCCCTCTTTGGAAATCAACAGGGATCGTTATGAAGGAGAATTCAAGCATAGACCATAGGATGATGGGATCAGCATGGTATAATGGAAAAGGGCTTGGGAATGGCACAGATTTGGGTCCCAAATAAAGTTTTGTCACTGGATCACTGTGTAACACATGTAACACCAGTTCCGTGGGCTTTGGGGAAGTTTTAAATCTAGGCGGCCTAGCGTAGTGTGCATGCCCACAAACGTCAGCTCTTTTCCCTTACCTACTTTCTCTGCCCCCACACCACTGTCCCATACCATCTTCATAATTCCTATGTTGCCAGATTGGTGGGAAATTTAAAATGTGCAATAAGAACTCGGTGGAAAGACAGGAAATAGAAAGAAATGGAAAACCATCTAGTGAATCCTCAGCCACCTCCTCTCTTCAGATATTTTGGGCTCAGAGTCAAGTGTGGACTGAAAACTCAACAACTGGCTAGGTCTGTGTCTCGTGAACTCTGCCTGGCATGAACACTTCTGTTTCAGCACATCTGTGATTGCCATATCACCAGCATTTGCAGAATGGAGGATTAATTTTATTGTGCACTGGATCAGCAGATCTGGTGACATAATATTGCACTACGAAGAAGGATTACTCACCAGTTTCTGGATGCTACATTTTTAGAAACGAACTCCACTTAACGATAAGTGTTGGATCTAACAACTTCCCCCTTTTCCTCACTCCCACTCTCCAATCACCCAACCAACAAATACCACTTAATGCAAAAACCAGCTCTCTTGGGACCAGATGGATACAATTTTTCTTCAAGATAAAACTCTGGATATTCCCCCAAAGTAAAGGTTTTGTTATACTTCTTCAGTTATTAAAAACAGATGTGTCGTGTTTATAATGATGGCTCTGAGCAGTTTTTTCTCCTCTGGGTTTATGGAAAGCAATTTGCGTAGGGTAAAATAATATAGCATTTGTGAGTCATTTTTGAGGAAAAAGTAGGGAAATTATATAGTCTACAAGCCAGACAGGGTTTAGTTATAAGGAAATATGGCCATATCCCAAGGCAAACAAAGAGGAGACCTTGTTTTTATTCCTGTCAGAGACCCACTCAGGGCTTTGACTATCACCTTGTGACCTACGACCTCCATTTGCAGAAAAGGGCATGCGGAGCTGGGTTCTTCTCCATCTTTAGAGTTTGGCAGAGCTCGGTTGCATGCTGCATCCTGTCCTTTCCGTACCTGCCACCCAGCCAGTCCTGTTACCCGTCCCTGGTGTCTTTTTCTAAGCACTTTTTTTCCATTCTCATGTAGGCTATCACAGAACCTTGGTGTTTCTCCAGGTAGCACACTTGAAAAATTATTTCTTCCTTTCTTGATAGCCTCATCTTTGTCCATTCTTCTGTCATTTCTACTTGCAGATAGATGGTTAACCAGGATTGTTTCCTGTGTTCCTCAGCTGGCTGAGGAGTGTGGAGTGAGTGGGGCCCTGTGGATAAATGTAAAATTGAAGTGTGTGTGTGCATTGGCAGTGGGATTCCTTTATGGAGTGCTCATTACATGCCAGGCACTGCTCTAAGTTAGTCTTGAGAGTTTGTTACATTGAATTTTCAATATATCTGTATGAGGTAGAGTTTAGACAGACCTGCATTTAAGCCCTATTTTACCACTTATTTAGAGATATATATAAGCTTATAGGTAGGCAGTATCCATATTCGGCTAATTCCTGTATTCTATATTCGTATGGTTCCAAAAACTGCCTTATCTGTTATATAGCCAGGGAAAGTTTTTTAAAAATGATTTTTAAAAAGGATTCTCTCAGTTTTCTTTATGTTTGAAGCTCTCATGACCAAAGTGGATATATGCCATGTTCATTTTTTTTAACAGCACAAGTACAAAAAAAATGATCAAAAGTATACAAACTGCTCTCATTTAGTCTATGCAAGCCGCAGACAGTAAAATATAATGGTCTACTTATTCTGCTGTGATTGACAGCCAAACCTTAGAGCAATTTGCACTCTGATCAGATAGCAAGGTTTCTCCCATAACCTTGAGGTCCAAATCTCACTGCCCTTTATTGTGAAATTCTCTGCCCTTTGACCCTTTGGAGAGACGGAGTCCCACATCTTCTAAGTCTTCCCTCGGTCCTCTGTTGATGTGTACAGTAAATGTCTGATTGTCTCTATTATGTGACCATGGCAGACACACAGAAATACCTAACTCATTTTAGCAAAACTTATCCTAATTGGAACTATAATCAAAGGTTACTGGAATGCTCCAGAAACTTACCTGGGGACGTGGATTTGGTGTCTTTTGAAGTTTTAGTAAAATAAGTGGTACCTTCTTTGTGCTTGTATTTTCTTTCCTTCCAAAGGGGGAATGAAGAAGGAAAAAAAAATTGAAAGGAAAGCTAAAGCATCTCCTCTTGCACAGTCTTCCCTTCTCTCTTTCTCTGTAGCAGAAAGTGACATGGGGCTGCGGGGTGGGTTCAGGGGGTTATGCACATCAAGTCCTCATCACCTGAGCTATTTCATGTGTAATGGAAAACTGCAGCTGAAAACATCCCAGAGGAAATGTTCTCTCCTAGGGCAGCCAGGGTCCTTTTCATCTTCACCTGAAGGCAGACCTCACCCAATTTAATGCATCATTTAGTTTGGCATCAGGGAAAAAAGCCTTCTCGGGCCTGCTCACAATGACCCTTGGGCTCCACAAAAAGACTGAGCAGGAGGGTTACTGGTTCTCACTTCCCCATTCAAAACCCCTTCTTAAGGGAAACTGCAAAAATGGACATGGAGCCAAATGAGGAGGTTGAAGAGCGCAAGCCTTAAATGACAGAGAAGTGCTTTCTCTAAAGCTTCTAGTCCTGTCACCCAGGAGATAGGAGGAGCCCTGGATGTATTTATAGATATGTAGGAAGGAAGGAAGGGAGGAAGGAAGGGTTATTGAGAACCCATGATGTCAATGCACTGTACCAGTCTTTTGGCATTATTGGAGCTAATCATCACAATGCCATTTATATTTTTATTATTCAAACTCTATTTTGCAGATTAGCAAACAGGGTTGGGTAATTTCTCTAAAGATGCAGAAGAGGCAGAAACAGGATTTGAACCTAGGTCATCTGTCCCACTAGTTTTTCCCCTCTCCTCTTTTGGTATGCTCTGGGGCCCAAAGTTGCCTCCAGAATCTCCAACTAAAATCAGCCTAGAGTTCAATCTGTTGGAGGCCCCGGTTCTCTCTCAGCTGAGGAGAACTCAAGGCAAGGCCAGTTAATGGCTTGCCTTCAGAGCCAAGCAGGAGAGAAGCCCCTTGACCCACCAGGAGGAAAGCACAGCTGCAGAGTGGCTGTCTGGGGTTGGAGCTGTTGCACCTACATGCCCCGAACTTGGGGTATCTGCTGGACAATATTGGACCCACAATTCACTGTGAGTCAAATGCTTCTTACTAATTTCTTTATTCTTTCTAAATCTGAGAAAAAAAAATCTTTGGATGGGGAGACCTCTGGTTGCTTTTTCTACTAAGCTGTACATTCCGTCCCTGTCTCCTACAAATATATGCTGAGACTATTATAATTTTAAAATTTAATTTGATGGTTCTGTGCGCTTGTCATGTTTTATCTTGCTTAGAGTAAATCGCTATGGAATTTCATGCAATCATTTGATTGGCCTACCATGATTTGAAAGAAGAGTTGTGTCTCTTTTCAACTGATAATCCTGTTTAATATCTGCGTGATTCACTACAACAAGATGCAGTTTAATGTTATCTGCCAATATTGTGTATAATATACGTGTGCCAAAATATTTCTTGCCTACTGTTATACAGTTTTGAATACAATGTTTGAAAGTTCTTTTGTGTTTTATCATTTAAGCAAAATATTGACAGAACAGGCTATCTTTTCAGAAGATTGGATAGTTTCAATGTGTGTGAGAGATACTTGCAGAGAAATTCAGTGTAACTGGGCTTGTTATAGAAATGGTATTTTAATATCATGGTAAGTAAAACTTTCTTATTAAACTTTCTATAATAATTGTTGAAATGGTAACATCCTTTGTCATTTAAATGAGTAGCCTAAGAATTTTGAGTTCCTGGACCTGGTCAAATGCTAACTTCACCAGTATTAAGCGATATATTCTTGGTCACATTATGTGGTTCTCTAGGTCTTATATTTCTCATCTGTAAAATGGAATAATAGCACCTACTTAGAGAGTTTGTTCTGGGAGGTAAGGATTAAATGAAGTAACCCATGAATGTACCTGGTACATGACAGACACTTATTAGATGGAATTTGTTATTATCAGTCCTAGAGAGCCGTGCTTATGTTTTCCTATTTTGACTAACTGGAATTTGGTGATATTCTGAAATGAAAACTCTCAAGGCCACAAGAGGACACCAGTCATAATGTACAAATATTTTTTAACATTCAGATGTTTGGAAATGGAAATCAGCCTTTCTCCTAATCTGATAATTCTAATAGAAATGGGAATACATGAAGATAGTTATATTAAATCTTTACATACAGACAAACCCTTGTATACAATGCAGATGTTATGATAGATGTCAGTATCGGTATTAAGATGCTTCATGTTTGCATTAGTAATAAGCTATGATTAATTAAAGTAAACCAAGAATACACAGTAGAATAATTTCTTTTTTCATCACCAAAGAATGTGTATATGTCACTTATGCTTAAAGAACCCTCCTTCTAAAACTTACTCTATATATAATATGGTGAATACAGTGTTTTTTACCAGATGAAGCTAGGTAATATGACAAGTATTTCATAAAGGAAATTATTTTTATCTTAAAGGAGGAACTAAATAGCTACATATAAAACAACACATTATAACCCATTAGAGGTTTATTATACATGAATTTTATCTAAGCCTTTTTTTAGGTGTATCTATATTTTTAATTCCTATTGTGTTTTTAGCTAATGAGTTCTTTGAGGAGTTACCTAGTGAGTTGGATAAAACACAGTTTCATGTTCAAATGCACACATACTTGGTGAATACTAAGAGTTCTTGAGTTCAGTTTCTTCTTCCGTCAGTATGGACGGAGGTGCCTCCCTAGCAATACCAAGTTCATAGGGAGTTGGTGAAGGTCAAATGAGATTGTGGTTATCAGAGAGTTCTGTGGCCAGAGCACTGTACAGATGCAAACAACTTACTTAAGTTGTGTCTTCTGGGTAAAATAAATTTCCTCATTACGGTATCCTAAATCTCGTGCCCTAGATATTTTTCCTTCAAGGGTTACTCACTAGAATTTGGTGGACAAATATATATCAAAGACTTTATGAGCCAGAATTTCTTTAATGGGTGTGATGAAAAACAAAACATCTAAAGAGACTAATTTTGTCTGCAGATTGTCACTAGACATTGTCAATGATTTTAAAATGTAATTGATGATTAATTTTTTATATATTCTCTTTACTTTTTTCCAAAAACTTTTAATTACTGCATATATTAAGGAAACTTAGAAAAAAGGGACAACTTGCATTATTTGCAGCACATTGCAATACATTACCTATTTTACCTTCATTTCTTCTGAGAAAATTAATTGTGGATTTAATAACTTTCCACTTTCCAAGAACTTAACCCTTGAGCAAATAAGATGTGGGTCTGCTTGCTTTTTAAGTTTACTTAATAATGTCCTTGAGGATGGAATGCTCTTTGTGGATGGAATATAAATATAAGCGCCCAAGACCACTTATATAATGCACACATATAGTTCTCAACAGTGACTTTCCCCACCCCCAAATCATAAAAAAAACCCCACAAATTACTGGATTTAAATACTCTTTCTTACAGGAAGTAACCCTCAATTCCCATTCACAAGAATGACCAATTGTAAATCTATCTCCTAACTATTTTGCCTTAATATTGTTTGAACATCAGGAGATATTTTTGTCAATAGAGACCAGGACAATCAAAAAAGGAAATAATTTGAGAGCTAGGCAGAGAGAAGGCTTTCCTAGCAATATATGCCTTCAGGAGTGGAAATTTAGTCTCAAAAGGAATTCAGGGGAGCCTGGGTGGCTCAGTTGGGTAAGTGTCGGTTAGGTGTTGGACTCTTGATTTCAGCTCAGGTTATGATCTTGGGGTCCTGTGATTGAACCCTGCATCAGGTTCCATGCTAAGCAGGGAGTCTGCTTGGGGATTCTCTCTCTCCTTCTGCCCCTCCCCCTGCTCTCTCTCTCTCAAATAAATAAATAAATCTTTAAGAAAAAAAGGAATTCAAGTATATAATTAGGTAGAGAATGGCATAAGCATTGACTTCCCTTCCTGAACCATCTTTCTGGTTCCAGTTTTCTCTTTAATCCTCTGTACTAAATACATCATAATTCATATTACTGGCTTCCTGAAGTAAACTGATATTTAGCATAATCGAAAAGACACAATATCTAAAAGCACTAGGATATTTTAATCTTCTCAAGAAAAGATGATTATGCTTTACAAGAGGAAATATTTTTTACCATTAGCTTTACTTCTCTAACAATTTTCTGGCCAAGAAGAAAGCAATAAATACCTACTCATGCTCAACTAATCTCAAATAACTTTTTGACAATCCATTTGTTTTGAAGTGCCAAATGCATATTCAGGATGTCACCTCCCTGCCATTTCTTTATCACTTTTGTTGGATTTACTGGTTCAAAAGAAATATGTCTTGCACAATTAACCTTAATCACATGGATTGAGATCAATAGTAAAATAAAATATTACATGTTGTCAATTGAAACATTTCATCACATTTAATCTTACAGATCAGATTTGGGAGGTTATGAAATATGAACAATTCACACAAGAACAATGAATGATAATTATTGAAGATGCCTATAAGATACATTTTATCCATTAACACCCATTTGTTTTTCCAAAGGATGTTATGGTCTGCCATTGACTCTTCAGTATTGTCCATATTATCAGGATCAAGAAGAATATGAGTTTTTCAAGAAATTTTGACCTGGAAAAACCTGTAATGTACAAATAATTTAGGTTATAATTAACAAAGAGCGCTAGTGAAAGTTCATACTTGACTAGATTTTTGACTAGCTGTGATCTAGTCAAATATCTCTTATCAGAACTTTGAGTGTGAATGAGATTATTAACTTGAAGCAGTCAGGTGCATCTTCCTCAGACGGTGTTTTTCAACTCTATTAGTCAGGGTTCTTCAGAGAAACAGAACAGTTAGGATATTTAAGGGGATATATTTAAGAGGATATTTCTTATAAGAATTGGCTTATGTGGTTATGGAGGCAAAGAAGTCCCACAATCTGCCACCTGCAAGCTGGAGAATCAGGAAAGCTGGTACTGTAGTTCCAGTTAGAGTCCAAAGGCCTGAGTCCCAGGAGCTCCCATGTCCCAGCCTGAGAAGAGAGAAAGAATTTGCCCTTTGCCTTTTTGTTCCATCTAGGCCCTGGTAGACTGGGTATCTTCCCACATTGGTGAGTGCAAATCTCCTTGCTTCAGATTTCAGTTTGCTGAATCAAATGCTAATCTCTTTCAGAAACACCCTCACAGACACACTCAAAAATAAGGTTTTATCAGCTATCTGGCTATCCATCCCTTAGCCCAAGTCAGGTTGACACATAAAATTAACCGTCATACCAACCCAATGACCTCATTCAGTTGAGTAGCTAAGCATACTTTCCATAAGTAAAAATGAAATCAAAGTTTATTGTCTCCTTTCTTCCTTCCTTCCTCCTTTTTCTTTCCCTCTCCCTTTCTTACATTTATTTTTATCTTTTCTTTTGCTTTTCATGCCCCATTCTGTTCACCTATAAAATGAAAAGGGACTTACCAGCCTAATGTAATCAAATGCTATGAATCAGTGTAATTATAACCAAGAAATTAAAGTTGTATTAAATTAAATGAAAGTTTACATCTAAAATAAATATGAAGATGGACTTAAAAGAAAATGTAAAACTCTCTTTTTCTTAAATATTGCAGTAGGCAGGACAATGCTCTCCACCCTACTCCCAAGGATGTCCATATCCTAATCCCTGGAACCTATGAATAAATTACATTATACAGCAAAGGGGAATTAAGGGTGCAGATAGAATTAAGTTTGTTAATTTGGTGGTTTTACCTCAGGGAGATTATCCTACAATATCTGGGTAGACCCAGTATAATCACAAAGGTCTTTCAAAGTAGAAGAGGGACACTGAAGAGGAGGTCAGAGTGATGTGATATAAAAAGAACTCAACATGTCATTGTTGGCTTTGAAGATGGAGGAAGGGGACTGTGAGCTAAGGAATGTGGGAAGCCTCTAGAAGCTGGAAAATGCTAGGAAATGGGTTCTTCCCTAGAGCCTACAGAACAGAATTCAGTCCTGCTCACACCTTGATTTTAGCCCAGTGAGATGTGTTGAACGTTCAACCTATAGAACTGTAAGATAATATATTTGTATTGTTTTAAGCCACTAAGTTTGTGGTAATTTGCAGGAGAAATAGAAAACAAACACAAATCTGTTCTGTCTGCTGAGGAAGAATTTGCAAAGAGTCTGTCTGTCTTAACTTGATTTATGGTAAGAGGAGGAATTGACTAGAGTGAGTCAAAACTGATATTTTCTGTTGCCCTTGAAGCTGATGTATTTGTAGAATGAAAGCTTTTATTGTTATTCTGAAGCATTTTCTATCTTATTTGTAAGAGCTATGTTGACTCTCACTGATTTCTTTCTTAGCTTGAGTTACCCGGGAGAGCAGAGCCTGAGAAAAGAATTTGCATTTAGGTAGTTTACTTGGGAAATGATCCCAGGAGCCAGCAACTGGAAACATTTGTCCATTGGCTCCCACTCCTGTTGGTTGAGGGTTGCCTCAGGGAGGTTAACTCCCTAGCACCTGGGCTGTGCAAGCATCCATGTCCAGTAAACTCCTGTGGGTATCCCACTCCTTCAGTATCAGAAAAACACCATGGCAAGCCGAAGATATGCTTGAAGCAAGATGTGGTCAATATTGGAACTCTTCACCCCTTTGCCATGTAACTGTCACCACAGCCACAATTGCAAATGGAATCAGATGATCAAGAGGAAGTGAAACAGGGCACAAGGATCATCTGAGACAGTCTACCCCCTGCTTGCACCACATATTTGTCATTGAATCTTCAAAGTGCTCCTTTTTTGTATGCTAGGTTACTGGCAAGAGGAACTCAAGGATAACATGCAGCAGTCATAGCTTCCAGGTTGATGGAATTCCCACTGTTTTCCTTAGTAGAAGCAGTGGTGCCAAAACCTCTAATCCTGTCAAACCTAAAGATGTGGGGACAGGAAGCACACATTCTGTAAGTAGACCACTGTGAATGATAGAGAGAGGGACAAATCTTACTCCCACCCCTTGATGTCTAGACCTGTTTATTTTAGCTATTGGGGGCACAGCACAGCTGTTTGTTTAGTTCATATACTTGATTTTGGTGGGCAATGTCCCAACTCCAAACAAGCTTTTGTCTTGAGTTATCACCTTAGTAGTTGAGCCTTTAGTAAGCAATTCCATTGTTCCAGTAGGCTGGCTGCTTCCAGGTGTTGTACTATGAGGTAGAAGTAATGGATCCCTCACTCGTACATCGATTGTTGCACATCCTTCCCTGTAAAATGGGTCTCTTGGTTTATGTGGGAATCTTATGACAGTAAATCAAGCATTCTATATGCCCTTGAATAGTGGTGCTGACAGAGACGTGGCAGACAGGAAAATTAAAGCCATATGGGAGTGAGTATTAATTGCAGTAATGATGAATCACTGCCTTCTCCAGGGTGAAAGGGGTCTGATGTAATCAACCTGACATTAAGTGTCTGGCTGATCTCAAGCTTTGCTACTTTATCAAGGGCTTTGTATCAGGTTGTTAACACTTTGACAGGTTGGGTGTTCAGTAACAGCAGCTAGCTTAGCTTTGGTGAGTGGGAGTCCATACCGCTGGGAACATGCATAGCCTCTATTCCTGCCACCATGGTGATTCTATTCTTGACCCCATTGTGAAAGCATAGGGGTGGTAGAGGAAGGAGGCTGGCTGAGGATGAGTCACAGGATGAGTCAGCCTCATTGTTGAGTGTTTCCCCTGACTTGGATGCTCTCTGGTGGGCAGTAGCATGAGATCTGTTTCCACTTTGTACCCACTTCAAGTGGGTCCATTATGTGCTTCTTTCCTAGACCTTTTTTTCTCTTTAATTTTCCAAATTTGCTCCTTCCAGGCCCTGACCAACAAACCAACCCATTTTCCAATACTCAGGAGTCTATATATATCTTTCTCATGCTACTTTTTTACTACATAAAAAGTAAAAAATCATACACACTGCTCCCAGCTTTGTCTTTGGAAGGATTATCCCTCACAACTAACATTCAGGGCCATCCCCCAGAAGGACTATATTATAGTAGCAGTCCATTTTTAGTTTGTTCCAACATATTGTGCTGACTCAGCTATGAACCAGGTCCCAAGATTTTTCCTCTTCCATCAGCTGGCTTTGGGAATACTTCCCATCCCTCAACAAGATGTTAGGTTTAGGCATTGATGCAGCAGAAGTAAGTGATAACAGGAATCAGAAGTCCTGTTAATGTAGGTGTTTTGTACCCTCTGACTTTTCTTAGTCCTGATTTTGTGCCATTTCCATAGTATGATAGGTTACTGCTGCACTTGTCTGACTCTGTAACTTGGTAGATATGAAAATACCAATTCGTAATGGGCTACAACACGTACATAGCCATTTGGAGGGATTTAATCTCTACTAGAGCTTAATAACAGCCAGGACTACTTTACAAAATGTGTAGTTTCTGCCACAGAAGACAGTCTTGCTCCAAAATCTGAAGTGTCTCCCTACTGTAGCTTTTGTTTATCATTTTCCAAAGATCTCACACTTGTGCTCACCATGGTTCCATGTATTTACTATGAATACCCCTGGTGCCATCTAATTTGTTGGATTATATAGTCTGGAGGGTAGGGCATCTTGTACTGCAGACTTGACTTATTGCTGAGCTTTCTTTCTGGTCTGGGATCCATTAGAATTTGTCAGTCTTCCAACTGTCCAACAAATAAATCAGAGTGGTATTTCTAAGAGCAGTATGTGCTGTCTCCAAAATTCAAGTACTATGTCTTTTTCTTAGTGATAGGGCATGCAAGATGCAACAATTTTTCCTTTATTTTAAAGGGGATATCCTGACATGCTCCAGATTATTGAACTCCTAAACACTTTATTAAATAAGATAAAGCAAGTATAGTAAGATGTTAATTATAGAATCTAGGTGTTGATATTCAAGGATTTGCTGTAAAATTATTTCAACTTTTTTATGTGTTTGAAAATTTTCATAATAAAACATTGAAAAAACATTTTTTATTTATCATAAGAAAACCTTACTAATGTGTCGGGTCCCTGAATCTTTATAGGGTTTCTCGTCTACCTTGTGATATGCATGTGTCTAAATAGAAGAGCCAGAGTACTTACCAGTTGTGGCTCACCAGCCTAATTAGTATAACCTCATTAAGTGAACTAGTGTGATGCTCTATGGAATATCAAGATGATCAAAGTTCTTCTGGAGTTGATTGTAACAGAGTAGGAGGGTTAATATATAGCCCTATGACAAGACCAGGAATGTGTACTCTTATCCTTTTCATATGAATGTGAAATGCTTGTGATCGTCCTTCAGGATGAGATTGAATAAAACACATTGGCTCAATGAACACTAAGTGCCAAAGGCTATGTTTACCTGTTCCAGGAAAGATACCACATCCAGCAAAGCAACTGAGATTGTGGCTTCCACTTGGTTAAGTTTGAGTAGTCTACTGTTATCATTCACATTTCATTTGCATTTTGCATGGGCCAAACAGATTAATTTCTTGGGGACGTGAAAAGGCTGACCTCCCCTGCCTTTTTTGTTTGTGTGTTTCTGAACACAACAGTTTTACTATTCACTTAATGACAACTGGTAATCATCAAATTAGCAAAGGTTATCTGCAAAAGTTATTACATTATCTGTGCTGTCATTTCTTGTGGTTGATCAAATATCTAGAGTCCCAGACATTTCCTACATAAAATATATCATATTAATCAGACTTGGTTTACCACCAGTCTTTATAAAACCAGACCTAGAGAAAGAACTAGGTCTGGAGACACATGTATGATCTTAATATAGCAAATGTTCCCCTGCTTTAAAAAAATCTTTGAAAAGACTGTTTAAGAGCAGTTTTAGGTTCACAGCAAAATTAAGCAGACAATATGGAGGTGTCCTACCTATACACCTCCTGCCCCTACACATGCACAGCCTACCCCATTATCAACATCCCCCACCAGAGTGGTACTTTTGTTATAATCAATGAATCTACATTGGCACATTATTATACAAAGCCCATAGTTTACATTAGGATTCACTCATTGTGAACATTTTATAGGTTTTGATAATGTAGGATGACATATTATTTACTATTGTGGTACCATACAGATTAGTTTCAGTGCCCTAAAAATTCTCTGTGCTCAGCCTATCCAACCCTCCCTCCCTGCTGGCACTGGTAACCATTAATATTTTTACTGTCTTCATAGTTTTGTCTTTTCCAGAATGTCCTATAATTGGAATAATATAGAATGTAGCCTTTTCCATATTGTTCTCTTTCCCTTAGTAACATCCATTTATGATTTTTCCATGTCTTTTTATGGCTTGACAACTTATTTCTTTTTAGCACTGATTAATATTTCATAGTTTGGGTTTACCATAGTTTGTTTATCCTTTCACCTATTGAAGAACATCTTGGTTGCTTCCAAGTTTTGGCAACTATGAATAAAGTGTCTATAAATGAATGTTAAGTTTACAATCCATTTTGGTAATTACCAAGGAGTACTATTGCTGCGTGGTAAGTTAAGATATGTTTAGTTTTGTAAGAAACTGTCAAACTGTCTTCCAAAGTGGCTGTATTAATTTGCATTCCTACCAGCAGTGAATGAGAACTTCTGTTGCTCCACATCCTTGCCAGCATTTGGTATTGTCAGTGTTTTTGATTTTTGCCATTCTGATAGGTGTAAGTGATATCTTGTTTTATTTCAATTCCTTAATGACATACGATGTTGGGCATCTTTTCATATGCTTATTTGCCATCTCCATATCTTTTTTGGTAAAATGTCTTTTCAGGTTTTTGCCCATGATTTAATTGAGTTGTTTGGTTTTTTAGTTGTTGAATTTTAAAAGTTCTTTGTATATTTTAGGTAATAGTCCCTTATCAGATATCTTTTTTGTGATATTTTCTTCTAGTCTGTGACTTTTTTTTTCATTCTCTTGACCCTTACCTTCTAAGAGTCATTTATGGTGGCACGAATCTCTTCAATTCCTCCACGGATGTTGCATTACTTCTAATTTACTATCTTAGCCAGGAGATGGGGTGCAGTTGCAGGAGCTTCCACTTGGCCCTGTTTACCATAATGGCTTTTACTCCACATGTTAGGGAACCAGTGAAAGGATTCTAACAGCTTCTAAATGTATGCATTTAGGGATGGGGGAAATTACAAGTGAACACTTGAGTCTATTGGATTCACTGTGAATTGATCTTTAGTTAATTCTTTTAAAATAGTAAATGCACACTTAGGAAAAGAGAACCCTTAGAACTTTGAAGGCCAGGTGGATGTAGACCATGAGCTGTCACTCATACCATAAGACCCAAGATGCCATGATGGCTCTGTGGAATGCTTGGGCTTAAGGATTTCAGGTGATAGTTAAGCGTCAGTTTCTCCCTATAACATGGAAATATTAATTACACCTACTTCATGAAGTTGTAATGAGAATTAAATAAAGAAGATAATGCTGGCATTTAGTATGTTCTCAATTCATGCTGGTTACAGTGCTAATGCTAGAGTTAATGCTGCCTATTTTAAAAATATAGTTTTTAGAACTAGCTCTGTGAGGGAGTGCTGAATAATGTAAGGAGAAGAATGAGATACAGAATAAGAAAGAGAAGCTGAAGGGAAAAGAGAGGAAAAAAATGAAAAAAAAGAATAAAGAGAGAAGAAAAAGGAAGGAAGAGAAAGAGATAAAGAAAAAGAAAAAGAAAAAAAGACAAAAATTAAGAAAAAAAGAAGATTTCAACTATCTGTATGCTATGAACAGAGGTACAGACTTGCCAAATGCTGTTGGCTGTCAAAAGTTTCTCTGAGTATACTATAAGACTGGAATGCATTTCAACAACTAAGCTCAAGTAACGCCGAAGGCTCAGGTTTAGAACCATAGTCATGATTATCTTCAATGCCAGTTATCTATTGCTGCCTAGTAAAAATCATTCCACACCAGACTGGCTTACAAAAAATAATGTATTATTAGTTCTCATATTTCTGGGGATCGACTGTGCTCAGCTGGATGGCTCTTGTTTGGGGTCTTTCATACAGTTGCAGTCAGATACCAACTAGAGTCATCTGAAGTCTTAACTGAGCTGTATGTCCACGATGATTCATTCAAATATCTGGTACTGGTGGTGACTGTCGGCTAGCACCTACAAATGATTTCTTCACTGGCCTTGAGCTTCCTCACTTTATAACGGCTTCAAGGAAGTCTGACTTCTCAGTTGGTGGCTTAGAGCTCCAACAGGGATGAGTAACAAAAAATTTGCACCTACCTTTAATTTACTACACCTGTTCTCAAAAGACAAACCATGTAGGAGACAAGCATGATTTCTGGGTCCACACAAACCAGCAGAAACACTGTTAGAGATCATTGCAAGTGTGGAGTTAAAAAGAGAGCAAAAATTATGATCTTTATCCTGAGGAGACTTAACACCTAGTTAACCTGAAAGGAAAATAAGTGTTATTTAGAAAAAAAACCTTACTTTACTTTTGCATTCTAGAGGAGGAACGAGCATTAGTAATGATACCAGATACTCAGAGGCCACTGGATTTTTGTTGTTAAGCTTGATAGGACTTTTGGGATGAGAAAGATAAGACCTTCTTGGACAAGGCCCAATTAGAAGGTTACCCAGAATGGCTAGGTTTCTCTACATTAAGAAGTTAACATTAATTCTGGATTTTGTGGTAGTGACCAAAAGGCATAGGCCTGAGGAGGTACACTCCAAATTTGCTTGGGATCACATAATTATTTATTAGCAAATAAGCAACTTTTAAGTCCCCCCTCAATACAGGATTCAATACATACTGTTTATAAAAATCAAACCCATAGTATTATTATTTTTGCATGAAGAAATCTATACATGTTTGGTATTTTAAGCACTTATAATTTGTTTAAGAGAATTTGGCTTCTTAGAGTAAATGCCAGATATATGATTCAAATTTTACATGGGGGATTGCATTATTTGTTTAGACTTAAAATTTTATGTTTGATTTATGACATTTGCATGATTTCCTTAAACACTTTTGAAGAGTTTATGAAGTCAGAAAATATATTTAAAGGAAAAGTGAATATATTGAACTTATAAAAACAGCTAAGAATATTTTAAGGCATTTAAATCTGTTAATGGGTCAAATATTAATAGAAGGTCTTTAAAAATGTTTGCTTAAATGTGTTAGGCGTATAAGATTTGTGGGGTAAATTTAAAAGAGTAAGGAAGTTTTGATTTTGTAATCATAATGAACTGAATATTAATTTTTATTTTTTTAAAGATTTTATTTATTTACTTGAGAGAGAGAGAGAGTGCACAGATTGAGAGAGAAAGAGAGAGCGCTGAGCAGGGAGCCCGATGCCGGGCTCAATCCCAGGACCCCAGAATCATGACCTGAGCCGAAGTCAGACACTTAACTGACTGAGCCACCCAGGCACCCCTATATTAACTTTTATACCAAAGTAAACCACTGAATAGTATTGTCTGTGCACAAAAGTTACCCTGAAGTACATTAAAAAAGCTCACATTTAAAAGTATTCATCCTTTGAGTTGATAATTCTAGCATATGGGATATCCACTTATCAGTAGGCTGCTTTTCAACTGTTGAATCACAGACCTGTACCTCTGAAACAAATAATACATTATATGTTAAAAAAAAAAAAGAAGAAGAAGAAGATAGCAGGAGGGGAAGAATGAAGGGGGGGAAATCGGAGGGGGAGATGAACCATGAGAGACGATGGACTCTGAAAAACAAACTGAGGGTTCTAGAGGGGAGGGGGGTGGGGGGATGGGTTAGCCTGGTGATGGGTATTAAAGAGGGCACATTCTGCATGGAGCACTGGGTGTTATACGCAAATAATGAATCATGGAACACTACATCAAAAACTAATGATGTAATGTATGGTGATTAACATAACATAATAATAAAAAAAATAGGCTGCTTTTCAGACATTTTGAAATTGTGAAGATATCTGAGTAGGTTCGGTCAAAAGAGCCACATTGGCTTTTAGACATCATCTGATTCTTCTCTCCTGGTCTTTTGATTCTGTGATAATTCCCTGGATGATGATGTCTTTCCCAAGTAACGAGTAATTGTGATGAATATGTCAACTTTTTAAAGTTAGACTTTCTAACGCTCATGGATAAAACATTACACTTCTTGTTTTCTCTCTTCTCAGAAGCAGCTGAACAGACCAAGTTTAAAGTTTATCTGAATGAGGAACAAAGACTGGAAAGCTTTAGGCTGAAGGGATGTGTCCAAAACCTTGGGAACTGGTGAAGAAGGGGGATTACAGTCAAAGTCTGTATGTAACCTTAACTACAGTGTTAACTAAGAAAATCATTATAGCAACACAGGTTGGCGTGTTTATAGCTACTTTTCTTTAACAAAAGATTAGAAAATAAAGGAGAAAGGGAAGTGGATGAGACATTCCTGTGATCACACAGCCTAAAACAGTAGACTTCAAAGCTTCCGAAGCAACCATTCTTGTAATCCAGTGCTTAAGTCTCCCTAAGTACCAACTGGCAAGGTAGATCGGAACGGCTTAAATATTTATTAGGATTCCGGATAGGAAACTTTCAATAGAGGCAATGACCATTGACATACATGGGGGTAAAGATTTTATTTTTCCCATTATTTTTAGTTAAAAAAATCTTTATTTTGAAGAATGAACAACAAATTTTAAGAATACTGATCATTTGTTAGTCTCATGAGTTTTACAAATTTCGTCCACCCACTTATTTACTTATTTTTTCATTTGGCAAATATCCACAGGCCTCACTGTGTGCAGTGTTCTGCTTGGAGTTTCAGGGGCAGAATGAGATTAGTGGCATTAGAAGCCATTAGAAGTGACTGGTATTCAGTTGGCCTGTCCATTCCGAAGTTCCTCTCAGATACAGCCTTGGTTTAAACTGCTTCCTTAGCCCTTCTTAATGAGCACTGGGAAGATTTAGGAGCTTGCTGCTATTGACTTGGTGAGATGTGAGCCTGGACCTATAGAAAGTCTTCTGCTCCTGTTGTGTGGACTAAGCCGTACAATCAGCATGGGTTTCTCTTCCTGGTGGAGTCTGTGACTGCACTGAGATCCTACCTGAGGACTGTTGCTCTGCTTAGCTCTTTCCAGCATCTTTCCCATAGGTCTTATCTCACTTACTTTAGCCCCAGATGATGGATGGGAAGGGATGAAAGAGAGAAGGAAGAAGAGGACAGAAATACTAGAATTATGTTGCTCTTCCAGCCCAACTTCAGACTGGCCCATTGCCTGATGGTTATGCTGTTTCAGCCCACGCCCATCTAGTACCCTCCTGTACCATTGTTTTTCAGGTTCTCTGGTGGCTCTATCCTATCCTATCCTATCCTATCCTATCCTATCCTATCATCTCATCCTATCCTATCCTTCCCTATCCTATCCTTATGGAACTGCCATTTCCATCCTTAGATCTCTCTTTCCAGTGCCACTGAAGTCTGGCTCCTCCTCTCAATAGTGTTCTTGAGAATTTTACCTGTCTGGGATATTATCTCAATAGGCTTTGTAAACTAGTTGTGACCAAAACATTGAAACCATAATACCACCTTACTTTTGAATAGCATTTTGAAATTTACACAGTTCCATTTAAAGTAGTCCTACTTGTTAGGGGCACCTGGGTGGCTCAGTCAGTTAAGCATCTGACTCTTGGTTTCAGCTCAGGTCATGATCTCAGAGTTGTGAGATTGAGCCTTGCATCAGGCTCCACATTCAGCTCCGAGTCTGCTTGAGAGTCTCTCCCTCTGCACCTCCTCCCCAAATAAATAAATAAAATCTTAGAAAGAAAATAAAGTAGTCCTACTTGTTAGATCATAGGGATGATTGTTACCTCTTTCATTAAAATTCACATTTTCATAAAGATAAAACATAGTGGGGAGAATTTGCAGCAACTGAATTTACCCAATAAGGTATAAATTGATATTTATAAATATATAAAAACTGTATTAGCTATGTCATCGCTTGTGTCTTACAAGCCAATGTTGCCAGTATAGAAACTAACACTTGAGAGAAGTGAGCAATTTTTGGAAGCTTCACCAATTCAATAAAAATTCATTATACTAAGAGGCATTTTACAGAAAGTGAAATATAAAAAGCCAAGATACATATGAAAAAGTAGTCAAACATATTAGTAATCAAAGAAATGTAAATCATAACAATGAAATACCACTTTCAAGCTATCAGATTGGCAAAGATATGAAATAATGGTTAATAACAAGAGTGTCTAATGTAAACTGCTAAAATATGGGCTTGGGCACATTTCTGAAGAGCAATTTGGCAACATATTGTTTTAAAAATAGACATATCCTTAACACATCAATTCTACTTCTAGGAATATATTCTAAGAAATAATCAAGTATGTATAAAAAGGGTGTTCATTACATCCTTTAACATCCTATGACATTGTTTATAATATGAAAAAATATAAGCAACAAATGTTCAAAAATAGGAGCTTGATGAAGTAAATGATAATGCAGTCCTCAGAAAGGCTATTGTAGAGCAGTTAATGATATGGATAGATGATATGATGTATTTTAAGTAAAAGAAAAATGTTTCAAAATATTATGTACCATATCATCCCATTTTAATTCTATGTGCATGAGATGTGAATGGACTAAATACCAGAGGGATATGTGCCAAAATATTAATAATGGCTATCACTGAACGGTTTAATTATAGGATATCTAATTCTTCCCTTTAGTTATTTTTATGCTCTAAATCTCCCTATTCCCTTCATAAATAATAAAAAAAAGATTAAAAATCATTATAAATAGAGAAAAAAGTAATTATCCTAATGATTACCTGTGTGATTTAAGGCAACAGGTCTGAAACATTTTGCTCTCAGGACCCCTTGATACACTCCTAAAAATTATTAAGGAATCCAAAGAGCTTTTATTTATGTGAGTTCTATATATTTATATTTATTGTAATAGAAATTAAAACAGAAATTTGGAAAATATATGTGAATTAATTAACTTAAAATAATAATAAATCCCTTGAATGTTAATGTATTTTTATGAAAAAAGTACTATATTTTTCTAAAGTAAAGACATTTAGTGAGCAGATTTACACTGTTCCACATTTTTCAAGTCTCTTTAATATCTGACTTCACAGTAGATGGCTAGATTTTCATATGCTTCCACATTTTATCTACTGTGGTATCACATGCTATGAAACTCCACTGTACATTCATGAAAGGACGAGAGTAAAAAGGCAAATAAAATCAGGCATTTATTGCCGTAATGAAAATAACATTTATGCAAAAATTGTTTGGATCTTGTAGACCTTCTAAGAGGGTTTCGGAACCTTCTGGGATCCCCAGACCACACTTTTAAGAATGACCAGTTTAAAGTATTGCAGCTAGGTGGTATGAAGAAATTAATTGTAATGAAAAGACAGCAACTTCAAACGTTTGTTGCGTGCCAAGAACCATGCTGATGGTTTATGAATACAATCTTATTTAATCCTGACCACAACCATAAGAGCTAATTACCATCATAAGCTTCATGTTACAAGTGAGGAAACTGAGGCAAGAGGAGGCCAAGCAACTTGATTATCGCTTCCAGGGCATTTGTCTCCAGTGCTGGTCCTCTTGACCATTACCTACTGAGAGTGCCTATTATCACCTCACGCCGTCCTGAAGAAAGATGGGCACATGCTGGAGAACTCTGCAATGGCACCTCACGACTGGGCTCTACAGTACCTGGAAGATGTGCTTATTTATCAGAAAAAGCCCAATCTTACATGCCGTGGAATGCAAAAAGGTGAAATTCAGAGGATATTGGAAAACATTCTTTCAGAAAAAGCCCAATCTTACATGCCGTGGAATGCAAAAAGGTGAAATTCAGAGGATATTGGAAAACAAGTTTAGTGCATTGTCACCTTTTAGATCATAGGGTCAGCCTCAGATGGGAGCAGAGATCTCTCTTCCTTTGGCCTCCTTGCTGCCTGCCTTTCCCCCCATGTCTCTCCTGGCTGTGGGGTTCCTGCCCCTGTTCTTTGTATCAGGCCAACCTAGTGGAGCTGTTCACTCTCGGCTATTCATTCTGGAGAGCAGAAGTGAGCTATTAGGTTTTGCAGAGAGGAACACCCACCAAAGAAGCAAACCTCTCTCTTGCTAACGTTGAGCCACTTTCCCAGCGTCACTTCAATGCATTGGTATGCTACCTAAAAGCACAAGCCCAATGAATTCGAAAAGCCAAATTTACTTGAAAGTTAACTAAGTTCAAAAGATAACTTATTTTAATATCTGAAATGATTTCTTTTCATGTGATAGTTTATCTGTCATCTGTACTTCCAAGTGACTACTTTTAGGCCATCTTTTAAAAATGTGCAGTGATTGCTCATTTTTATGACTGTGAATATATGGAGGAGTTGGATACATCTGCAAAACCTTTTGTGGGCATATAAGAAAACATGTGGTCTAGACTTCTACTCTTTTTTTTTAAGATTTTATTTTTAAGTAATCTCTACTTCCCAAGTGGGGCTTGAACTTACAACCCCAAGATCAAGAGTCACACACTCTACCGACTGAGGCAGCCAGGCGCCCCTAGACTTCTACTTCTCCTCCATCTCTGGTTTTAGTCACCTTGAAATAGGCTTCTCTATTAGTCCAAGTTATTCTACTAGTAATTACCTTCTTTGCTCTCCTCTAAAGCCTGAAGACTTAGCTGCCATGTACTTCTATTAGTTTTTTTTTTCTTAGGATATTAACTCTTGGACTTTAGGAAGCATGCTTCTGATCTTTTCTCTCCTTCTCTTCCATACACACACATGTTTCAGAAGGGCGAGGAGAGTGTTTTATTCATTTCTATAACATTTGTGCCTAGTGGTGCCTGGCATGTAGCGATATATTGAATAAAAACATGTTGAATTGACCCTGATAGAAATAATTCTTAAAATTCCTTTCTTGTTTTCTTTCTTTTCTTCCTTCCTTATTTCATCATACAATAAAAACTTACTAAATTCTTCTTACAAGCCAGACACCATGCCAAGCAAGTACCAAGTTATATATTTTATCCTGCCTGATTTCAAGAAACTCACAGTGAGCAAAACTGCAGTTGAAAAGGTAGGTAGTGTTCCTACCTTTTGGGTTTTCAAAGTAATTTGCGGAGATTAGATCAAGATAACATCCTAAGCCAAAATGCCACAAAATGACCAAAACAATGTTGTTGAGTGAGAAATCAGTAACTGTACTGAGAATTAAGAAAGAGGGCTAATAACAGACTAAAAATCTCAAGGAACTCCGAAGTGTTAAAACCAACTATCCAAACAACCGACAAAAAAAGAATTACTTAGGATCGGATCATGGGAGAAATAACCTTCAGAAAGTGTGGCCCAAAACACACACAAAAGAGTGCTTATACCCAGGTGGGAATAATTCTTGGGGAGGCAAAGCTCAGAGTTGGTGGTTACAAGACGGAAGGGTCCCTAGGCACACATGCAGTGTGTAGACGGCGACTCCGCTGTTGCTGCAGGAAGTCCCTCCCCCTTCCCTCTCCCACCTGTGCTGATCACAGGCAGCTGCTGAGCTGGCCCATAGGCGAAAGTGAGAAGGCTCTGGAGCCAGAAGGGCAGTGTATTGCCCCAGGCAGGTGCTCCTCCACCCCCAACAGTGCTGGAAGGCCTCCACACTCAAAAAACAAGATACCAGTTGGCTTCCGCAGTACATCCCATCTTTCTCCCACAATCACTGAGGATGGCTTAGAGAAAACACAGCAGGCAGGTGTACAGGGATTTTCAAGGATCATCCCACATTCCTGGAGTAATAAGACAAACAGAAGAAGAATTTAAAAATAAGTACAATTAATATCTGTGAATGCTGAGAGATTATTATATCAATCAAAAATAAACAAGGAGAGATTTGGGAAATTAAATATTTGTCACAAAAGACTAATATCCTCAATATATTAAGAGTTCTTTTCTTTTAAAAAAACAAAAATACAATAGGAAAATTGGCAAGGATAAGAGGATATAAATGATTCTTAAATATTTGACTATACCCTCTGCCTCACTTATGGCAAGAAAATTGCAAACTAGAAGTGCAATTAGATAATATTTTCGCCTATAAGATTAATAAAGTTTGAATGCTTTGATAACACTTTGATTTGGTGAAAGTGTGAGAAAACAAGCTCCCATATGTTGCTGGTGAGAGTAAAATCAGCATAATCTATATGAAGACCAGTTGGAACAGTTAGGCTGCAAATCAAGTTATAAAATGCCCTGGAGCCAGGAGATGCACTTCTAGAAATCTAGATGTGCATGCACGCAAATGAAATTTCACTTGCGTGTCTACAAAAAAAATAATTGCAAACTTTTTTGGATCGGCACAATATTGGAAACAATCAAAATATCTATCAGGGAAAACTGGTTAAATAAATTATAGTACATCCATACAAGGGAGACTCATGCCTTAAAAAGACTGTACAATTCTACATTTGAGAGTTTATCCTACGAATATTCTTGCATATAGGTGATGTACTTGCACAGAGATACTTGCAAAGTGAACAAAACAATTTATGAAAAAGGCTTTTTATTGAAACATTTCTTGTAATTGCAAAAAGCGAGAAATAAACCAAATGTCCATTAATAGCAGATTGATTAAATAAAATATGGTACATTCAAATGAAGAAGTACCTTTCCATTGTCAAAATAAATAGAGAAACTCTATGGGTAAGATGCTGAAAGTTCTCTTCAGATACACTGTTAAGTGAAAAGGCAAGTGTATATTATGCTATTTTTGTGAATAAGGAGGAGGAAAATATACACATTTGTGTTGTACTCGTGCAGAAAAACTCTGGAACATTGCAAGAAAATAAAAATAGTGGTTTTCTGGTTTGGTGCTTGAAACTGGGCAATGGGGGAATAAGAGCTAGAGAGTTTTCACTATATGTCTTAATTTTAAAAAACTGAGCAATATGAATGTATTATCTCTTCAAAAAATTTTAAAGAAAAGCCCAAAAATCAAGCAAGAAAAAGAAATGGCTCCATATGTATTTACATTGAGATGTCCAAAACATATTGCTAAGTAAAAACAAAAGCAAAATAAACAAGCACAAAAGCATAACAGTGTATGGAGTGTGATACTGTTGTGCTTAAAAAAAAGAAAAAAAAGCCTGATTCCAAGGCTGCATATGCACACACTATTTCCGAGAGGATACACAAAAATGAGTACCAGGAGGAAGAGCCAAAAGAGAACTGGCATGGTGGAATAGCTAGGGGATAGAGATGTCAGAAAGACTTTTATTTGACTATATCACTCTTAGAACTTTTTGAATTTTTTTCCTATATGTGTGTATTACCGATTCGAAGAATGAAGTGGTTTTCAAATGACATTACAATAAAAAAATCAACAGATGAGGTGAATAGCATCATTAATGTTTGCTAAGGGATTTCATTTATTTTATTTATTTAGTATGTATGTGTTGGAAATATAAGGGTAAAAACTGAAAAAATTGAAATAGAATGCATAACCTTCAAACCATATAAGAATCTCAATAAAATAAATCTTGCTACTCCCAAGTTAATACAATAATTTTACTCCACCTTTAATCAATAGAACAAAAGGAGACCATGAAGAAAAAAATGCAATCCACAAAAAGCAAACAGAAAATTTAAATTATGATGGCAAGAAGAAGTTCAAGTATATAAGTAATCACAATAAATTTCTAGTAGTAGTAAATTTTTAGTAGTATTTCTACAACTAAAGGACTCTCAGCTTGGGTTGAGAGTTGGAGCCCTGCCTTGGAGCCTGCTTCTCCCTCCCCCCACCCTCGTGCTCTCTCTCTCTCTCGAATTATTTCTCTCTCTCTAATAAATAAATAAAATCTAAAAAAATAAGAGATATCCAAAATTAATTAGATAAATTAGATAAATTAATTAAATTAAAACCAAGGACAAGACATACATGCCAGGTTAATGCTAACTAACCATAAGAGACTCTTTTTTTTTTTTTTTAAATCTTATTTATTTATTCATGAGAGAGAAAGAGGCAGAGGGAGAAGCAGGCTCCCCAAGGAGCAGGGAGCCCGATGCGGGACTCGATCCCAGGACCCCGGGATCATGACCTGAGCCAAAGGCAGCCGCTTAACCATCTGAGCCACCCAGGCGCTCCAGGAGACTCTTTATCACAGAAAACAAACTGAGGGTTGCTGGAGGAGATGGGGGTGGGGGAATGGGGTAACTGGGTCATGCGCATTAAGGAGGGCACGTGATGTAATGAGCACTGGGAGTTATATACAACTGATGAATCACTGAACTCTGCCTCTAAAACTTATAATACACTCTATGTTAATTAATTGAATTTAAATAAATAAAAAAAGAAAAAAGAGGTATCTAAATAATTTAGATAAATTAATTGGATAAATTAATTAGATAAAATCAAAGACAAGTCATACATATCAGCTTAATGCTAAGATAAAATTTAAGTATTGTTAAAGCACCATAAGACAAAATCGTCCCAGAAAAAAAAAGTGTGAAAAGGGACAAAGGCTAGTTTATATTGAGAAAAGGAAAAATCCACAATAATATATAACAGTCATGAACATTATGTATCTAACAACATTAAAGTGTATAAATCAAAAACAGTTAAAAGTACAAAGGAAAAACAATCAGTCTGCAATCACCGTGGGAGACAGCTCCTTAGAAAGAACAATTAGACAAAAACAAGAAAGGATCTAGAGTTTTAAATAACACTATTAGCATGTTTAATACTTAACTTTGTATCCAAAAAACAATGAATACACTGTCTTGTCAAACACATATAGTACAGAAAATTAACCATGTATTATTGGCCTATAAAGAAAATCTCAACTAATTGCAGAAAGCAGAAATCATACGAACCATATTCTCTGAGCACAAAACAATAAAATGAGAAACTATTAAGAATAGAAAAAAAAAGCACCTATCCATTTAGAACATATAAACAATTCTGCAAAGTCAATTAAAAGAAAACAGCAAAAACCTGACGTTTCCCTGGGATTGCAGGGCTGACTTCATTGTACCGGTACATTGTGAAGCCAAGGGAGGTTGGAAGCTTGTTTGAGACTGCTGTGGTTGCAGGGAGTAGTGCCAAACATAAACCTTCCTTGGGGTTGTACATGTTGATTCCAGTAAGGTTAATTTGTGGGAAATATTAGAGAATAGGACACTGAGAATTTTGTCCTATCTGGAAAAGTTGCAGCCAAATGCATGTTAAAATTAAATTGTTGAAATAATGATATGGTTTTAAAAAAGGTGATAGAGCTATACATGGGTCTATATTTACATTTGGAGGAATAAAACATTACAACGTTAACCTTATTCTTATATATTGCCCTTCCCAAAGTTAGGGAGAAGCACATACCCATCTTAGGAAATCATTGGAATGAAAGAAAAATCTCCAGGTAGATAATGGCATCTTCCTATAATAGATGGCACTGCCAGTTAATCTGGAATATTCTCCTGAAACTCTAGAACAGGGATTCAGTAAAACAGTTCAACATTGCTTAATGAGAAAGGCCTAGATCAATGACAGACCCCGACGTCTGAACACAAAGTCTACCAGAGGCTAGCACATCTTTTGGAATGTTAGATCTGGAGGGGCCCTTATAGAAAAAATTGTTCAATTTCATCAGTGTCATCACCAATTTTATAGTGAGACACCAGAATTGGGGTTTTCTTTTTCCCAGACAGGATTTCTTCTATACTTCCCATTCCTGCTTAATGTGTCTTTCAATTTTTTTCATTCTGAATCATAACAGCTTAATGAATCAAACATCCCTTAACTAAAATACTCTGAGAAGTTTTACTGATTAGTGGTTTACACCTTTAAAAGTAAATCAGAAAATGAAATGTGACTGTCTCTCAGACAATGTGTACTTTGTAAACCCTGGAAATCAGGAAGGTTGTATAATTGGCACCTTTCCCGAGTTTAACCAGTCAGGGCCAATTAAGGGGATTCACCAGTGTTAATTTTTCAAGCAGTAAAGAACCTCAAGACATGAAAATGCATATGGTAAGCTAGAGCAAAGAAAGCAGCTTTTTGCTCAGTCTGATACTGCTCCAGGCCTGGGACATGACACTTGTGATCTCCCTTTCTTATCTGATTACAAAGGATGATAAAAAAGACAGGAACGTCTTTTAACTGCAGGGGACATTTCAACTCTTCAAGGGAGGAACCAATAACATAGTAGTTGTGAATGGACACATACAAGGGTTTTTTTTGTTTGTTTATTTGTTTGGTTTTTTTTTTGGTTGTTGTTTTGTTTTATTTTGTTTTGTTTCTTTCACTGTTTTCTCCCTGAGGCAACCCTGCCCCATCAGAGATGCGCATAGAACAAGGTGGTTTTTTTTTTTTTTTTAGCAGAAGGTGAATTTTAACCATATATATGTTTTAGTCTTGCAATGATATTAATTATAAAAATGTAGTTCATTAAGTAAGATCTACCTCCAGTATTAATTTTAATGCATTCGCTTTCCCTCTGAAACCTTCTAACCACATCCTCTGTGGGACAGCACAGCATATTAGAAAAGAATTATTGAACATTTTTCTTTACATTTAAAAAAAATCCCTAGGGACTTAAAAAAAAAAAACCTAATGGGAAAGTTGGATTCTGCTAGGTTTTTTAGGGTTGTTTTTTAACTTTCGAAAAAGAGATTGTTCTGTACAAATTGCTCCACAATGAAAATTGCTAGACAACTAGGGTTCCCGTTTTGTTTTTTTTTTAATATCACAAGTCAAATGGACTTATAGGTACTTTGAATATAATACAGGGACTTTTTTTCTTTCTTTTTTTTTTTTTTTTTTTTTTTACAATATCAAACTGTAAATACTTATTGCCTTCTAGATACAATTAAAAATATTGTATCTTTAGTTTTCTCTCTTCTAAAAAGAAGCAGCCTGATAGTTATATAGTTCTATTTTATGTCTCTCTTTCAAATAGAGCTGGCCTAAATCAATTTCTACAAAAGTAGGGCCACAAGAAAAAGTGATATCTTTAAACAGGTGGCATTTTTAGAGTAAAAAATGCACACGATTTAGAGATAAAAGACTTGGCATTAAATTCTGGCTTGTCCACTATGTATGTAATTTAGAGCACATTACTTACATCAGTTCTTTGATATAAATTGAGGGCAATAATACTTAATTCATTATGTTGTTGTAGGGATTAAAGAAATCGACTGGACTATGATTTTCTTGAAATTTGAGATTTACATTTTATTCACATTTTTCGTTTGATTTTTATTAATCATGTCCCTTGGCCCACTCTTCTAAGTGGTGACTAGATTGTCAGGGACTAAAATGTTAATTTTAATGTGTTTACTTTTCCTTCGAAACCTTCCAATCATATTCTCTGTGATTTTATCACTGACGATTTTCCTTTTAGACATATGGAGATCATATAAATATATGGCTTAATATTAAGTTAGTGACCCTTGCTAGTGAAGATGTTCTAAACCTGCATCTACTTTTTGCAATTACTTCTTTGATGTCACCTTCTATCACTCTGCTCTGTGCTCACTCTGCTCCAGCCAGACAGGCCTCCTTAGTGTGCCTTTGGGCCTTTGCACCTGCTGACTCAAACACTGTTTCCTAGATCCCCATGCATCTCGCCCCTTCAATACCTTCTCTTTTCAGCTCAGGTCTCAGCAAGATCGCTGTTCCCCGCTTTATAAAGTAGCATCCTCAGTCCTTGTCATCCATGCCCCCTTCCAAGCCCTATCTTATTTACCTTATTCACTTTTTCCCATGGTGCTATGACCAATTGGAAAAACCCATCCATCCATCCATCCATCCATCCATTCATTCATTCATCCATTGCTAATCGTCTGTCTTCCTTCATTAGAATAAAGCTTTGTTGGGCCTGTGGTTTTGTTTTGTTCTTGCACTTGATTCTCAATAAATATTTGCTGAATGATTAAATGATTTAATAAACGAATTAGTGCACACAGAGAGGATTCAGAAACCCTTCCTCCTTTACTCCAGACCAAGATAGGACTCATTACCATAATTCCAGGCCAGAGTGTAAATATCTTCATTCAAATGTTCAGTGTCTCTTCCTATTATTTGTTTCAACATCTGTCTTTTCTATTGTATTATAGAGTCCTCAGGAGTTGATGATCCTGTTGTATTTCTGTCTGTGTCTTTTCCTTTCATTCTCCACTCATTCTCTTAGTGCTGGCTAGCACACAGTAGGCTTTTCCACTTTAATTAAACAGGACAAACTGATACAACCCAGCATAGCTTTTGGAGTTGTCTAGCCTAATCAAGGAATGTCACAGGACTGTGATGTTAAATTTGATATGGTTATACTATATATACTATACATTTTTTCAAGGATTAAAAAGAAATCAGTTGCGGGTGTTTCTGTTCTTGCTCATAGAGATATCTCAATAAGGCTCCATTTCCCAATGCTGCTGCTCAGCCCCAGCCACTGTAAAGATAGAGCTTCCAAGACTCCTGCAGAAGAAAAGCTTCTGAATGTCAGCACTAAAAAGTTGGTGGGATCTGTGTTTAGCTTTCTTTAAAAAGCAATTCTGAGAGGAAAAAATTTTTTGATTAGCCATTATGAGCCACCCTTTCTCAAGTGAGATTCTGTGAAGAAGTGTTTAAATGTTAGCTTCATTTTTGTAAACGTATGCACACTAGCTCTTTCATAGAACCAGAATGATTTTCCTGGATCAAAGATTTGCTTGAAAAATCACTCTTTCATTAATGGTGAAGTGTCTATTTTGTTACAGTGAAATTCTAAGAATTCACTGTAGAAATTAATAGATACATTAAAAAAAATCGAATGCATTGTGCTTCCTATATAAAGATGATGCTTTGGACCTGGCATCAATGTCTTTGGCACTTTGAGCTATTTTCTCAACCATGGGGATTAGAGCCTCATGTGAAAGATGACTGTCTGGGGCTGGGGTACGGGCTCTGGTCTTCCTGAAGTGTAGATAAGTTTGAATTTAATTGCTGGAGGCATGCCTGAGAGACATTCAGGACAACTGCTCCTTGTCGGTGTGGAACAGATTAGAAATCAACTTGTCTGTGTTTTACTCCCAACTCTTGCCACTTTCTAGTTATGCTTGACATTTATTCTTTCTGGATCTCATCCCTACAGAAAAAGTATTTTTTTTTTATTTTTTTTATTTTTAAATTTTTTTTTTTTTTTTTTTTTAAGATTTTATTTATTTGCGAGAGAGAGAATGAGAGACAGAGAGCATGAGAGGGAGGAGGGTCAGAGGGAGAAGCAGACTCCCTGCCGAGCAGGGAGCCCGATGTGGGACTCGATCCCGGGACTCCAGGATCATGACCTGAGCCGAAGGCAGTCGCTTAACCAACTGAGCCACCCAGGCGCCCCCAGAAAAAGTATTTTTAAAAGTCCAGGATCTGAAACCTTTCAACAGTCTTCATGCTTTGGGGTTTTGGACTCTCTGGTCCACTCTATAATCTATACCTATAAGTCTCCAACTTCCAATATGCCTTACCTAGAAGATTAAATGGTGGTTTTGTCATGATGAAAGTAATACCTTAAGAGTGTGCATAGGGGGTCCCACAATTTTATAGGTCAGTTTACTGAAAGTGCCTATGTGCTTGACTTGTTTGCTTTTACTCTAAAGAAAGGCTAGATAATAACTTGCTGGATCAAGCAGCAAACAGCGACTGTAACAGGATCCTCTTCCTGTTGACAGAAGGTCAACGCAGCTGTTCTCGGTGTACTGACTGACATTTCTGTTCCGAGGAATAATTAGGTATCTTTATACCTTTGCTTGTTTCATCAGGAACATCCATTATTGACTGAGGCAGCAGAGGTGGAGGCCACACCAGAAGGATGGGACATGCTTCCAGTGACATTATCTGGTGTATCGACAATTTTGCTATCTGTTCCTCATCATTTGCAACAATTCTTGTGTGTGTGTGCGTGTTTTAAAGGGGAATGAGAAGTGAAGGACCACATTATTTCTTCAGAGTCTTGGATTTTTATTTTCTTTTAATGAGTCAAGGGAACTTAGACTTGAGCCTGGAGGCCATTTTAGATGGCCTCTATACAAAGTCTTTAAGTGACTTCAATTTTTCAGAAAGGCAAAATGCAGTTTGGAGTCTACTTCATGCCTTAAATCAATTGGTTCAATTTATCTCCCTGCCCGAGCACACCAATATCCATATGGTTATTTTGGTAAACTTACTCTTATAGTAGTGCCTAGTGAAACTGATACCCTGATATCTCATCAGTAAATCTCTAAGGTGGAGATAAGGAACTTTAATGATTCACTAAACATGTCAGGTACCAGACGAATCCAGGAATGTGATACCTAACTGCACTCTGTCACCCAGGACAGACACCTGGTCATCATCCTTGACACTTTCCTCTCCTTTACTCCCCACGACCAAATAATCCCCAAGTCCTGTTGACTTGGACTCACTCACTGTTATCATCTGGGTCTTAACCCCTAATCTCCTAGTCTCAATGCACGCGCTATTAATCTTCCAAACCAAATTAAAAATTAAACTTCTGAAGTGCAAAACTGTTTCTGTCACTGCACTATTTCAAGTCACTAAGTCAATTGTTACTGCTTTCAGAGAATATGCCTGGCACAGAATAGGTACTCAATACATGCTCATTAAGTGAAGGAAAGAATGAATCCATTAAGCCAGGATCCTTAGCATGACCAGTAAAACCACCACTTCTATGCTATGCATTCCACCAATGGTATGTAAGGGAGTATTTAAGTAGTTCACTGACAAATATATTTACTTCAGTGGTTATATATTTATTTTTTATGAGTTAGGTTACTAATTTTCCACATACAGATATGATATAAAATGTACTTTTGGCATAAATATCTTAGGTTGTAAGAGTGAGTTCATTTAAAGAAGGAATATCAGTTATGGGCAGTGTAAACGAAACAGGGCTAAGACCAACATTAAGCTAGCACAACAATCATCATTGTAGTAACTTGCCTCCATATTTGTTTCTCCTATTGGACCATGAACTCATCTAGAGCAGTGATAGCCCTTTTACAGTGCTGGCCACATGGAAAAATAAACTATTATTTGAGTGAACGAAGTTAGGCAAATTCAGTTTGGGTAGTGCCAGGACAAGGGCCTGGGTTAATGAATGGTAATTGCTAGGATGATGTTGAGACAGAACGACAGTGTTAATAAAGATAGCATCTTTAATATTCCACCTTTGTAATGTTTCAGTGACTATTTAGGCATGAGTTTTGGAGGGAAAAAGTTTCAAAACACATTTTCTAGGCAGTGTCTACATAACACCCAAAGGTTTAAGTGCAAAGTGAAAAATTCAGTCAATTATTTGGATGGTTAGCTTTCACAGAACCAAACATTCAAATCATAGAAACCATTTAGAAGACTGAATCTTTAGCTTCCATCATAGCCTTCCTCTTCTGTTCTCTCAAAAGTTGTTCTCTGAAGTAATAGCGTTAAATTCTATAGATTAGGTTAAAAATGAAAGCACAAAGATGCAGACAAGATGCTTTTCAATGTGTTTTTATTTATGATTCTATGGCCCTGGGTTTCATTTGCTTTCACTGGTATTTTTTTCCCTTTTTAAAATTCATTTAGACTTGTAGAGTACAAGAGTTTAGGGGATCTCAATGATGGTCTGACCTCATTCAGGCAATAAAAACATGAGCTGAGAGATGCTAACACGCCCAGGTCTTAAGGTCAAATTAAGCATAGTTGAGAATAGAAGCCACATCTCCTGGCACCCAGGCTGTGCTTCCCTCTGGAGAATGCTGCCACTCTTTCCGTTAGCATCCTTCCTCCCCATCCCTATAATTCCTCTGTCTGCACTGATCTCCTCCCTTAAGTGGCTAGTCTTTAATTTTTTTGCCTTATTATATGAGTTAACTAAGGTAGGGATGTATAGAGCCTTGAATATATATTTTTTTTCATTAATGGTCCATTTCTGTAAGCAAGTCACTTCCCAGAATCTGTTCAGCAGGTCACCTCGTTGTCTGATGACATGTATTTTCCTAGTGCAAAATTTGCCAAAAAGTAGGTCTTTCTGGCACCCTTACCCATAGGGATTGAATCAGTGAATGAGTAAAATATGAGACAGACCTTTGCAGTTAAAAGGGAGTCTTAGTAGGCACCTCCATCAATTTGTGGAAGGTGCTAGGAAGAGTCCTAATAGAGTTCTCGTTGCATAGACTATAAGAATCACATTTTTAAAAGATCCTCAAGTGCTTTGGTAATATAATTCATTTTTGGATTTGTTAAGAAAACTGCCTTCAGAAATATTTCATGGTTTAGGTTAAAACATTTGTTTCCATAAAAGAATTCTAGATGACATACTTCAAATTGAATATCACTGAAGTGAGTGCAAGGTCCCAATGGTGTTAAGTGGACAGCAGGTTCCGTATCTAGAACTCTTCTTGACTGGGTAACTTGGACCCTCATGTAAACTGGATGTTTTACTGGGGGCCTGTTAAGCAGCTGACCCCAGCTTTCTGGGTTTACTCTGCTTTTCCATCTGCTTTACCTGTTCTCTATTTCTGAATAATTTATTTTGCCGTCTGCATAAACAGAACACCTGGCTGAAGGCTAACTCTTACTCCTAAATAATTGAAAGGAAATAACCTCTTTGGTCTTTACTGGAATAACGTAATGACTTTCAAGGACAAAGTCCTTAAATAAATAACTTTTGGGGACATTTCTAGTGTTTTAACTATTGCACTAACAGTTTAAAAGTTAATCTATTTTTTAATTAAAATTGCCTTCTCATTTTTGCTTTTGCTTTCATTTTTTCCCTTATGATACCAGTTCTAACAGCTGCTTTGGCTTTTAAGTTTCTTGCTGGTGTGTTTTGCATATCTTCATGTAGGAGAGCCATTATTGTTTGCAGACGATTATGACTTTTTTGGACCCTAACTGAAAAGTCTCAACTCTTAAATGCCCAGGAGAAATAACAATGACTTCATGTGCGTTTTCCTAGCAGTTTACTTCAGTAACTGCTTAGACCTCTGCTAGAAAATATGCATGGCTTCATGTAAGAAACATTTTATCCTGGATGCCTTCTGCTTTTGCTGAGGTTCTCTTGGTTATGCAATTATTTTTAATGTTTCTTTCACTATGAAAGGAAACTCAGTTGTGGTACAGATTTGTAAGTCGTAGGTAAGCCCTCAAGTTGAACTCCTACAGACTGATTTATTAATAAGAAATCTTATGAACTCTCAGTCATTTAAATTTCAGTAATGACAAGAATAAAATATCTCATATCAAATCTCTACTTAGCTGCTTACTGGTTGCGTGACCTTGGATGATTTACATCGCTATTCTGGGCCTTGGTTTCCTAACCTTAAAATGGGGACAATAATACTTATCCTATAGGCTCTAGTGTATAATACAGCATGTATGGCAATTAGGAGTTGAATAAGTGATATCTTTATTTAGTTTTTATTCAAATTGAATAAAAATTTAAGAATGGGTTATTCTGGATATCTTAAATCAGTAGGATTTAAACAGCTTTTTAAAAAATTAATAATTCTGAAAAAATCTAAAATGGTTTATACCTTTCCTTTTATTGGTATTCAAAATACACCTATCATAATTTTAATTGAAAAATATGGCCATCAGTGCGTACAACAATGATGCGGTGTGTTATATACTACCTGTATAGAATAATTCAGCAATATCCACAGTCTAGTTAAGGTATAGATTCCTGGTTTTTCCTACTTTTGCTGGTCCTGGATAGTTTCCCTTCTTGAGGTCTTAGATCTGGTGTTTTTTTTTTTTTTTTTTTAATTTGATCTCTTCTTCGTGGCTAACAGCTGTCATTTCTTGCTGTAGTTTATAGATTTGCCTGGAGGAGTTTCTCTCTCTCATTTTAATATTCTGCTTATAATCTGTTGCACGTTTAGAGCACAAAGTTCTAAGGTTGGTTTTCCTATGTATATGTTTTAATGCAAGGATTTTGAGGTATTTTGCAATTCATTGGTCATGGCTCACAATTTGGGCCAGAGAGCTGGTTTCTGAATACTTGAATTGTATTGGCTTGCAAATCTACTATTCCACAGAAGCTCTACATCATTTATTATATAAAGATTTGGTTATTATATCAACTAGGAAAGAGATACAGCAAATTCTCATTTATCTAAAAGTTAAACAGTTTTATAATTCAAACAACTAGAATAAGGCTAACAAAATGACAAGTCAAGAAAGCAAGTTTAAGTTATACTTGATACAATTTCTTATTGTAGCTAAATTTATGGTATTCAAATTATTTGAAAAATATTCATTTTCATTATGGAATTTCTACTATGAGCCAGGCAATGTGTGGTGTGAATGAAATACCAAAGGAATAAAAGACGTTTTGTATCTATAAAGATGTCAGCTTGATGATGGCAGCATTGGGGGAAGGAAGGAAGGGTAAAGACATAAATAAATAGAATAAAGAGTAGTATGAATTATGAGGCACATATATTCAGAATATAACTGGAGGCACAAAGGCAGGAATGGTCCTTTCTATACTACAGGACCCAAGGAAGGCAGAGTACAGCTGTGGGGATAGGCTCCTCAAGGAAGTGAGATGTGCCTTAAACAATGAGTTGCTGTTCTTGAGTCAGGTCAGTCTATAAATGGTATTCAGACTTGATGTGGTAAATTTGAAGGCTGAAGTGGTAGCTTGAACCATTGTTCAGGTAGCAAAGGGGACTACAAATAATTGCCATGGTCGGAAGGCAGGCTGTGGGTGTTGGGGATGGAGGAGTAGGGAGATGGGATCATGAAGGTGGATTATATCTGCATTTTCCAAAGAGGTCTCTGATGCAGTATGTGGATGGGATGAAGGAAAGTAAGCGTGAAAGCCAAATGACAGGGGTGCCTGGGTGGCTCAGTTGGTTAAGCATCTGACTCTTGATCTCAGCTCAGGTCTTGATCTAAGAGTCATGAGTTCAAGCCCCACATTGGGCTCCACACTAGGCATGGAGTCTACTTAAAAGAAAAAAAAAGAAAGAAAGAAAAAAGTAAGAAAGCCAAATGATAGATAATGGGGCTATGGCACTGGTCCAAGAAAGGAGTCGTGATCTTGAACTTGGGTTCTAACCAATAGCAAGATTCATCTGGTTAGTATCAGAAGCTTATCATATAGTACTAAAAAAAAAAAAAAAATGTGAAATAGGCAAGGGAAGAGAGGGTGGAGAGATCATAGAGAAGAATTTCAGGTGATTTCTTGTTCAAATAGTTCAACTCCAAGTCCTTATGGCAGAAGGTGACACTTGCAGGTGTATTTTGCCACCCCTTGCTGCTGGCCCTGTGTCTACTTCTAACTCAGTAACTACTCCTCTCAGATGATTTTTCTTCTCAGTTCTCTCGACCCAAACTTCTCTTTTCTCAGTCAAGGTGAATCATTCCTTTCTTCGTGTTTCTATAATACTCTACCAAAATTTTCCACATAGCAGTGTAATTCATTTGCACCACGTCTGCCTAGGTAATGAGACTTATAATGCTGAGAATATACTTTCACTTATCTTGTATCCCAGTGCTGAAGATTGGGCCTGATTATATATATGCTTGTGTGTGGTTGTGTATATTATATATTACGTTTGTATAATATATTATTGACTCTATAAATATATATTTATATATAAATACCCATCAGATATATTAATATCCAATATATGCATGATAGGTCTATTGGTCTGTTTGGCATACATATTTCCAATCCTGTATTTCAGCACCTACTGGTGCAGTGGAGACTGTATTAGTTATGTGTCCTTGAGTAACAAACCCCTAAAACTTCATTACTTAATACAACAGCCCTTTGTTTTTTCTCACTGTTCTGTGAGTTGACCAGACTGTTATGCCTGATTTCAACCGGTCTCATTCTTGTGACTGCATTCAGCTCGGAGCTCAGTTGGGATTGATGGTCTAAGAGGGTCTCACTTGAATATCTGGAGTGTCATTTGGTTTAACAGGAATGACTGTGATGGCTGGCTTCTTTCTCCAACTGATCTTTCATTCAGAGTATCTTCACAGCATGGTGGCCACAGGGCTCCAAGACGACAAGAACAGGACTTGCAAGGTCTCCTGAGGCTGAGGCCCAGAAGTCTGCACAGACACTTCCATTGCATCCTATTGGTCAAAGCCAGTCACTTGGTGAGCCCAGATGCAAAGAAAGGGAGAGACTCCACCTCCTGATGGTGCAAGCAAAATCACACTGCAAATAGGCCTGCAGATGGACCATCTTTGCAAACAAAAGAAGGGGGGGTATTTCCAAGGGACTGATTCTACTTATCATCACCCTTTTTTGAAAAATATTGGAGGTCAAATCAGAAAAACTTTTGTTAACTTTCACTATTAATCTTTTAGAAAGAGTTACACCATCATTGCTTAATGTGTATTAACTAATGAAAAATTAAGAAAAGGTGACCTCCAAACAATGAATCATGGAACACTACATCTAAAACTAATGATGTAATGTATGGGGATTAACATAACAATAAAAAAAAGAAAAAAAAATACTAAAAGACTAATTCAGAGGGATACATGCACCCTATGTTTATAGCAGCATTATTTACAAAAGACAGGATATGGAAGCAGCCCAAGTGTCCATCAACTGATGAATGGATAAAGAAGATGTGGTATATATACAATGGAATATTATTCAGCCATAAAAAATAATGAAATCTTGCCATTTGTAAGGACATGGATGGAGCTAGAGAGTATGATGCTAATCTGAAATAAGTCCATCAGAGAAAGACAAATACCATGATTTCACTTATTTGTGGAATTTAAGACACAAAACAAATGAGCAATGGGGAAAAAAGAGAGAGAGACAAGCCAAGAAACAGACTCTTAACTACAGAGAACACACTCACGGTAACCAGAGGTGAGGTGGGCGGAGGGATGGGTGAAACAGGTGATAGGGATTTAGGAGTGCACGTGTTGTGATGAGCACCAGCTGATGTATGGAAGTGAATCACTAAACTGTACACCTGAAACGAATATTATACAGTATGTTAACTAACTGGTATTAAAGTAAAAACTTAAAGAAAGGAAAAGAATTAAAATAACTAATTTTAACAATGATAATGGTCCCTTTAAAAAAAAAAAAAAAAGAAAATGTGACCTCATGCTGAAGTCTGAGCACAGAGTTGACAGTAGTAATAATGAAGAGGAGAGAGAAAAATTTTAAATGAGTCAAAGAGGGAAGGGCTCCTGGGTGGCGTCTGACTCTTGATTTCTGCTCAGGTCATGATCTCAGGGTCCTGGGATCAAGCTCCACATCAGGCTCCATGCTTGGTGAGGAGTCTGCTTGGGATTCTCTCTCTCTCTCCTTCTGCCCCTCCCATCTCTCTAAAATAAATAAATAAATCTTAAAAAAATCTAAATGAGTCAAAGGAGGAAAGGAAAACATGAAAAAGCAAAGATACATCTTGAAAACAATCAAGGATGTCCTGGAGAGCTGTATAAAAGAAGACTCCATATAGAATACGGGGTAATACAGACACTGCAACCTAGCACAATGGAAGGTGTGAATCTATAGCATCTATATCTATGTGTATGCAGATATGCGTGTATTTGCCCATATGTAGTATAGATACAGGTGGATGGACATATGTGAAGAAAGCACTGTGACATAGGAATAATTTTAAAAGATATTCATACTGAAAGTCACCAGAAAGGGAAAAAAATGTAAAAGGCTCATCAAAGGATAAAAATGAAAAAGGTTAAGAATCCAAGTAAAGTCACGGGGATGCACAAGTCAAGGCAGAAAGTAGAATTCATAATTGAATCCTATCACGGGCAATCTGAAGTGTTAAAAAGAATAAGGAAAAAGGAGAAAGAATTGATACATCTGGGTATAATTGGTATAAATGCTAGAGTAAAGATGTGGGTCTTTTCGCCCGGTCTGGTTATTTTAAGTATTAAAAATGTCCTCTAAAGAAAACTGCATTATTGAAGAGGTGCCCAGCACACACTGCCGCATGTCTCACTGGCTTATTGAGTCATATAAGACAAAAAGCATCACATGGAGTTTGCACTTTCTACATATCTGTGTGTTTTACATGCATTCCTGCTGAATGCTCATCCCTAGTTCTGATTAATGACACTATTTTTAGTTTGGGAGGACGGAAGGGAAGGAGTTTCTCTTGAGGGAAGGGACCAGTATCTCCTCTGGATCCCTTATCAAGCCTCTCGCTCTCGACTGCCGTTGAGGAGCCTCAGCTGAAGATGCCCTTTGTAATGGCAGACTTCCCTTCAGGTGGTGGGTCCTCCCACACCTGTTCCCGGGGGAGGCAGGGAAGTCCACCCGAGAATGCAAGATGGCTTGAAGGAGGACCGGAGAAGCGCTCTTCTTAATTTTCCTATTTCAGCTGTCTTTACGACAGCCAGTGCCACACTTCACATCTCAGGATAAGGTGGGAAGAAGAGAGGAGAGAGGAGAAAGGCAGGCAAACTGCCTCTCCTGACTATCATAAATCTGTGGAGGGGTGCTCTCCTCTCTCTGGGGGCTGATGGCAGCCCATTTTCCCCTCTGGGGCAGGAGAGATTGGTTAAATATCCTGCCATCCTGAATTTACGTTTTAACTGAGTTAGGGGTTGGAACCAAAACTGCTCATGGGTCCTGTGGTCACTGAAAGATCTGTTGAGTCCTCTAGTTCCTATCAACTCAGTGGCTTTTATCATTTCTTACCATGACCAGTCTCAATCCCGCCATTAGGTAGAAGGACTCATAGATACCTTTATTCCCTACAGTATCTAAAGCAATGCCTTGACCACAATAAAAGTTCAATAAATATTTATTGAGTGAGTACGTGGATGAAAGACAAAAGCCCATCTAATTATGAATGGCAGGATAATTTTGTGAAGGCTAGAGATCTAGCTGATATTCACCTTTTCAAACAAATTATTACTAAAATGATTTCTATGTTTTTGTTAGTTCAGTGATTCCCTTGATGATCCATATCATAAATACAGCAAACATCGGTAAAGACATAATCTTATCTCACAGGGCCAATATTTAATCTCTTACATTTTAAAGAGTATACTCCAATTCTTTTTCCAAATCCCCTCATTCTAGAAGGAAAACGGCTTCCTACAAAGTGATGGAGGCTTATATTCTTCTACACCTACTTCATTAACTGCATGACACATTTAATTTTCTTCTAGGATATTAATCATGCATCTTCACCTTTGCTTTTGTATTTAAAAGCCAGGGGTCAGGAATTTCAAAGGAAATACTTTGTTACAATTCCAGAATAGTGAGAAAACACAATGGTAGAGACTAAAATCTATCACGGTATTTTGGCTTTTTGCCTCCCTTTAATTTTACAATGGGGGGAAAATCAAGGTGAGACTTGATTCCCTTTAGGAGTCTCTTTCCTGTGTGCTCTGTGTCTAGCCAGGAGAGAGACTGACAGAATGATAACACTTGATGCCAGGCTCCCTTGCCCACTCAAAGACCCTCCCTCAGGTATCAGTTGCTTGGCTGAGCTTTGAGGTCAACTAGACACCTCCCCTGAGACTTACCTGGCCTAAGGGACAGAGCGACCAGAAAATCCTCTCATGGAGGGCAGCTGTTATCTGAGCTAGGATCAAAGTCCCCCTCTGTACTCCAGAAAAACATCTTCCAAACTGGGTCTCTTTCTCCATGATTCGAATGAATGTTGAATGAGTCCCTGGGGACGCCAGTTACTTCGCTCAGGAACAAGCTGTCAGAAATAGTGGGCGATGAAAGTTCACCTCTTTTTAAGGTCCTTTTAGTTTGAACATTTTTATTCATTGCCTCAGAGGCCCATCAGAATTTAATCAAGAAATTAGGCAACAGGGAAATGTGGTGATTAATTTTTTTTGACACTTTTCATTTGTGATTTGGGTTTTGTTTTTCCTGAAGTATGACATTGCTTCATTCCGGTAGTGTTCACAGCATCCATTAAAGGCGCTATGAGTATAAAAAGCCACTGCTCAAACATTCAGTTTTATACATGGAAGCATTAAAAATAAGAAGTAACTTTTTTAGTGAACAAATTTGGGTTTCAGAGTGGTAAAGTTTCTTTTGCCTTTTGCCAAATTATTTAAAGCAGTCAATAATGGCAACTTTAAACTAGGTGATATGCATGTTCTCAATAGAAGTATGGTGGTCCAGAAAATTCTGACCATAATTTTCCATCACATGGGTCAACATGAACCATTTATCTAGTGGTTCCAGATTCATCGAGACTCAAGTATATCCAAAGTGGTGCTTCAGTTTCCTGCTAAGCAGGTAACCAGCACTGGAGTGTAAACTTCAAGATCTGGAACAATGTCTCATCTTATCCTTCTAGCAACTACCACAGGGCCTGGAATACAGTAGAGGTAACATAAATATCTCTTGAGGTGAACTAGACTGAGCATGGTATTGAGTACATTGTTGGAATTAGAGCAGTGATTAATTGAACTAGAAGTCTAAATGTCACAAGGACAGGATATAGACCTGGCCCAAGCAGAGAGAATGTAGCATTTGGAAGTATACTTTTTAGATGATGTATTTTGAATATTTCTATTCTTTTCAGCATGAGTATATTTTGCTGACATTGTAGTTATAGCCAGTTTTATTCAATACATTTCAGGTTGCCCAGTTTAAATTGATGTTTTTGGTAGTACCACCAGTGGGTAGGTGGGTGGGTCAGATATTTTAGTCATGGCACATACTATTGTACAGCCATCTGTTATACTGAATGGATTATTTTGTTTATCAAGTTTCTTTGAATAGCAATTTCAGTTTTGTATCTTATTTCCTTCTTTGCTGAGGGTATTGCCAGCAGATGCAAGCTACATATTGGCTTGAGTTTCTTGCAGTTCTCGGGCTAGCTTTTCTTTTTTTTTTTCTCTTTCCCTTAGTACTTTTCTCCTCGACAAATGTGCCATTCTAAAGAAATTTAGCATTTCGAACATAGTCTCCTAAAATTAACAGTCTCACTAATTCTTCTTTTAAGAAACATTTTTTATCTTTCCAAGGTCATTACCAATAATACCACAATTCCCCCACCGTCTTTTTTTTCTTGATAGATTTATTTTCCCTTATAAATAACTAGTTCTTCTTCTTTTTTTTTCTTTAAAGATTTTATTTATTTATTTGACAAAGAGAGAGACAGCGAGAGAGGGAACACAAGCAGAGGGAGTGGGAGAGGGAGAAGCAGGCTTCCTGCTGAGCAGAGAGCCCGATGTGGGGCTCGATCCCAGGACCCTGGGATCATGACCTGAGCCGAAGGCAGTCACTTAACCAACTGAGCCACCCAGGCACCCAATAACGAGTTCTTCTTAAATAACAAAAGCTTTGAGAGGAGAGGTCATGGTTTTTGTCCAGGGTGCTGTTGAACAATTGTTCTATTTGTTTAAAGCACCAGAACTCCATCTGGATTAGAGTTTGTGTTAGTAGATCTGGACACAAAGAGTATTAACCATTTAATCTAAATCTGAAAATCAAATAAATCCAAACAAGTACGATGATAATCCTGAGGAAGGCATTATAGGGAACCAAGCACCTATTGTCAAGACTACAAACATGAGGATGGTGATGATGACCATGGTGATGATGATGGCTAGCACTTAACCTGCACTTACCATATGTTCAGTATCATTCAAAACTCTATCTATCATCTATCTATCTATCTATCTATCATCTATCATCTATCTATCTATGTATCTATGTATCTATCTATCTATCTATCTATCATCTATCCATCTACCATCACCATCTACCTACTCACTGAAATCTCATGACAGTCTCCACTTCACATCTGAGGAAACTGAAGGACAATATCATTAAATATAGTTAATGGATAGTAAATGGTTAGTACATGTTAGGGTCAGAATTCAAACCTAGGCAGGGTCACTCCAAATTTTCTACGTTTAACTACATGCTACATCACATGGATCCACATGAGAAAGGAGTGAGAGAGAGGTACAAGCATACATCTGCCTGCGAAATTCCAATCACTGTAATTCCCCTGACTTTAAGTGGCTCAGTATAGGGCAGAATCAGAATTGAAAACCGGTTACTTCAATACAAAGAGAACAGAGACGAAGAATATGTGGGGATGGATACTGGTTGAGATAGGGGCCTGGCCAGATGAAGATGGAGTAGAAGCTGAGGCAGGTGATTCCAGGACGGGAGGAAAAGCATGAGTTGAGGCAGAAAGTCAGGAAACCACAGTGTGGATGTGACAAGAGTCCCCTCACATGGTGTCACAAGAATGCAAAGTGGGACTCTGTACATTAGCCGGAGATGAGCACAGAGAGGGAGGCAGGGGTTTAGTGGGAGGCACTTGGTAATAGGTTGTGTCCAAGGTTAAGACAAGACTGTTGAATTTGGCCTGCCCTTGACAGCACGGGAAACACGAAGCTGCCAGCATCCACTTCTCCTCTTGTCAACTGCCAGAGGAGAGAGCTGACGTGGGAGGCTTGTCACTGCGTGCCCACTGCTCAAAGCTCTCCCGTCACCCTTCTTTTGGAATAGAGCCTTGAGATTGCATGTTGGAAATACCCCCGCTTAATGACACTGTTCCCTGAGGAAAGCTCATTTCTCTCTCTCTTTTTCGCAGGTGAAAGAATCACAGACTATGTTGGATGAACATACATACATTGGCCTCGTAGTTTGACTGAATTGGTAAATCAGTGAGTTAGCAAACTTGAGGAAAAAGCAAAAGGCTGAAGAATGGGAATAGGAGGGAGAGGTTTAAAAGAAATTTTAAATGTGAGACACAAGCAAAAGCAAGATAGGGGAGTGCTAAACAAAGCAGACAATGTGGATTTTAATATAGTTTCATAATGCCTTGTAGAGTTGAAAGTACTCAGTTATTGTGGTTCCAAGAGATTTTTCTTAGCTTTATTTATGGCACTTAATATCTTGTTCCACTGTAATTAACATGTCTCTATTGCTAGACTGTGAGATCCTCAAGTCTGATCTTATTCCTCTTTCAATATCTCCAGCAATTACAACAGTGCAAAATTATTACTTAATAAATGAAGGTTTAATAAAAAAAAAACAGAGAGGCACAGAGAGGTGTGGGCTTTATTTTTGTAAGTTGGGGCTTGTATAAGAGAGAAATGGGACTCAGGATAGAGGGCAGTTATGCAAAACAATCAAAATTATGCCAAAACAGATAAACAATTAGACTTTATAGGCTCCAGCTGGTTTTCTTTATCTCTCTATCTTTTTTTTTTTTTTTTTACATTAATAGACTTTATTTTTTAGGGCAGTTTTAGGTTTACAGAAAAATTGAACAGAAAGTACAGAAAGTTCCCAAACACTCCCTGCTTGTCCCCCTCAGTTTCTGGTTTTATTAATGTCTTGCACTGGTGTGGTGTGTTTGTTGCAATGGATGAACCAATACTGATACTTTATTATTAACTAAAGTCCATAGTTTACATTGGGATTCATTCTCTGTGTTGTCCAGTTTTATGGGTTTTGCTAAAAGCATAATGTCATGTATCCACCCTTCCAGCACAATATAGAATAGTTTCACTGCCCTAAAAATCCGATGTGCTCCACCTACTCATCCCTTCTCTCTCTCCCTAATCCCTGGAAACCACTGATTGTTTTTACTCATTGTTTTATTGTTTATTGCTTTTTCCACAATGTTACAGAGTTGGAATCATATAGTATGTCGCCTCTTCAGATTGGCCTCTTTCAGTTAGCAATATGCCTTTAATTCCCCCATGTCTTTTCATTGTTTGATAGCTCATTTCTTTTTATTGCTGAACAGTATTTTATTTTATTATTTTTAAAAGATTTTATTTATTTACTTGGCAGAGAGAGAGAGCGCGTGTGAGAGAAAGCACGAGCCGGGTGGGGGGTGGGGTGGGTGGGTACGGAGCAGACAGAGAGGGAGAAGGAGACTCCCCGCTGAGCAGGGAGCCCCATGCAGGACTCAATCCCAGGACCCCAGGATCATGACCTGAGCCTAAGGCAGGTGCTTAACTGACTGAGCCACCCTGGTGCCCCGAATAACATTTTAATATATAAATGTTCCATAGTTTATCCAATCACCTATTAAAGGACATCTATATTGTTTCCAGTTTCTGGCAATTATGAATAAAACTGCTATAAACATTCATTTACAAATTTTTGTGTGAATGTAAATTCCCAGCACATTTGGGTAAATACCTAGGAGTGCAACTGCTGGATCCTATAATAAGACTAAGGTTTAGCTTTTTAGGAAATGGTCAGGCTGTCAAAGTGGCTGTACCTATCGCTCCACATCCTCACCAGCAGTTGTTGTTTTTACTGCTTTGGATTTTCACCATTCTGACAAGTGTGTAGTAGCATTTTGTGTTTTATTTTGCAATTTCCTAATTATGTATGATGTTGAGTATGTTTTTATATGCATCTTTGCCTTCTGCATACCTTCTTGGGGGGGTATCTTTTTTTTGCCCACCTTTACTGGATGGTTTGTTTTCTTAATGTTGAGTTTTAAGAGTTCTTTGTATATTTTGGACACAAGTCTGTTATGAGGTATGTGTCTTACAAATATTTTCTCCCAGTCTGTGGCTTGTCTTTTATTCTCTTAACAGTGTCTTTTGCAGAGCAGAAGTTTTTAATTTTAATGACGTCCAACTTACCAGTTTTTCTTGCATCAATTATATTCTTTGTGTTATCCCTAAAAACTCATTGCCATACCCCCGAAGTCACCTAGATTTTCCCTTATCTTATCTTCTAGAAAATTTATACTTTTGCATTTTACATTTAGTGTATGATTCATTTTGTGTTGAATTTTGTGAAAGGTATAAGATCGGAGTATAGAGTCATTTTAAACTAACCCATTTTGTCATTCTTGTCCCATTGTTTTACTGCCCTTGTCATGTTGGTTGTGTTTTTTGGAGCAAACCTATTACTCCTCTGAGTAAGTAAGCTTATTTGTTTCTAAAATATATGATCTTCGATACATTTTTTAGCCTCACTATTTTACTTCTCAAGGCCCTATCATGAAATGTGTCAGTTTGAATAATTTACTTAACCTCGTTTTTCTTGCATTTTCTAATCTGTAAAAATGGGGGCCTTCCTTAATATTGGGGAGATAGTGAAATGATTAAATTAATCTCTTAAGGGATGAGAGTTATATTTACTGAATACTTACTATGTTTCAGGAACTACCCTAGGAACTTAAACATATCTCATTTAGTCATCATAGTGATCTCTTGGTTCTTATTCCCTTTTTGTCAACAAAAGAGCCCAAAGCTCAGAGAAGTTCCAAAAATTGGGACTAGAATTTAAACCCAATTTGACCAACACTGAAGTGTCTGCTCATTCCATTTGTCCACACCACATTCCTCTCAGGGACTCAGAAGGAGAGCCTGGAAAGACTCATCTTTCCTTGAACTAGATGCTTAGAAGGTTTTAGAGGTTGTGTTTGATTTTTGACAAAAGAAGGGAAAGGAATAAGACAGAGAAAAGACTGTAATGGACCTTACAAATGTTCATTCATTCATGTACCCAAATAGCATTTCTTGAGCACCCACTATGAGTCAGGCATGAATGGACACTGAACATTTAATGAGGGAAGTGGTTATGGTCCAGGGCGTGGGGCGGGGCGTGTGGACTTGGACACTGTCTTTATCTGCCTCCAGCAGAGGCTGAGTTTCATCCAGAGGAAGTGGCACCATCTTTAGTGCAGGGTCAAAGACACCAGACTGGAAAGTGCCCGAGCCTTTGTCCCTACAGACCAGACATCCCGTAGATAGCAAAGAGGAGCATAGACCTCTATGCCCAGAGCCGGTGGCCCCAAGAAGTCCTGCATTACCCTTTTTAAAGGTGGCATGTGGAATGAATCTATTTTGGCACAACTCCTTTTTGAAAAACACTTCAGCCTTTCCTTCAGAGGTTAGCCTTGCTGCTACTTCTTTTACCTCCTTTACCTCCGTCTCCTCCAGTACCTCATTCTCCTCCACATCCCAGTGCTTCAGACTCTGTGGGCTCCTCCTGACCAGTGAGTCCTTATGTTGGTTCCTCACTTGCACACCTACCCTGTTTTCCTGTACCTACTTTTGGTTAGGTTTTGTTTTATGCCTTCATAGCTGGTTCCCACCTCCGCCTGCCTGAGTCCTCCCAGCCTCCCCCACCCCCACCCAGTGTAAACACATGGCTGACTTGGCCCTGCCAGGGGCTGCTCCTTTCTACATGTTTTTAGAGAACCCACTACTCAACCCAGTTCTCCCTGGGCACAGTGCTGACTTAAGCACTTTCCTTTTAGACAAGCCTTAGGCAGTCATCATAAAACATGGATCTCAAGATATAAACTTGAGAATGGGAGAAAGAAATTGAAGGAGTGTAACTTCAAAGCAAAATGATGATTCTCGAGCGCCGACTCCTGCCTGAGCATTTGCAGCGGACTTGGCCTGGTTGTCTATTGCGGTCCTCAGAACCACCTGTGCCTCCTGCCTGGAGACTGCATGAAATGTCTGTCCTTCATGATTTTGGGAACTGTGGTGAATTCAAAGTCTGACAGTGAATTGAGAGAGCATGAGAGAAAGAGAGGGAGAGAAAGAGAAAAAGAGAGAGGAAGCGGTGGACAGGTAGAGAAAGGGAATAAAGTCAAAGAATTGGAAAAACGGAGCTGGCTTCTTGTTTCAGCCAAATGTAATTTGGATCTTGTTCTACAATAAGCCTTAATGAGCAACAAAATCAAATTGATTGTAACAGGAAGAGTCTCCAGGTGTTTTTTTTTTTTTCCTCCTGTTTTTGTTTTCATTTTTTGACATAATTGCTGAAAGGGGAGAAGAGATTCCTATTCAATTGGTTAGGATTAATTCTGTAGTGGGAAAGAGTTAAGTAAATTCTTTTTGCTTGTTTGCATTTCAGTACTGGACATAAAAATAAAATGCTGAGCTTCATCATTCTCTTGCTGGAATGGAGTCTATGTCATACGGAAAGTCGATGGTGTAAATGTGTTGAACGCCGAAACTAACTCGCCTTCCTGAACCCCAAGCACCAAATGACATCTGGAGATAGAATAAAAAGGCTGCGAACTGCTTTAAGGCTATGAAATTAGACAGATGGTTCAGTATATTTCTCACCTCTCATCACTTCTTTCTTTTCACAAGACTTAAATTCTCTTCTTCAAGCTTGCCATTTTTCACTGCTCTACTGAATATATAACTGGTCCTCTATTCACCTCAACTTCTCACTTTAGAAATAAAAACATGGTAATATTACATTTTAATTGTTGCTCTTTGCATGTTGATCTGATTATATTCTTTTCTTCTCTTACTGGGTCACGTAAAGTGTTCTTCGCCCTGTTTTGTCATAGATAAAGAACTTTCCCTCCAGCTTTTCACATTGATTATTCCACTGGTGAAATTTGTGATAGCATACCTTACACTCTCTTTTGTTTTTAGTCTATAACTCAATCCCTTGCTTTCTTGCTGGTTTTTTTCCCCGCCTCGTAAACTTTTCCCGAAACGCTCTGTCTGCAGGTTTGTGCAGATAGATTGCAGTCTGAGATTCTATCAGCTCTTGGCCAAGTGTTGTACCATAACAGACATCTTTGGGTAGAAAGTAGAAGCAGTGGTGAGACAGACTTGGCAATGCAAACAACAATTTCAGAGAAACTTGATTCCTGTTGAGCTACCCTGGAAAGCTCCAAACGATCTCTTTCACTGTTTGCCGAAATGAAATGTTTGCCGTGAGAAGCTGGTTCCCACAGCTAGTGTTTGCACTCACTCGTTTCTCTTTTACAAAGTACATCCCTTCACCAAATTCTAAACAACTTGTTTTATTTTTTACATGAGACTCTGGCTACCAATATCTCAGAAGGCTGCTTTGGGTGGTGTTGCTGGGCAGGTATCAACGTCTTGAACGTGTTTATTTATAAAAGTAATAATTTGCGGATTGCATCTAGATGATAAGGGGTCTCCTTGCCTCCAGGATTATAGGATCGCATTTAACTAGGAATACTGATTTTTATTTTACTCTATTTAGCAAGACAGTTACAGAGGCAAAAGCATAAATAGAAAGAGTGTTTTTTGGAGAACGTAGCCTTTGGCTATACTCTTCCTTTCTTGACTCTTTACCTCAGATATATTTGTTTTCTAGGGTTCCAGTAATAAAGTACTGCAAACTGGGTGTCTTTAAACAGCAGAAATTTATTGTATCACAAGTCTGGAGGCCAGACGTTCAAAATCAAGGTGTCGGCAGAGTTGGTTCTTTCTGAGTCCTATGAGGGATGGATCTGTTTCAGGCTACTCTCCTTGGCTTGTAGATGCTCTTCTTCCTGTGTCTTCACGTCATCATTCTTCTGTATGTTTCCATCTTTGTGTCCAAATTTCTCTTTTTTAGAAGAACACATGTTATGTTGGATTAGGGTTTACCTTAATGGCATTACCTTAATTAATTACATCTGTGATGACCCTATTTCCATATAAGGTGACATTCTGAGGTTCGGGGATTAGGACTTCAACATATGAGTTTGGGATAAGGAGGGACACAATTCAACCTAAAACATCAGATATTTAGTTTTCTTTTTTTCTCATTCCACCAAAATTTCCAGTACATTCGAGATGGTGAAAACCATAGCTTGAAGTGCTACATCTCCCAAGAATACTTACACTCTCTTAAAGTCTTAAATTTTAATAAAACTGATGAAAGAGGACATCAGGCAGAGTAAATTTTGCATTATTTAGTTTTTAATTGCTTGATTGATTTTGCAGGGAATGGGTAAGTGTAAAGGTTAGGCGATATGGTACCTTCCAGGAGCATAATATGTGGGCATTTGCCTTTCATTCAAGCATCGGGCTGTCCATAATAAGAGCCTTTGTTCAACGGTTTTAGGGAAGAATGTGCTGTTTGGAAAGTACACACAAAGCAGTATTTCTTAATGTGTAGACCTTGGATTACCTGCCTAAGAATCGTCATTTAAATTGCAAATTCCTGGGCCCCACTGTAGGTCTGAGGAACCAAAATCTCTGTGTGTGTTGCCTAGGACCTTTCTAACGAGTACCCCAATGAAGTTTGAGAACCGCTCACAAAACACGACAAGACAGATGACAAAAAGAAAATTGTCTTGTTAGGACATAGGGATACCATGTACATATGTGAGCATGTAGATCAGTTTTCTTAATCTTTCAGAAGTCCAGCGGCTGGACTTGGGATTCATAATCAACAAAGACTTTCTCAAGAACCTCCGCTCAGCTGATGAGGCAGGGGAGAAAGCGCGAAGCTTTAAAGACATTATTTTCTTTCATATATGTTCCTTTTCTTCAATGAAGAATCTGTGAAGTTGGCCTTCTGCCAGAAGAGAGAAGACTTTGATCCGGAAAGGCAAACGATTGAGTGCTGCCTCATTTGGAAGTGGAGATGGTCTTTTCCGAATCACCTCAGCCTGAAGAATCAGGACAATCACAGCATCTATGAGGATAACAATACAAATTAACATATATACCAACGACACCTTTTGTATTTAATTTTCCTTTTAACGCACACAAACAATACGTATTTGTTTTCTCTCTAGATGAAATTTCTTTATTTTTTTGCTCTGAGATGAAAAAAGATCCCTAAAACCCCCAAGTATTTCGGAAAAATAAAAAACAAGAAGCAATTTAGCAAAGACTAAAAGCAATTGTTCTGTTACCCTTGGCAACAGAATCTAGACGCAGCCAATCAGCAAAGTTGATACATTGTTTTGACACACGTGCACATACTTCTAACATAAATAGCAACAGAGACCTAATAACAGTAGGTTTTAAAGCTGGAAACTGATGTCATTTCAAATGTGTCAATCAAAGGGAACCTACGAAAGTGTTTTTTTCTATCAAGCTGACATTAAGTACATGCTGTACTGGCTTCGGAAGTGTGGGTAGACTTCTGTCAGGCCATACCAGAGACGTTCGATCTGTAATCACGCTCTTCTTGGAGTGTGTCCTTTAGCACATCGCAGGGGGAAGAAACAAAACAAAACACCTTTAACGAGAAAAATATTTGAGTCCTACAGTAAAATTCATCTGTTCATATCACCAAAGAAAGTGTGCTTGTAAGAATGAACAAAATTAGACCAGAATTAGCTTGTTTATCCCTAAAATAGACCCACTTCTTTAGTTCTTATGTCTGTTGAATTTATGATCAACTTGTGCTAGTAAATTCTGCTATTTAAATTTTTTTAGGTCTTTTGAAAATTAGCACTTGGAGAGAACAATAATAGAGAACAATAGCACTAGGCTGCCTGGAGGAGAATAAACGGGATGGTCAGGAGTCTAGTCCTGGGGACATTTACTGCCCCATATGAAAAGAGATGGCTAATGGGTCAGAGTTCATCCTTCCCTGGATAGTACTAGGAGCTGTATTATTTTTTTAAAAAAGCACAGGATGATGTCTGGAAGGGTATCACTATATTGTACACCTGAAACTAATATAATATACTGTGTGTTAGCTAACTGGAATTAAAATGAAAACTTAAAAAAAGTTAATAAGAGGTACCATTTATTGAGTGCTTTTAAGGGGTGTGCACCATGCCAAAGTTCTTTGCAGACATTATACCATGTAATCCGTGCAATAACTATAGGAAGCAGGAATTACTCTCTCCTTATAGATGAGGAAACCTGTGTTATTTAGCCTAGCTCCTGTCATATGGCTGATCAAGTGGCAGAGCTGGGGGTGTGAATCCAGGTCTGCTTGGCTCCAAAGCTTCCCTTATCACCCCCAGATGAGGTCAGTACATCCCCCATGTCAGGAACCTCAGGATGCCAGTTACACATTTAAGAGCTGAATATCATCTCTGCTTTGACCCTCAACAGATGCTCGATCCTAGTCCAATTATGTCACTTTTTTGAGCCTCCATTTCTGAGGGGTACAGAGAGTCTAATGTCTATCTCCCAGAGCTACTGTGGGAGTCATTGAGATAATGTTCGATCAAGCTCTTGTGCTTGATAAGGGATCTCAATGGCTCTCAATAAAAAGAGCTTCCTCTGCTTCTTTCTTTCTTTTGAAATGTCTGTCCAAAGTACCAGATAGTGCAATGCACATTGTAGATACTCTGTTAATTTTTTGAAAATGACCGAAAAGGAGTAACTTTCAAAATCCAAAATTACTAAGATTTTAAAACCTAGCTAATCATCTTAAGTTACAACTTCACGCCCAAGTTCAACCCTTGCTGCACAATAAAATCACTGGGGGAACTTTGAAAGCTACTACATAGTGGGCTCTAAGAGATTTTAATTCATTCAATCTAGGGAAGGGAGTATGCATATATATACATATACATATAGCAAAATTAGACATATGTATATAACTTAAAAGTAGGCATATACACATATGAAATTCATATAACATAAAATTAACCATTTTGAAGTGCACGATTCAGTGGAATTTAGTTCCACTGAATATTCATAATGTTGTGCAAGCACCACCCCTGTCTGGTTCCCATACATTTTCATCACCCCAAAAGAAAACCCTGTACTCTTTAAGTAGGTGCTTTCCATTGTTCTCTCCCCAGTCCCTGGCCACCATCAATATATGTTCTGTCTCTATGGATTTATCTGTTCTGGATATTTTGTATACGTGGAATCATACAATATGTGGCCTTTTGAGTTTGGCTTCTTTTGCTTAGCATAATATTTTTGAGGTTTATCTATACTGTATCATGTATCTGTACTTCATTCCTTTTTATGACTAAATAATATTCTATTATGGATACACTATACTTTTTTATTTTTTAAAGATTTTATTTATTTATTCATGAGAGAGAGAGAGAAAGAGAGGCAGAGGCAGAGGGAGAAGCAGGCTCCCCGCAAAGCAAAGAACCTGATACGGGACTTGATCCCAGGACGCTTAACTGACTGAGCCACTCAGGCACCCATACCATACTTTTTAAAAATTGAAGTGTTGTTGATACAAAATGTTATACTAGTTTCAGGTGTACAACATAGTGATGAGACAATTCTATACATTATGTAGTGCTTACCAGGTAAGGGTGGTTACCATCTGTCACCTTACAAAGTTATTACCATATTATTGACAATATTCCTTATGCTGTATTTTTTATCCTCATGACTTATTTATTTTATAACTGGAAGTTTGTGTCTTTTAATTCCCTTCACTTATTTCTCCCATCCTCCCATGCTCCCTTCCCTCCCGGCAACCACCTGTTTGTTCTCTGTATTTATGAGTCTGTTTCTGTTTTGTTTGTTTGTACATTTGTTTTTTAGATTCCAGATATAAATGAAATCATATGGTATTTGTCTTTCTCTTATTTATTTTACTTGGCATAATTCCCTCTAGGTCCATCCATGTTGCTGCAAATGGCAAAATTTCATTCTTTTTTTATGGCTGTGTAATATTCTCCTGTGGTGTGTGTGTGTGTGTGTGTGTGTGTGTGTGTGTGTATCACATCTTTATCCATTCATCTATTGATGGATACTTAGGTTGCTTCCATATTGTGGCTATTGTAAATAATGCTGCAATAAACATAAGGGTGCATATATCTTTTTGAATTAGTATTTTTGTTTTCTTTGGCTAAATACCTAGCAGTGGAATTACTGGATCATATAGTATCTCTGTTTTTTTTTCTGAGAGAGAGAGGGAAAGAGAGGGCATGCTTGTGAGAGTGGGGGAGGGGCAGAGGGAAAGGGAGAGAGTCTCAAGCAGACTCTGAGCTGAGTGCAGAGCCTGACGTGGGGCTGTATCTCACCACACTGAGATAATGGCCTGAGCTGAAATCAAGAGTTGGATGCTTAACTGACTGAGCCACCCAGGCACCCCTCTATTTTTAATTTTTTGAGGAACTTCCATACTATTTTCAATAGTGGCTGCACCAATTTACATTCCCCAGGCAGTGCATGAGTGTTCCCTTTTCTTCACATCCTCAACTAACACTTATTATTTCTTGTCTTTTTGATACTCATCATTCTGACTCGTGTGAGGTGATACTTTATTGTGGTTTTGATTTGCATTTCCCTGATGATTAGTGATGTTGAGTATCTTTTCATGTGTCTGTTGGCCATCTGGATGTCTTCTTTGGAAAACTGTCTATTTAGGTCCTCTGCCCATTTTTTAATCAGATTATTTGTTTTTTGGGGGTAGAGTTGTACGAATTCTTTATATACTTTGGATATTAACCCCTTTTCAGATATACCATTTGCAAATATCTTCTCCCATTCACTAGGTTGCCTTTTCATTTTGTTGATGGCTTTCTCCCCTGGATACATCACAATTTTTTTATCCATTCATCCATTAAAGGATACATTTAAAATGTTTCTACCTTAAAAAAATAAATAAAATAAAATAAAATGTTTCTACCTTTTGGCTATTGTGAATAGTGTTTCTATGAACACGTATGTGCATGTATTTGTCTGAATACCTGTTTTTATTTATTTTTTAAAACATTTTGTTTATTTATTTGACACAGAGAGAGAGCACAAGCAGGGGGAGTGGCAGGCAAAGGGAGAGGGAGAAGTAGACTCCCCGCTGAGCAGGGAGCCAAATGCGGTGCTGGATACCAGGACCCTGGGATAATGACCTGAGCTAAAGGCAGACGCTTAACTGACTGAGCCACCCAGGCACCCCTGAATACCTGCTTTTAATCCTTTTGCATATATTCCTAAGAGTGGAATTGCTGGATCATATGAAAATTCTAATGTTTAACTCTTTGAGAAAACTGCCAACTATTATCCATAGAACTGAACCATCTTGCATTTCACCAACAATGTACAAGGGCTCCAATTTCTCTACATCTTTGCCAATGCTTGTTTTATTTTATTTTATTTTGACATCCTAATGGTATGAAATTGTACAGTGGCACTTCACTGTGGTTTTGGTTTACATTTCTCTAATGACTAATGAGCATCTTTTCATGTGTTTGTTGGCCATTTGTATATCTCTTCTGGAGAAATGTCTATTCAACTGTTTTGTCAGGCACCTATATTTTCTTAAGATGCCTCCCCTTCCTGAAGGTTATTTCTAATCTGCAAAGGTTGAGAATTACTGATGTAAGGAAAAGTAAATAGCAAATAAGAAAGAGATGTCAGTGGTTGCTTACTGTCTTTGTCATTTGCACATGGATAAGCAAGCATTGGGGGTAAAGCTATCAACCAAATGGTCTCTTGAAAGATTCTACTATACCTGAAGAATTCAAAGAAAAAGTACAAAATTGTATAAATGTGATCAGTATATGTCTCATAACTTCAAGATGGCATTAAAGGGCACTTTTAAAAGGCCTAATCTTGCGTTTAATATTTAGATAAAAGATCATATATGTATAAAATACCTGTCCCAGGGAGGCTAAAAGATTTAACTCTCTTGCTACATTTTATAATTAGGGCACAGATTTTTGCATTTTCAAGAAATTATGACAAGAAAAGGAAAATAATTGGCTTGAATGCTATAGTCAGCTGTTAAATTAAGAAGAAAAATATAAGTTACCTGTATCCCTGGCCACCAGGTGTCCCCCCCCCCTTTTCCTTCTCTTTCTCTCTTTCTCTTTTAAACCATAAAACATGGAAAATAATACAGATGTTTATCTGATTCTTATGCCCTATTAAGTTGCCCACGTGGTCATTGTTGTCAGCTTATTTTAGTGTTAAATTTTTGGAATGCCTGTCCTGAAATTTCCATGTCAGAGAAATGAAAAAGAAACCCATCAAAGAGGTAACGGATGTCTAGATATCTATTGTTCATTTTCCAACATAGAAAAGTACTACTTAGAATGCAGGGAATGACGGTTTCTTGAATGAAAATGGTCTCATTAGAATTTTCGCCTTAACTATAAGTACCTTTGTTGTCAGGATGTGCTGTAGGCTGGGGTCTCCAGGGTGCTGACCCTGAGTAACACCTGGGAAAAGAAAGGGCAAGGGGACCCATCAGACCATGCTGTCGGCCTGATATAGTCTCTGCCAACCCCACACGGGACCTCTGGAACACGTTGTCCGTTAGAGGAGTCCTACATTGGTCTGTGTCCCACTGGTCCAGGCCTGTGTCACTGCCTTTCTCCGTTGCTGGCCAAGGGACCCTGGACTGAAAAGTGACTTTAACTCCAACACTGAGGTTGATCCCAAAGGCACCTACTGCTGGAAGCTGTCACCTCCCCACACTGATCACAGCTGGATACCGACCACTTTCCCGAAGGGGATTCTGAGAGGTGCATCTTTGTGTTTGCCACAGAAAGTTATCTGTGTACCTGTCTGTCATAGCTCACATGAGTAACTATAGTTAAGAAGCAAGAAAATACATGTTAGTTACTTCCTTACCTCTAACCTAGTGCTTTTTAATGGAGCTGGTAGAGTTTTACTAAATATGCTGAAAGTTTCTCAAAATATCACAGCTCCATCCCTGTGGAATTTAATCCAGTATTTAATGCACATCTTCTGGACTCATCCTTTTCAGAGCTAATTCCAATACCAAAGTCCTGTTAGAACGCAATGTCATCTCATAGATCTGGAAAGAGAAAACTTAGCATGGTATCTGGCCCAGAGTAGGTAATCAGTAAAAGTTTGTTAAATGAAATGAATTAACTTAATTACATAATTAATTATAGCAAGGCTATTTTGAATGTCACTTTAGCGCCATAGGGTAGAGTGGTAGCAGAATTATTAATGCCAGGATGCTAGAACCAAGTCCAGTTTTTAGTTTCTTGAAAGTTTTAAACTATTTTGAAATCTTTGGTCTGTTTCAAATATTTGGACCATGGCAAAAAACCCAAATTCAAAATGTATTTTGCAGGAGAATTTTCCACTTAATGGTAAAACCCTTGTGTATTTTAAGAGAAATTCAACCCACATGTTCTATTATTTAATTTACACTTGACCATAAGACTATTGTTTTCCAAGAACCTGTTGTGTCTTTGGTATTTTTTATCTCCCCCCCTTTTTTTTAGTAGTACGAAGTCCTGGTTAAGGCAAAACTAAAACTCATCAGCCTGAAAATATGGGCTGAAAATGGCAATGCACAATCCTGGGTTGTTTAGGGTTCTAAAGTGGGCAAGATGATATATTCTTTTTCTGGCTCCCATTCTTGCCTCCATGGGCTGTGGGTCTCTAGATTTTGTAGACACTGTATGGGTCCACAGCATCTCTCTCCTTAGTCTGTTAGTGGGACAAACCCTGTGGCAGTCAGAATAACTGCCCCCGGCTTGACTGATGTTCTGTCTCAGGAGGAGGGAGAGGAGGAGGACTCCAGATCACAGAGGTCCCTTGGCACTCAGGAGTGGTGTGAAAATTCCAGCGGCCCAAAGAATAGTCCTATTCCTAAGGAACTTGAAAAGAAAGAAAGAAAAGTGAAATACTGGTCCCTGGGTCCATGCTTTGCCAAACAGCCTTTTCTGAGGTGTAGCCACTTCTTTTAAGGATGTCTTGGGGCAAGAGGAAAAAGTCAGGGATGTGCCTCACAAAAAATTAAGGATTAACTAACTATATGGGGAGGAAGAGGAGAGCAATTAAGTGTAATTTCCAGATCTTTCTATAAAGATGTGTGTACAGCACCATAGATCCTTACACAGTCACAGTGAATTTTCTTCACCAACATAAAAGGGTTTGGGAAAAACAGTATTATTTAAAAATGTTCACAGTTGAACTTAACATACAAATGAGCACTTGGCTGGGCATTGTTTTAACTTCACAGCTTTCGCATGAGTATAGGTGGCTTCCACTCAGCTAAACCAAGTCTATGACACAGGGCTGCAGCTCATTATCCCCTCTTAAGGAAATGGTGTTCTATAATTTTTCTTCACTTGGATTTTGAAGAAGTTTTGAACAGCTCCTTTATTTGGCTCACACACTGCTTTTCTCTTCTGTGAGTGACAAATCTGGCAGCTGATGCAGTTTTGGAATCAGCCGGGGTAGTGAGGTCACAGAATGTAAGTATGAGGACACGACAAAGGTTTCCCATTGGAAATGGCCTAGCCCACCTCTTCCTGTGTCCCCCTTGGGTCCACATAATCCCAAAGCCTGAGGCTGGCAGTGCTCAGTGGTATGGACAGAGTTGCTTACTTGCAACAATCGCAAAGATACAAACATGAAAATAATTGGGGAATTCAGTACAATGTAGTTTATCTAGCATTGAGAATTAAATGTTGATAAAACAGGTCATTACTTGTATTTTTTATTTCTTCTAATTTTTTCTACTAGACTTTCCACTTTCAAATTTTTGAGGGAGGTGTTGGCAAAGGAGGATTTAGGCAGATAAATCTTTCCTTTTACCTTGATGAGCTTTCTTCTGTCTCTCAGGCACAGAGCCAGGAATGATGTGGATAGAGGTAGAAATCTCAACCTCTTTCCCACCAGCCAGGAGGAAATGTACACTGAGAGTGTGTGCAGCAGGGATTGAAAGAGCTTCAAATTCAATTCACTATGATGCCATTTGAAAAGTTGATATGGAGAGGGAGAGACAGAAAGAGAGAGATTACACACTTATAAATAGGGGAGTGAGCTTTGAGAGTCAGACCAGTCTTTGCTTTCCTCTGCTTTAGGCACTGCCTTCCACAGTGAAGAGAATGAACACAATGGAATGTATTAAACAGAGAGGCAGAGCTACAGAATTAAACACTTATATTCTTTTAATCATTAATAGACATTCCATGGGTTGCTTGGCCTTCTAGGAAGTAATTGGAAATACCAGCTGAAAGTCAGGTTGGACGGCATTGGAGTCTTTCTGAAGAATCTATAAAGATTTCAATCTTTCTACAATCAAGATAACCTTGCAAAACTGATTGGAAATACATATGCACAGGAGACACAAATTGTCCTTCACATATATTTTTAGATTGAATAAACCATCAATCTGGGTTCCTGTAACATTATTTTTAAAGCTAAAACTTGGGTCAGGATAAATTTTATTGTGTTTTACTCAACAAATGTTTATATAATTGGGGATAAGAAAATCAAATTTATAAGTCATTGAACCTTTCCTTTGAGTACCTCAAGTGTTACCAGTGAGCAGAATAAATGCAGAAGAGTTTAAGCCAGATATACCATTGTGCTAATGTGATAACCAGAAAGGTAGAATTGCCACCATCAGAAAAGTGAGGTTCCACATCTCTACTTCAGAATCGTGGAGACCCTGGAACATGCACAAACACATGTATTGCCTGCATAGTGAATAATAAGAGAATGACTACTGTTTTGGTGGGGGGGATCCCTTTTTTCATATTAAAATGGGTTTGCATATTGGAAACAGGGGGAATCACTGATACTTTTTCAAACACCTGTTATTTGGTCATCATCACTACAGCCAATGGGCCAACTGAAACAAATCACAATGGGTTCTAGAGGTACTTTCTACATATCACCTTTTTAAAGTGTCCCCCTAGTTATTGGTGACATGACTCTCAAATATATTTTATCAAAACCCATTTGTATTGACATTAGTACAACTGTATTTCACACCTCGAACATCCATATTGCACATTAAACCTTTCTTCAGCTTAATGAATAACTGAGATAAATACTCAAAAGATAAGTTCTAATTGCCAGAGAAGACAACAAAGATTAGCTAACTCTTTTTAAAAAGATTCTTTAGGGAAATAAAAGCAAAAATAAACTATTGGGACTCTATCAAAATAAGAAGCTTCTGCATACCATGGGAAATAATCAACAAAACTAAAAGTTTAATGGAACAAGATATTTGCAAATGACATACCTGATAAAGGGTTAGTATCCAAAATATATAAAAAACTGATACAACTTAATGATGAATCCAATTAAGAAATGGCAGAAGACATGTAGATGAATAGACATTTCTCCAAAGAAGACATCCAGATGGCCAACAGACACATGAAAAGATGCTCAACATCACTCATCATCAGGGAAATACAAATCAAAACTATAATTAGATATCATCTCACACCTGTCAGAATGACTAAAATCAACAACAGAAGAAACAAGTGTTGGCAAGGATGTGGAGAAAAAGGAACCCTTGTGACCCTGTTGGTGGGAATGCAAACTGGTACAGCCACTCTGGCAAACAGTATGGAGTTTCCTCAAGATGTTAAAAATAGAGCAACCCTACGACCCAGCAATTGCAGTACTAGGTATTTACCTTAAAGATACAGATGTAGTGAAAAGAAGGGGCACATGCACCCCAATGTTCATAGCAGCAATATCCACAATAGCCAAACTGTGGAAGGAGCCGAGATGCCTTCAACAGATGAATGGATAAAGAAGATGTGGTTCATATATACAATGGAATATTACTCAGCCATCAGAAAGGATGAATACCCACCATTTGCATCAACGTGGATGGAGCTGGAGGGGATTATGCTAAGTGAAATAAGTCAAGCAGAGAAAGACAATTACCATATGGTTTCACTCATAGGTGGAACATAAGGAATAGTGCAGAGGATCACAGGGGAAGGGAGGGAAAACTGAATGGGAAGAAATCAGAGAGGGAGACAAACCATGAGAGACTCTGGACCCCGGGAACCAAACTGAGGGTTACAGAAGGGAGGTGGGTAGGGGGATGGGATAACCAGGTGATGGGTATTAAGCAGGGCATGTGTTGTGATGAGAACTGAGTGTTATATGCAACTAATGAACTAATGAATCGTTGGAACACTACATCAAAAACTATGTTGGCTAATTGAATATAAAAAAAAAGTTAAAAATAGAACTACCCTACAATCCGGTAGTCACACTACCGGGTGTTTACCCCCAAAATACAAAAACACTAAATCAAGGGATACATGCATCCCTATGTTTATTGCAGCATTATTTATAACAGCCAAGATATGGAAGCAGCCCAAGTGTCCATCAATAGATGAATGGACAAAGAAGAAGTGGAATAGAATATTGTAATATTATTTAACCATAAAAGGAATGAAATTTTGCCATTTGCAACAACATGGATGGATCTAGAGAGTATAATGCTAAATAAAATAAGTCAGGAAAAGATAAATGCCATATCATTTAAGAAACAAAATAAGTGAGCAAAGGAAAAAAAAAAAGACAGAAAGACAAACCAAGAAAGAGACTATTAATTATGGAGAACAAACTCATGGTTACCAGAGGGGGGGATGGGTGGGAAATGCGTGAAATAGGTAAAGGGGATTATACATTTAGCATGATAAGCACTAAGTAATGTATAGAATTTTTGAATCACTATTGTACACCTGAAAATAATGTCACACTGTATGTTAACTATACTGGAATTAAAATAAAAAACTTAATAAAAACAAAAAGGTATCTTTAGTTTCACAAATCCTGTTCACTTGTTGAGTTTAGACCTTAACCTATGGTTTCATCCATGGCTGGTCTTTTGGAAAGCACATTACTTTTTTGAAAAGTCATCCTATGATACATCATTTTATATACACACACACACATAAAAATCTTATATATGTATATATATAAAATCTTTTGTGCCATTATAAAAAAGTCACCTAAATGTGTCATCTTATAATATACCAATATATTATATTATGTTGTTTTTATTAATTCTGTTAAGAAAAGGGGTGGAGTAAATAAAGAAAACTCCATGGATTGTTTTTGAATTCTGGTCTTGTCTTTGTCTCTTGAAAAATCACTCTTTCCAATCTGTGTGCCCTTCCTCTTGTGTTTCCCACTCAGGATATTTTTTTCTCTTTTCCCTCACGTTTTAATATCACCTCTTCTTTAAAACAAGCTTACGGCTCACTAAACCCAGTGACTTTTCCTAATTAATCTTAGGAGGCCCTTGTCACTCCCAACTTTATTCCAATTCCTATAAACATGCCCACGTAAAAATTTCTTTTTGTTTCGGGTATATTGATTTCTTCTTCCAGGAGAGTAGAACTAAAACAAATAGTGACTCTTTAGTGGAGACAAACTTAACCAAAAATATATGGACATTATTCCTGACAACCACTAGAATGTAGGTGTTTTGAAGGCAGGGATCTCTGTTTTCTTCGCTGCTGATCCAGAGTTCCTGGAACACAGTATATGCTCAATAAATACTGGTTGAATAAATGAACAGCCAGGAGTCCAAGGATGCTGTCAACTGTAATAATTCTCAGAGATCATCCTCCAGCAGAATTTCTGTAAGAATCACGAGTAATCCCTTGACCCTTCATTTTGCCATTTGTGGACTAGTGATTATGATCAGGTATGCAGAAATTACTTGCTCATTGTGTACATCTTCAGTGATAAAATCCTCCAAGCTAATGTTCTAGGTGCAAAATTCCCTGCTCTACAATCAAAATGCTCTGGGACAGAGAGGAGCCACTTCTGGTTTTGACCAGTGATAAGATGATCAGGAAGCACCAGCACCCTGGGCATTTTAAGTCACCATGTTGAACCGAAATCACTGACTGGCATCACCAGCTTTTTATTGTCTGAACAACAATTGAATACAATTTGTTTTTTCTTCTAGGGTCATGCTTTTGAAAGGAGGACAAGCAAAGATTCATCCTTAGGTCAAGAGAAACCCTTGACTCCGAGAACCAAACTGAAGGTTATAGAAGGGAGGGGGTTGGAGGGATGGAGTAGCCGGATGATGGGCATTAAGGAGGGCACGTGATGTGATGAGCACTGGGTGTTATATACAACTGATGAATCATTGAACACTACATCAAAAACTAATGATGTACTGTATCTTGGCTAATTGAACATAATGATAAAAAAAGAGAGAGAGAGAAACTGCAGAATTATGGCCTATAAAATACATCTTTTTCCCACTAAGAGATGTGGGGGCCTTGGCAGTTAGGAGATGGTCCTTCCTCAGCCCATGATTCCTTTGGAAATATTTGGGTCAGAAATGGCTATGAGTTCACACCTGTAAGATTCCTTCCTTCAATCCCCATAACTAATTTCTCAACTTCTAATCGTGTTTGAATTAACCGAAGTAAACCACAAGGCAACTGCTTGTTGGGAGTTGCTATATCCATCGGAGGAGGCAAGTATTAAATTAGCCAGGTGACAGGGAAGAATGGGAGCTGCACTCTGCAGCCTGGTTGCCTGAAATCTATAAAACGTGTCAGTTATTGAGGGGATTCTCAGCAAAGACAAGAGAGGGGCAAAGGGGGAAGTATTCAGGTTGCATTTCTGGGCGGAGTCCCTTCTACCCTAAACCCAACACTCTGAGAACTGAAATTTGGCTCCTTTGCAAGATTAGGCTTCCCAAATTAGCTGTCTTTGGTGACAGCAAAAATACCTGCCTGTCCCCTTAAGCAAGACTCTCCACCTGAGTGAGAAACCAGAAGCATGGCCCAAGCCCAGAACAGGTGTTTAACGGGGAAGCTGAAAGGCAGCAGGCTTCCACACGCAGAACCTTTGAGAACATTGCTGTAGGGATTTGGCTGCATGATAAGCTTTTATTACTGTTAAGCAAAATTAAAGGCAGATTCTATTATCCTGGCACAGAAGCTGATGGGGGCATATTTCCTAGCCCACTCGGAAATCCTGAGTTTTGTTGTATTTTTAGAAAGTGGGCATCTTTTACTGCCAGCAAAACCTGTGGTGAGAAAGAATGTTTATTTTTTTAAATTTAATTTAATTTTATATTTTATCTTTTTGAGAAATGAAGTTTAAGTTTCAGTTCAAGATGTTTCCAAATATATTGCTGTTATTCTTACCTTTTCTGGCAAACATGTTTAAATATAAACTCTACTAGTGTTTTCTAAATCATATGTGGAACGTTGGAGGCAACCTCTCATTTACAGTCCTATTTTATTCACAAAGTGCCTGTATGAGGTCAGCAGGGCAAGGATCACTATGATCCCTATTTTATGGAGGAGGAAGTAGAGGCAATAGGGAAAAAAGGACTTTATGTTCCTTTTGTGGAAAGCTTTGTTTTGAGAAAACAAATCTCATCCCTATAGTTTTAAACTATAGTTTTTGTCAGAAGACAAATTAGAAAATCACAGGAAGGAAGCTATAATTTTTCTCCCACTTCAATCTGAATCGGATCTCTGCAGTATTTGTTCTCACTGCCCCCTATTGTTTTCCTTTATCACTTTGCCCAGTGCAGACATACATATTTATTGGTGTGATTTGTTCAGTCCCTTCAGACTGTCAGTGCCATGAGGGCAAGCATGGTGCATTTTTACTGTTTACCCAGCATTCCTGCTTGGCGCATAGTAGGTGCTCAATAAATTTCTCCTTAAGACTAGAAGCTTAATGAGTAAACATCGCCTTATGTTTATATTTGAAAGCATCAAAAGGCAAGAATATGGAGAAATTAGGGTGAATTAATTGAAGTGGAAAAGAAAGAAAACCTCTCCTATTTGCTTGAGACCATTATAGTTGGATGAACAAATCATATTATATAAGTCGTTTTATTTTCTCTACTGACTTTGACACTATTTAAGAACAGAAACAAGGACTAAGAGCAGGGAGCATCTGTAGGAATGGGGGTGGTTCTGAAGGAGTCATAAGCAGGATGTTTAAAGCTGCCCCGTGAGTGAGTTAAAACCTAGGGTTTCTGTGCTTGCGAGGGCTTGGGATGTCCGCAGTCTCACGGTTGAGTGCTGACTTGGAGTGAAGATCTTTGAGGGGAATTTAAGGCAGCACCCTACTATTCTACTTGAGTGTAGAGAGGAGCTGCCGTGGACTGTGGAGGCACTAACAGGAGTAGAGTCTGGAATGTACTCCATGGAAGAGATTCAAAAACAGAGTGTCCTTCAGGTGGCTGCTCCCAGCTTTTCCCAGGCAGGGTAGCCTTGGTGAAGTCACTAAGCCTTTCTGGGCCAACATTTCTGAGCTTGAATTGGAAAAAAACATATTCTCCAGCTCTGAAAATCTATGGATTTGCTATTTCTCCAAGTTTTACCTTATGTTGTCTATTTTTTCTAGAAATTGAGTTCTTACATTTTTAATGTTTTCATTTACCTATTTTAATAAAAATTGTTTTCATGGGGGTAAAAATCTATATTTCTTTGTGCATGATACCTGTAGGAAGCCTAGCTGTTTGGACCATGAGACTATATGGCTTTTTGGATCAGGATTCTACCTCACGGGTTTCTTATCCTAAATGCAAATAAATGCATGTGGAGAAAGAGCCTTGTAACCCAGATAAGTGCAGTAGGAACATAAATTTCAGGTGGATTTTTGTGAAACAGCTTGCCTATAGTCACACGATAGGTTGGTCTCCTTATCCAAGCCTAGGGCGCTTCTAGTTGTCTAATAATAAGATTGCACTGCTTCCCAATATTTGGAAAAGAGTTGATGCACTTTCTGAAATACTAAATTGCTACTAGGGACAGCTTTGGTTTGGTTCTCCTCAGGAGAAATAATTCCGGATACTTTGATACAACAGGGTATTGGCGGTTGGAATGGGTTAGGTCCGGGAGACTGGCCAAGAGTCTGTCCAGGGCCACGGGTCAAATGGGCTATAAGTTGAGTCCAACCAAGAGAGGAAGAGAATGCCAGAATAGCATGCAGGTTACAGGATGGGCAGGCAGAAAGCCACTCCATTCATTCAGTAAGTACTTAATGAGCATTTCCTGCATGTACCAAATTCCAGATCACTGGGGCCTTTACAGTGAACTCTGTGACTACTTAATTGTATTGTAATCATTTCTGTCCTTGTTAATCTCCCCCAGTTGTCTGGAATCTGTGCGGGCAGGGACTGGTTAACATCCCCCCTTGTCTGTCATTGGCTTAAGTACCGTGCCTGGCACATCATAGGTGACTGTCTACGGTATTAAACAAATGCTCATGATTGTTACTGGAACCATTACTGCTTTTGTCTTTACTATTATTATTTGAAAGAACAACTATGAACTTACTGGTAAGTCATGAATTTTAATTGCCCTTAGCAACCAATTTAGAAAAAATACAGAGGGGAAACAGGATATAATTAGTTAATGAGGTATTGTTTGATCTCACTCCAAAATACACTTGCCTTTATTAAATGGTAAAACTTGGATTCTAACACCTATGTAAATATTAATAAAAGATTCTCCTTTTCAATAAATTGGGTTGACAAAAGTATGCGCTGAGACTGACTTGTGTGTTTGAAAACTTCAGCTCTTTACAATGTAGTTTCCTAAAATCCAAGATTCAGGAATATTCTCTTCTGCTGCCTAGTGGAAAAATGCCAGGGACCCTGCCATGTGATCTTATAACCCTACTAGCTATCTTGAAACCTCACAAATTTATCCATATCTTCCTGTTGTTCTTTTTATGGCTTTGCTATATGCATCAAAATCATTTCCAGCACCACGCCAACCTTCTCAGTATGTTTAAAATAAAAAGGGTTGGGAACAAGCTTAATGTCCTCCTCTTGGAAGTCGTATAAATTCTTAACATAAAAAAAAAATGGTGTATGACCCATACGAATATATAAGAATACTTCTGTGGGGCCTTTTCCTTTCCCCATTTGTAAAATGATTTATACACATACACTCATAGTAAACATTTTTTATATGCCTTTAGGGTTTCCCCCCACCCCAGAAATCCTGTTTATAAGGACATTGCTGTTGAAGGTAAATAATGATACAATTTTGGTCTTTATGATTCCAAACACCGGTAATGTTTCTTCCAGGGCCTTTCCACGGTGCGTCTAATCCTCTAGCGTCCTCGCCATCTTAGGCTAGTTGCTGTTCATGTCCACAAGAGATGAGCAGCAATACCATTATAGGATTCCCTAACAAAAGACTTCCACAATCATTTTCTAGCATCTTGGAGATTGACAAGGTCCCCTCCTGTTTCCCAAGCCCATTTCCCCCCCTATTCCTGGTGATTTCTTTTCTTATACACCAGAAAGAAAGCACCTTGCTGAGTGGTGACCTCTCTGCAGCATGGATACCTGCTAGAAACAACAAACCTCACGTGCTAAAACTGCTCCTTGATGTGTTGGGATTGGCATGATGGTTCCTGTTTGATATACTGGGCTGCTTGGAGCTGCCTTTAAAAAAATCAATCCATATTAAAAATAAAAGTTCCTTTTGAAAATTACTCTTCCTATTTCTTTGGGGAGGTTGTGCCACAAACCAGCTAAAAGTGCTGAAAAGTGTCATATAATAAAGCCACCGGGACTCTAACAGGCCAGGGAAGGAGAACATGTCTTGAGTAATTATAACACTTTGCAGTTTTCAATCGATGATTCAGTTTATCAGTAATTTCTGGTTTGTTTTCTTGTTGAGAAGACTGAAAACTTTTAAAAGATTTTCGAGATACCAATTTTAATCTTCTGCACCATTTCTTTCGAACTGGTAAGTATATATATATATTTTCTGTTTTAGAAAAGTATGGGAAATAATCGTCTATGACAATATTTCTAACACTTTATCTTCTTTCCTTTTACTGGTCACTTTTGCTAGTAGGTTTTCTGTTTCATTTTGTGTGTAGAGTAAATAATATATACCAAAGTAAATAATCTGAGAAAAAGAATACACATTTTTTAAAGAGAGTGCAGTCTTTCGAAAAACAAAATAATGAGGGGAATTTTTAAATAAATAATCTTTGGTTTCTATTCTCTATTGGAGAGACTCCCCAGTGACATATGCTTCTTAAACACATACATTAATCATATATATATGTACATGCATGTTTATACATAGACTCTAACACACATACATACATTTTGTTCATGTTTTTTAAAATGTTTTTGATAACATTCTTCACATGACTCAGTTCAAATAGGAGCATGCCAGGTGTGATGGCTCATAGCTCATTGATGAGGTGGTTCGGGCAAACAGCCAAATGAGAGAGGGTAACTAATGGTGAGCAGGTGTGTTGGTTTAATGGGCCGGCTAGGGGCTCTAACTTGAGTAAAGTTGTTGCAATGCTCTAACCACAGATAAGAGTTTGGTTGGTTTTTCTTTCACAACCCAGTGAATATATGGGAACGTGAGCACCACTCCTCCTGTAGACCCAAAGGATTAAGACAAATTTAGGGTAGGATTTGAAAAATGTAGAAAAGCATATGTTCAGCCTTTACTTGAATAAAGGAATGTTCCTATCCGCCTAAAGTATTAAGTTTTTTTTTTTTTAAAAAAAGAGCTTCATAATTGCACAGAGATCGATGAACTGTTTCACAGATTTATAACGGGATTTAGGCGGTAATCAAGTCTCAACTCTTCCAACTGGGTCAAGACTTTCCGTAAACCAAACTGCCCACGTTGACTCGACTTCAGCTCCTCCAGTTCCCTATTCTGATGTGATCCAGGTTAAATGAGATGCCTTTGTCCTCAAATTGTGTTCATCTGTATCCTTTGCCACATGGCCACCCTTGCAGAATGCCTGCCCTGCATCCAAATATTGCAGTCTCTACCATGAGGTCTTTCCCCAGATGGTGTGGTGCAAGGGGCATGGTCCCACTAAGTCAGACAGACCAGGGTTGGAATCCTGGCTCATCTATTATTAGCTACAGGACACTGAGGCTATTGAATTCTCCTGAGCCTCAGTCTCCCCATCTGTAAACCAGGGATGATGACAGTGCTTGCTCCCATCTTAATTGAGTCTCACTATAATAATACTAGGTGTCATTTATTGAGAGCTCATGTGTCAGTCCAATCCTCACAATAATCAAGCAGGGTAGTTATTTTAATACCCATTTTACAGATGAGAAAACTGAAGCTCAGAGAGATTAAGAGCCTTACCTTAGCTCACAGAGCTAGAAATCGGGCAGAGATAGACTTCAAATCCAAACAGTTTGTTTGAACTATTCTGCAGCTGATATTTTTTTCTGTGTCATTATTTTTTCACCTTACCTTATAGAGTTGCAGTGAAGCTCATAAATGATGTGTGTAAAGTATTCAGAACATAGCAGGCATTTAATCAAGTTTTTCTTATTGTCCATTTCTCTCAGCCTTGCTATCTTTTAATTAATGTCTCTACATTTTGGTATTAGTTTTAGTAAATATATAAATATATATCTATATAATATATAAGTATTTTTAAGTTAGTTCATCGGCATATTTTATATTTCCGTGTGGCTGGCCTAGACAAAGTAGGAGGCTGCTTGTGAGGTGGGATTTTTGCAAGATGCTTTCCAACATCCATATGCTCTGTCTTTGGGAGTGCTGCAGTGCCTTTCATTCTCTGATTAATATGTGCTTAAAAATGCAAAGTCCCAGAGAATACTTTGAATTCAAAGCATTCATTCAAACAAACATTTTTTGAGTACCCAGTAGGTATCAGGAACTGTTGTAGGCAACGGACATATTAAGTGAGTAAGATGAGTTTCCTTCTGGTCTGATAATTCTAATTCAATGCGAGGAGGGAAACTAACTGCCTACATCTGCACCATCTGATAGGGCGGTATGAGCCACACGTTGCTACTGAGCACCTGACATGCAGCTAGACCACACTAAGATGTACTGAAAGTGTAAAATTCACCCTGGATTTCAAAGACTTACTAGGAAGGAATAATGTAAAATATCTCATTAATAATTTTTGTAATGATTATATGTGGAAATGAGAATTTTTTTGATGTTGGATTAAAAATATCTTATTAAAATAAATTTTATCTGTTTCTTTTAATGTGGCTACTAGAAAATTTCATATTCCACATATGGCTAACATTGCAGCTCGTGTTATATTTCTATTAGGCAGGGCTGGCCTACAGTTATCGGGGAGGGTTTCAGAGGATGGGTTAGAAATTACCATTTGTATGTATTTCATTTTACAAAAATTGGATCATGCTGATAATAACTGGTTTGTAACTGTGTTTTTCCCCACTTAATAATATATATGGATGTCATTCTGTGGTTGGATGGTGGTTCATTATACAGATGGCTCATAATTTATTTAACTTGGATCTGTGAACAGTTATGGATTCGAGGGACTGGCAAGAAGTAGAAGGACTAGAACTTTGAGGTAGAATGTAGGATGTCGAAGTAAGGGAGATCTACACATCTCTGCAGTTAAATGCCTCACTGAAGGGATGAGCAAACTGAGAGCCAGAGATGATGAGTGACTTTCTTTTCACTTTTTTAAAAAATCTAACGCTGGGGATGCCTGGGTGGCTCAGTTGGTTAAGCGTCTGCCTTCAGTTTGGGTCATGATCCCAGGGTCCTGGTATCGAGCCCTGCACGGGCTCCCTGCTCATTGGGGAGCCTGCTTCTCCCTCTCCCTCTGCCTGTCACTTCCCCTGCTTGTGCTCTCTCTCTGCCAAATCAATCAAACAATCAATCAATCAATCAATCAAAAAAAAAAAAAAGCTAACACTGGAGCATTCATGTGTACCATGCCCTGTGCTGAGCACCTTCTTCACTTGATCCGCAGTCTTCATGATAACTTATTAGGTAGGCACTATTGTTATTTCTATTCAACAAATGAAACCGAGGCCTAGGGGATTGGGGGTGGGGGTTGGGTGGGTCACACAGCCAGTAAGTGGCAGAGCTGAGACTTGAACCAAATCGATTTTATTTCAGCCAGAACTTTTAACCACTGTACCAGCAGTCCACAGACTTTTAGATTTAATAAACTAATAATTTTTTTAATGGAAACAACACAGGAGTACTCACATTGTATTTTGGCAATAAAACAACAAATATTGCTACTACTTCTATCACTGCCCCTTATAATCATCATTTCATAAAGGTCAGAAAAAGGTAAGAAGTACTAAAAATTTTTAAGAATGAATAAATGCCATTTTATTTTAAAAAAAGCCTCCTCACTTCATTGCCCATATTTCTCAGATTTTAGTGTGGAGTGGTGAAAATAGGGACACAGGTATTAAGTTGGGGTTGGTATTAGGGAAACAGTGTGGGACTCAAGAGGAGGAACCCAGTGCATGCAAAGTCAGCTGCTGAACCATGACCAGGTTCAGATTACCGGACTCCTCTGCAGGTTCTTTATGTGTTGCAAAGAGGTGCCAGGCAGCACTTGTTGCTGTTGTCCTGGTTAACGTCATGTGCTTTACTCCATGGGTACTTCATCATGCCTGATCTGTTTGGGGCAGCCTTGTCTATGGACTATGCATAATTCAGCCCTGGAGATGGACAGTTGTTTTTCCCATCTTGATTACTCTAGAAGGGCATAAAGCATCAGGGTAGAGTCCTTGGCCATCAAGAAGCTGGCTCCATTGCACTGCTTTTGTATTTTAGAGCAGGCTGAGGAGACAGACATGCTGCTTTGTCATCACTATGTCAACTCTGCTTTTATATACAATTGGCATCTTCTTGCTCTGTTCTCCTTTGCCAGCCAAATTGTTTTAGGCTCCCAATGCAAATATAGTCTTTCTGTGGCTTGATGCTTCATCAGTTGGAGGTCTCCCTAGAGACTGTAGGATGAAGTTGGTATGACACAGATTTTGTTTTTCTCCTTCTAATACATATAATGTGTAAGCACATCATTCATATTTAATGATTATTAGACAGCAAGTATTTTTAAAGAGTTTTTAGTTTGTCCAGGGATAAGTAGGCTCCAAATGTTATCATCAATAAGTTTAGCATTGCTGTTGTTTTTGTTTTGACTTTGCTTAGACAGGACTAATACCTAATGGTTTTGAAGTAGGTAAAACAGTAAAAACAACCCAGGTTAAGCATCAGAAAAAGGCTCCACAGTATTTAAAATAAAACTCAAGTGAAAAGGGCAAGGATTGGTGAGAAAAAGAGGAACAGTGTGAGAATGTGACATTGTATCAGTGCTGGTGAATGCTTCTTGGATACTGCTTGGAAAAGCATGTACTAGAGTGGAAATAAAATATGTCACTTTTATTAATTATAAAATAAGTTTGCTTTACATTTCATATTCTTATTTATAACATTTTAAATCAATTTTAGACAACTGATTTCTTACCGGAGATCTCCATTCAATTGCACATCAAATATAATAAATGTTGAACGATGCCAACATTTTAATCTTTCTCCATTTGGGAAATTGGAGTTCTAGTCCCCATTTTTCCATAACTGTTTTTTAATTGATGAAGGAAATTTTTCTTTTATCCCAGGGTTACTAACCTTCCTCAGCCTTTTGTGTATTCCCCAATCAAAAGGTTTTTGATTATCTAAAGAAATGACACCCACTGGTTCGCCTTTATAGATCATTTTGTTACCACTTTCAAAGCATCTTAACAGGTTGGGGAGCCCAGATTTACCCTAACAAAAGCCAGGCTGGTCGCTCCCTTTTGTAACCTCCTCCTCCAAGCAATTTATAACTTTCCCTTCAGTGCACGGCTGAATTGGTTATACTGGGATCCAAGAGCAGCTGTGGGGGGTCCTGGATTGTTTTCAGAGGTCATCAGAGAATCTTTCTAGAAAATTATAGCAGCACTGAAAATTCTCAGCACTCAGAAGGGTAAAGAGAAAAACTTCTTTTTTTGGAACCCTGTTGATTTCTGCTTGCTAGTTAATCTTTTTAATGATTTTCAACCACTAAAATTTAGACTGTGTCTGGAGTTACCTCAGGTTTAGGGTAGCCACCTAATTAGAACAAGAGGAAAGGTTAAGTGAGGGAGATTGTTGGAGGGAAAAGGTGACCTTAGGGCACAGCCCTGGAGGGGAGAAGGGAGAGATTGCTAGAATTTTTAATTCTTAAAAGACATTTTTTTTTGAGTTTTCATTGTTTATTAGAAATTTGAATTTAAAATTGTAGGACTTGTTAGAAGAAAGGCAAAACTCACGCTATTGATGAATTTTAAAAGGCGTGCAAAGAAGCAATTCATTCCTTTTTCTTTTTTTTTATTACAAGTGACACAAATGCTCTCTTTGAAAATATCTTAAACAAAAAGAAGCATGTAGAGTGAAAGTTGCTCTCAGTCTTCCATTCTTTTTCTTAAAGGAAGCCATTGCCATCAGTTTGAGATGGATTCTTTCAGTTCACAGAAAATATATTTGTATTTTTATATAGTGGGGTCCATGCTGTATAAATTATTTTGTGACTTGCTTTTTTTTTTGCTTTATGATATGTCGTGGACATCTTTACATGTTACTGCATACGGATCTACTATATTCTTTTTAATGGTCATGGGATATTTCATAGCATGGATATGCTAGAAACTACATTACTGGTGTCCAGTTTATAGACACTGTCTGTGTGTATAAATAGTGCAGTGAATGTACTTGTCCAAACACTGGACACACAAATGAGTATCTGTAGAATTTCCTGGAGATAGAATAGCTGGCCTCATTCACTCTTAACATATTTAGCATACAGAAACACCTCCTAATGGATCTGCCTGCCTCCATGACCCGTTGTCCGCGTAGCACACAGAATGTTACTTCTGAAAATGTGAATCATGTTGCTCTTCTGCTTAAAACACTTGGAAGTTTTTCCCTTACTTCAGGGCAGTGACTCAACTCCTTGATATGGTTTATCAAGTCCTGCCTCTGGCCACTGCCTGCCCCTCAGCCCATTTCTCATGTTTTCTTATGCTCTAGCCAAATGAAGCTACTTTCAGTCCTCTGACTTCTTCAGCCTCTCTTTCACACACATAGAAGTATTTATACAACTCCCTCTGTCTGGACACCCTTCCCAACTCCCAAATCTTACTCATCCTTAGATCTCAGATTGAAGTAATTTTCTCCAGGAAGCTTTCCCCAAGCCCAGCCTGCACCCCCGCCCCAGGCATGCTCATGCACACAGACTCCCCAGTTAGAGTCCCCATGCATATTCCCCCCCCCAGTACTCAATTCTCCACATCGCAGTTGCCTCCCTATGTGAATCCCCCACAAATTCCCTGTCGTTTTCACGTCTATTACACCATTTAGTGATGGCCACAGTGTCACATCAGGCACCGTAAAATTCTGAAGTATCTCCTAACTTCTAAAGAACATTAAATTATTTCATAGAGCCTAGCTTGGGGCATGGCGTTACAAAAGGCATTTCTCTGAAAAGCCGTTCTTGGGAAATTGGAGATTCTTGTCAAAAGTGAAAGTTAACATGGATTCACAGAATCACAGTGGTGGAAGGGCACTTGGAAATCATCTAGTTTCTTGCTAGTCAAAGTGTGCTCTGTGGACCAGCAGCATTGCATCACCAGAAAGTTTGTCAGAAAGGTCTCATCCCTGACCTACTGAGTCAGAATCTGCATTTTATTAAGCTCCCAGGTAACTTGCCCACACATTAAAGTATGGGAAACACTACTCTAGTTCTCAATCTGCCTTTATAATAAAGTCATCTTGGGAGCTTTTTACAAATACCAATGCAAGCACCTCCCCCCCCCCCCCCCCCCCCCGCCAGATTTTCTGATTCTGTTGGTCTAGGGAGGGTCAGGCAGGACATTGTGGTTATTGCTTTTTAACCCTGAGTGATTCCAAAGTAGCCAACCCCTAACTTGGGTTCTCTTCTTCAACGATATTGATAAGGATGTTGTAGACAGCAGTTTAGTGGCCTGATTGTGATTAGAACCCATGTTTCCTTATTCTGGTCCTGTGCCTTGTCTTGCCCATAAAGGATCTTCTCATAGCCACACTCCATTTTACAGAGGGAAAACTGCAGTTGTCTAGAGTGAGTTCATGGCCAGAGGGCGATAAATCAGATCCAAAAAATTTCCTTTACTCTAGCTCTCTTTCTCTCTCTGTACTTCTTATCACCAAGCATTCTGTCAGATAACATCCTTGACCCTGCTTAGGGTTTGGGGTCAAATCACCCATCGGAAGAGTCTGTAGATTTATCTCCTGACAAGGAAGATATGTTGCCCTTCCTCATTACTGAACCTGAAGCATACCTATAACATGCAGTCTCCTAAAAATATGCCCTTCATAGAAGACGATTTTTTAAATTCCAAATTTCAAAGAAGGGGCACAGTCTCCAGAAGCATGAATGAAACCCCAGATAACTTGGCACCTGCACCTGAAACCAGCAAGTTTGCTCCTGGGTTTTGGTTTCTAAAGAAGACTTTTGCCTGAGTTCTTATTTACTCCTCAAATGCTGCGGTTCTCAGCAATAGGAGATCAGCCCCCACCTCTGATGCAGGTGAGAATGTTTGCTGCCCAACAAGCTGGTAATCCTGGGTGGAGAAGTAAGTGCTTAGAGCACTGATTGGGAGGGTCTCAGTGCCTTTCCCTTTGGAATGTGATATTATCACTAGATTAAGAGGCTAGACACCTGGTGAGGAAATATTACCCTGATTCTGTCTGGGTGTTTTTGATGTCTTCCTGGATTATTGCTGGTTGGAGAATTTTCAGTTCTATTAAAGATTACATGACCCTGAACTCCTCAGAAATAAAAATAAGAGAATAGAGGAATATAACCATGGGGAATATATATTTAATAAGAGGAATCTCTAGACTAATGGCTTTTTTCAATTATTTCCCAAGTTTATACTGATTAGGTAGAAAACATCCATCTGCAAATGGAAACTTCAGACCAATCACTTGCAAGTTATCTTACCTGGATCCTGTTTATCCCACAGGTAAGAAGAGGTAAATTTCCATTCATATTTCCACAAGAATGGCAAACTTTACGTTATTGCCCAAAGAGCGATTAATGAAAGTGCTTGAGAGTGGAAACAGATAAAAATGAAGAGCACACATGTGCCCAAAGGGAATATTATGCTGATCCAGAGTGCCACTGAAGGGACATACAATACAAAAATACCATACAGGCTTAGCCAAGCTCAAGAAGTTAAAGACCCTCAGGATGACTGAGGAAAAAATACACACTTGCTTTTAGATGCTTGGACCAGTCTCAGAGGTTTTTGAATTCTGATAGTCTGAGGAGACACAAATTCTCCAACTCCAACGTTTGTGATGAGTGACCTCTCATTTAAAAAATTCAGTGGAGAGGAAAATAATCTGACTAGAAATGTAGAATATCCTTCTGTTTGTGCTTTACTACTTGACAATTTCTTTGAAGAATTATTTTGGAATCTTTTTCTAAAGCTCCCTCATATCCTTGTGGAGAAGTCAAAACCTGAATAGAAAAAAAAGAAAGGAAGAAAGAAGTGTGATGACATAAAATTTCTCAAAACTTAAAAACAACAACAAACCATTCCGTTGAAGTGGGTAGGCTTTCATTGTTTAATTTTCTTTTTAAATGGAATATTACAACCTTATAGAAAAGTACAACATTACTAATGTCCAAGTACTCAACAATTAGTCTTCTCATCATTTCACCATAATTGTTTCGAATTATTTTTTAAGAAAGAAAACTTTACAGATACAGGTATAGTCCACTGTATACCTTTCTGTTAATTGTGTTCACTACACTATAGAGATTTTATGCTTTTACTACAATGTTTGTATTAATAATCAGTAGATAATATTGTTTTGCATGATCTTAAAATCCATAAACATGGTAATGCATCAAATATATCCTAGTACAAATGTTATTTTTTTTGCTCCAAATTATATCTGTGAGAATTTTTTCTATGTTGATTCACACAGTGCTACTTAGTTCATTTTACTTCACCTGTTGTCTGAATATGACATAATATATCCATTCCTCTGTTAATGATGAGCATTTATCTTATTTTTAATTGTTCACCACAGCATTGTTTATAATAGTTTAAAGTCTTTTACATGTATTTTTCTGCACAGGTAGGAAAGTTTCTCTACAAATATATCAAAGAATAGAACTTCTGGGTTGAAGTTAAGTAGCCTTCAATGTATTATAATATTGCCCAAGTAGAGGACCTTTCAATCCAAAAGAGGCATATCATAATTTTGAATTCCAGTGATATGATTTAAAACTCTTTAATTAAAGTCTCAGAATACAACATGAATCTGCACTCTCTAGCCTGCCTCTGGGACATATGCTCAGCTCTCTGATCTAGGTATCCAATAGAGAAATTATATGTGACACGTTCTTGCTTTGTAATGCAGTGCATGTGCTCTTCCTCCCTCCAAGCGTTTGACAGTAGTAAGAACAAAATGGTTGAACCCACCTGGCTAAAACTTTTTCACCTTTAAAATGACAGTTACAAAGAACTAGCTCAAATGAGTCAGAGTTATAGGCAGAGAGCCTATAAGATTACATTAAAAAGTTTCAGCTGAAGGACTTGTTTAGGAACAACAAAGCCAATTAGGGAGCAGGAGTGGGGGAAAACTGTATTACACTTTAAAACTAACTTCTGGGTTTCAGTTGTGGGAAGAAACCCGATACTAGTATATTAGCTGCTAAAATGATCTTTTCTTTGGTCCTATCTCCTGGTACTTTTACGTAGCTGGGTTAGAGAAAAAGGTCTAGAACAGTTTTCAAACTACAATAAAATTCTCTCATCTTACAGATAAATCAAGGTTTTCTTTTACATATATCTTTTTGGCAATATTTAGCTTTAAAGTGTCCATGATAGATAGATTTATTAGAATCCACTTCTCAAGTCAAACTGAGTCTACAGCACATCATATTAGTGACAATTCCAATAAAGTTAAGGTGTTGAAATCAGATATTAAAAGAGGGAAAGTGTTGTGTTATTTACCCTCAATATTTCTATATAGTTTCTATTTCTTTGTCTCTGGTATTTCCAGATCATTGAGGTGGAGTAGTTAGTAGAAGAGCCTTGGGCCTTTGCCAGCACTCCAGAATGTGAAGGTCCTCACTCTCAGTAAATGATCAATAAATACATGCATATATTTGCAATCCAAACTGCATTCATCCAATCATACATATATCACTGATTCTTTTTGAAAAGGTCACACTTATTTTCAATTAATATATACTTAGAAGTTACTTGCAAAGGCATATATTGGGAAGAAGACAATCTATGAAGATATGGCCTTTAAAGGAGTGGATATTTGCTGGACTAAGTTGGAGTGTTCAGAAAAGCACCCATATTCCCAAGTCTACTCTTGCTTTCTTTCCTTACACCTGGTCCCAATACTTCCCTGCTCTTCCCTGCTTTGAAATAGGAAATAGTAACATAATTAACAACCTCACTTCAGGCACCCACAGCTCTGGCACCCTATCCAATTTGCACTCTGGGCCTCCACAGAATATATCACTATTTTACTCACTCTCAAATGGAAGTTGTGTCTATAATAATGCTTCTTCAATGGACTGAGTAGTTCTCAGTAACAGAAAATTTGATGCATTTTGGTAGAACTCATCATTCATGGTCTAGGAGTACAACTGACAAGGGTAAGAAGTAACAGCAGGCCTCTTGGCCATCTGCTATCAGACAAAAAGAACACATATGTTGGTATAGATGCTCTATCATTGTAAGGTTCCCAGTCTTTCCACTCTATCTCATATTGCTCCTTGACCCCTGAACATGTTGCGCTCATTTTAGTTTTGACACTAAAGCTTTTATTTTTAAAATTTATTTATTTTTTATTTTGAACTCATGACCCTGAGATTGAGTTGTATGCTCTACCGACTAAGCCAGCCAGACTCACCTTAACACTAAGACTTTTAGTTAAAAAAAATTTTTTAAAGATTTTATTTATTTACTTAAGAGAGAAAGAGAGAGAAGGAGTGAGGAGAGAGAGAGAGAGAACGAGCAGGGGGGAGGGGCAGAGAGAGAGAGAGAAGCAGACTCCACCCCCCTGAGCAGGGAGCCCTGTGTGGGGCTTGATCTCAGGACCCGGAGAACATGACCTGAGCTGAAGGCAGACTCTTAACTGACTGAGCCACCCAGGTGCCCAACACTAAGACTTTTAAAAGCAAGTTCCCATACTCTGAACTTCCCTTCCTCTTACATTCTTCTATTTAAGTCCTACTCATTCTTCAAAGTTAAACTGAACCACACCATTTCCTTTGAGCGTTCCTCAAGAAGAGCAACTCACACTTTTATAGAGTTATAGTAGAATTTCTGCCTGGTCATTTCAGTTGATTCAGTTGACATACAACTATATGCTGTTTTGGACTAGCAATTTATGTCCTGTAGTTTCTTTCACCCTAATAGAGTGTGAATACCTTGAGGGCAGGAGCCATACATATTTCCTACTCTCTCCTCTAGAAGTCTTAACAGGATTCTGAGACTAGTGGGTTTTTTGAATTTAATTAATTACTTCTTTGTCTTGACATTTAACTGGCCATAGGTTTGTGTCTTCTCTCCACATAGAACCATTGATCAATTAACAGTTCTTGAGCAAATGAAAATATCATGTCTCTGGAAAAGGGTGTGTGTAATACATTAGTCTAAACAATAGTTTCTTATCAAGGATTTTGTCATGGAAAAGGTGAGGAGCACAGCTTCTGATCTTTAATCTCAAGGCAGGTGAGTTCTCTCAGGCTCTAATGGCCATGGTGGATTGTTTCTATTGAAAGTGAACCCACAGAGTAGGGATAAATCTTTTCCATCCTTTCATCTATAGTACCTTATGTACATAGTAGGCCATCGGTAAATGATTACTGAGTTGAAATGGAATAAATTCAACAGGGAGTTGAAGCATGTATTGAGGTCTTACCGCTTTCCCCCCATTATCTTATCTAATCCTCATAACAATCAATTGAAGAAAGTAATAGTATCATGCTTTTACAGATGATGGAAATGAAGCCCAGAGATATTTAACATCTTGTCCAGCTTCACAACTAGAAAAGGGCAGAGATGGGACCCAAAGTCCATTTTGCTTGGGTCCTCTGGACCCAAATCCCAAGTCCTTTTCATTACACCAGACTGCCTTGCCTTCAGAAATTTAATTTTGGTGTATGGGCCCTAGGTCAATGAATATATCTCCAGGTCAAAAGAGAAATCTCATACTTAGACCTAAGTCTACTTAAACTTGGTGGAGGAGCCATTTCCGGCTCTTGAAAACATCTGTTGTATATTCACTGAAGAACTTAGGACTGGTGAGGAAGTATTTTGACATGAAAAAAGCAAATATTGACATTAGTTTCAATGGCAAGTACTGCTCTTCAATTGTTATTCTTTAATTTTATTACTGTAACTTTATGTTCTTAAGCACTTTTGCTTAAGTACTTTTTTCATTCGTTATGTGCCCATCTGATTGTCCAAGAAATTGACCCCTGGGCCAAAGCTTTTCTCCCTGCTCTCTACCTCCCCTCTCAATCCCAGATAGTGTATAGAATACTAACCTTATTTCTAAAATTATCTGTTAATTTCAAGGGAAAAATATAATCCCTGAATTTATATGGGGATTCATGGACTTGTTTTAGAACTGGAAAAAAACCCACACATTAGTGAAGCTGAGTGACTTGATCAAGGTCACAGAGTTAGCTAAGCTCTTAGTTAAAGCGTAGACCTAAAATGGACCCTAGAGATCATCTAATTCAACCCCTTCATTTTTCAGACAAGTTAACAGTTACACACAATCCCAATACCTTTCAAGGTAAATACCTACAATGTCTTTCCACAATGACCTGGCTCCTAGTTGTAAAAATGACTGATGCTTTGTGTGCCTTTGTGTTAACTTAAGGTACATTCTTAAATATACCCACACTCCATAACTATAGTGGACAGAATTGATGTTCAGTAGCTTTTCGGAAGCCTCACCATGGAAACAAAGGTTTGGATTCCCTCAGATTGGATTTCGATGTCTTCCTCTAGAGCAGATAAATTGAGGCTCCTGCAGGCATGGGTTCTGTCAGATGAGACTTTAAATTTCAAAGTAAAAGATACTTCTCGGCAGGATATTAAAGAGTGTCATGGTGCACCATTAGCAAGGAATGCAGCCTGTCCCAATTCTCTTGGCCGACCCTTTGAAAACCTTGACTGAGGGAAAATCTTGTTCTTGGCCTCCTGGACTCTTGGAAGCTCTAAAGAAATGTAATTGCTTTTTGCAGCTAATAGACACTTAAAAATTGCTCCCAAAGAAATATGTCTAGTCGTTGATCATTAATATAGAATAAAGGAGATGTGAAAAAGTCAAGATACATGTTTTTGAGCATAATAAAAAATATTCCTATGTCCAAACCACGACAGCTCTAGAAAGTCAGTTCTGCCTCTGGGAAGTAATTTTTGTTGTATAGAGTGAGGTCCTGGTTTTGTAACTTAGAAATGTAACAGTTGCTATGTGGTCCGCTATAGGGGTAGAAGTAGAAAGTAAAGGGCTTATCCATCCTTATTTCCAAGCTGACACAACATGTTTTAAGTGGATGGTGTTTGGTTTCATTATGTTAACAGCATCTCCCTCTGCTCTTTGATGCATCGCTTCAGTGCTTAGTAATTTAGTAACAGGTTGGAAATGGGCTAGGGGTAAAATGAGCCTCTGTTACCATAGGGACAACTATCCACCTCTTACTTTTGAATTAGTATTGTAGCAGAAGGTGACGTTTTGTCCAGGGGGTTCAGGGAAAAAAGAAAGTTGTAAATTATACCATGCATACAAACTTGTTGAATGTACAAGTCCTCTAGAATCTGCTCTTAAAGGACTAGCTGATCAGAGATTGATACGTTCTAATCAACTCGACATGAGATGTGATAACTTTACATTTGTGCAAAAGAAAAATATTAATATGTTCATGGTGAAAATTACCTGTTCATACTCTGTCCTTCCGTAAGGCTTGGCTTCTTTGAGATGCAGATGAGCGGATTTTCTAATCTTTTGAGGCATGCTATTAATTATTATTATCAATCTAAGGAACTGGATGAAATCCTAGGCATAAAACAGATCAAATCCAGATTTAATATTGGGTGTATGATTTAACTTTTGTTCCATTTTTCCTGCTTTATATTAGTCTTAAAGAACATCAATGATTATGCCTTACCAAATCACTTAAAGAAAGGGGTGCCCTTATAAATATCTGAAACAGCTACCAGATGAGGTAGTATATATACCATATTTATGAAAACCTTTAGTATGTCTTCACAGCAACAATTTCCAAATAGCTCTTGGCTACAAAAAGTGTGATTCAACCAATAAAATTCACATTGGACATTAGAATAGTCACTCTGGCCTTTTTGGCCCACGCTATAATTAGAATGATCTCTCTGATATCATTTAGGTCTTAAAAGTGCAGTGTTCCTTTCGTGATTATATGTCTGTTTTTGCATGTGTATGTGTGACAAACACTACCTTTGGTAAAGATCTGCAGTGAATGAAGAATAGTCAGAAACCTCACATAGTGAGTTGCTATTTAACTTTTCCCCCCAACATTAATGATTTGTTGGAATTTATAGTTCTTATATTTATAACTAATGCTTACTAATATAAGCATTTCAAAGATTTTCAGATGTTCTTGAATACCTGAAATGCTAGGAAGTACAGTAACTTTTAAAGTTCAAGAAAAGTACATCATATGTCTGCAATTTATGAAATGATGACAAATGCCATGGATTTTATATCCTGGGACTCCAGTAGATTTAGGTAAGGGAAATAAAGGGTAATAATCTATATGATAAGTGGTTTCAAAAACTGGAGATTCATTTGTACTAACAAATCTTTCTGATTCAGATGTTTTCCAAAAGGGCTGGTTATGCTGTAGTGTAAATTTCTTTAATTAGCTCAATCAGATTGAATATTTTGAATGGGGAGGAGAGGAAGTGAAGATTTTGACTGCATGGAAATTAAGTGAAGGGGGTGAATGGTCAAGAATAAGGATGGTGAGATCTGGGCCTCAAGGGATCAGACTCCTGCCCCTTCCCCAGACTCTTCGGGTCCCAGGCCCTCCCCAACTCATCTCTCTTTTCCTTTATTGTGAGAATTTTCAGACTGCCCTATTTTTGGAGAGCTCTACAAATTATTCCTTGAGATACAAAGTCTCCTATGTGCGAGAGAGTTGAGAGTTCACTCCTGAGTATGAAATGTTCTTGGGAAATAAAGCACAAAAATTCTCTTTTTTCCCCTTCATTTTCAAAGAGCTGTGATAAGAGTGAATAGTAGGCCATGGCAACAGAAGACTATCCAGAAGACAATTCATGAACTCCCTAGCTGTTTTTGCTTACTTATGAATCAGTTAATTGTTCCGTCCTTTTGCACATGAGTTTGTGAACCCTTTTGTATGTGGCTCGCTCATTCAGCCTCTTGATGAAAGTGCTCAGGAAGAAGCTGGATGGTCATTTGCTGGAGATGTTTGAGAGAGGGCTTAAGCACCAGATGTTGGGTTGAGTTAGGTTACCTTCATGGCCTGCACCAACCTGAGGTCCTAGGAGAGAGATGGCAAATAAGCTTCAAAAGAGCGACACTTTCTATAAAGGAACGTTAGTGTGTGTGACTGTTTGCCATCCCTGCCCTAGAACATTCAAGGGGAAGTTGATTTTGACCTGCCTTTCCATGTGAAACTGTTCCCATAGTTTTCTGTTCATGTTCACTGACTAAATCTTGAACCCATCCAGCCATTGTGCACGACAAGCTGTTAGTCTGAACAAAGAGAGAAGAAGAGAGCATGGTTCAGCATCAGGTAGTCTTAGAAAATAACTCAGTGATATTTGTCATCAGCATCTCTCAAATAAAGGGCGATGCTTTACAAACGTAGACATTTAGATTGGTATGAGATAATTTGCTGCAATGGCTGTAATTAAAAGTGACAAAAGAGTTGATATGTGATCTTGCAAGGCAATGTGATAATAGACCTAAACGTAAAACCCTCCATTTAAAACATGACCTGTTGAGTGTAATATGGTTTAGAGTAGGACTGGCTTTAAATCAGTCTCAAGAAATTAGGGCCCAGGTTCACGTCTTAGATTAGTCAACCACAGGATTCCCCCATCAAGATACATAAAGTGAGACACTAGATATGTGTGATTTATATGGATTGCTATTTAACCATGTCTGTGTGAAAGGCTGTCAAAATGGATGTTGCCTTTAATCTAAAAGTACTCAGCTGTTGGCATTTTGGCATTGTCCCTACTCAGAAATGAAGATATGAGATTTAGGGTATTTCTGAGGAATTTTAAATAATTACTAGAATCAATTTGAGTTCTGTAAAAACCTGTACATATCTCGGGAGTGAAAACAAAGGACGATTCATATGGATGATCCCTTGCCAAATTGGGCGTGTGAAAGCTTATAAGAATTTGCTAATATACCTTAATATCGTGACTTAAGGCCTTAAGAATATAACTCCTTCAAATGCCTTAAATTTCAAGAGGGTTTTACTACCCATGTTTTCTTTTAAGAATGTGGCGCATTTGGAACAATATAGATGGCAAATGATTCTTTAAGCATTATGCTTGGCACCAAAGAGGAATTAAAATACAAGGCTTACAGATTGTATATGCTAATACATCAACAAAGCTAGAAAGTGGGAAAGACCAGTGTAGGTATTTTCTCCCATGTTGAGCGATTGGAGAGAGAACACTTTTCTGTAAATAGAATGGGTACCTCAACTCAGTCTGACTAGTCTCCGCAGAGGTGAATTAAAAATGGGTAGGAAGAACTTATTCCAAGAGTGGGTTGAAGTCAGCAAAATTCTCCACTTAGTCAAGGACAAAGTTGTGGATAAACGAGAGAAAGGCACTTCTCGTTATGTTACACAATGTGCTTTCCATACGGGGCACATTCCTCCCAGATTTGAACAATAAGATAGGACTTGCCTTTTTACGTGGACTACGTATCTTTTTTTCATCAGGTAAGACTTCACATTTCCCTTGTTGCACTGACTGCTGGGGATCTCATGGCTATACTTAGTCTTCAATTTCAGAAATGATGTAATTCTAGTGTAATGGCACAAGTATGTCTTTTTTCCTTAGGTGATTTCTGTTGTGCTTTAAAAAAAAAAATTGTTCCCTTACAGGTGCTCTAAAATTGCAAGTTGCCTCAAATCCTTTGTGGGAATCTGAAGAGTCTAATTTCTATATCAAATAAACATATATAAAAGTTGTTGAAATAATTTCTTACATGTTTTGACCTTAAGATCTAAAGATAAATCTAGAAATCATGACCATTAGGATTGCACAAATAGTTGTAAAACCGAAGTTGAATGGGGGGGGGGCAGGCTTGTGTTGAAATGGAAGTTTATTTTTTAAAAAGGTTGAATGCATTATTTTTCTTTGTGTACACAAAACACCACATGCATCTCCTGCCTTTCATGGGACATATTGCCATCCCTCTGCCATGGATCTAGTGCCTGTCCACGTTCCACCTGTATGAATGTAGCATCTTTGAAGATGTTGCTTAAAACAGACTCCTCTCTGAAACCTTTGTGTATATACCTCTTCTGCTAGATGCCTTCTAATTTCTGCTACCTTTATTCCGCCCCCCCCGAAGATATTCCTTTATCAGTGTCACACTGTTGCTATTTACCTATGTTTCTGTTATCTCCTACTTATATTCTAGACATTGTTTCTTAATATTAGCTATGCACTGGAATCACCAGGGAAGAATATTAAAAATGCTGATGAATGAATTTCATCCCCCCCCCAGAGATTCTGACTTGATTAATATGAGTTGTAGCCTGGATGTCAAGATTTTTGAAATCTTCCTAGGGGATTCTACCTGCAGCCACAGTTGAGAAGCTTGAACTATTGTCTTTAGAAGGTTAAGATCATCCTTTTTTATCCTTCCCTGATCTAAGAACATTGTCCTGCACTTAGTAGATGTTTAAAGATATTTGTTGGTTTGTCTGCCATGGCAGTTGATGGGAAATATTTCATCTTGTCACTCTCATAATTTTTAGGAAAGTATGATTATTTCTAGCTCGTTCATTTGCTCCTTTGCACGCACAAATGCATTAAGGAGCCTTGGTTTAAAAAAAAGTGGAGCTGGAGGTTTAGCATCACTCTTGGCCTGCCCTCCCAGGACAGCTGTATATGAAAGTTCAAGTTATTCACTTCTTGTTCTACCATTACTTCTGTTATTTACTGTGTACCTACTGCATGCCAGGCACTGTTCCAGATGCTTTGTATATGCTAACATTCTTAATTGCTCACGACACAACTCTATTTTTATTGTACAATGAACAGAATGGAGAACAAGACTAAGGTCGCAGCTCTGAGGATGGGATTCACACCTAAGTGTGCCTGACCCAAATCCAGTGTGCTTTGCCTGGATCAGGATACTACTAAAAGGCTTTGGTTTCAGAGTCTGTTTTGCATGCACATATTTAATATGGATAATGATAAAAAGGTTAATTCCAGGTTTGTCTTTTTAGCTGTTCTTTCCAATGGTTTGAAGACCTAGTGACCATCAAATGTCATTCAGTGGGATTTGTTCACTAATCCTACAAATGTGCTGTTTGATTGTAGTTCATCACAAATTCTTCTAGACCTCCCACCTTCTCTTCCAGAGCCTATATAAGACCTCAGCAAGGATGGATAGGCTGAATATGGCCAGTTTCCTGGCTGACACAGTAGGTGGAATTAGAAAACTATCCACATGTGACTATCCATCATATGACTCTGGTTACAAATATAGGGACAAAATTTTTTAAAAGATTTATTTATTTATTTATTTATTTATTTATTTATTTATTTGAGAGAGCAAGAAAGAGAGAGAGAGTGTGCACACAGTGGGCGAGGAAGGGCAGAGGGAGAAGGAGAGAGAGTCTTAAGTAGACTCCATGCTGAGCATGACTCGATCTTACGACCCTGAGATCACAACCTGAGCTGACACAAAGAGTTGGGTGCTTAACTGACTGCACCACCCAGGCACCTCCTCCCCCCCATTTTTTTTTAAAAAGGTATCATGCTGGGCTTCTAAGTATGAATAGCACTGTCTCAGGCTTCCCTCCCACCACCTGCTGCAGCCTCCTATATACACATATATACTCCAGGACACATTTATTAAGTTTGTCTTCATTATTGACATATTTTCTTCTACCTCTCTACAGTGTTAAATTAGAGCCTTGCCCACAGACAAGAGGTTTTTAAAAAATAACAGCTATGAACATAACAGTGTTCATAGGCAAGAAAAAATGGTACTTGTTATACACGGTCTTGTCTGTGTGTAATTCTCTCTTTCCCTGTATTCTACCTTTAACTCCCCAAATCAGATGATTTTGGCAATCCAAGAGCATAATCCATCCTTTGTAATACCTGAGAATTTATTCAAGTTATTTAGAAATGCTTTATTTTGAAGTATTTTGTTTTTTGTATTTTTAATACAAGATACAAATACTTTTAATGTTGCTTCCTAAGAGTTACCACATACTGAAGCTTTGCCTGGAGAAATTAAACAGAACCACAAATGTGTTAGTTTAGGTTAATCTCACTGAACGCGAAGGAAAGCTAGTGTTCCCTTTTCCTCTTTGATGCAATGTTTACACAATGACACAATGACGTCTCTTTTCCTGTGACTATTTTCCGACACATAATTGTACCATGAAAACAATTTGTTAATAAGTGCTTCAAAGTGATTGGTGCTGTGAGGTGTTTCTTCAACTCGAACTTATATTTTTTAAACATTTTTTTAAGTGTTTGGACCTTCAGGGCAGGGTTCCATTCCAAAGTGCCATTACCTCCTACTCCTTAAAGACCTGCTTCGTATACCCAAGGAGCCAATACACGTCCGAAAGGAAAACCACTCTTCTCTCCCTTGTTTAATAAATGGAAAGTCTAAGACTTTTAGTTTCCAAAGAAGCTAATTATTCAGAAGGATCTATGCAGTATTTGGTAGGGATAGAGTTCAACCTAACCAGGGAAGTTACCACAGAGGTGGGAGTACTTCCTTGTGCTCAGTCATCCCCAGACAGTGGCTAGAAAAGCAGCCTTGAATGGTGAAGGTTGAAGGTTTGGTTCTATTGGAGAACCAGATAGGGTTTTTGCCTCTCAGAGCAATTGATTATGTTTTATAAAGTTCACACATGTGACAGTGAAGATAATGGATTAGAGGCATAGCCTAGAGCAGTGGTCTCAAAGTGTTTCCTGGACCAGCACCCACAGGTTAAAAATGCAAATTCTCAACCCCCACTGAGACCTTCTGAATCGGAACCTGAGGAAGTAGCCCAGTAACTGGTGGTTTAACAATCTCTCCAGGTGATTCTGTTTCCTGCTAAAGTTTGAGAACTAGTAGACTGGAGGCAGGAAGACTAGACTTGAAATATGTCCAGTTCTGAAATTGGACCTAAGTCACTCTTCGCCTGGCCCATGGTGGGTACTCAATACATGTTTGCTAAGTAAATGAATATAGTCAGAAATGATGGAAGTCTAAATTAGTAAAGAAAAAGCATGTAATATGGGAACCAAGGAAGGCTTTGGTTCCATTGCAGTTCAGTCAAGAGCAGAACTGACTCTTAATGGGATCTTATAAATACGTTATGAAATTTTCCTTATTTGACAGTTTTTCTTCCTCATCTTTCCTTGTATTGCTCAATATAAACTCAAAAGACATGTTGTGTTTTCTTAAAAGACATGAATAAAGGGGGAAATTTTGGTGGCTTCTACCTGCTTCTACAGAGGGCCTAGGTATCTCTCTGCCACCTGAAAGAGAACCCACATGACCAACAAGGTGGCAGGAGTGTGCTGGGGAATGGTGGCCCAAGTCCTGGCGCTATCAGAAAACATGGCAGTGGGAACTAGGCAGACAGTCCGGGATGAAGAAAAACTTGAGGGGTGGTTAGGACCAGAAGGAGGAGCCATGTATTCCTGCAGCTGCACTGTCATTGTTTTTGAGGAAATTCCAATCTTGCAGCAGAAAGACCAGTAATTCCATCACTAGTGTCTTTGCTAAAGGGAAATGCTCACTGATAAAGAGGAGGATTTGTCAGTGAGAAGGGGCACCCAAATATCTCCTCTCTACCAGCCATTCTGTTGGAATTTGACACACACATTTAATCCTTACACCTCAGTATGCCATGTTACTATCTCCATTTGATGAACTGAGGCCGGGGGAATAATTTATCTGAGGTTACACAGCCACAAAGTTGTAACACGGGAATACAACAAACTCGGGCCCTCTGACTCCAAAGCCCGCATTTAATCTTCTGTTATTAAATAGAATGCATGAGGCTGTTAGAGTTTCAGCCCTTTTGAATCTTTATAAAGTATTTATTTGTTTACATAAACATTATTGAGTTTCTAATTATTAGTAGCATATTAATTAGTGGTTTAAATAAAGTATTTGTACTTGAGTATTGAGATTTCGATCAGAAATGCAATCTCCTGCTATAGAGTACGTTGCCTAGGAAAATTGGATGTGAATGGCCACATTTGGCTCATGGCAACTTTAGAAGGAATGTAACTTTCTGTCCCTTGTCCCTCTCTTTTGGTCTATGCTTTCTTTCTCTATCAAATGCTTTTAATTATATTTGTCTGCGTTTAAGTAGAAACTGTTTTTCTGTCAGTGCTTCTTTTATAAAAGCAATACTTTCCTCTTTTTCCTCCTCATATTTGATGTGTATTTCAAGTTTTGAAGTGTCTTAAGTTATATTAGGGACGTCCAATTATACTTTTGTAAAGAATGAGGTCTCAGAATTGTCACATTCCCCCATCCTCTTCCTGTATGAATGTTACTTGTTGTCAGACCACTTGACAACTTGATCAAAGCAGTATTGGATGCAAGAGACTTGACTCGAACTGGTCTTCGGTTGGTTGGAGACTTAGGGTCTTGAGAATTGCTTCAATTTCTTCACCTGCAAAATGTATATCATAACATTTGCCTTGAATTTACCTTTTTGGGGGGTGGGTAGTGAGAAATGACTGAATTGGTTAATTTAACATCAAATCATTTTAGTTTCTTAAAGGCAACGTGTGACATAAGTTAAATGCATATTCCACATATTTTATTCTATAATGGGCCTTGGAGTGTGAAAAATCTAGAAGTCTTTTGGATAAAATGGGGTGGAGATAAGAAATTAGTCTTATTTTTAAATGTTTTGTATAATACCATAATTACCATTTCACCCTTTTCTTATGGTTTAATCTTCACCATTCACTTTCAACAGCCATTCATTCTTGTGGGAGCAGCTTGAACAGCACTTGGTACCTTGGTAGGTGCTTTGTTGATTTGGGGTTGTACAGAAAGAAGCGGTAGACTATAGAACAATGCCAAAACATAATGGGGTATTCCTGCTTTTGTTTCCTTGAGTCTTAAAAAACTGTGCAATGAAGAATAAGAGAAAATAAAACACAGGGCTGGAATTTGGCCAATACACACTGGTGTCATAGGACATTAAAATATTGGAATACCTCTCTACTGGTTGATAAATAACAACTACCCTCAACACCCAACTACTCCCACCCACTGCCCCAGCCTTCCTGATGTCAACACTGGGAATCCTTGAACCGCCTGCATCCAGCAATTGAAGGGTTAACACTTGCCCTGGTCAGGGGCTTCAGGTACCCTTCTCCGGTGACTGCTCTGGTTGGCTGTGATCAGGACTTATAGGTATTAAATATTTTGGATATCTCCCTCCGTGGTCACATATAAAACTCAAAATATCAACCATACTAGTTTCATTGAAACTCTTGACAATTACTTTCTTCTTCATTGCTGTGTCCGGATCTTCTTGGATCTTAATTTCTGCAATTTGCCCCTTTATTATTGCTTTAGGAGCTTAATATCTGTGTGAGATGAGAGAAGGGAAAGAAGAGAGCCACTGGAAAACAAGCTGAAGGTCCACAGGCTGACACTGGGGATGGGTTTGCCAAGATGTTCAATAAAATTGAACATCTTGAAGCATTTAAAAGAAAATGATGTCTCACGGAACCCAGATGCATATAGCCAGGTGCTTTTCTCTTAGTATTTAAACCCATCTTATTTAAGATTTAATCCATATGTTAAGTTATTGACTTCAAAAGATATTCTTTGAGAGGCTAAGTAAAATGATGAAAAAGAGGTCTGAAGATTGTGTTCAAAACTGTCATTTATGGGGGCGCCTGGGTGGCTCAGTCGTTAAGCGTCTGCCTTCGGCTCAGGTTGTAATCCCAGAGTCCTGGGATCGAGCCCCGCATCGGGCTCCCTGCTCAGCGGGAAGCCTGCTTCTCCCTCTCCCACTCGCCCTGCTTGTGTTCCCCTCTCTCGCTGTGTCTCTCTCTGTCAAATAAATAAATAAAATCTTTAAAAAACAAAACAAAACTGTCATTTATGGGTTGGGGGTCAGGGGCTGAAGAGAGGAAGGGAAACTTGGGGGTTTTCATGAAGTCCTTTAAGTATGTGAAATGTTCTAGAGCACAAGGGAACTCTTGAAATTTCACAATCATAGAATCTTTCTTCATTTCCAAAAGAGCATGTTTTTGAGACAGTGTATAATATAGCTATTTGTTCTCTTGAACACATCTCAGGCAAGGAAAAGAAGTTGGGAAAATGAGCCCATTGTTTTTCAAAATTAGTGACAAACTTCAAAATAATTCCAAACAAACCTCAAATAAAACATTTTCCCCCTCCTGTGAATCCTCTTTAAACTGTTTGGGTCAGTCTGTTTTAATGAGTCGCATTCACACTGACACAGCCACATACTTGAGACAAAGACGACTGCACCTCTAAAACCCATTTAAAAATGATAGATGACTGTCAGCTTTGTGCAAGCAGCACATGCAGTGGCTTGATAGCGCAGAATGAAAGCAATCTACAAGTGCAAGTCTGTTTCTTTTGGCAACGGAAGGAGTTGCTAATGGATTCATCATTTTCTGTTAAGCATGAATGTCAAACAAAAAAACATTTAGGGCTCTATTCAACTGAATTTCCGGCTCGGCGCTTGCCAGCCATGGAAGCCCTGTGACTTGGAACCTGTGCAGCCCAAGCCTGATTCTTGTTTCCAAAGTTCCGTGGGGCCAGTACCACGGAACTTGGAATTCTGCCGAGGGCTCCTCCTCCTCTCCTCAGCCCGCCTCCCTCCCTTCTCCTCTTGTATGAAGCCACCAGTCATGCTTCCTAACTGAATGCCATCTAGGGAGGGGAGGCGGTTGTCAACTCCTAGGACCTCAGCGGACTCTACCTCAGAATCACCAGGAAGTCCACTAACACCACTCGAGGAGAGATGGCAGGGTGAAGATCTGTTGTATCCAGGGTCTTTGGGGCCTTGGTGCCTTGGAATTTAGCAGTCGTAGTGGGCATTGTGTGCTTTCTATTTGGGTGTCATAAATATGCAATGGGTTCTGTACTCTTTCAATCAACAAAAAATAAATCCAAAAACAATCAAAGTTAGAATGCCTGGACTTCAGAAGGGATATGTTCTTTGAATGAACCTCGAGAGGATTTAGAGGAGAGTTCCGGCCTCAGGACACAGATCTTCTTATATTCTTGACCACAGAAGAGCTGCCTCCGTATGGGAGACTAGTTTCTTCCCCTGGGCCCAGAGTGGGCAGTGGTAGGAGTCTGCTTGGGCCGAACGGATCTGCAGCGTACACCCTGACAGAGGAGAGGTGACAGTGACACAGAGCCTGGGCCCTCACACACCACACCAGACTAGTACGACTCTGCCACCAGCTACGGGATCTTGGGCAAGTCTCTTTACCTCTCAGTGCCTCAGTGTCCTCACTTGGTTTGTTGGGGATTAAATGAGATAACATGAGAACAAGTGGATATGCTATTGTTATGATTATAAATCACTACACAGTGGCCATCATTATTAATGGAACTATTTGAATTAATAAAATTAATTAATGAATACAAGAGGTAATGGAGGATGGTCTAATAGGAATAACTAGAACAGAGAAGTTAAGAGATTTAGATTCCTGCCAACTCTGTTTTTTGACCTTGAGAAAAATCAGTGTACCCGTTAAACTGGAAGAGGGGGTTTATTCCATCACTAATTTTGTGAGCACACTATGCTGTGGCTCCCTACCTTATGTAATCTGTGGAAGTGCCCCCGGTGGCTCTCTACTCTCTAAATGTCACCCTACTGCCAATCATACGACTATTATAGCTTTACTGTTTTGCATTTCCCTGACATTTTCGTCTTCCAATTGCTCAATTAAAATGCAAACATATGGAAAAATAATAGGCCTTTACTTAGCACTTAGCACTTTAACAGGGTATAGCTGGCATCGGACACAGGGTTGATGCCAGGGGGCTCAGGGAAGAAGGAGGATATCATGCAGAAGGAAGCCCTCAAATCAATTTCACTTTTTTTGCAGATGTGTCTCATGTCCCTCTCGTGTCTAATACTCAGTGATATCGGGAGGACAATTGGAATAAGTTGTGAAATGTTACCAGTGCCTTCTAAATGACAGGACTGGAAGTGACTTAATGTGACATTAATAATGATAATGACCTCAGCCTAAAGGAGAAAGGCAGAACCTGGAAAGGAATCAATGAGTGGTCTCCCTTGAAAATATTTTAATCTAAAATATCAAATGTTGCTTCCCTCAGGAAGCCTTCCCTGATTCACCACATAGATTCAATCATAGAATATTACTTCGTAAGTGTATTTTTCACAGTGTCATTCATTTGTTTGTATAATTGCAATATACACATATTTACCACAACCCAAGACTCTTATAACTCTATATTCAACACCTCACACAATTTCTCGTACACCATAGAAACTCAGGAGATATTTGTTGGATTTAATAGATACAAATCTGGAAGATAAAATAGATTAAGCTCTCCTCCCAGTGCATCCGGGACTTGGTCTACCTAGCAATTAAAACTAAAGATATTTTTCAGGAGAATATTAAACTTTACAAAGGTTTAGTCACCACATGATTTAAAAAAAATCCTTCCACTTAAATGATGCTTTAATCAAACTGAATGCTGTTGTTAAAGCATTTAGCTAAATGTTACGTGCCTGTACCTCTTACAAATATAATCAAATTCACCCCCAAATTATCTACGCTCACACTATAGTGCATTGGTAAAGCTACATCCCAAATGTCACTTTAACCTGCAGAAATGATCAGATTCGTATTCTATAGAGCTGGTTTCAATGAGGAATTTTCAGAATGATGAAACCAGATTTAGCTGGTAGCAATTATTGGTACATTTCAGATGAGCTCAGCGTGAAGAATAAGACTGAAGAAAGATTAAGTCTCAAATACTAAGGGACAGAAAAAAAATGAAAAGAGAGACTGAAGGGGCTTGAAACGCAGGAAAGGACCAGTTATCTGCAGGAAGCTGGTATTCTTATGTGAGATGCATGTGACCCAGTCTGGGTTAGAATGTTATCTCTATGTGATCTGCAGAATTTCTCTCTTGACTGTAGCAACCTCAGAAGAGTGAATTAAAGTCTTAAGGAGAAAAATCAATAAAGAAAAAAAAAAAGATAAAAGCAATATGGCTGGAGAGCATTTCAAAAACCATATAAAAGTCTCTTAAATGGCCATGAAAGACTAACCAGTATTTATAAGGGTTTAACAGGAATACCAATAAGAATAGATTTGTTGGTCTCCTTAAGGGAGCAAAGAGGCTTCTGGGTGGTTTATGGCATTTGGCTGGTCTTTGTTTCATTCTAGGATGTGACATATAGAAGCACGGATTGCATAAAAGACTGCCTATGACAACAAGAAATTCATTGGAGAGATAATATGAAAAAGTTGGGATTAGAGCAGCACTTAGTGCTTGCTCAGTGGTATGGAGGGAGTACAATACTCTGAGTACCTGTCCTGTGACTGGCTCTATTTTATTCCCAGGCTGGAAATTTTTCTGAACTCTATGCCAGAAACAGACAACAGAGTCATTTAATTGCAATAATAATGCTTTCTCTAATATGTCTTTAAGAAGTCTGTAAATGAATTTTTCCTTTTAATTAGAAGTGGAATTCGTTCCAAATCTTCTCCAGGCCAGCTGTCTTCTAACTTAAATGAGAGGATGAAGGTAGCAAGTAGGCGAGCATCAACGAAATGGAAGTAATAGGAACTGTGGGAGAAATGGGTAGATGTATTCCTACTGCTCAAGGAAAGGGATACCAAATCAACTTGAGAGTTTAGGGAGCTGGAGTTCAAAATGTTCAAAGAAGACATAGGTATGGTTCTTCCCCTCCAGGGTCAGAGGTCCACATGTGGAGAGTGTTGGATGCTACTTTAGCTACTCATACATGGGTTCATCTGTCTGTTTCAGTACATTTTTTTTTCTTTTCAGTACATTTTTTTTCTTGAGTTCCCATCATGCCACAGATATCTTTTATTAATGAGAAACTTTCAAACGTGAAATTCTGCCAAGGCAACTATGAATATTTTTATTTAAGAGGGAAAAAATAGTGTGTTTTGAGGAAAGCCCAAGGCGAAACTTTACAGAATCCTGGGTTCCGATGGGTTAAATAACCTGTGAGAATCCCAGTGCTCCTAAGGGAAAGAGCTGGAATTCATACTTGGCTCTGTCTGATTCCAAAGGAAGTAGTCTTGGCCCTGGTGCAATGATCCCAGGATTGCTTAGTCAATGAGCTCCTGTAGCTAAATATGCTCCGATCAGAGATGGTGAGGGAAGATAGATTTTATAGGTCAAATTCTTGTCCTTATTTATTTTTTTTGTCCTATACAGTCAGCTACTCCCCCTTCCCTTTTACACACACACACACACACACACACACACACACACACTCACTCAGACACTCATCTGTAGACTACTGAAGGAGACTTTAAGCAGTTCTAGTCTAAGCAGTTAGGGATGCTACAACAGGCAGTCTAGTTTTACCTTCTGCCTTGGTCATGACCTCTTGATCTGTCTTTTTCATTGCATGAAATCCCATTTCCAACAGTCTGAACCATGGTTTTTCCAGAATGAGAGTCTTCATTACTTTGCTGGTTCTGCTCTGTCTCCAATGGCCACTAGGGGCTAAGCCTTTCACATGTAATGCACTGCCTCTATTTTTTCCAACTACTTGCAAAGCTACTATTGTCTTCATTTTTTCAAACTAGGAAACTAGGGCTCAACTGAGCTAAGAAACTTATTCAAAGCCATATAGCTAAAAAGGATACAGTGGAAAATTTAAACCCAGGTATCTATGGTCCCTTTGCTCTTCTATGCTATTTCCCCCAGATTTTTCACCCAAGCCACACTGGTGGTAACAGATTTCCAAATATTACTTCCAGGCTCTCTTGATTTATAGAGGCTCTTTATTCCTCTTGGTGGACCACAGTCCCCAGTGTGCCAGGACTACCATCTTTCATCTGCTGGCAAGCACTTTGGGTACCATGGTTTGGACTGGGCTGCCTTTCAAGACCCGCCCTCAGTACCTACCCTTCCACTGGGTGAGTCTAAATCCATTCCTGGTCTCCCACAGTCGGCCTCATTCCATGTCTGTGAAGAACACAGACATGCCCACTCATGTTTTGAAATATGACCCTCTTAGAAGGTTAAAGTTCTCTTTTTTTTGAGTCACTTGGATGGGGTTCTGAGTTAGGCTTTGTACTTTGTTTCTGATACTATTCATGAACTTAAGTCTGAGCCTTCATTTCCTTATCTGAAAAATGGGAATAATAACGTATCTCTTTGGGTTGTAATAAGGATTAAAGGAGTTGATTTATGCAAATCCCTTTGCACAGTGCTTAGCTTGAAAGTGCTCAATACATGCTTGCACCTGTTATAATCATTATCACCATCTTCATTACTGTAATTGTCTCTTCAGGGCAAACAGCATCTTAGGGCCAAACTGAAAGAAATCCCTACTGATGAGAACTGGAGGCAGGAAGCAGCACTTGACATTACTTGGAGAAGGAGCTTGTGCAGTTTACTGGAAAGTGCTCTCAACAGACCTGCATTTTACTACAGTCACTAATTAGGGGTATTACCTGTTTCCCTCTATTCTTATTAGTGAGAGTTATCAACAGTCTTTTTAGCCAGAGCATTCTGTAAATGCTGGGGAAGGGCTTTGTAAATAAACAAATTTGGGCCCCATTCATGGAGAATGATTCAGAAGTCTGGGTGGGGCTTTGGAACTTTTATGTGAAAAACTTTACGGTAGATCCCCATGAAGTCAGTGCTCCATAGATGGGTCTCCAAGTCCTTCCAAATGTGACATTCTGTGATTTCATGGCAATCATGACAGAAAACAATATGGGAAGTGGGAGTGATTTGCTGAATTCTGGAGTATACATTTGTATTTAGTTTGCTAGGGCTGCCATAATAAATTACCACAGACTGAGTGAGAAATGTATTTCTCACAGCTCTGGAGGCTAGAAATCTGAGGTCACTGTGTCAGCAAGTTTGGTTTCTCCTGAGGCCTCCCTCCTGGGCTTGCAGATGGTGAATTCTCTCTGTGTTATCACATGGCCTTTTCTCTGTGGGCTCACCTGGGGTCTCTTTGTGTGTCCAAATTTCCTTCTCGTATAAGGACACTAGTCATATTGGATTCAGGCCCGCCTTAAGGGTCTCATTTAACCTCCTCACCTCTTCAAAGGCCCTACCTCCAAATATAGTCACATTCTGGGGCACTGGGAGTTAAGGCTTCAACATATGAATTTGGGGGACACAATTCAGCCCATAATAGTAAAAGCCTTAAAAAATACATGTAAGAATCACTTCTAGGAATTTACTCCAGAAGAAGAGAGAGAGGGTCCCAAAGTGCTCCTCACAGCAGGAGTTCTGCCTGTACTGAAAAGGCATTCAAGGCCCTGTCTAGGTGAACCTGAGGAAGTGGCCCTCCATTGCATTTTGTGGGCCCCCTGACCAATTCAGGCATTAGTGTCCAAGATTTTTAGAAAGAGGGGCATCAGGCAGAAGTCAAAGGAACTCTTTTCATGGGGGGACTTGTGGGCTAAGCAACGATGTGTGGTCTGAATCCCTCTAACACAATATAAATGCTAAAATGGGAACTAGGCTTCCTCCAAATATGAAACAGAATGTAGACCACTTAAAGCTTTTCGGGGACTCCAGTGGTTTCCGGCAGATACCAGTGTGCCCAGAGAATATTCATAAGAAGAGCCATTACTCTGACAGGACCCGAGTTGTTAATGAAGTCAGGTGAAACTTCTATCCCTAGAGACTTCTAGGTTGAGATTCTGCATGAATAGGGGTGGGAACAAGAGATGGTGAAAGGTAGGTTTCCACTGTGAGGTAGACCTTTAGTCTGCACTCACAAGCTGAAGAGACCTCAGGAAATTCAAATACTGCTTACTGTAGGGGAAAAATGGGAAAAAAAGAAAAAACAACAAATGTTCAACAATTAGAGGATTAGTTAAATAAATTATTCTGTGCTCATATAACTATGACATTATGCATTTATTAAAAATCATGTTGTAGAAGAATATATATGTTCTTGAGAAACATTCATGATATAGTGCTAAATAAAAAAGGCAAGAATAGTATAATAGTTTTGGTTAATGAAAATTGTCAATCAATTACCCATTTAAAATGTCATGTGCATGCACACCAAGTTTTGTTTGTTAGTTTGTTTTTCCTAAAGATTTTATTTATTTGAGAGAGAGTGAGTGAGCAAGAGAGCACAAGTGGGGGGCGAGGGGCAGAGAGAGAGGGAGAAGCAGACCACTGAGCAGGGAGCCTGAATTGGGGCTGGATCCCAGGACCCTGGGATCATGACCTGAGCTGAAGGCAGCTGCTTAACCGACTGAGCCACGCAGGTACCCCCCAAACTTTGGTTTTATCTTTGTATGGGGAGATTCAAACTTTTTTCCTTAGTGATTTTCTGTGCATTTTCAAGTTTTCTTCATTGTACATATAGGTTATTTATATAATATGAGTTTTAAAAGAGTTTAATAAAAGAAAACCCAGCTCTGCTAAAATGGTATCCAGACTGATACCTGTCATTAATCTGTCTATGTGATTTGAGAGGGACTATTTTTTTTCTTTTGGAAATTACGTCTTTTCTACTTTTTCATTAAACTATCATTTTGAATAAAATGACAAAGATAGCAGATGGTAATTTAAAATATGTTTACCTGAAAAAAAGAGAAAGTTGGTAACCTTATGCCAATGTCATTGTTTCAAACATTTTCTTATATATTTCTGAGACCCAGCAATCTGGGAACAATTGCAATAAATATTTCATAATTTACCATAAAACTCTCACTCATACACCTTAAACACACATGCTGCCAAGTCTTTCCTTCTTTTTTTTATATACTGGCCTGTTATTTGCGTTTCAACTGGATTGCATTGCTCTTCCTGCTCCATGTTGGCCAATGGACCATCCAATAGATCTGGATCATATGCCCACCCACCTCTACAACCCCCAATGCTAAATAATCAAAGCAATTACTTCAAAATATTCTCCATGTTGTATTTATACATATCTTTATGTATATGTATAAATAATATAATAGATTGTTACATTATGTAATGTATAATGTAATATATAATATGTGTATTATGTAATATATATGTAATATAACAAATATGTATTTATACATATCTTTATGTATTCATATCTTTATGTATAAATACATATCTATTATATATTTATACATATTAATACACATATTGTTTTCTTTTTTACTTGACACAGTTCACATGCCCAATGTTCTACAGACCTTTTTATGCCATGTGAAGTGATCCCGAACCATCTTATATAAGTGTATACAGTTCCATTCTTTTGTTCATGAAAGAATCATCCTGTCCTTTTCTTTATGAAATTTGACCTAGGTCTCATCATTTTCTCTTCTCTGTCTAAAATGTCCCAAAAATCCATTTTAAGTCTAAGTCTTCTTCAATGTGTACCTTGCTTTCCTGAACTGGTATTTAGTTAAAAGAAGAGGAAGAAGAAGAAGAAGAGGAGGAGGGAGGGAGAGGAGGAGGTGGGGAGGAGGGGGGAAAGGGGGAACAAGAGGAGGGGAAGGAGGCAGAAGAGGAAGAAGAATAAAGAAGAAGGAGAAGGAGAAGAGTAACATTGAAAAGTGAGATGATATATAAATGATTACTTCAGAATGAATTCTTTGGAAAGAAGTAATTTATTCTTTTAGAATATATTATGAAAGATAAGTCATAACTGGGATTACTGAAATGTTGGTTAGAGTGTCTGTAATTATCAGATGCTCCAAAAAGAATTTCAATTTAAAAACCATAGTAACTGGTATTTTTCAAAGAAATCACATAGCTATATGTATTTGAAAATGCATATCCTAAATACTTAACACAGCATTTAATATAGTGCATTGTGTGCCTTAAGCAAATAATCCTATAAAGGCAATACATTCCAGTGACAGGCAAATTTACCAAATGGGGGAGTGTAGGACTGTGGAAGGTCTGAAAGACATCTGCATGAAGGCAAAGGAAAGACCCTGATAGGGGTGTTCCAAGAATATGAAAACCAGCTCACCTACTTTGTTAATTTACCCAGGGATTGAGTGAGGTTCACCTTTGAGAGTTAGTTTCTGTTTTTGTTTTTTTTTAATGAAGAGAGGGCAATTGGATATTTCAAAGGGGTTATTTTGACTCTGAATGTATTTATTGTGTCCGGATAGAGAATAGCAGAACATTGTTAATGAAAAGGATTCTACTTTATTTTTTCTATTTTGTATTATTGCACTCAACTTTTCCTCCGGATTTGCATAAATTCAAATTTGTCTCTGTTGTTGTTGTTCCTTTTGAATCTTTAATGATAGTCCAATAAATTTTAGATGAATGGGTGAATGAATTAAAATGAACAATGACATTTTAAACTTCTAAAATTTATTACAGAAATTTCAAACATGAGCAAATTGAGAGAATAGTATAATAAACTCCCATGGACCGATCACCCAGATTCCACAGTTATCAACTTATGACCAATATTGTTTCATCTTCGCTTGTTTTGTCCCCTAGCTTGATTCTTTTAAGGCAAATTCAGATGTTATATAATTTCATGAATAATATCTATAAATATTTTAATATGTATTTCTAAGAAATAAGTACTCTTTTAAAAAGCATAACTATACTACCATACCCAAAATTAATAATATCCTTGATATATCTGGTCAAAGAGTTCCAATCTGTTTTGCACATACACAGTTTGTTTAAATTAGAATCCAATAAGGTCCATAAATTACAATTGACTAAAGTATCTCTCTTTTTTTAAAGATTTTATTTATTTATTTGAGAGAGAGTGTGTGAGCCCGAGTGGGGCAGAGGGAGAGGGAGAAGCAGACTCCCCGCTGAGCAGGGAGCCCCATGTGGAACTCAATCCCAGGACCCCAAGATCATGACCTGAGCTGAAGGCAGATGTTTAACTGATTAAGCCACCCAGGTGCCCCTGATCAATATGTCTCTTAAGGCTCATTTAATCTGTATGTTCTTCTCCATCTTTTTTCTTCTTATAGTTTATCTGTTGAAGTTGTTAGTTCTGTAGAGTTTTTCATCTATAGATTTTGCTATTCATATGCCCCTGCCTAGGATTGCTTAGGATGTCTTCTTGTCCCTCTCTTTCCTATAAACTGATAGCTTGATATAAAGTCTTTGATCAGATTCAGGTTTTACTTTTTTGTTTTAGCAAGAATATTTCATAAGTGGTATTGTGTACATCCATCAGGAAGCATATAATGTCTGGTTGCCTCTCTTTTTGAGATATTAACAGCCATTAATGATCATTGCCTAGATCCATTAGTTTATTAAGAGCTGCAAAATGCACTCTATTATTCCTTCTTCATTTACTAGCTTGAATACTTCTCTAAAGAAGTATTCTTTCTCAACTGTTTATTTACCTGGGATATAAATCATATAATAAAGGCAGAATAAACGCTTAATTTTTCCCCTATATTAACCAGTTTTCAAAACAATGAGTTAGATCTTTAATATTTTCCAAAAGTAATCAAGAAATTTTTTCAATTATAATTTTTTAAGATTTTATTTACTTATTTATTTTAGAGATAGAGAGAGAGACAGAGAGAGTGGGGGAAGGAGCAGGAGAGGGACAAGCAGACTCCACACTGAGCATGGAGCCCAACCCAGGGGCTCAATCCCATGACCCAGAGATCACAACATGAGCTGAAATCAAGAGTTCAACACTTAACTGACTGAGCCACCCAGGCGCCCCTCAATTATCATTATTAACTCATGAATTTAAACATAGTTGATATATTTCAATCCATTTTAGATACTATTGTTGCTGCTCAGATTATTCTATTTTCAGTGAGTAGAGACCTTTTCAAGTTGGCTGTTCAGTCCATTTGGCAAAATGCTAACAGCCCTAGTAATATTTTTCTTGCTGTCTGGTATGACAAGATGTAGTACATTGGGTGCCCTACACCTAGAATCAGGCATTTTCCCAGGGACCTCTGGTATCTTCAAACGGGAAGTAGTATCTCAAGATCACCATCTGGGGGTGCCTATTGCTTCTAGGCCTTTTCACTGCACAGAGCTAAGAAGTATTTTTAAGGCAAAATACATAATAATTTTACACTGATACTTCAAATTTAGGACTATAAAATTTTTACTTGAACTCTTCTTATATCTGCACTCCTTTGTTCACCAAAATTTCAGATTTTGATTGGCACTGAAATATTATTTATTTGCTTTATTCCACAATAAATATATAGCAGAATCAGAATAATATTAAAACTACCACCAATAATTTGATTACTGAAAATGGTTTCAGTTGCATTTGCAGTTCTTTGATCCTTAGAATATATTTTACTAGGGATGAATATTCAGAATATTGCATTTTGAAGTTACTTGAGATATTTCGCTTCCATGTGGTTATATTGCCAAACTAGGTACACAAGTAGTATACACACATATATACACACATACATAATTACATTACCACGCACCCTCTTTTGCACTTTGTTTTTTCACCTACCATAGCATAGTAGTGAGTAGAAATACTCCACGTGCCTTTTTTCACCAGCATGGTACTCCATTATGTGGTTATGCCAAAATTGATTTAGCTTGTCCCCATTGATTTTGGTTGTTTGTTTGTTTATTTAGAGATAAGGCAAGCAGTGTGGGCGTGGGGCCCAGGGAGAGGGAGAGAGAGAGAGAGAATCTTTTTTTTTTTTTTTTGGAGAGAGAGACTCTTCAGCAGGCTCCACACTCAGCTCAGAGCCTGACACGGGAGCTTGATCTCATGACCCTGAAGTCATGACCTGAGCAGAAATCAAGAGTCAGACGCTTTAACCAAATGAGCCACCCAGGTGCCCCAATCTGGGTTGTTTATAGTGTTTTAATGAATGGCTTTGTGCACTTGATATATTTGAATGTATTTTCATATTTTGCCAGTATATATTTGGAATAGATTTTTATATGTAGGATTTTTTTTTATCAAAGAGTAAATGTATTGGAATATTTTTTTATCAACCTCCATTCCATAGGTTTGCATCATTTTTCATTTCCACAAGTAAAGTATAAACTTGCCTTACCACAGCCTCAACCAAAGATTATGTTGTCAAACATCCCAGAGTAGATTTAATTAGCATTTCTCTATTATGAAGGTGGTTGAACATTTTTTCCATATGGCTAAGGTCATTTGTATTTCTCTTTGAGTGAAGTGTCTGCTCTTATCTCTAGTCCATTTTTTTCTACAGGGTATTGTGCCTCTGGGTTTTTAAAAGCGCTTTATATTATCTCCTTGTGATAAAAGTTGCAACTATTTTATCCAGTTTGTCATTTGACTTTTTACTTTGCTTTTATGGTGTTTGTTTTTGCTATTCAGTTTTCAAGATATGTGTATTATTGTATGTAGCACTATTCCCCTTTTCTCTTCTACATTGTGAGTCAGAGTTTGGAAAGGAGCCCATTCCAAAGTTAAAGACAAATTCCTCTGTGTTTTCCTAAATCATATTTCTAGGACTTGCATGGTTTCATTAGACTTTAACATTTAATTCTGCTACATTTGAATTTATTTTTATATGGGTGTGAAGAATGGACCCATCTTTTTTTTTTTCCCACATGGTTATCTGGTTATTCCAACACCTTATATTAGAAAGTGCATCTCTTCCCTATTGATTTGAGCTGATGCCCTTCTCATGGTCTACATTTCCAGATGCATTGGATCTATTTCTGGATTTTCTATTCTGTTTCATTGGTCAGTCTGTCTACTCATATCAGACTGGTTTACTTATAGAAGTTTTAATTGTATTTTAATATCCAGTAAGATTAGATTTCTGCTCCTGCTTCCCTCCCTCAACACCTATGTTCTCCTTTTTCAGGATTTTCTTGGCTATTTTTTTCCAAATGAAATTTGTAATTTTTTAATTTTGTCTAATTCCAGAAAAGGGCCTGATGGTATTTTTTATTAAAATTGCATTGCATTTAGTGATGCCTGGGAGGTTCAATAAGTTAAGCATCTTGGTTTTGGCTCAGGTCATGATCTCACGGTTTGTGGGAATGAGCCCAGCATTGGGCTCCACACTTAGTGCAGGGTCTGCTTGGGATTCTCTCTCCCTCTCCCTTTGCCCCTCCCCCCAACTCATGCATGAGCACACACACTCTCTCTTAAGTAAATAAATCTTTAAAAATTTTTTTTAAAAAGATTGCATTGTATTTAAATATTGAACTGAGAGAAAATTTTCATCTTTAGAATATTGAGTTTTGTAATACAAAAACAATATGTCTTTGCATTTGTTCAAGTCAATGTTTTTTTATGTCTTTCAGGGCATTTTATAGTTTTCCTCACATAGATATTAGACATTTCTAGTGAAGTTTACTCATATATATTTATTTTCTTATTTAGGTTATTATATAAGAGGTCTTCTATATATTCTGTTTTGTCTGTATAGATGAAGGCTATTGATTTTTGCATGATGATTTTATAAACTACTTTACTAAATTCTGTTTTTGTTCCAAAAAGCTTTTGCATTTTTCATATATATAATTGTGTCTTTCCTTTTAACTGTTTCTTTTTCTGTTTTTTTTATTATGTTAATCACCATACATTACATCATTAGTTTTTGCTGTAGTGTTCCATGATTCATTGTTTGCATATAACACCCAGTGCTCCATGCAGAATGTGCCCTCTTTAATACCCATCACCAGGCTAACCCATTCCCCCACCCCCCTCCCCTCTAGAACCCTCAGTTTGTTTCTCAGAGTCCATAGTCTCTCATGGTTCATCTCCCCCTCCGATTTCCCCCCCTTCATTCTTCCCCTCCTGCTATCTTCTTCTTCTTCTTCTTTTTAACATATAATGTATTATTTGCTTCAGAGGTACAGGTCTGTGATTCATCAGTCTTGCACACTTCACAGTGCTCACCATAGCACATACCCTCCCCAATGTCTATCACCCAGCCACCCCATCCCTCCCACCCGCCACCACTCCAGCAACCCTCAGTTTGTTTCCTGAGATTAAGAATTCCTCATATCAGTGAGGTCATATGATACATGTCTTTCTCTGATTGACTTATTTCGCTCGGCATAATACCCTCCAGTTCCATCCATGTCATTGCAAATGGCAAGATTTCATTCGTTTTGATAGCTGCATAATATTCCATTGTATATATATACCACATCTTCTTTATCCATTCATCTGTTAATGGACATCTTGGCTCTTTCCACAGTTTGGCTATTGTGGACATTGCTGCTATAAACATTGGGGTGCACATACCCATTCGGATCCCTACATTTGTATCTTTGGGGTAAATACCCAGTAGTGCAATTGCTGGATCATATGGTAGCTCTATTTTCAACTTTTTGAAGAACCTCCATACTGTTTTCAAGAGTGGCTGCACCAGCTTGCATTCCCACCAACAGTGTAGGAAGGTTCCCCTTTCTCCACATACCCGCCAACATCTGTCATTTTCTGACTTGTTAATTTTAGCCATTCTGACTGGTGTGAGGTGATATCTCATTGAGGTTTTGATTTGGATTTCCCTGATGCTGAGCGATGTTGAGCACTTTTTCATGTGTCTGTTGGCTGCTTGGATGTCTTCTTTGGAAAAATGTCTGTTCATGTCCTCTGCCCATTTCTTCATTGGATCATTTGTTCTTTGGGTGTTGAGTTTAAGAAGTTCTTTATAGATTTTGGATACTAGCCCTTTATCTGTTATGTCATTTGCAAATATCTTCTCCCATTCTGTCGGTTGTCTTTTGGTTTTGTTGACTGTTTCTTTTGCTGTGCAAAAGCTTTTTATATTGATGAGGTCCCAATAGTTCATTTTTGCCCTTGCTTCCCCTGCCTTTGGTGATGTTTCTAGGAAGAAGTTGCTGTGGCTGAGGTTGAAGAGGTTGCTGCCTGTGTTCTCCTTTAGGATGTTGATTGGACTCCTGTCTCACATTTAGGTCTTTCAACCATTTTGAGTCTATTTTTGCGTGTGGTGTAAGGAAATGGTCCAGTTTCATCCTTCTGCATGTGGCTATCCAATTTTCCCAACACCATTTGTTGAAGAGACTGTCTTTTTTCCATTGGACATTCTTTCCTGCTTTGTCGAAGATTAGTTGACCATAGAGTTGAGGGTCCATTTCTGGGCTCTCTATTCTGTTCCATTGATCTATGTGTCTGTTTTTGTGCCAGTACCATACTGTCTTGATGATGACAGCTTTGTAATAGAGCTTGAAGTCCAGAATTGTGATGCCAACGGCTTTGCTTTTCTTTGTCAACATTCCTCTGGCTATTCGGGGTCTTTTCTGGTTCCATACAAATTTTAGGATTATTTGTTCCATTTCTTTGAAAAAAGTGGATGGTATTTTGATGGGGATTGCATTGAACGTGTAGATTGCTCTACGTAGCATTGACATCTTCACAATATTTGTTCTTCCAATCCATGAGCATGGAACGTTTTTCCATTTCTTTGTGTCTTCCTCAATTTCTTTCATGAGTATTTTATAGTTTTCTGAGTACAGATCCTTTGCTTCTTTGGTTAGATTTATTCCTAGATATCTTATGGTTTTGGGTGCAATTGTAAATGGGATCGACTCCTTAATTTCTTTCTTCTGTCTTGTTGTTCATGTATAGGAATGCCACTGATTTCTGTGCATTGATTTTATATCCTGCCACTTTACTGAATTCCTGTATGAGTTCTAACAGTTTTGGGGTGGAGTCTTTTGGGTTTTACACATAAAGTATCATATTATCTGCAAAGAGTGAGAGTTTGACTTCTTCTTTGCCAATTTGGATGCCTTTTATTTCTTTTTGTTGTCTGATTGCTGTGGCTAGGACTTCTAATACTATGTTGAATAGCAGTGGTGATAGTGGACATCCCTGCTGCATTCCTGACCTTAGGGGGAAAGCTCTCAGTTTTTCCCCATTGAGAATATTTGCTGTGGGTTTTTCACAGATAGCTTTTATGATATTGAGGTATGTACCCTCTATGCCTACACTCTGAAGAGTTTTGTGATCAAGAAAGGATGCTGTACTTTGTCAAATGCTTTTTCTGCATCTATTGAGAGGATCACATGGTTCTTGTTCTTTCTTTTATTAATGTATTGTATCACACTGATTGATTTGCGGATGTTGAACCAACCTTGCAGCCCAGGGATAAATCCCACTTGGTCGTGGTGAATAATCCTTTTAATGTACTGTTGGATCCTATTGGCTAGTATTTTGGTGAGAATTTTTGCATCCATGTTCATCAAGGATATTGGTCTGTAATTCTCCTTTTTGATGGAGTCTTTGTCTGATTTGGGGATCAAGGTAATGGTGGCTTCATAAAATGAGTTTGGAAGTTTTCCTTCCATTTCTATTTTTTGGAACAGTTTCAGAAGGATAGGTATTAATTCTTCTTTAAATGTTTGGTAGAATTCCCCTGGGAAGCCATCTGGCCCTGGGCTTTTGTTTCTTGGGAGATTTTTGATGACTGCTTCAATTTCCTTAGTGGTTATAGGTCTGTTCAGGTTTTTTATTTCTTCCTGGTTCAGTTTTGGTAGTTGATACATCTCTAGGAATACATCCATTTCTTCCAGATTATCTAATTGGCTGGCATATAGTTGCTCATAATATGTTCTTATAATTGTATTTCTTTAGTGTTGCTTGTGATCTCTCCTCTTTCATTCATGATTTTATTTATTTGGGTCGTTTCTCTTTTCTTTTTGATAAGTCTGGCCAGGAGTTTATCAATCTTGTTAATTCTTTCAAAGAACCAGCTCCTTGTTTCATTGATCTGTTCTACTGTTCTTTTGGTTTCTGTTTCATTGATTTCTGCTCTGATCTTTATTATTTCTCTTCTCCTGCTGGGTTTAGGCTTTATTTGCTGTTCTTCCTCCAGCTCCTTTAGGTGTAGGGTTAGGTTGTGTATTTGAGACCTTTCTTGTTTCTTGAGAAAGGCTTGTATTGCTATATACTTTCCTCTTAGGACTGCCTTTGCTGTGTCCCAAAGATTTTGAACAGTTGTGTTTTTGTTTTCATTTGTTTCCATGAATTTTTTTAATTCTTCTTTAATTTCCTGGTTGACCCATTAATTCTTTAGTAGGATGTTCTTTAGCCTCCACGTATTTGAGTTCTTTCCAACTTTCCTCTTGTGATTGAGTTCTAGTTTCAAAACATTGTGGTCTGAAAATATGCAGGGAATGATCCCAATCTTTTGGTACCAGTTGAGACCTGATTTGTGGCCTAGGATGTGATCTCTTCTGGAGAATGTTCCATGGGCACTAGAGAAGAATGTGTATTCTGTTGCTTTGGGATGGAATGTTCTGAATATATCTGTGAAGTCCATTTGGTCCAGTGTGTCATTTAAAGTCTTTATTTCCTTGTTGATCTTTTGCTTAGATGATCTGTCCATTTCAGTGAGGGGGGTGTTAAAGTCCCCTACTATTATTGTATTGTTGTCGATGTGTTTCTTTGCTTTTTTTTATTAATTGCTTTATATAATTGGCTGCTCCCATGTTAGGGGCATAGATATTTACAATTGCTAGATCTTCTTGTTGGATAGACCCTTTAAGTAGGATATAGTGTCCTTCCTCATCTCTTATTACAGTCTTTGGTTTAAAATTTAATTTGTCTGATTTAAGGATTGCCACTCCAGCTTTCCTTTGGTGCCCATTAGCATGGTAAATGGTTTTCCACCCCTTCACTTTCAATCTGGAGGTGTCTTCAGGTCTAAAATGAGTCTCTTGCAGACAGCATATCGATGGGTCTTGTTTTTTTATCCAATCTGATAGCCTGTGTCTTTTGATTGGGGCATTTAGCCCATTTACATTCAGGGTAACTATTGAAAGATATGAATTTAGTGCCATTGTATTGCCTGTAAGGTGACTTGTATATTGTCAGTTCCTTTCTGGTCTATGTTGCTTTTAGGCTCTCTCTTTGCTTAGAGGACCCCTTTCAATATTTCTTGTAGGGCTGGTTTCGTGTTTGCAAATTCCTTTAGTTTTTGTTTGTCCTGGAAGCTTTTTATCTCTCCTTCTATTTTCAATGACAGCCTAGCTGGATATAGTATTCTTGGCTGCATATTTTTCTCATTTAGTGCTCTGAATATGTCCTGCCAGTCCTTTCTGGCCTGCCAGGTCTCTGTGGGTAGGTCTGTTGCCAAGCTAATGTTTCTACCATTGTAGGTTACATATCTCTTCTCCCAAGCTGCTTTCAGGATTTTCTGTCTCTGAGACTTATAAATTTTACTATTAGATGTCGGGGTGTTGACCTATTTTTATTGATTCTGAGAGGGGTTTTCTGTGCCTCCTGGATTTTGATGCCTGTTTCCTTCCCCAAATTAGGGAAGTTCTCTGCTATAATTTGCTCCAATATGCCTTCTGCCCCTCTCTCTCTTTCTTCTTCTTCTGGGATCCCAATTATTTGAATGTTGTTTCGTCTTATGGTATCGCTTATCTCTCGAATTCTGCCCTCGTGATCCAGTAGTTGTTTATCTCTCTTTTTCTCAGCTTCTTTATTTTCCATCATTTGGTCTTCTATATTGCTAATTCTCTCTTCTGCCTCATTTATCCTAGCAGTTAGAGCCTCCATTTTTTATTGCACCTCATTAGTAGCCTTTTTGATTTAGACTTGGTTAGATTTTAGTTCTTTTATTTCTCCAGAAAGGGTTTCTCTAATGACTTCCATGCTTTTTTCAAGCCCAGCTAGTATCTTTAAAATCATCATTCTGAACTCTAGTTCCGACATCGTACTAATGTCCATATTAAGTACGTCCCTGGCAGTCGGTACTGCCTCTTGTTCTTTTTGTTGAGGTGATTTTTTCCATTTTTTCATTTTGTCCAGAGGAGAATAGATGAATGAGAGAACAAAATGCTAACAGGGTACCAACGTCCCCAGAAAATATACTCTAAACAAATCAGAAAAGACCTGAAATGGGGGAAAAGAAAGGGAAAGAAAGAAAAAAGAAAAAGAAAAAAAAAAAAAGAGAAAGAAAAAAATAAAAACAAACAAAAACACAACAAAACAAAAAAAACAGAATATGATCAAATATGATCAGGCTGGTGCATAGATCAGTGCCACACAGTAGATTTTGGGTGTATTTTGGTCTGTTAGAAGAAAGTGTCTCCCAAAATTTTAAAGAAAGAAAAACTTATATATGTACAAAAATAAGGGTTAATACGATGAAGGGATGGAATATGACTGTAAAGATGAAAATTATAAGATTTTATAAAAGGAATTGATAAGATGAGAAGTTATTTGAAAAAAGAAAGAAGAGGATTTAAAAAAAAAAAGAAAAAAAAAACGGAGAGAATGTGATCAGGCAGGAGACTAGAACAAAGCTATACACTAGAGATTTAGGGTATATTTTGATCTGTTAGAAGAAACTGTATCTCAAAATTTTAAAGAGAGAACAACTTATATATATATGCCAAAAATAAGGGTAACTACTATGAAGGGATAGAATATGACTCTAAAAATGAAAAATAAAAATGTTTTTTAAAAAAGGGATTGATAAGATGTTGGTTGAAGAAGGAAAAAAGAAAAATTCAAAAAAAAAAAGACAGTTAAAAAAAATTAATTTTGAAAGACTAAAGAATCGGGGGGAAAAAGCCATGAATTCTATGTGCAGTATTCCCCTAGTGCTGGAGTTCTGCCGTTCTCATTGATCGGTAAACTTGGTCTTGGCTGGCTGTTCTTGCTGATCTTCTGGGGGAGGGGCCTGTTGCCATGGTTCCCAAATGTCTTTGCCGGAGGCGGAATTGCCCCGCCCTTGCCCAGTCCCGGCTAAGTAATCTGCTCGGGTTTGCTCTCGGGAGCTTTTGTTCCCTGCAAGCTTTCCGTACAGCTTTGGAGGACGAGAGTGAAAATGGTGGCCTCCCAATCTCCGCCCTGGAGGAGCCGAGAACTTGGGGCCCCGCTCCTCAGTGAGCCCCCAGAGAAAAGCAGTCAATCACTCCTGTCTCCCCGGTCTCCGACGGCACTCCCTGCTCACCCGGCCTGTGACCGAGCGTCTCTATCTCTGGCACCTGACCCCATGTGGAGTCTCCAAACCCAGCAGATCCCTGCGGTATGCTCCCGCGCCGCTCCTCCCGGGGCAGGAAGGGGAGTCTCCCCGGATCTGCTGCTTGTTGGGTCCCTGTTGGAGGAACAGTGGCCCGACTATGCCGTGGATCACAGTTTATGGCAGCCCCGAGTTGAGAGCCCACGCCTCGGCTCCGTCTCTGCAGCCGGCTTCCCCGTTCCGATGCCTGGGAGCTCTGCCACTCTCAGGCACCCCCAGTCTTTCTGTGACTCCAAGGGTCCTGAGACCACACTGTCCCTCGAGGGTTCCACCCCCCGCTTAGCCACTGGAGCGACGTCCCTCAGCGGAGCCGACTTCTAAAAGTTCCGATTTTGTGCTCCACTGCTCTATCACTTGCCAGAAGCGGCCGATGGGGACCCCCTCCCCTGCTGTCTATCCTCCCGAATATCGCCTCGGATTCACTTCTCTGCACATCCTACCTTCCAGAAAGTGGTCGCTTTTCTGTTCAGGGAGTTGTTGCTATTCTTTTCTTCGATCTCCTGTTGAGTTCATAGGTGTTCAGGATGGTTTGATCCCTATCTAGCTGAATTCCTGGAACCATACGAAATCCAGGTCTCCTACTCCTCCGCCATCTTGCTCCGCCCCCTTAACTGTTTATTTCTTTTATAGTAACTGGACTGTTTGGATTTTCTGTCTCCTTTGAAGTATATTGTATTTTTCTAGAAAATAATACATTTTATGTAGGTTTTCAAATTTATTTGCATTGAACTATGCAAAGTAGTCTGATGATTTTTTTGTTTCCTTCATTTTTGATAATATGTCTAACTTGACATTCTTAATTTTCTATATTTGTGCTATCTCAATTTTTAAAATAGTTTTCACTGAAGTGTAATATATAAAAAGGGAATAATCATAAGTATGCGTCTCAATGAATTTTCACAAAATGAACACACCTGTGTAGCCCCTACTTTTATCAAGAAATGGAACATTTCTGGAAATAGAACATCCAGAAGCCCTACTGAGTCCCTTCCCAGCCACCACAACATCTTTACTTTTCAGTTAATCATTATCTGACTTCCAAAACTATAGATTCATTTCAACTGTTTGTCAAATCTACATAAATGGAATTGTAGAATCTTGCATCTCTGTTGGATCTAGCTTCTTTCATTCAACATTACATTTGTGAGATTCATGTTGCAGCATGTAGCAATAGTTCATTCATTTTAATTGCTGAATAAAATTCCATTTGCTCATAGACCATAATTTAATATCTGTTCTATTACTGATTAACAGATGGATTGTTTGCAGTTGGTGGCAATTAAGAATAAAGCTACTATGAACATTTCTATATATGTCTCCTGGTACATATATAAGCAAAGGTCTATAAGTGCTATGTACCTATGAGGTGATTTGCTGGGCCATGAATCATGCCATGTGTACATCTTTGGTAAATACTTCCAAAAAGCTTTTCAAAGTGGTTTTTCCAATTCACACCCCCCAAAACACTATATAAGAGAGTTTCTGTGCTCCACATCCTTATTAAACTTGGTAGTATCAGTCTCCTTAAATTTAACTATTCTGGTTTTGAATGTACATTTCCCCAATGACCAATGAACATCTTTTCATATGTTTTGTTATCTGCTTGGTTATGATAATTTATAATGCCTGTTTAAGTCTTTTGCCCATGTTTCTATTGAACTGTTTGCCTTTTTTATTTAAAGAGGTTCTTTATACATTCTGGATACAAATCTTTGTCAGATGTAAGCATTCCAAACATGGACTCCTACCTTATATCTTAGCTTTTAAGTCTCGAAATGAGCCTTTTTATTAGCAGAAGTTCTTAGTTTTTATGTATTCTAACTTATTTTTCCCTTTATGGTTAGTGCTTTTTTTTTTTAATCTTATTTGGGAAATCTTTGCCTATGACAAGGTCATGCAGATCATATTCTAAAAGTAATTGTTTTACCTTTCACATTTAAACCTACATTCCACCTAGAATTAAATTTTTATATGGTACACTGTGGGAATCAAGCTTAATTTTTTTTCTGTATGGATATTCAACTGACCTACCACAATTTGTTGACAGTTCTCTACTTGTGACTCTATAATGTGACCTCTGCCCTAAACCTCATGTCCATGGCAGGGTTTATTTCTGGACTCCCTCTTCTCTTTCTGTTTCTGGTCCATTTGCCTGAACTCAAACTGGTATCACACTGTCTTGATTATGTGGCATGATATTTAGTGGTGTAGGTAGGTTCTCCAAATCATTTTTCTTAAAATCTACCTCATCTATTCTTGGTTATTTGCATTTTTAAAAATAAATTTTTGAAACTTGTCAATTCCTCACCCCACAAAACATTGCTGGAATTTTGACTGTAGATGCATTGACTTTATCAGTTAATTTAGGGAGAACTGACATTTTTACAGCAGACTCTTCTAATTTATGAACAAAGTATATTTATTTAGGGATTTTACAATTTCTTTCAAAAATATTTTAAAATTCTTTGTGTTGAAATTTTGTGCACATTTTATTAGATATATTCTCAGGTATTTAAAGCTGATGTTATTGTAAATATTATTTTTAAATAGTTTCATTTATTTATAAAAATATGATTTATTTTAGTAAATTGATTGGATATTGAGGTTTCATTAAGTTCATTTATTAAATATAATAATTTATTTCTAAATTATTTTGGATTTTCCATGCACAGTCATGCCATTTGCAAATAATGACAGTGCTTTACTGCCTTGGCTAAGACCTCCAGTATCATATTGAATAAAAGTAGTGATAGAACTACCATATGATCCAACAATTCCACTTCTGGGTGTTTATCCAAAGGAACTGAAAAAGATATTTGCATTCCCATGTTTATTGCAGCATTAATTACAATAACTAAGACATGAAAACAACCCAAGTGTCCATTAATAGATGCATAGATGAAGAAGAGGTGGAATATTATTCAACCATAAAAAAGAATGAAATCTTGCCATTTACAACAACATGGATGGAATTTGAGGGCATTCTGCAAAGTGAAATAAGTCAGTCAGAGAAAGACAAATACTGTATGATCTCACTTATGTGTGGAATCTGAATAACAACAACAAAAAACAATTAGATATAGAGAACAGATTGGTGGTTACCAGAGATAGGGGGGGTATGTGTGGGTGAAATGGCTGAAAGAAAAAAAAGTGGTAATAATGAGCATTTTTACTTCATTTCTAATCATAGAGGGAAGTTTTAGTACTTCAACATTAAGTATTACATTTGCAGTAGAATTTTTTTGACATATTTTATCAGATTAAGGGAGTTTTCTACTATTCCTACTTTTCTAACAGTTTTTTTTTTTAATGAACAGGAGATGAATTTTATCAAATTTTTTTTTCTGTAACTGTGGAGTGATAATATAGTTTTTATTCTAATTTTTAATGTGGTAAATTACATTGGTTGATGTCTTTTATTCGGAATGAGGTATCACTTACATACATTAAAATGCACAAATCTTAAGTGTACAGCTTGATGAGTTCGCATATGTATACACTCATGTAACTGCCATTTAAATGATCTTCATCCACCAGCAAGTCCCTTTGTGCTCATTCCCAGCCAATACTTGGAGGCAACCACTACTTTCATCTTCATCACCATGGATTAGTTTTGCTTGTTTACTTCACATAAATGAAATCATACAATATGTACTTTTGGTGTCTGGCTTTATCCACTCAATGTAATGTTTTTGCCTCTAGTGTTATTTAACATGTGCCTTAATTTCTAGGTGGAAGTTCCTTTTCGGTTTTTTATTTTGTTATTAATTTTAGTTTTATTGCATTTTAGGAAGAGACTGTTTTTGGTATTATTTCTTCCTTTCAGAATGCATGGAGGTTTTCTCTATGGCCCAGGTAGGAATATAATTCAAAAAAAAAAGAAAGAAAAAAATGGAGATTTACTTGTATAGTTGGTCTTCTTAGAAGAAAGCCCATGCTTTTGGAGAAGCCGTTTAAGCACACAGTGTTCCTTTGAGGTAGGCAGTACAGCAGGTGGGTATGTTCTGTCACCTATTTCAGTGTCATAAGTGTATTCTATTGCTACATTGGAGATCCAGTTTCAATGTTTTAGCTTTAGAATTTAACTGAAGTTTTTGCTTCCTGGGATGTTGTGTAGTGGAAAGGTCAAGGGCTTTCAAAGTCTAACTCTGCCCTTCACTAACTTATGTCCATTTCCTTATCCATATAACAGACATAATAGTATTCATTTCCTATTGTTTCTGTAATGACTGAATGACATAACTTGTGTAAAGCATCTGGTAAGTGGAATAGGTAGGCACCTGACAGATAGCAACCATGGCTGTGATTGTATTAGCCTCAAATAAGCTTAGTTCACATGCTGTTCTCACCATCACACAAGAAAATGCCATGTAGTTCCACACTGACTAAACAGCAGTTGAGCCCAGATTGAAAGGAGCAAGCATCCACTAATGAAACCTGACTTCCCATGGGATGCCTGGGTGGCTCAGTCGGTTAAGCGTCTGCCTTCGGCTCAGGTCATGATCCCAAGTCCTGGGATGGAGCCCCGCATCAGTCTCCCTGCTCCCTCCCTCTGCCTGCTGCTTCCTCTGCTTGTTCATTCTCTGACAAATAAATAAATAAAATCTTTAAAAAAAGAAAGAAATCTGATTTCCCTAAATTGACCTACAATCCCTCATACATATCCAAATCCTCTAGAAAAAGGATCATAGTAAAGTACAGCAGTCCCTTAAACATGTGTGTAAATTATAATATGGATAATTTTTCCAACATCAACGTGAATCAAGGGCCAGTCTGATCACCAGGAAGGCTAGATTCAGGTAGACTTAGGCGGAAAAGTCCTTCGAGAGGGCAGCGAAGAAGGGCAGGAAATGGAAGTAGCAAACAAAGATGAACAATGTTACTTCCTTCAGTATTTTGCCCAGAAATGGGCCCTGCTAGGGATCACTGGTTGAAGCTAGTGATCAGTTCACTAACAACACAGTCAGGTGCTCCTGGAGCCTGAAGCCTCTGCATCCAGATTTTGCATTCTCTCTTGCAGCAGTCTAAAATTATGCTTCTTCTTCACCTCTATGGTACTTTTAGTTTGTCCTTTTGGCTCGTAGCCAAATCCTTGTGCTCAGTCTCATTCATGACTGTCTTCTAGTCTCAGAAGAGTGAAGATTAGGGAGTGGGAGGGGAAAGTGCAGTAGGAGGGAAGGATATGCAGAAGTGCCACGGGGAAACTCCTACCTGTGACATTCTGGTACTTCTCAAGGTTACAGGGATCAAGCTGCTTGCCATCAGTGGTGAAGAGAAGGCTTTCCTCTCTCCTGTTGTGATTGCAGTGGGGAATGACTGGTTGTGATAATAACAGTGTGCTCCAGGGCTGATTGATGTGGTGACAGCACCAGGCTTGCATGAACCCCACTGCCAAGGCTTAGGACCTCACTGGGACTGTCGACAACTTCTTTTTCTACTCGACTCACATTGCAATCACCCGAGAAGCATGTTGTCCAAAATTTCAAAGGGAGCCAAGCAGAATTAATAGACCAGAGGCAGCATTGAGTGAGTATTATTCATTGACAGGTAAAAAAGCCTGATTAAAAAAAAAAAAAAAGGTCAACCGAAGTGGATATAAGGTGTGGTTGTTGTGCTTATATTCCAGTCCTAACAGGCTCAGCGGGTTTCACATGGCTATTTACGTTGCCACTTACCGTCTTATAAAAAATCATCACTAGGTAATCTTTGTGTAACTAGCTCACTCACTGGTCAGTGCTCAGTCATGGCATGCCTATTTAGGTTTCAAAGTTTCTCAAAAGAAAAAAAATCATACCTTTCCTATAAGACGGACTTCAAAATATGAGTGTTTATGTGTACAGGTGCCCATGTTTGTGTTCAGCAATTTTTCGTATTAATTTTTGAATATACTTATAGAACTGGTTGACTTTTCAAAATTTGTGAAGTTTTAGGGAGACTATATATTAGAGTTTTAACGTGTAACCTTTAATTTTTCATTTCTAGTTGAACACTGGTATAATCAGGGCAGGAATCAACAGAAAGTGTTGGAAAATGGATGAGACGGTGATGTCAACTAACATGAGAACAGCTGGATCTGGACTTTGTTAAGAAGTGGAAATCATGCTTGTGAATCAGCCTTACGATGATCAGCCTCGGAGGGAGGAACTCACACTAATTCAAGGGCATGGAAGAGTCACACAAATCAGAATGCCTAGTTTATTAATGCTGTGAAAAATATAACCAGATCATTCAGGCTGACATCAATTTCTCTTCCCATAGTCAAAGTAGATGAGAAGTCAAATCATAATCAGAGGACAGTTTTTGGATTACTCAGAAATAGTCAAAACCGGATTACTGGTACATTCTCTTCCTATAGGCAGATACACTTGGGAAACAGGAGATTGCTTAATGAACACAGTCAGAAAACTTATATTAATGGAATGTTTAAAAGAACCAGGAAAAACCAGCTTGAGCTATCTATCCAAGTGATAATCTTGCTAATTGCTTTCATCACTTACATTTTATCTTCAAACCAGAGACCAGATTTATTCCCAAACCCTGTAGTTAAAACTTCCTCTTCCAATGACAGAACATGGGTAGACACCGCCAATATCTGTCTCTAGGGGTCGCTTCTTTCCCCTTTGGCTGAAATAACTCCTTCCTCTCTTCCTAACCACCTCAATACACACACCCACTTCTAATGACACATTCTTTCATTTCTTGGTATATACTTAGGAATGGAATTTTTTTCATTGCTAGGTCAGAAGATGAGCCCATTTTGGTGGGTTATGTCAAATTGTTTTCCAAAATGAGTGTATCAGTTTATACTCACGCGTACCTTTTCTCTGTGTCACATTCTAGCCAATCCTTGGTATTTGTACTTTTTGGCCAATCAATGTTTGTAAAATGGTATCTGATTTTATTGTGGTTTTCACTCATATTTTCCTGAGGTTTTCATTTGTTTATTTTGTAAAATTGAGCATCTTTTCATTTGTTCCTTCGTTATGCTTCTTATTGGCATCTATTGAAATTACCACATGGATTTTTCTTCAACCAGTTAATATAGTGTATTACAGTAAGAGATTTTCCTATATTTAGCTTACATTGCATTTAATTGGTTATGAAATAGTAACTTTTTAAAAATTGTAGACTTGGTTTAACAATATTTTATATAGGGCTTTTACATATAAGTTCGAAGTTAAGCTTTTTCTTATTGTCTTGTTGAATCTTTTCTCGTCACAATGTCACTAATCTCAGTCCAATTTTTCTCTTTTCTGAAAGAGCCTAGTAATTTATTTTTGAGAAGATTTTGAACTGCTGATTCATTTTCTCCATTATTTTAAAGCCGTTCAAGCTTTTAGTAACTGTTGGGTCAGTTGTGATCATTTACTTTTTCCTAAGAATCTGTCATTTTGGCCTGTTTTTTTAATTTGTAAAATTTTTTCAGTGAGGTATAATTTATGTGTAGTAAATGCGCAGACAGTTGGAAGAACACCCATAAAGATATAGAATATGTTTATGAATGCAGAAAGTTTTTTCATGCCTCTTTCCAGGGAATCTTGCCCTCTACCTCCAAGAAACATTTTCTGTTCTGATTTCTACCAGGATTTGTCTTGTTTGTTCTCAAATTTTGCATAAATGGAATCATATAGTATGTACTTTTTGAGTACAAATTCTTTCAAACATTTTTTTGAGATTCTTCCATGTTGCTGCGTGCATCAATAGTTTACTTTTTACTGCTGAGTAATATTCCCTTGTATGAGTATTCCATAGTCTGTCTGTCCATTTTCCTAGTAATGAACATTTCTATTGTTTCCACCTTGACGATTACAAACATAGCTGCTCTGAACATTTGAGAGCAAGTCTCTTTATGGACATATGCTTTCACTTTTCTTGGGTAAATATCTGAGAGTAGAATAGAATTGCTGGGTTATAGAATAGGTGAATAAACTTGGTAAGAAACTGCCATACCATTTTCCAAAGTAGTTTTAGTATTTTACATTCCACTAGCAGTATAAAAGAGTTCTGGTGTATCTGTTTCTTCTTTTCTTTTTTTCCCTCAAGTTTTTATTTAAATTCAGTTAGTGAACATACAGAGCAATATTAGTTTCAGGTGTAGAATTTAGTGACTCATCACTTACATACAATACCTGGTGCTCATCACAAGTACCCTCCTTAATACCTATCACCTGTTTGAACTATTCCCCTGCCCACCTTCCCCTCAAATAACCATCAGTTTGTTCTCTATAGTTAAGAGTCTGTTTCTTGGTTTCCCTCTCTTTCTCCCCCACTCCATGTTCATTTGTTCTGTTTCTTAAATTCCACATATGGGTGAAATCATGGTATTTGTCATTCTCTGACAGACTTATTTTGCTTAGCGTAATACTCTCTAGCTCCATCCACATCATTGCAAATGGCAAGTTTTCATTTTTATGGCTGAATAATATTCCAGTGTTTGTGTGTGTGTGTGTGTGTGTGTGTGTGTGTGTGTGTGTGTGTGTCTGTCTTTATCCACTCATCAGTCTATGGACATTTGGGTTCTTTCCATAATTTGGCTATTGTTGGTAATGCTGCTATTAACATCGGGGTGCATGTTTCCTTCAAATTAGTGTTTTGTGTCCTTTGGGTAAATACCTAGTTATGCAATTGCAGGATTGTAGAGTAGTTCTGTATCTCCTTTTCTGCCAATATTTGGTATTGTCCAGGTTTTTCAATTTAGCCATTCAAGGGGGTAGGTAGTAATATGTTGTTGTGGTTTTAACATGTATCTCTCTAGTGTTAATGATTTGAAGCATCTTTTCATGTGCATATTTGTCTTTCATACATCTTATTTTATGAAGTGTCTGTTAAAGTTTTGGCCTACTTTTTAATATAGTTGTCTTTTTTTCTATTGATTGTTAATTCTTTATATTTTCTGGATACAAGTTCTTTTTCAGAAATATAAATGGCAAATATATTCTCCCTATTTTGTCTTTCTATTTCCTTAATTGTGTCTTTTGATGTATGGAGGTTTTTAATCTTAGTGATGTATAATTTATCAAATTTTTAGAATTAGTGCTTTTTGGTCCTCTCTAAGAAATCTTTGTGTCTACCCCAAGGTTGTCAATCTATTTTCCTATGTGTTCTACCAAATTTATGATTTTGGCTTTTATGTTTAGATTTATGACTCATCTTGAATTAATTTTTTAATGATGAATTGTCTCATTTATTGATATAAAATTGTTCTTAGCATTCCTTTATTGCTCTTTTCATGTATTTAGTGTCTGAATTTATGTCTTCTCTTTATTTACTCTTTTTCTTGATTGGTAGTACTTACAGTTTATCAATTTTATTACTCTTGCCAGAGACTCAACTTTTACTTTTGTTGATATTCTCTATTGTTTGTTTCTATTTCATTTATTTCTATTCTTATGGTTATTATTTCCCTTTCTCTTTTTATTTTGGATTTAATTAAGTTCTCTTTTTCTAGTTTCTTAAGGTGAAAATTTAGATCACAGATTTTATTTTCTAATATAAGCTATAAATTTCCCTCTAAGCACTGCTTTAGCTACATCCCACAAATTTTGTCATTTTTGTGTTTTCATTTTCCTTTAGTTGGAAGTATTTTTTAAATTTCTGTGTTTGTACTTTTCTCATGGTTACTTAGAAGATTAATTCCCAGATATTTGGGAGGTTAACCCAATCTTTGCATTTTTTAACATAAAAAATAAAAAATAATTTTCATGTATCTTTAGCTCTGTTTTTATCTTTTTACTTCAAATTTAATTTTAATCTCTAATCACTGCTATATCTCCAATTATATTTTTTATTCCTAGATTATTCATTTGTTCCTTCTCTTATTCAGCTTTGTCAATGATTTAATTTTATTATTTTTTTCAAAGAACTAATTTTCAACTCTGTTGATACTTCTTTATCCCTTTTAAGTAAACTTCATTTTTTATAGCAGTTTTAGGTTCACAGAAAAATTGAGTAGGAATACAGAGTTCCCTGTCCCTATACATTCATACCTGCACCCACTAACAACATCCCACACCACATTTACATTTGTTACAATTGTTGGATCTATAGTGACAAAACATTATAACCTAAAGTTCACAGTTTAACTCTTGGTGTTAAACATTTTATTGGCTTTGACAAAAATGTTATGACATGCATTAACTATTAAAGTATCTAATTTCATTGCCCTAAAATTTCTGTTCTGCCAATTCATTCCTGCCTTCCACCTCAAGCCCCAGCAACTACTAAGCTTTTTATTTCTCTATATTTTTGCCCTTTTCAGAATGTCATATAGTTAGAATCATACAGTATGTAGCCTCTTTCAGTTTGACTTCTTTCACATAGTAATATGCATATAAGTTTCCTCCATGTTCTTTGTGGCTATTTCTTTTTAGCAATGAATAATATTCCATTGTCTGGATGTCCCACAGAATATTTATCCATTCACTTACTGAAGGACATCTTGATTGTTTCCAGGTTTTGACAATCATGAATAAGGCTGCTATAAACATCCATGTGCAGGTTTTTGTGTGGATATGAGTTTTCAGTCCGTTTCAGTAAATACCCAGGGTGCAACTGCTGAATTGTGTGGTAAAAGTATGTCTAGTTTTGTAAGAAACTGCCAAACTGTCTTCCACAGTGACTGTATCATTTTGCATTCCCACCAATAATAACTGAGAGTTCCTGTTGTTCCACATCCCCTTGTCAGCATTTAGTGTTGTCAGCATTCTGGATACTTACCTTTCTGTAGGAGTACAGTGGTATGTTGTCATTTTAGTTTGCATTTCCCTGATGATGTATGATGAGAAACATCTTTTCACACGCTTATTTGCCATCTGTATATCTTCTTTGATGAGGTGTCTGTTCAAGTCTATTGACCAGTTTTTTTTCAGTTTGTTTGTTTTCTTATTGTTGACTTTTAAAAGCATTTTGTAACTTTTGGATAATAGTCTTTTATCAACTATGTCTTTTGTTTAATTCAAATCCAATTAGCCAACATATAGTACATCATTAGTTTCAGATGTAGAGTTCAATAATTCATCAGTTGTATATAACACACAGTGCTCATCATATCATGTGCCCTCCTTAATGTCCATCACCCAATTACCCCATCCCCCTACCCACCTCTCTTCCAGGAACCCTCAGTTTGTTTCCTATAGTTAAGAGTCTCTCATGGTTTTTCTACCTCTCTGATGACTTCCCATTCAGTTTTCCCTCCCTTCCCCTATGATCCTCTGTGCTGTTTCTTATATTCCACATATGAGTGAAACCATATGATAACTGTCTTTCTCTGATTGACTTATTTCACTCAGCATATTACCCTCCAGTCCCATCCACGTTAATGTAAATGGTAAGTATTAATCCTTTCTGATGGCTGAATAGTATTCCATTGTATATATATATATATATATATATACTACATCTTCTTTATCCATTCATCTGTGGATGGACATCTTGGCTCTTTCCACAGTTTGGCTACTGTGGACATTGCTGCTATAAATATTCAGTGCATTCGGATCACCACATTTGTATCTTTGGGGTAAGTACCTAGTAGTGCAATTGCTGGGTTGTAGGGTAGCTCTATTTTTAACTTCTTGAGGAACCCCCATACTGTTTTCCAGAGTGACTGTACCAGCTTGCATTCCTATCAACAGTGTAAGTGGGCTCCCCTTTCTTTGCATCCTTGCCAACATTTGTGGTTTCCTGACTTGCTAATTTTAGCCATTCTGACTGGTGTGAGGTGGTATCTCATTGTGGTTTTGATTTGTATGTCCCTGATGCCAAGTGATGTGGAACATTTTTTCATGTGTCTGTTGGCCATTTATCAGCTATGTCTTTTGCAAATATTTGTTCCCGGTCTGTGATGCTTGTCTTCTCATTCTCTTGAGATCTTGTTTTTATTATTACAATGAGCTTTGCTGTTATCTTTATTATTTCTTCTCTTTGAATTTCCTTGGTTTTATTTTGCTTCTTCAAATTTCATTTAATTTATTCTGTTATTATTCTAACATACTAAGTTGGATACTTACTTTATCCTTCCTTCATTTCTAATGAGAATTTAGATTGTAAATTTCTTTTCAAATGCCATATTAGCTGCATCTCCTAAGTTTTGGTTGATAGGGCAGGTAAAAAAATAGAGTAGAAATTAAAAAAAAACCAAAGAATCTGAAACTAATGATACACTATATGTTAATTAAATTTAAATAAAATGAGATTTTAAAAAATTAAAAAATAAAAAAAACAATGAAATTAACACCAACCAAAATTTATGAGATGTGACTAAATTGGCACTTGGAAAATTTCTAAATGTATGTTTTAAAGTTTTCTTTTGCTATTGATTTTTAAAAATTGCATTGTGTTTAGAAAGTGTATTTTATATAATATGGATTTTAAAAATATATTGAGTATCATTTATAGTCTAGATTAGAATATAGGCAATTTTTAAAAATATTCCATGTCTACTTACAAGTATTCATTCTATTGTTTGAGGTAGATTATTCTATCATAATTTTTCTTGATAATTAAAAAATCTCTTGACTCATCAATGGAAGCTCTTTTCCTTATGCAGTTGTGTTTTTCACTTTGCCTGACAAAATTCTTTAAGACCTTTACTTTGGCTCCTTCAGAAAGATTCATTTTTGCTTTAGCCAGGTGTCTGAAGTAATACCAACTCAGGAACACTTTCACTGAATTTTCAGCTGGGAAATTTTGTGTGGCTATACAGGCAGTAAAAATTCCATCCCCAAACTTACATAGAGCAGCCTGAGGTGGCTGGGAATCTCCAGAGGGTACTATTTTCTTTTTGTTGTCTGCTCCTCCTAGAGCCAAGGCTGTGATCAGCATGTATCCTCAACATCTCTTTCTGTGGGAGACGTATTTTTTTGATTACTGATTGAAGGCTTGGTCACCTTTATGTTGTCCCATCTTTGTATAGAGGCCTTTAATTTAAATTCTCATGCGGGAGAGGTCCTAGGTCCCTGTCCCTGTCTAACTTTTTAAATCTCCTTTCCTCTCTACCTTAATAGAATTGGGTTATACAATCTCACTTTGTTGTGGGTACTCTTAGTCAGTTTAGGTTAAGTGATGTTGCAATAATAAATTAACTTTAAATTCCTTACATATTATTTCTTACCTTATGCTACCTATTTTGAGCAGGTTAATGGAAAGCTCAGCTCCGTGGAATCACCTAGGGACCCAGGCTGATATAGTTTCCACCATCTTGGCTCATGACTTTGGCATTTGCTAAAGCAAAAGAATGGAAGATAGAAGACCACACAGGGCATTTCACTGCCTCAGCAGTGACTCATTTCACTTCTGCACACATTTCATAGACCCTTATTAGGCACACAAACCCACTTATCCTTAAGTGGATTGGAAAGTGTAGTTTTCTGGACACCCAGGAAGTGGGAAAATAAAATAGATTTTGGTGATCTATATCATTGTCTCTAAGATAGCCACTACATATTACCTACTGTTGTAAGCATTCCTAAGTCCTTGAGTTATCAGTTTCAATTTATGAACAACAATTAACCTACTTCATAAATTCTTCAAAGATATTATACATTATTTAACAATTACATGATGATAAATTAGACCTTTAAAAATAATTCAAAACCTTCAAATCCATTGTGAGCACTGGCAAGACACTTCAAAGCTAACTAGACCCAATGTGATTTTAAGACCAACCAATTGTGGTCACTGATCTCAGAAAGGGAGACACAGAAAACATATCTCTAGGCAATTCATTTATCAGTAGAGTCTGGCACTTTTCCTTGTAAGATTTAGCAGTCTATTTGCTCAGTAGGGCCTATTTGCTTTTTTCTAAGATTTGTAGAGAAAATTAATAATTTATTGGATAAATCCTTGCATGTTCATATTAACATATTTCATCTTTATTTGCTCTAACAGAATTAATTACTTTCAAAGAATTACAATCACTATCATCATCATGGTCAGTAATTACTACCAATATCAGTGAATACATACTGAGTATGGGGTACTACTAGGCTTCATATGAATTTACATAATTCAGAGGAGAATTTCTCATCATGAAATTTTTTAACTCAGGAGAATTAAATTATGGTTCTTTCAGATAATTCATAGTTCTGTTTCTTCTTTTTCCTGATCGTTCTTCAGCAACAGTGATTCTTTATTCTTACACATTTTTATTTGACATTTTACATCTTTTAGACTAACAAGGCTAAAGGAAATTTTAAAGTAGTTGGTTTCTAAAGGATACATCACAGTGCCTTCAAGGAACCTGGAAATAGGAGAAATAAAATTGCCCTTGGAAGTTAAACCTCAAGATCAGCACAAAATGGCTCAAAGAAGAGATTTCCAGGCCAGTAAGACTTAACTAAATGGATTGGATGGTATTGTCTACTAGCTTCATTCTTACCTCACTTATTTCCTCACCTTACTGCTTACCTCTACCCCAGCTAAGCTATCTTTCCCACCACTCCACTGAATGCTCTCTTGCTAAAGTCACAAATATCCTCCATGTTGTCTAATCCAATAGCCAAATCTTAGTCTTTAGACTTAGAGAATGAACTCTACTCCTCAGAAGTCTGTTCAAGTAATTAACACTCCCACCATCTTGAAACATTTTCTTAATTTGGTTTCAGGAACATGTTCTGCTGGTTTTTCTCCTATCTCATTGACTGCTCTTCCTTAATCTCCTTTGCTAGATTCTTCTTATTCCTGCTTCTAAATGGGAGTTGCCTCAGGCCTCAGTCTTGGAGTACCTTCTCTTTTCTATCTGTAATCACCATCCTGAGGAATTGAATTCAATCCGTGGCTTTAAAAACCGCCTACATGCTGATGACTTCAGTTCCAACCTCTCCCCTATTGATTATAAACTACCAACTATTTATCCAATTGCCTACTCAAAATTTGCCTTCTGATGTCCAATAGGCACACTAAACTCATCGCATCCAAAAACAAAATCTTGATTGCCTTCTCCTACCCAAATATGGATTCTTTATTCATCTATTGGTCAGGCCTCAACCTTTGAGTACATCCTTCAAAATATATTCCAAATCCCACTATTTCTTACCTCTTTTGCCATTTTCTGCTCTGCTCCAAGGTACCATCATCTCTTACCTGACCTTGCAGTATATACCGATCCTGCTTGCCCATTGGCACTGGGCCCTCATTAGTCAATTCTCCATGTTGTAGCTGGACTGGTCCTTTTAAAATACAAATCTGAGGGACACCTGAGTGGCTCAGTTGTTTAAGCATCTGCCTTCAGCTCAGGTCATGATCCCAGGGTCCTGGGATTGAGTCTTACATTGGGCTCCTTGCACAGCGGGGAGCCTGCTTCTCCCTCTGCCTGCTGCTGCCCCTGCTTGTGCTCGCTCTCTCTCTGACAAATAAATAAATAAAATCTTTTAAAAAAATAAAATATAGGGACGCCTGGGTGGCTCAGTCGGTTAAGCATCTGCCTTTGGCTTAGGTCATGATCCCGGGGTCCTGGGATCGAGTCCCACATTGGGCTTCTTGCTCAGCAAGGAGCTTGCTTCTCCCTCTGCCTGCAACTCCCCCTGCTCGTACTTGCGCGCGCTCTCTCTCTCTCTCTCTCCCTGTCAAATAAATAAATAAAATCTTTAAAAAAATAAAATAAAATAAAAATAAAAAAAAAAAAATAAAATATATAAATCTGAGCACATCACTCTACTTTTGAAAACCCTCTAATAGCTTCTATCACATTAGGATAAAATCAAAAATCCTTATCATGGCCTAAAACCTTATAGGACCCTTTGTGATCTGGTCCCTGACTGCCTCTCCCAAATTACCCTACCATTCTCATCCTCACCCTCTGAATTCCAGTAATATTGGTCTACTATCTGTTTCTCAAACATGTCAAGAAGGTTTCCACTGCAAGGCTTTTCCCCTGTCTGAACACTGGTCTCATGTCCACTTGGCTTGCTTTCTTACTTATTCAGGTACTGTTCAAATATCATTCCCTCAAATAGTCCTTCACTGACCACTCAATTTAAAGTAGCATCTCTTAACCCTCTGGTTTTTTCCCTGCTTCATTTTTCCTTCATAGCACTTACTATTAACTGTTTTTGGATGATTGATTTATAGATTTACATATTTTTTATCACCTTTATCTGTTTCTCCCATCCGGAATATGACATTTATGAGGGCAGGGATTTTATATCAAGCCCTTAGAATCACCATACTATTGGGGCACCTGGGTGGCTCAGTAGGTTAAACGTCTGACTCTTGGTTTCCACTCAGATCATGATCTCAGGGTTGTGGGATCGAGCCCTGTGTTGGGCTCCCTGCTCAGCGGGGTGTCTGCTTGAGTGTCTCTCCCTCTACCCCTCCCCCTGTTTGTGTTCTCTCTCTCTTTCTTTCCCTCTCTAAAATAAATAAATCTAAAAAAAAAAAAAAGAATCACCATAGCTTTGTACTATCAGCACCTAGGCATTCAATAACTGTTTGTTAATGTTAGAATAGATTAATAGTTTGACATTTTGGTTTGCCCTCTAGTCCTTTAAAAATTTAGTTAATTTGAGTTCACTCCTCAGAAATGGTTTCCTTTTTAAGGAAGTGCTGGGAAAATCAGGTTCCTGACCTTATAAGGGAGACCTGACACAGTTGTAAATTTATGAAGGTAATGGATGGGAGCTTCTCAGAAAGCCACCTTATCTTGGTAACCTACTCTGTATTTTGTATATTTGTACATGTATTCATGCAAAACTTCATTAGTTGTTTTCTCAGACAAAAGAGAGGGTGCACGGAAGGTACGAATGAATTCATTAGGTCCTGAGCTCAGGTAGGATCCCACTGATAGCATGGTGGTGGTGAAGATCAGAGCTCCAAAGTGAGACTGACAGGGTGAGTCCTCTACCTCTCAGCAACCGTGAAACTTGGGGCAAAGTATTCTCTGCATTTCTTGGTTTCCTCATCAGTAAAATAGAAGGAAGAAGAGTATTTACATCATAAGATTATTGTCAGTCCATACACAAAGCTTAGAATTGTGTCTACTACATGGTAAGCCCTCTAAATATTTGCAATAATTATTATCATTATTCTCTCATTTCCATCAGTCTTTCAAAGATCAAACCACCTATTGGGCTTTCTATCACAGAGATGGATTTAAGAAAAAAAGTGAAAAACTCTTTTGAGTTCTGTTTTCATCATTGACTCTGAGTTACTCCTTTAATTTGGGAGAAATATTAAGTGGAAGGAAGGCTTGCCGTTTGTCTAGGTCCCAGCAGGTGGGTGGGGGGTACCAGCAGATTATAAAACACACTGCAAATATCGAATGGCAGGAATAATGGTAAAAGTAATTCCTTCTAATTTTACAACTGTACTGTGACCAATGGCTCCACCAAAACTCAGTTGATGATTTAACTCTCGAACCCTGGAGTTAACGGGGGAGTCACCAACATGGTGATAGTCCCCCAGGTATGCAGACTGGGTTCCATATTTATACCCAGACAAACACCAGGAAATAGGAGATGGCAGAGGGGCACTTTTTTTTTTTAAAGTACACAGTCAGTGCAAAATGTCTGTTTTCTCTACGTCCAAGTCCTGCTCCATTATATACTAGCTTTGTCGAAGAACTGTTTAAAACAAAACGAAACACGAAACCCTAAGGACAACATTTACTGCGCACTTATCATGTAGCATGAACCTTCCAAAGTGTTTTATATGTATTATTCATTTCATCCTCACAATTACTCCATGAAATAGGTGTTTTTATCATCCCAATTTTACAGAAAAAAATTGAGACAGTCCCAAGAGGTTCAGGAATATATCCACGGTCACACAGCTGAAAGCGATGGAGCTGGGATTTCAGCCTGGGTAATCCTGCTCCAGAGCCCAGAAACTTAAGCATGCCACTCCATCATATTGTGTAGGAAACTGCTTAAGCATACAGATCTTACGCACATTTTGGTTATCACTACTATACTTATTATCACCAATAAACCCCCCTCACATATGAAAACCTATCCATTTCTCCTTTACAAGTTTTTTAGGGATGCATACAAGGTACTGGATGACATGGGGGAGATCCATATAAGCCTTATAAAACTTCCCATGCAACTGTGTAACCGGGACAAATTCACTCGCGTCGATTCTATTGGCTCATTCCTTCTGCTGTCTCGTTTTAGACAGTTACCTGACTTCTTGAACAATGCAGTGTGTTCTTTTGTTTTTCCAGCGGAGTTGTAGGAAGGCCCATTGTCTCTTTTCTTCTGCGGCAGGTGGAGCGCTAGAGGGACTAAAAATGGAACAGCCTATCCTCTCTGCGTCTCTCTGCTGTGTGTGTGAATTTTAATAGGTACTTTCAGAAGTTAGGCTCCAACTGTCAAAGAGACACATAATAACAGCGGGCAGGAGAATATTACTAAAGGCAAATACTTGCCTGAGAGATACCTCTACTCGATGCTTACTCCTTATTCCTTTAAGACTGATACGGAAGTAGGATTGGAGGGGTCACTGGCATCGTTTGTCCTTCATCAGCTGAAGAGGAATCTTTTTTAATTCAGTGGCTGTGGTGAGGCAGAGGGAACCAAGATCCAGGGTGGAGACATAATTGCTGGTAGAGACATAATTAAGGATGTTTTATCTAAACTTCCTTCCAACCTGAAATTCATGATACAAACATTTTATTGTTCTTCGAAAATAGAGTAAGACTACTCTCCCCCTGCTCATTTTGGCACTTGGGTTCACAAATGTAAGGAGGAGCCTGAGATTTAGAGGCAGACGGAAACTGATTTTACTTACAAGCTGTGACTGTTGGCACATTACTTGTTCTCTTATTTGTAGAATGGGGTTTATAATACGTTCTGGATTGTTGTGAAGCCCCTACATATACTACAGGACATATAAAATCACTCAGTAAATGGTAGTTACTATTATTAACTATAATGCTCAAAAGGTGTTAGGAACCCTGTATTCTATTCAGTCCATGCAGAAATGTCTTAAATTATCCATTCGTTTGGACCCATATTTCCAAAAAGCTAATAGACTTCCTAGATAATGGCTTTCCTTTTGATAGATGAGACTCATCAACTTTGCAGAGACATATAAGAAGTTGCACATCAAGAGCAACCCTTCAAAAATAGGACGAACTCCTTACGTCAGGTAGAATGTGTTTATGTCCCAATAAGCACCCTGTATACCAATGTGTCTTCAAAGTCACTTCTCTGTGCAGGATTTTCTTCATTCGTAAAATGAGGGCATTAGCTCACCTCTGAATTTCCTTCCAGCTCAAAACTCCTCTAGTTTACTGATGAGGTGAGAGGTGATACAATTCAGAGACTCTGGGTTTAGGAACTGTGGATTTTAATTATAAAATTGCTCACTAAAAAGCAAGTTACTTTCTATTATCTATTCTGAGAGGTAAGAAGGCTGTAAGTCTCCAGATCTGAGTATTATTATCTTCACCACAAAGCTTTGTTGTACAACAGAAGTACAAATTACCTGACAATTTGAGGAATGAATTAGACTGCAAGACACCTATAGACAAAAGAAACATCTCCTGAAGCTAGGAAAACAGGACAGCTTCAGAAACACAGTATATGACCATTTCCTATGGCTCATTCATTTCTGTTTTAAGACACAGCCACTTAACACATACAGTTATTCCTTGGAAACATTTTTTTCACAGTGTTTGGGCAATAAACATTTTCCACCCACACAAGTTGAACAGCGTGACATCATTCACACTATGACAAGCCTTGCATTTAGAAAGCCGGAGAAATATTAGTAATCTACTCTAAAAAATTTGAATATCGTACTTTATAAATACAACTTTTAACACTATATTAAGTAGGATATGAGAACAATAATAGTGCTCTCTGAGCTCTTTGAAAGTGAGCCTGTCTTACTCACCTTTATTTCCCCAGCACCTGCCACAGGCAAGAGGATATTTAAATATTGAAAAGAATATTTAATATTTGTGCCAGGGATATTTGAATTGAATTTATTTCTTGAGTTAGTAGAGCACTTTCTCAAGTGTCATATGCTGTCCATTACAACCCCATGTCTCATTTATTTTATAACTGGAAGATTATATCTCTTAATCTCCTTTACTTATTAATCCACCCCTTATCTCCCTCCCCTCTGGCAACCATCAATTTTTTCCCTGCAGCTATGATTCTGTGCTTATTTGTTTGATTTGCTTTTTGGATTCCACATATAAGTGAAATCATACAGTATTTGTCTTTCTCTGACTGACTTATTTCACTTAGCATAATACCCTCAAGGTCCATCCATGTTGTCACAAATGACAAGATTTTGTTCTTTTTGATGGCTGAGTAATATTCCGTGTGTGTGTGTGTGTGTGTGTGTGTGTGTGTGTGTGTATACACCACATCTTCTTTATCCATCCGACTATCGATAGACACTGGGGTTGCTTCCATATCTTGGCTATTGTAAACATTACTGTGATGAACAAGGGGGTGCATACATCTTTTTGAGTTAGTGTTTTTGTTCTCTTTGGATAAATACCTAAAAGTGAATTGCTGGATCATGTGAGAGTTCTACTTTTAATTTTTTAAGGAGCTTCCTTACTGTTTTCCAGAGTGGCTGCGCTAATTTACATTCCCATCAACAGTGCATGAGAGATCCTTTTTCTCCACATCCTCACCGACATTTGTCTCAATCTGAAAAAAAAAATCTGTGAGTTATTTTGAAAAGTAGGAGTAATTTTTTACCCGGTATCTGTTGGTGAATTAAAAGTACATCTATCCTTCGACATCAGTCCTCTCTCTCCAGTTGCAATATTAAATGCTCCTAGAGAACACGTGTTTTGGAGTGAGTCAGACTGCTGCTTCTTCGCTGTTTGAGTTGGAAACTTAACCATTACTTAACCCCTCCAAGCCTCAGTGTCCTTGTCTATAAAATGTCTGTTGTTGCTTGGATTGTTTTAGTCAATATTCAACCTAATGTTTGTAGCTTATAGCACAATACCTGGCACGGGGCGGGGGGGCTATTATTATTTTCATTATTATGAAGCTACTCTCCCCAGTGAGATATGACATTTTCTGCAATAAAATCAAGAACCACTGCTTGTCATTTCACTAAATCTAGACGAGTTACCATATACCTTTTTGGCTTGATAAAATATGGAATTTCAGAACTATCACAGAAAATTAAAAATGCTAACTGCCCCTCCCACCAAAGGCAAACCCCACCCGCACACCCCCCGCCCCACCCTGTGTGTTTCTGAGCATCCACTCAGCCAGACCCGCTGGGAGAAATAAAAGTCAGGACAAGGTCCCCATGCAGAGCTGAATGATTCACGTACAAACGCCCTCTCTGATTCATAACAAGGGAGGAAATCATCCTCTCATTCCCAGAAGCCTGCAGAGCCAGCCTCATTTGGCAGGGACTGTGGGGGCTCCCAGCTTCCGGGCATGAAGTTTGGCTGCATTCTGAATGCTTGGTGATGACCAAATTGATGAGGAATATAGCTGTGCAGCAGAGCTGACGACTCATGGAGGTACTGTGGGTAATTAGAGATTCATTACAATCCCATAGTTTGTATCATGGCTCGAGGTCAACACAGGGTCACTGCACATGGCAAACTTAGGGAGCTGTGTCTGGAAGGATGACGCCAGCTAGGAGAGGCTGGGAGAGCAAAGCGGACAGAGATGAGGAGCCAGGGGGGCTGGGGTGCAGATACACAGCCAGCGACTGGCGACAGCCTGGATGTGGGGCAGTGGGCCCCGCGGGCTCTGGGGAAGGGAGCAAAACACAGGCAGCTGAACTGGCTTCCCCACCGCCATCCCTGCCATCTCCAATTAACCTTCTAAGCCAAGGGCTCCCAGAGACTGGCATGTCAAGGGCCAGTCCAATTTCAAAAAATAATTGGGGCCTGACATAGGGTAGCCAACTTTTTATTTTGCAGAGTAAGGACATGAAAACAAACAAAACAGTTGCCATTCACTATCACCATCACTTCACAAGAGAAAGGGGATTTTTACACTAAATAATGTAGGAAGGACATAATCTCAGGATAAATGACAGTCATGTAAATTTAATTAATTTAGCTCACCAAATTGTGGTTATTTTTCTCATTACCATGAAGACTTATGAAAATTCTCTTGCAGACTGGCTTTAGGTTTTCCCTCTAGATTTTCTACAAGGGCAAGACCTAGAGAAGGGTTTTGTAAAGAATATTCATGAGGAGAAAAATAACACTACAGACTTCATGAACTTTTTATGAAGAAAAACTTTATGAACATTTCTTTATGAAAAACTTTGTGAAGAAAAATGGCTTCCATTCCTTCTCTATACATTCATTTCATTCTCCAGCTAAAAAGAAAAAAAGAAAAGAAAAGAAAGGTAAAGAAAAGGCGAACTTACTTGTTAAATCGTTTCGTTAGGATAGCATTCGAAGTTCTGGTATAAAAATGTTTCAGTTGGGGGGGGGTGCCTGGGTGGCTCAGTCGGTGGTTAAGCATCTGCCTTTGGCTCATGATCCCAGGAGCCCACATAGGGGCTCCTTCCCCTCACCTTCCACTTGCGCAATCTCTCTCTCAAATAAATAAGTAAAATCTTAAAAAAAGAAAAAAAAGAAAAATGTTTCAGTGGATTTAAATGGGATTTTTGACCCTGTATTCATTCCTTCCAGGTGACATAGCAATGATAATGTATGCCTGTAGAGCTCTTTCATTTGTAAAGGACTCTCACATTTATAATCTCATCTGAGTCTCCAAATTCTGTAGGTAGTTATTATTGTGATATTACCCATTCTATGGATGAGGAAACTGAGGATAAAGTTTGTCCAAGCTAACACATTTGATAAACTGTGGAGGTAGGATTTAAACCCTTGTCCTCTGCTTCCAAATTCTGTTCTTTCTTTACTCCATGCAAAAGAAGGCCATCCCTTGACATTTTGCCATGCTCAGGCTCTGTTATTCTCCGGAACAAGATTATTACACTTTGGGTAAATTTTATAAAGATCCAAAAATTCAACCAGAGTACACCTAAAATGAAAAGCTATGTTGTCAGCCCCAAGACACGCTAATTACAAAGAGGGGGTCATTGCAAACCTGCTATATTTAAAGCTACATTTCATTATTTCGAGTGGACTTCCTGCAGGATGGGACCACACAGAAAGAGAAAAGCAGAAAAGTTAGTGAACAAAGCAAATCCAAAAAGTGTCAGGGTCTCACTGTAGCCGATTTCCTGTTTATATCTTAGATTTCTTTTTTTCCCTTTAAAGACATGTTTGTACCTCTGTCTGCCCCATCAAATTGACTGATTTAACATGTTGCCAATTTGTTCACATTCAGAGCTGGGAAATGACTCCTTGCTCTATTGCAGCCCTTTCTCTACAAAAGTGGTGGGTGGGGGTGTGTGGGGCAAGGGGACTGCAGTTTGGGTGAGAGACGGGTGGGACGTGTTCCTTGTGTGTGACCAGTTGGCTGAGGTAGCGCGTGTAATGTTGCCTCCCACTGGACACGCAGGTCCTCCCTGGGCACAAGGGACGGCCTCCCTCCGGCCATGTTTGATTCTCCCAGAGGTCTCTGGCATCATCCTCACGTAGCTGGAGTTGAAACGCTGCTTGAATGCCGGGCCTGCCTTCAATTTTGTTTTCCCTTCGATCTTAATGCACAGTAACATCCAGAACTGGAAGAAAAGGAGGAATTCATGTTTTAGAGAAAGAAGGGCTTTGAGCTTAGAGATTAAAATCAGGGATTCTCGTGTCTACATCCCTTTGAAACTGTGCAGGGCTTTGTGATTTGCTTCTACAGAACAGGTAGACCAGACTTCTAGGTAGGTTGTAACTAATAACTTTTTGAATTTTAAAATTCTTTGAAAATGAGGGGAATTGTGCCGCTTACAGGTTTTCTATCCTTATATGTAAGTGTGTCTCACTTGCTTGATTAATGGAGCCAAGATATTAGCTAATTAGCTCCTGACCCTAAGATTAAAAAGCCCTTCATGTAAATTCAAATAAGGTATCTGAGTTGATGGAATTGCACCAATGATAATTCCTTGCTTTTGAGACTCTATTGTGGTTATGTATGGTATCATCATTGGCGGCAGGTGGGTAAAGGTTATATGGAAAGTGTCTCTTCAGAGTCTTAAATTATTTCAAAATCAAAGTTACTAAAAAAAAAAACCCCACAAACTCTTCATATAGCTCTCTCCTGGAAAGCTAAGAAGTCTCTAAGAAATAAATAACATTAGTGGAAAAGTGATATACCATGTATTCATATCCTCAGAATGCTGAGGGTTTTTTTTTTTTTTTAATCTAGAGAGTTCAAAATAATCATCTAAAAAATGTCTTTGCTTGGTCCTTCCATGTGTTTTGTGAATAGCTGCTTATCCTTGTTGTGTGGTTGCAGACCAAAGGACCTCCATTTAGAACTAAAAAAAGGAATGTTTCTATCTAAGAAAATTTTATAAAAGAGGTTTAGGGAATTAATAATAGTTACCATCCATCGTGGAAGGCACCAGCCTCTGGGCCCTCATCTATATTATGTCCTTTAATCCTTACACTAACCCTGCAAGGTAGTTACTATTATTCCCCTTTTCCAGCTAAGAGACTGAGACACACAGGAATTGAGTGACTTGCGCGAAGCCATCCAGCTCCGAGGGCCAGACCGTCCAGAACAAGTTCTCGAAGTGCCTATACTGCTACGAAGGTTAGTTACCTGCAGGACTTTGATGAGAACGGTGTATATTTTCTCATTCATTCAGTGATTTTTTGACATATATTCTATTTTGCTGTACATGTTTATTCTGGAAATTTTATCTTTTAATCATTCATTGACTGAGTCATTCAACAAACATTCATGGAGTGCCTAGAATGTCCAGAACTGAAAGAACTGCAGAAGAATGCGCCCGTCCTCACGGAGGTAGATAAATAGTTATATAAATATTTTAAAAATAGCAATAAGCCTATGGAAGAAAAGTAAGGGGGTGAGGGACTGGAGAGTGGTGGGGGTGGGGGTGAGAGATGAAGCTGCAATTTCAGGTGTGGGAAGGGGAGGTGTCCGGGAAAGGCCTCCCCGGGGGGGTGGCGAGACAGCAGATGAGCAGAGACCTGATGCCCTGAGTGGCAGTGCCATGGGGACAAGGAATGGCAAGTGCACAGGTTGGGAGGAAGGAGGGGCGTGGAGATGCCTGGTAGGGCTGGAACTCAGCGAGCAGGGCCTGAGGCAGCCTGGCTAACCACTACAGGGTTTTGTAGCCTGTGGCAAAGAATTTGGGTTTTATTCTGACTCTGATAGGAAGCCACTGGAAAAAGACCTGGTCAAATTTACATTTGAAAAGAATCATTCCGGCTGCTGCCTGGGGAACTGTGTGTTAGGGAGCTGGAATAGAAGCAAAGGGACCGCTGGGGGCCAGTCAAGGGATCCTGGTGGCTTAGACGAAGGTAAGGGTTTCCGTCCATCCTGGCTCTCCAGTCGATGGCTTTCTGACAGTGAACTCAAAGAGTGAATGTCTTTTGGCTTAACAATGTAGGCATCCCAAACTGCCAAAGCTGTGGGCACAGAACAAATAACACATTTTGTATTCTGAGTGTCTCTGGGAAAGGAAGAAAAACATGACAGGCGAAAGGGAACAAAGGGTGCGTGTGTTTTGCCATTGTCTCTAAAAGTAGATAATGTGCATTTAGGGCCCTCCCCCTTTCAACTCGTCTTAGTGCTTATTTCTGCCCCACTAATTTTTACATAATCACATGTGGCCTTTCTGTGCAACTTCCTTTAAGGAGATGGATCTCTTCTTTCCAAGAATACTAGAAGCTCCTAAGGGCAGTTACTGTGTTGACATAACTCTTATATTCAGTGACTAGCATCTTAGGGTAACATAGTGAGTGTGAAGAATGTGTACTTTTAGAATGAATTCATGTTTAGGTAATTGAATGCATGCAATTGAAGCGTGACATTTATTTATTAAAGTTGAGGGTTAGAAAATACTTTGGCTTTATTGGATGTCTCCTACCTCTACTACATCCTTTCCAAAGGACATTCCATGGACCACTGTTGCACAGGATGTTCAGAGGTGGGCATTGATGGGAAGAGGTGCTCAGGGTTTTGTGGTCAGCTAGTTTGGAGTATCTATGAGACAACTGAAATTACATGTGTCTTCACTGCAGGGCTCCACAGTGGTTCTACTATGCTAATGTCTATTGCGAATATCCAAGGAGTGACATAATTTGTAGCCTTTCCCTAACTTATTTAACCACGGAACTCTTTTTTCTTGGAACTGTTCTACAGAGCATCACCTCGGACTAGAGTAATGAAAACATACACTACGCTTTGCAAAAGATTTCAGTGGAAATCTTGATAGGTAATAAAGTGGGTAGGCTTTTCTTCTGACTCTGTTATGAAGACCAAAGCATGTAGCAAAGAAGAACAATGAGCAAAGGATGCAATTGTCTTTTGAAACTGACCATCAGAAAGACAGTATTGAAACATACTTTCTGCCTTAATCTTAGCAAAATGTTGACCGAGTTTATCATCCTGGTGTGAAATACAGAATTCACTCAATTTGCTGTTTTATATCCAAATCTACTGTTAAGGACTCAATTAATTTCTTGGAACCTAAGAGACTAATCCATTTGCCAATCATTTTCTTCAACTATAAAACTTAGCCAAAACCAGTACCAAAATTTGTTGCTGGGCATGATTTCCGCAGAGCCACAGTTGTAGTCTGCGGTGCTTTATTTTCACGGTCTCACCTGGGCCTGCAAATACTGACTCTGCCCCAGTTCTGCTTGCCTTCCATGATGGTGAAACCAAGAAGCAGCTGTGAGCAGACTACACCAGCAAGAAGTGGCTGCGGGAGTCTGGGTGGGCTCTCTTGACGTTAGTCCATGAGTATCATTCTGGGCATAGTCAGGCGCCAAGGCCCACAGCAGTTATGAGAATGATCTGGTTAAGGAGTCAAAGGCAACACAAGCAGAGCATTTAGAGACTGGTAAGATGATAATCAGAGTGGTACTGATCACATATTGTAACTGAAAGATCCTATTGCATTTAACTGAGACAGTGCCCACCTTTCTTCCATTAGCATCTGTCAAAGCCGGGTTGAGAATGGCAACTGAAAAACGGCAACTAAATCATTACATGCTGAAAGACTCGAGAAACCCTATGGAAGTGGGCATTGCCTCCCAAGGAGCCAAGAGGCAGACATTTTACATCACAGGGCATCTTTTAGCACGGATACCAGATCTTACTCCCAAAGCAGCCCTTCTACTCAGAGATGAGATCTTAAGAATTGTGGCTCATTGTTTATTCAGTTAATTTTAGTGTGTATTATCTGGGAGAATATTAACTAAGCTAGATTTCTTTTCAACTTCACAGCAGTAACTTATAATCTATTAATAATGTATTTTGATTTATTTTTTTTCCTTTCTTTCTTTTTTTTAATGATTTATTTTAGAGAGAGAGAATGAGAGAAAAGGAGCACAAGTGGTGGGAAGGGCAGAGGGGAGAGGGAGAAGCAGACTCCCTGCTGAGCAGGGAGCCTGACGCGACGCCTGGCTCGGGGCTCGATCCCAGGACCCTGGGATCATGACCTGAGCCAAGGCAGATGCTTCCTCCACTGAGCCACCCAGGTGCCGCAAGTTGTTTTTTTTTTTTTTTCTTTCAGTTTAGCGCTTTTATACCTCTCAGGCAATGGAATTTGTGTGTGGCACAGGTGCTTTCTTAAGGAGGAAAAAGCAGTTGATATTTGCTCCCTTTTAAAAAGAGAGAAACCGGGCGCCTGGGTGGCTCAGTTGGTTAAGCGACTGCCTTCGGCTCAGGTCATGATCCTGGAGTCCCTGGATCGAGTCCCGCATCGGGCTCCCTGCTTAGCAGGGAGTCTGCTTCTCTCTCTGACCCTCCCCCCTCTCATGTACTCGCTCTCTCTCATTCTCTCTCTCTCAAATAAATAAATAAAATCTTAAAATAAAATAAAATAAAAAGAGAGAAACCCAGATGCCAAAGGACAGAGACTGTGGAAGCTCTTCTGAGATCCATCCCAGGCTTTGTGGGCTGTAGTCCACTTCTTATGTCAAATTACAATGTACTGGTTATGTCCTCATTTGGCAAGATACATGTGTCAATGGTACCACGTCCTTTGAGGTACCTTTCTGAGTTGCCGCCGCCTGGGGTGAGGTCCAGCAGTCTCAGTGTGGCTAAGAAGGCTCTGCCTACCAGGTGTCCCACGCACTGTTGCCTTGACCTGGAAAGATCTCCAGCTCCTCATTCCCTACTGTCTCCTTGTGACTCCTTCCCTCTCCCTTGGGCCTTCCCTGGGGGTCTTCTCTGACACCACTTGCACCCCTTAATTCTACCTCCCATTCCTCACCTACCTCTTGTGTGCACACACACCTGGATAAGTACTTCTTAGCAATAAGTACTTCTTAGCAATACATTGTTTAACGTGTATCCTCCCACCAGTCCCTAAGCTCCTTAAAGCAGGTGCCGCAACTCCCTTATTCATTGTTGCGTCCTTGTAACTATCACAGTGCCAGGAAAATATTTGCTCAATTAAGGAATAAAGTAATGAATACAGAGAAACTCTATGATATTTACAATGTCCATAAGTTGTGACTTTCCTGATAGCTCTACTACAGGATTTTTTTCTACCTTAGTCAAAAGTTAATGGTACTAAAATTTCAAAAAAAATAAAATAAAATTTATAAGTTTCAGTTAGGCTTCCCACAGAGTCCAAGGCCTTAGGTCTGAAAAGAATGTAGTCTGTAGAAGAATTCTTAGAAAAGCCTGAGGTCCTCCTCTCAGTAGCAAACATTCTCTGCAAGCTCCTTGAGAAGAGTTGTGTACATCTTAGGTCTTATGGACATAGAAATATAAATGGCACGTCCTGGGCATCTGAAGATTTAACATTCGCCATTTCAGTTTGTCAGCATAGGATATGTAGTATTTTGCAATTTTTTCTGAGGCACAAAATTTAATCAAGTGATCTGTGCATCTGGGCTGTGAAAGTGAATCATTATTGTGCTTTTTAACTCATTATTTAATATAGTAACTCTTAAGAATTAAAAATAAACTTTGCTTATTTGTGTAACAACACCCAATGAATGAGGAATAAGCTTAGTGACAATTGAGAAGGGAATAAATTTGTGGTGTGAAGATGTGAACAGAAAATAATCCACGGGACATCCAGGATCATGCAAAAACATTTCCATTGTCTCTAGTTTGGGATTATTAGGGACTTGAGGGGTACCCTTCATAAATGTCAAGGGTCTCACATACACATTTGATGTTTCAGCACAGTATAACTGTCATTCCAGAATAGAATTGTTGCCACTGACTATATAATAATCCATCAGAACATTTTCCTGTGCTTGAAAATAGACTAAAATATATATTAAATACACTTAAAAATACATTGATAACAAACTATTTTTTTGTGGAAAGACCAGAAAATTTTTTGAATGCTCTGGAAAAACATTAGCCACCTTGACCATCTTAACTTTGTCTTGGCTGGGAGTGGACTAGAATGATTGTTGCAGTGTACCATTGTCCAGTTCTTCTTGGATATTTTTTTTTCCTCCTTCTCTAACTCTGCCCTCCACCCCTCTCCTTGCACAGCTAGTACCTCTGGATGTTGCTGTGTCATGGGAAAGGACATAGTCTTGCTTTTGGTGATTTAAATGCAGGGTCAGTTTCATTGACATGTCATACAGAACCTCCCACTCTAGGGGTCAATGTTTGGTTTAACGCTTTTCTGTTGCTGTCTTTAAATTCTTAGTAGCTTTATCTTTGAACTTGTGTTTTCTAAGTTGAGTCCAAAGGAGCAACGGAGCATGAGCTTGAGCAAAGGAAGTACACACACATGCCTGCCGCCATTTCTCGCCTAACTCCTTCATGTGTAGTAGTCATGATACCCCATAAGCACAGGATTCTGGTGGACCTGTGATGTGGGACTTCAGAATGACTGGAACTGAATACAGAACTTTCTTCTAATGCAGAAACAAAGCAACGGCATTCTAAGAACCACGAAAGACCGAAGAACCCATCAAATCCTCCTTACTTATGTTATTTCCTTGTATTAGCCACCCACGTATGCTGAAAACGATGACACAGAAGGAAAGGGAAAGATAGGGCAGCCCATGGTTCATTCTTTTCTTACTCAACAGTAAACCAAAGTTGGAAAGTATTGGTAGAATATGAACGTAAAAGAAATGAAATAAAAACTATTGAGTTTGTTTTGAGCAGTGTTTCTACTCTCTAGTAAGAACCGAAGATGTAGGCATGGATGAGCTATGAAAAATGAGTTGTGTAATATCAATGATTCTGCATTTCAGTTAAATGCTCTTTATAAAACTGGTATTGCACCCATATAAAGATGAATGGCAAAATTCATGCTAATAATTTAATTTTTAAATTTTGTTCTTTACTTGGAAAGACAGGAAATAGCAGTAAGAACACCATGGCAAGTGGAGGAGATGGCAGACAAAAATGAAAAAAAAAATTGTTTTAATGCCTTTAATGGTGCATTTTTCTTGCTTTTTAAACAAGGGGCCCCACATTTTCATTCTGCGTTGGGTCCTGCAAATGTGCAGCCAGCTCCGGTCACTAGATCTCCGCTGACAGGCGCTAGGACTGCCAGAGCCTCTGACCCCCACTCCCCTCCCCAGGCCCTCTTCCCTAGACAGAAAGCATTGTAAAGGAGCCGGGAGTTGCTCAGATTTGCCTGACCCATGTGGGGGAAGAAGAGTTTAGTTCAGCCGGGGAGTTCAGGTGTATCCAGGGCAGTAGTTTAAAAATTCCCAAACACTCTGCTATTTAGCAAGTAGCTACTACTCATTACGCTGATTCTTTGCATGAAACTGCTGACACCTTGGAAACTGCCTAATGATACAGAAAATTCTATTTTTTCTGTGTGGAATGCCACTGGGCAAGTGGGTACTACTTACAGATGTATAAATATTGTGCATATTAGCATGAGGAGTCACTTACAAGTCAATAAGCTTTCTGAACTGTGGAAGAACAGAAGAGGAAAAAAATCACAGAGAAACGAATAATTTCATAGGATTTTGTTTGATTATTTCTTAACCTTGGTAAGGCGAACCATTTCTATGAGGGCGACTTTAATTTTATTTTGAAGGTAATACAAAGGCAACGTTAAATTAGTTTTCCATTCTACCATTTAGCCTTGAAAGAAAAAATATATATTTGCTTTCATTTTAGAATCCTGGGTGGAACAACAGAAGATTTTGAAACATGGCAAAGCGAGTGTTCATTGTTGCCTCTTTAATCCTTCTTTCGCACTTCTTTCTTTGAGTCTGCGCCATTCTGATTTGCCTTTAATTTTTTTCATACAGCTACCCTAGGAGCGTATTTGCAAAGCCATTAATAAGTGTACCACCCACAATTACTACTTGTTAGCGATAGAGGTCAAGGCATGGCTTTCCACAGCTATGGGTTGACCCTATGGGACAAATCTTCTGTTTCCCATTCCAATTCCAGAAGTTAGAAGATTTTTGCTTTTGCTTGGTTCTTATTCTCATTACCTGTATACACCACCACATCAGCACGGTCTATGGAAAGGCATACCTGGGGACCTTGTGGTCTCAGAAAATTGTGTTGAATCTATTCATGTAGCTTGTGAGGGTAAAGAATCGGCCTCTTGGGGCCTCCACTTCTCACTCCCAACCGAGGGGAAGTCCTAGCCAATGGAGTTGTCATAGAGATGGGATGAGATAATAGGCACAGAGTTGGGGAGCTGGCACACGGAAATGCTCCCTGATTCTTTTTGGCCTCCTTTTCCTTTCCATATAAAACTTTACACATTCTTAAAAGTCAGCTTTTTTAAATTGTTTAAAAAAGAGTAGGGATGCCTGGGTGGCTCAGTTGATTAAGTGTTTGCCTTCAGCTCAGGTCATGATCCCAGGGTCCTGGGATCGAGTACCCCTTTGGGCTCCCTGCTCAGCGGGGAGCCTGTTTCTCTCTTTGCCTGCCACTCCCCCTGTTAGTGCTCTCTCCCCCTCTCTCTCTCTCTCTCTGCTCTGATCAATCAGTCAATCGATCTTTGGAAAAAAAGAGTAAAGTTTTTGCTATATGTAAAAATTTCAAAAACGTGTACAGGTATGTCCACTAGGAAAAGTGTAACTCCTCCTTCCCACTCTGCTTCCAAACCCCCAGGCCTATTTTCTAGGGAGCCAGAGAGCATCTTTCTGCAGATTCTCCTCCCATTCTCCATAGGAGGATCTATGCAGATAGTTTGCTACCCAGTATTTATAATCACAAATGAGGCGGTGCTGTACCTGGCCACATGCAGTCAGTCCCTGCCTCTTCTCACAGTCACCTGCGGTTCATGGTCCTTATTATTTTTAACTGGAATTCCATCTTGTGGATGCCCCACAATTTATTTTTAATGGACTTTTGGGTTGTTTCCAGTTTTGTGTGATCCCAAACACTGCAGCACTGAGCATCCTTATGTGCACACCCTTATCTATCTGGGTAGGTGCTCATGTAAGGTACACTCCCAGAAGTATAGTTGGTGGGTTGAAGGGCATATTCAGTTTTACTTTGAATCTTTCCTATGTGTCCCTCTCCAACTCCAGCTCCATCACAGATCTTCTTATCCCCTCTGTCAAAAAAATCTAAATTATTTACAGTAAAAATCTGATACAATAGTAATATCAATAATAATATCTTCCTACCGCTCCCTTCTCAGAGTTGTTGTGAAGAACAAATGCATTTGGTGAAAAGCCTAACTTAGCTTTAATATACTTATGTGGAATTTGGTATAATTTAAATTGTAATAAGTCAGGATATGTGGTAATACATTTTACCACTTACAATCAAATGAACGACCTTGACCCTCTTAGGAGTTTGGAGAGACTAAACCACCAGGGGAGGTTTTTTTGGGAAGACTAAGGTATTGTCTTGAAATGGAATGCCACACGTGTAGACATCTACTCTGTGAGTGCTAATCCTAAACTACAAACCCTCTCTAGGGTCCTTTTCATTGAAAGCACGCTGGATCTTACATACCAAACGTAAAGTAACACGGATGAGGTGCTCCCCCAATGGGGCCTTCTCCAGCCTTATGCAACTCGGTTACAAAGGGACACACTCATGCTTTTCTCAAAGTTGGTGAACTTCCCTAAGTGGTTTTAGAAGCTCATATTACAAACAGCTTCCTAATTGTCTTTGAAAACCACCCTTCCTATGAGTGGTGAGTTATTGCTGATTGAGTCTTATCCTTGGGTTTTACTGTGTCCTTGCTGACAAGTCCTGGATCCAAGGAAAATACAGAGAAATGCTCTGAAAGCAAACCTGTTCCTTTCCATTAGAAAACACCATTATTCTGTGGCTGCCATAGACTCAGGGAAACAATGCGATCCTTTCATCCCTCTATTTCTCTAACAGTCCTCATTGTATCTGCCCTGTCTGTTGGGTTGGGTTCCACCATGCAGGAAGTGACATGGCACAGTGAGCTTAAGAATATTCCTTATTTTTGTTCAGTTGGATAATACCATGTGTCTAACTCCAAAGCAAGAGGGAAGTAATGGTAACTCACATCACAGTGAAGATGGTTCACTAATCTGATTAGCTCATCTGAACAAACTTTTGCAATTGAAGCAATGTCACAAATTTCAATTGTGTGCCTTCAAGTCAAATTTTTCTATAAGGGCCTTTTTAGGGTAATTATAAAATAAATCGGTAGAGATTGTCATCCCTCTTTTCCCAGAATATTTTGGTCCCTTTATAAATAAAAACGTTTCCAAGGTCACATAGTTAGGTCAAGCTCAAATCTGTCAGACTCCAAAATTAAGTTTTCTATCAAACTAGGTCATCTGCCAGATAAAAGGGGTGCCTGCCTTCTGTGTAAAGGTCTAATTTTTTATGTTTAAATGCTGCCCCCAAAGCAAACATTTTCTTCACAAATTGGCCATCTCAAGAAAAGAGTCCTTTTTTTTTTTACTTCTCAATAACATCTATAAATTATATTAAATCACTGTCTATTTATTAATTATCATATCAGATGAAAATAGCTAAGAAGGTTTTTAGCAAACTTGAAGACTGTGTTTGGAATTATCTGACTTGATTCACAGGGTAATGGTATATATGAAATTTACTTTGGGGGGGCTCCCAAAAGATATAGGCAGCGATTATCTGGATTAACTGAAACTGGGGCACCCAGGGAAAGCCTATGTGACTGCCAGCTGGCAGAGACTAAGGACAGAGGAAACACAGAGGACAAAGAAAAGAGAGCAGGTGTCCTATAGCAGCACCAATCCAGAAGTCACAAAGGAGCACTCCCCCACGCAAGTGTGGCTGGTAGCTGAACTGCTTCTCACATGGGCAGCTCTGTGTATTGTGGTCTGGGTGAGTTGCAGCTGGGATTTATTTACTTAAGGATAGTTAGTGATTCTATAATATCTCGCATTATTTTATCAACAACACTCTAGGTTCTCTCTAGTTGCAAAACTTGGATTTCCTATTTGAGGGTTTACTGGCCATTCCCTTAAACTTCTCTGATTCTTCTAATTATTAAGAGAATGGATAGAAATAGGCTAAAACAGCAGCAGGCATCATGCATGGCCATGCATTAGGTAAGGTATTCATGGTTAAAAGTCAGGGTGACTGTGTCCCACTCCAAGAAAGTCTCCCACTTAAATCCGTTGTCTGTGCCTAATTATGAATGGTACCCACTTTCTCCTTCAGAGGTTTGCTCAATAAATGATATGGTCACCCGAACCATAGTTGATATGCAGAACTTAAGTTGAAGGCTGAGAGGTCGTCCAGGCCTCCAAGTGTCCTGAGCTTCAGTGGCACTCTAGCTCCTGACTGCAGCCTCTCCATGAGGAGCTGCTAACTATGTGTTATGACAGAGGCCCCTCCTCAAAGCAGAACAAGCCAGTTAGAGAGCAACTTGTGATTCCTGCGAGAACAGGCAGAATTTCTCCATCTTGAAGGCTCACACTTCCTTGGCCATGGCTGGTTCCTGAAAAGTCTTGAGTTTCCCACTATAGCCAACAGGGTGGGTGGGGCTCATTCTCTGGGAAACACGGTATCCTCTTCATCTCACTACTCTCTCAAGCCTGCTATTGTTGCTCATGGTTCTAGATAAAACCCTCCTGTTATCCAAGCCTTCTGACATCAGAGCCAACTCTGCATGTCCTCTTCTCTACCTAGGCTTGCACGCTCCTGCCCTCAGACTTACCTGTCTTCCAATGAGATGGTTAGTCAGTCCATTAAGGGCAGACACCACTTATCTGAATCCTTTGTATCCCCAGCATCCTGCACTTCGGGGATACTTGGTAATTGCTTATTGATGATGCCAGTTTTTACAGACAAACTTTATCCCCCAGTTTCTAGTGCTGATAAAATGCCTACAAAATGGCATTCTTTATTTTGCCAAAAGCTTACACATTCTGTACATCTTTCTTCTTTATTATACTTTAGTATAAAATGAATCAATACAAAGATTTTTTTTTAAAGTGTGAAACATTCTGAAAGCTTCTAAACAAGGGAAGCCAATATGAAAACATTTATAAATAATTTGAAAATTGTTTTTATCTTGATTGGACTGAAGACAGGGTGGTGTCTTTAGGAGGGCCACTGGCATAATGTATAGATGTTACTCAGAAAGGGAAGGAGGACTGAGAAAAGAATCTTCTCCCTTTAACACTGAGTGGCTTTGTCTGCCATCTTGGCTAATTGCCACCTTGGAGTGCCCTCAGAGTCCTGAGGAGATGAGACCCAGGATAAATACTTGCTTGTTAGTTCCTTGGGGCCAAGGTCTGATCGTTTATTATTTGTCTCTGTAGTAACTGAAATGTGGCAGGTGTTCGATAATCTTTCCTTAAACAAGATGGTGGCAAGAAAGATCCCTAGTGTTAGGCACCGTCTGGGGATTATGAGTGCTAGAGGAGGCATTACAAATGGGTTCTCTAGGAGTACTTAACTAGTTTAGCTTGGGACCGGCCCCATGGCTATAACATCCTGGAAGACAAGGCCTTAACCAGAGACTAGTTCTTATTCAGAGCACAGCAAGATTTTTATTTAACTGTGGTATGTAGATCCCTTGGGACCTGACACCTGTTGGCCTGTTCCCTAACACATCCTTATCTAAGAGACTTTGTTGCAGAAATACCAGGCCGACTGTCTTGTTGTTCTCTTTGCCTCATTACGTTTCCCCACCTAGAAAACACTTCTTCAAGGCTCAGCCCAGGCACTGAGAATTCCATCATCAACCCAACCTCCTCTATGTTCCCATATCAACTTGGGCATAACTTATGTCATTTTATCGGAATTGCTTATTTGCTTTTTATCTTCCCTCAAATAGTAAGCTCTGTAAGTCAAGAACCTTGTGAGCTTCACCCTGGTGCCCCCAAAACCCAGCAGAGTTTTGGGCATAATTGAGGTGTTCAATGAAAGTTTGTGCAACTGAACTGAGCCTGTCTACCTACTGGTGAACAACACTCTGTATTAAAACTGTATGGATGAGGGGTTAAATATTACTATGAATTCAGTGCCTTCTATCTTATCTTCTTTAAAAAGCTAGAGGCTAAATTTAGACAGTCCCTTGGCAGTGTATTTATTTGTAACTAGATTGAGGATTTTCAGGGAAAGAAAAAGAAAAGTTGACCTATGAGTTTGTTCTTTTCACCCAAAATAATCTTCTGGGAGGATGATACCTCAGAGCCGAGATCAAAGATAATTGTGCCTCTCTTAGAAACCCCCAGGTTATTTTTAAGTAAAACAAAATGGGATGATTATAAAAGATTATGTTTGGAAATATAATTATTTCCTAACTTCTGAGCACATGCCTTGAGAGTGTTTCTTTGAATACATGCACTGACAAATATTCCATTAAAGGATAGACTTGTTTACAGCAAAAACATTTCAGTGCAACAAGGTTATCCACTTGACAATTTCTCATAGTACATTGTAATTATATAGTGTAATTTAAAAAATCTGATTACCAAAAAAAGCCACATGTAAATTCTAATTATTTTCAAAAGCATATATATTCAAAATGCCTAATTTAATGTAAAGTGGACCAAAGTTGGGATATCTAAACTCAAGAATCTCATTGGTGTCTTCTTGAGAAAGGGACTGATAAGATATAATTAAGAAAAAGTTTGAAAATAAATACTGCCTTTTATTGCCTCACCGAAATATAAACAAATATATTTATACATCTGCACAGTTGACCAGCCCATGTCTAACTACTGTTATGTGAAATACCTTTGGCCATATTTCAGAAATTTCAAAAGGATAACTCACCTTTCATAAGAATAATTAGACAAGGCAGATACCAATTATGCAGAGACATTGCAAGGATGATTGGTTGTCATTTACCCTTTATTCCAAAGGGATATCTTTCTAGCAAATAGGTCACCACCCAACCCTGTTACTGTTAGGAGGTCACGATCTCAAAGTTAAAACATTCCAGTACCATGGGGGTGTTCCAAAGAACTGTCCAGTATACCTATTAATCTGAAGCCATGTCAGCTACATTCAAGCATTCTGGAATAAAGTATGTAACCTGGATAAGTTTTGCTCTTATGTTGCCTTACGTGGTGATAGAATTGAAAGGATGTAAAAAGATCTAAGTTAATTCAATAACTATTTTTCTGAAGATCCATAGACATGGTGCAGGACACAGAAAGACATAGCATGGTTCCTGCCCTAAAGTAATTTAGAGACTAATTTGGAAGATGTGATTTAAGCATGAACAACAATTACAGAATAGCAAACGCAATCCATTTTCAAGAAATGTCATGGGAGATTAGGAGGTACCAAATAGGGGTTTTGGAGTGGTGGGAAGGGTCAGTCTTCCTGCCTACGTAGGGCTGGTTTCCAGGTCATAAATGTTGCAAATGCAGGTTGCAGGATTCACTTGTTCTCTGTGGTCTTGATGAAAGCCCTGATTTCAGAGAAAAACATCGCTGACCTGTGCTGATAAGATGGACTGAGTGATGACAAATGGAACTTGTGATTCCATTTTGATTCAAGGACCTCTTGCCTTGGAATGGCGAGAACCTGAATCTTCAGAAAAAATTTTTCTGGTAAATTGACCATGCACTCTTCTGAGAAAAAAAAAAAAAAATGGAAGGGCCACCAAGCGTGTAGTATGGGAGAATTAAGTTGAGAAAAATGCACGTGGACATGAGATTTTTAAATCACCAAGTTTGGGAGAGAACTATGAAGCGTCCCTGATTTCAAATATTTCCACTAACATGCCACATATGAAAACAAGCCTGAAATTCAGAGGGATTGAGACCCTAGTGAAATTCCTAGGTCTACCTAATTTCTGTTGAGTCAAAGAAAATTCAGGAGAAATTCTCTTCATTTTGACACTTCTATTTGAGGTATTCTAAAACACAGCATGAATTCAAATATACAATCTTTCAACACAAACACACACACACAAACAAAAATGAAAAGTTTTATAACACTTCAGTCTTCTTCTTACTTTTATTTATATAATTTATTTAGAAAATATTTAAATGCATATCTTTTAAAAATTAAATACCTTTACCACATTTTTGAAGTGTGCTAAGTTGTAGCTTCCACACCTAAAGAAAGTTCAGGGTATGGTGGAAATCTGTTCCCTTTGCTCTTCTAGCATCCTTTTCATCATTTATAAAATGATATTACTACTCTTTAAGGAATTGCCTTGCCCTCATTGTATGTGCTTCTGTGGGACTACTAATCAAAGGACATTATCCCTCTTCTCCAGGCCAAAAATGGGGAGAAAGTGTTCCAGGCCCGGCCCATCAGAGTATGCCATTGTGCTGGTCACACTGAATGGTCAATTAGAATCCTTCACTGGGATTTTATTGATAAATTCTGGAGCAAGAAGCTCACTCTTTTCTCCTGGGGTCATTAAGGTGTGATGATGTAATCCCGGTCTCCCTGGCTCCAGTTGCAAGAAGATGCTCATTAGCTGCTGGAAAGAATGAGGCCAATAATCAAGAGAAAGAGGAAAAAAAGCAGAGACAAGAGGTGAAGAGAAAAGAGTGAGTGTGAGCATGTGTGCATGTGAGGGAAAAAGAACTCATGTCACCTTTTGAGTCCCTTGCAGTCTCTGAGTCCAGCTTCATCCTTGAATTTCTCATCCATGTGAACCATTTATTGAGTTGGGTCACTTTTCATCTATAGCAGAAAGAATCCAGCCTCATACATAATGTTAAAACTTCATATTGTTAATCCCATCCCTACAAGGAGGCAATAGAAATTGTCTAACCATCCATCTATTCATTCACTCATCCATCATGTATGCAATGAACATCTAATGAAAACTTCCTATATTCTGGGCTCTGGGCAGAGCACTTTGGATGATGTGCTAAGATGACTAAGACATGACCCCAACCCTCAAGGAGTTTTCAACATAGAGGGGCAGATAGATAAGTGAATGGATCATTGACAATAAAATGAGAGATTTAAAAAATACTGATGTGAGTACACACCTATAGATATGCAGGATCAGTACATCTGCCTGGAAGTCAGAGAACCAGGCCATGAAGTAATAAGCAGGGTTGTATAGGCAAAAATGGCTTGAAGAAGAAGCTGGAATATGTGAACAAATGTGTAATGCTTTGAAATTGCCTGGTGCTTCTGGAGATTGGTGAAGAGACTATCACTGTGGTAGAAAGGTATAGCACAGAAAGTGAACTTTGGATAATCCTAAAGGCAACAGAAAATGGATAGAGGGGTTTTTTTTTTTTTTTTTTTTAAACTTTACATGTTGTTTTATCTTCTTTTGGGAAAAGCATGATTAATTTATTTTTAGGAAGCCAACTGTGGTGTCTGTGTGGAGGATGAATCAGAGCTGAGGACAGTGGGTTAGAGAGACAATAGTCCAAGCTCGAGGGTGTGAGGTTCAGAGACAGTATGGTCTTCAAGAGACATCTAGGTGATCGATGGGATTTGGTGCTGACTACAGAGGTGAGCAGAGCAAAAACTGACCAGAAGATTTGTAACTTGAATTTCCAGGAGGGTATCGAAAGCATCAGTCAAGATCAGGATCATAGGGGGAAGAACAGGGAGAAGATAGCAAATCATTTTTTGGACATATTAATTTGTGGGCTGTGGAAGAGGTGATGTTTAATAGGGCAGCTGTTAACATGGGTATAGAACTTAGAGTGACCAGAGATAGGATTTCAGGAAGTTTTGAAAATGTAGAGGGTAATTAAAGCCCTGTGGGATGGATGAGATTATCCAGAGCAGAGCTTTATGACCGGGAAGAGCGTGCATCAAGAATGAGACTTCCTTGAATCACTATACTGTACACCTGAAACTAATATGACACTGTATGTTAACTATATTGGAATTAAAATTTTTTAAAAAGTCAGAACAAAAAAAACCGTGGAAACTTAGGTAAATAAATAGGATAATTTTAAATTGAAAAAAAAAAAAAAAGAGACTCCCCCCTTGGGAAACATCAATATTTGAGGAATAGGATAAGGAGGAGCCAATATTATAGAGAAAGGAAATGAGAATCAACACCCAACCCATAAGAAGCGCTCCTCTGATATTTTTGAAAAATGAATGGACGCACGAATAAGACATCAGGACTGTAGACATTAGGAGAGAAAAGAATTTTGAAAGTAAGCAGTGGATTGTCCCTCCCTGACATTTAAACATGGAATGGTAAATAAAATGGGAGAGAAAATTACAAATAATTAAAACTGATCTCCTATTTCAATGTTTCCCCAATATTTGTTTTATGTACTAAGTCTGATAGCTCTATAGTTTGTAGATTAGCCCTAACATCTGCCTGGGTGGAAAGAAACAGAATATGCCCCTAGATATTCAAGGAAAGAGCTCATTACTAAGAGCATGATGCTTCTGTATTGAAGAACAGCCTCACTGTGTTCCAGAGTACTTCGCGCACTATCTGTCATTGACATTCATGCCAGGGGTTCCCAGTGAATCAATATCTGGAGGAGAGCACTAAGGCAAGACTTAAAGTTAGTACTCCGATGGGGTTGCCATGGCATACTCCCACCACCTTTGGAAAAAGAAAGTGTTTGCTTCCTGGATGTCAGGCTTCTTGATTTTGAGAATGTCCTCTGTTCATTGGAGGAATAGCTGACATTTCTTCATGCTCCAAATTGGAGACAACTGGGGAAAAAAAGGTTCATTTTAGAAAAAGGAAAAAAAATCTTTTTACAGCATCTTTTATAAACGGTGACAATTGCATCTGGGTAATTATTCATTTAGTTTCAGAGGTTTCAGGAGATCAAACAGAGGGAGCATGATTCATGAAATTTAAATAGTAGCAGGTAAAGTCAGATCTGTGACAGGGAGCAGGAGGCTGCCATGCTGCAATTAGAGAGTTCTGGATCATGGGGTAGAGAAGGTGAAGCTAATTAAAATGGCTGCAACTTCAGGCCATGGCCTTGCTCAGGAGACCTTAAATATTCTTGAAATTTTAGTTGGCCATTTAAATGATTAACTCAGATGGTGCTCCTACTCATTCAAGTAAAAGTTGTCAGTAGGTCACAAACTGTGGATGTTGGGCACAAAAATCTTAGAAAAACATGCATGTTATGACCCACATAAGTGGGTCAGAAAATGACTTGATAGGTCATTCCCAAATGATAGCTAACACACACGTTGAACCTACCAGGCTCCCTGCACTGTTCTAAGTACTTTAGTTGTTCGTTTAATTCTTACAACAACTCTATGAGCGGGGGATCATTATTACCCTCATTTTGCAGATGGGGACATGAAAGTGTGGGGAGTTAAGGAATTTGTCTGGGGTCATGCATACAGCCAGTAAACAGTATAACCAGGGATTCAAAACCAGGTTCTCAAGCCAGAGTCTGAATCCCCAGAAGTCTGGAGATGGTGTGCATTATTTTCTGATTAAAGAATTTCATGCAGGGAAAAGTGCCTTGTAAATTATAAACACCATTACAACAGAAGGAAGGAAACATGGCGAAGACGACAAGGAGAGGAAGAGGAAAAATATTAAGATTAAAGAAGGAGGTAGACAAAGGAGAGGTAGGAGAGAAAGAAGAGAAAGAGGGAAACGGATCCAATAAAAAAGGAAATAAAATGTTGACACCTCCAGTGTACCAGCAACATCAAGGCTGGCTCATCCAGCCACGTGTCTGGCTCTGTGCTTATTGTCCAGTTGGATTTTTTATTGTCTAACACATTTCCTCCCTCTGGTTAGGATGACACTCACGACCGCAGAATCACTGCTGGTTTCTTCTAGTTCCTGCTACCCTGAATGTTCTCTTTCCCTCTCTCAGATTCCCTCCACACACACCCATCTTCTCTGTCCTTCAAAACCCATTTCAAGTCCAGCCCATCCTAGCAAACCTTTGCAGACTACTCCAGCTTTTAGTGATTTTTGGACCACCTTGAAAACCATAGAATTTTAGAATTTGACCATCTTTAGACATTCTCCGGTTGAAATCATTTATTTTACAAATGAGGGAAACTGGGGTCCATGGAAGGGAAGCGGTTTGCCCAGGGCCACCAGCTAGATGTGACGGTACCGGAAGCAATTCCAGTTCTCCTTCACTCCACACGGCTGCCCTGCATTGTTCAAGCTAATCGTTGGTACTTCTCTCTCCAACTGGACTGTCACCCTCATTAACCAGGGCCAGGTCTTCCTTGACTTTTGTGTCGTCGGCTTTATGTAGCACAGTGTTTCATACAGTAGGTGCTCAGTAAACAATTAACTAAGCGCTAATGAACTTTCTCTTTGTATATAAGAAAACTATTTAGAAATAGTAAGTAAAGTTAAAAAGAGACCATCAGCTCTGCTCTAATGCAGAATAAATATTTTCTGTAGCATCTCCCTAAGAGCAGTTACAACTCATACATATCTGAGATTATCTTCAATTTTTAAAAATCAATGTGTCTTTTAATAATAATCTAAATCAGTGCATCCTCATTAGCCCTTTTTGTGTTCTGTTATGCAAACAGAATACTTGTCTCTTTCTCAGGGCAGCAAGAAACCTATCTGGTGACAAAATATGTGAGAATTTTCCTTTCTTAAGTTTCTCCACAAATGGTAATAGAGCATAGGAGCATCTTAAACCACACCAACAAAGGCCTCATTAAACCCTTGCTAGCAATTGATCAAGATTAATGTGTGGGTATATTCACCGGACAAAGTGCGTGGATGGCTCTTACTTATTAAATATAATAAATTACAAGGAAATAAATTGGTTCATTACCTTTAATTGGAGCATCCCCAATTGACCACATCATCAGGGTCAAATACGACAACAGATAGGAACTTTGGACAAATATCATTTTATACTACCCATTTATCAATTACCCCAATAACAACATTAATAACACGTAATAATCACATTCTTAAAGCATAACTAATAGTATTGTGAAAGCAGAAATCACAGAAAGAGGCAAGAGAATGAGTGCCAGACCACAGGGACACGAAGAGACAAGAGAATGTCCTTTGGTTCTAATGGAAATACGTATGGTGAAAGATTTCCAAAAGGGACTCAAAAAGAGAACAAGAAACCAACAGGCATTAAGTAACTATTACAAGCCATGATCTGTGCTGTGCCTTTCACAAACACGACCTTGTTTAGTCCTCACAAGCCACCCGTGCAGTAGATATTTTTCCGTCTATTTTATAAGTGAGGATACTAAAATTTCAAGAGGTGAAACTGTCTACGTTTGTAAATGGTGAGACTGGATTCAAACCCAGATCTGTATGACTGCAAATATCACAGTGGGCACTGCTGGTTTCCTAGTCAACATCCATCGCCACTCTTCTTTGTTGTCAGGACAAAGGTATGGAACAGCTTTGTGTTTCAGTGGCACCTGGCCTTCCTACCAGCCCTAGTCAGTCAGTCTTGCCGAGTCTAGTGACCTCTTACCAGTGTTCAACTTAGGGGTTGACAATGACCCAAACCTGGCCAATGAAATGGAAGGGGTGGTCTGCTCTGGGGGCTTCTGGGAAGATTCTTCGTGCTCTTAAAAATAGACCCACAGAAGAGGGACACTCTTTGGCCCTTGGATACTGTTGTCACCTGCAACCAAGAGAGATATAACTGACCTCCTGACATTAAGAGGGAGAAAATGTGGAGAGTGCCTGGGTTTATGATTGTGCATTTAAATCGCTGAATTCGATGGCCTGAGACGGCTCTAGATCTAGCCTTCCTGTTATGCGAAATAATGCATTTTCCCTTTTGCTTAGGCTACTTTCAGCTTTGCAGCCCAAACATGCTCCCAGATACACATTTCATGTCCTTTCAACAATGCTGAGATTGAATTAGAAACAAAACAAACCAGTGCTGCCTGAGAGAGTTTATAAGCAAGCTGAAATTGTCCAAGGCGTGTGAGGAAAAAAGTATCTCAAAGAAAGCAGCAAAGGACAGTCAGACAGAAAATGATGAGCATGTTTACAGTGACTGCCCTGGGCCAAAGTCTTGACGCCAGCTGCATGTTTCACCTCCAATGACACCTTCCTTTGAGAAGCTTGAGGCACTTAGGGCAGAGGGAGCCCGTTGTTTTAGGGAGGTTCTGATGAATGTATTCTATTTAGTCCTTTATTTCTCCTCACAGAAGGTAGCAGCCTTGTGGAATGGGTCCAGTCTTGCAGAAAGGAGTAAAAATTGGCCAAGCCACAAACATATCTTGCCATCCCTTCCTCCTGCCTGCACATTCCATGGTCTGTGTGCATTGCCCAGATCAGAGAGTAAATAAAATTGCTATTTTGTGGAATTGGTTCCTTAAAAACCAGTCTTGTGGGTCCCTGATACTTGGCAAGACTGGTCCAGGTTCTTGCAGCTCTTTTAAAGCAGAGTGGGTACTCCCTGGAGCTGCTGTGAAGGCGCTCTGGGCATTTTCACAGAAAACAAATGATAAATGCGAGAGTTGCCTCGCCTTGTAGGTCCTTACAGTTTTGGACCAAGGCCAAATTTCTGGGAAATAAGAGTATATAAAGATACAAATACTGTGACATATAAACAAAGCAAAAGAACCGACAAAAAACAAACAAGCAGTGAGTGCAGCATAGAATTAATGGAAAAGAATCAAGATGACATAACCACTTAGACACGAGTGCGAATCCGGACTCTGTGACCTTAGGTAACTTATCCAGATCTTCTTACTTTAAGTTTCCTCATTTGTTTCTTGGAAGTAACAAGTACCCGTGTCGTGGGAGGGTTCTAAGGTTTGGAGACATGATTACCGCTCTTTCTAAACATTCACACCATACCTCCTGCCCTAACACAGGAGCTGGATTGCCTCAGTTAATGCTCACAACCCTAGAAGGTAGATCTTGTCTTCCTTGGCCCACTTTGAAGGTGTGGAAATTGAGGTCTAGAAAAGGACAAATAATTTTCTGGAAGTCACACAGCTCCTGAGATGGAAAGAAGGGTTGAATGAGGGTCACTAACCCCATTCACGCAGGCACTGATGGGGCACTGGGCACACAGCTGAATGTCCCACCCACCTCAGGCTCTCCCTTGGTGATCTACCCAGGGGATCTTTCTTTCCCGAGCCACCGCTAGCCTCACTTGCAAGATTTCTGTGTGCTGACCCATTCTAGTTATAACCTCCTCCCTGGCTCCTGCCAGAATGTTTTCCTATTCATAATCTGGCCCCAAAGTGAAGTTAATAGTGTTGGGCAAATTTTGTATCCTAATTTAAGCCTTCTTTGATTTTGAAGGGATTTCTTCTTTCCGGTGAGATCATCAGTTAGTGTGAGAGCTAACGTTGAAGCCACTAATAGGAAAAGCTATTGAGACAAGGCCTCTGCCCAAAGCAAAATGATCCAATTAGAGGCCATCAGTGTGCTGGGACGGGGGTGCCTTTTTTGCTTTCTGGGTGGCCACACGCCCTCCCCACCACTTCACAGACTCAGCCCATCTTGCTCCTCTCCCTCCAATTAGTGGCTGTCAGGGAAAAGCCTGGAGCTGTTTGCTCTTCCCCCTGGCCACCCCCAGCCCACCCCAAAACTTGATAAACTCCAGCCAGCAGCTTTTTGGCTGGTCCCTTGGGCTGAAGGATCCTGGGAGAAGCCAGAAGGAAAGTGACCTGCCCCTCTCGGCTCAGGGAGGTCGTAGGAAGCCAGACAGTGCTGCCTGTTGTGAACAGGGTGAGACATCCTGACCAGGCCGACCTGGGGAGAGCCTGCCTGGAGACCAGGGTGAGAGGTCTGAGTAGTATGTGGAAACCTCTTTTAGCGAGTGTGTGGGGCCAAGTTTAGGAGAAGTGGCCCCAGGAAATTCCTTCCCGCCGGCTTACCTGATGAGCTGTCCTAGTCGGCCACAAATCCACTTTGGGGTGGGGGGGACGATTCCCACGCTGAAGGCTAATCATGCCTTCATCAGAATTTATATGATTTGCTGCAAAACCCTCTCTTGAACCGACCGCACATTTACAATGTGCTGTTCCTGGGCACCATCTGCATGCCCCGAGCTGTGTCAAGCACTATTAACGTCTAGGAGCTTTACTCAAGGTGGATGTTTCAGATCATCTGGGTGGCTTAGTTTTCCTTTTCCCTTCACTCCTCTGGGATTCATGTTTTTACTTGCCCCCTTCTCTCTCTCTCTCTCTCTCCCTCCCTACCTCTCTTCTTCTCTAACATTTGCTTTATCCTACTCCTGCAGCCATGGCCAGTTTCCACTGCTATCACCCTTGGTCTTGAAAGATAACCTGGCAGTAGAATAGGGTTTCTTTGAGTTCTGGGCATGATGGCATGACTGTGAGTCCTGGTTTCCTCTGACAATCCATTCCCACGTCGGCCACAGAATGGGGACCTCCAGGTCCTGCAGGTAAGGCTGATTCTTAGGTAAGCAGGTGTAGCCCAGGGAGTGCCAGAAATTGTGACACACGGCTGGGGGTGGGTCACACTGCATGACCAGCTTAATATTGCTCTAGACCTACTCCAGCTTGGCTCCTCTGCCCTCCCATGGTATCCTTTGTGTTGCTTTTACCCTTCCTTGTCTATCTCTCCAAATAGACATTGAGATCCTTGTGAGCAAAGGCTAGATGTTAAATATCTCTGTATCCCTAGTGCCTAGTACATTGTCTGCCAAATATTGAGTGCCAATAAAATGTTTGTTGATTCAATAAATCAATGAGGTGGACCTGTGAATTTTCTCTGGAAAACATTAGTTCAGATCTCACTTCATTTTCTTCTCTTTGGGAAGAAATGCCCAGGCTCTATCAATACATATTTGATAAAAGTGATGGATAAAGCACATTATAAAAATAAGAGATATTAATTAATTTAAATTTAATTTTAATGAATTTTAAAAATTAATTTAAAGTATCCCAAGGCACTTCATTTGAAAACTATTAAAGGTATACATGTCCAATAGACTACCAAACAAGAAGTAACAGGGTTTTTTTGTTTGTTTTCAGCAAAGGCTGTTGGAAAGATGTATCTGTGTTACTTGTTATGCATCTCAAGTTCTGGGTTATTTGGGTTACCAGGTCTATATATCAGGTATAAGTGATGCCCTAAATGCTATAAAGTTATAAAGGTGAAGAAGAGAAAATTTAAGGCATAGCCACAGAAACCTGAGAAAATGTACCTAAAGCTATGCGTAAAGGTACACATATTTAAACTGTGTTCCCAGACTGTGTTACTGCCTTACAAATGGGCTTCTTTGTTCTCTATTCTTCCCTTCTTTGGAGTTAGCTGGTATCTTCACCTCTTCAGTGCTCTGCACTGTATTCTTTTATTTTTTTAAGATTTATTTATTTATTATTTGAGAGAGAGAGCGCGCGTGCAAGAGAAAGCGTTGGGGGAGGGGCAGAGGGAGAGAATCTCCAGCAGACTCTGTGCTCAGCAGGGAGCGGGGCTCAATCTCAGGACCCTGAGATGGGGACCTGAGCCAAAAAGCAAGAGTCGGAGGCTCTGCCGCCACGCAGGCACTTCTGCACTGCATTCTTAATCTCTGCGTCCTTCTAGCTTCCAGCTTTGCCTGGTCTCTTGCATAATCTCTTTTGCAAATGACATCTCTGGAGGAGTTAACCTAGGATGCCTCTTACATCCATGAACATATGTGGTTTTCTCAACTTCATGGATGATACGTCCTTTCCCTGAGAACAATCCTAGAATTTGTTGCAGGAAAATTCACAGGTTACTTTCAGGAGCTTTGTAATGGTTGCTACCAGTTGACAACATTTTTTAATCTTGGTTTCCTTGAGAGGAAACAATCATGCACTTAGACATACAAGCAAAATTTGCTTTCCAGTGCTAAGCTCGCACCAATCATGGTCCCTAGTATCGGTCTGTGAAAGGGAAAAGGCATCAGTATGAGAGTATCTTTTATTTATTTATTTATTTATTTTTTTTAAAGATTTTATTTATTCATTTATTTGAGAGAGTGAGAGAGAGAGAGAGAGCACATGAGAGGGGGGAGGATCAGAGGGAGAAGCAGACTCCCTGCCGAGCAGGGAGCCCGATGCGGGACTCGATCCCAGGACTCCAGGATCATGACCTGAGCCGAAGGCAGTCACTTAACCAACTGAGCCACCCAGGCGCCCCAGGATGAGAGTATCTAATTTGTTAAATATTTTGAAAATAAATAGTTGACAAATTAATGTGTGTGTGTGTGTGTGTGTGTTAGAGTGCAAGCAACAGACTGCATGAATACTTGCTTGAGCTGAACTCACCTTGCCAGTCACTCAGCTTCTGGCAGTTAACAAAAAGGTTTTAAGATAGAAAGTGGACTATTTAGCCTTCATTAATCATTCATAGTGTTCAAACACATCATCCAGTAACTGAAGAGGGGTTAATGGTAGCTAAGCTTGAGTCTGTTGTCAAAAGTAGGTTTAACTTTCTATGAACTCACTGGACACAAAGAATGCTGCCTGTTTACTATTCCAAATGTCACCAGCTAGGAGCAAACGGATGACTACTAATGGTAATTAAATACCTCTGAAGCCATTTGTACCAATAACAAAGAGTTACTGTCAGAACTTGAATGAGGTCCATCTGCCCATTTTAAAAGAATGTTAACATTATATAAGTGATAAAGCAGACAGCAACAACTAAATAGACAAACAAATAAGTTTGGTGATAACATTTCTCTAGATGAACATTTGATTTCTTTCCTTTGGAAATGAGAGATTAATGAAAATATTCTGTAGCCCTTAGTTGTTTCAATCTCACTTTGGTCCATGAAGTAATTAGAAGGAGGTTTTTAGTAAAGATTCTTCCATCCGTATTCTCAAAGCTATGGAAAGAATTGTTTGAAATTCTATTTGAATATTTTTCTTTCTACCTTGCAAACTTCCTGGATTCAGTTTCTACCATTGACTATTTAATTTAATTCATCTCCTTAAGTGAAGGGGGAAAAAAAGAGTGTGGATTATTCTGCTGTCTGTCTTCACAGCACAGAACCCCACAGTTGCTACTTCTTGCACAGAGGGATTGACAGCCCGGGGTTTTTCTTTGGTGGGCTCATCTATTTAGCTGCCCCTGAGGCCCCTGCAAGGGGCCGTCTGACTTCTGTTCGCTGTCCACTGTGGTTTCCTCTGCATCTTCATCTTTCTCTACTGTGACAAGACAAAATATGAAAGACATTGCATGAAAGAACCAAAAGGTGAAGAATATCTAAATGCTTTTGAAATACACCTAAAATCCTAGAGCAGCCAGAATAAAAGTGCACAGAGGGTTCTGAGAGGGAGTTAATGCATTCATCAAACCTTTGGAAAGGCAGTTTCTGATAAAGATATGGACTTCATTAAATCAGCTCTCTTTTGCCAGGAGGTAGAAGTACCTGTATATCTGATGGCTCTGTTCTAGTGAGAAGAGAAAGTGGAAGGTGAAGAAGAGGAATAGCAAGGGCATTGTAGAGTGGGGAGGGTGGGGGGATGAATGAGTAGTAAGAACGTAGACGTTTATCTATGTCCTTACATAGTGCTTAAAGCGGCACCGGAGAAGGAATGGCAAAATAACATCTTGAAGACACGGAGATCAGAGATAAGAAAGAAAAATGGGTGTATAAAATCTAAAACGGCAGCCTGTATCAATCAGGTCTTTTTATTTTCCAAATAACAGAAAACTTAAACTGTTTAAAACAATAGGAGAATTTATTCACTTATATAACTGGGAAGTCTAGAGGTAGGGCGGGCTACAAGATTGGTTTGATCTAGCACAGCAATGTCCTTAAGGACTCTGTCTCTTTGCTCTGTCTTTTGTTCATGGTGTTAGTTTTATCCTAAGCCTGATTTCACACATGGTTGCAAGATGGCTGCCAACAGCTCTGGGGACTGCGTTCTTCCTCACATATGCCCAGAGAGAGAAAGAGGGAGGTGGAGCGTCTTTCTCCTAACCAAACAAAAGTCCAGGATTTCAGTCTGATAGGACCAGTTTAGGTCATGTTTGTGATGGGAATGGGCTCAAACTGAATAGCAATTCAGTGCTCACATCTGGAATTGGGGATGAGAGATCAATGACCTTCAAACTGTAAAATGGTCGTGGTGGGGAGAAGAGCAATACATCAGATGTGGCAAGGCAGTTCATAATGTATGCCATGACCCAAGCATATCTATTTTGCATGCTTCCCAAGAAAGGAGGCATTTTATCAAGTTAATGTTTTCCCTGCTTCCTTAATAGTTATCTTAGAAGAATTTACAGTATTTCTCAAAGTGTTGTTCATGGATCAAAATGATAAGGGTTGCTTAAATACACATTCCTGGGCTCTTCCCAAGACCTTCTGAATCATAACCTGTTTGAGTGGCAGCTGGGAATTTACACTTCTGGCAAGCTTCCTGGGTGGTTTTTATGCCCATTAGTGTATGGAAATTTCATAGAAACTTGCTCAAAGGTAAATGTAATGAGGGACTGTCATCTCACTTTAGGATTTGGTAGTTTCTTATAGTACCTTTGTAAACTCTCTTGAACAAAAATAGCTACCAATAGTTGCTACCCTAGTAACATCTCACATTAATATGGACCTTGTTTTATCTTAGTAAAAGGTAAAAATCTTTTCTTAAAGCTGTCTATAAAATGATTTGTATATTTTTATTCAGGGAATAAGTCTAGCTTTTTGGCATCATGCAGGCAAAAAAATTATGCACTGCATTTTTCTCTTTTTAAGGGATGCTTTTAAAATTATTCACATGCACTTAAACTTCATCTTAACTTCCTTTCAGATCCAGTGATGGGTACTGCCATACCTATAAACATGAACTGAGAGACATGGTTTTCAACCACATTTGGAGAAAGGGCGAGTACTTCTAATTTTATGTGGCTTTTTTATATCAAGTAAAAATTCATTTTCTCTTAAGAAAGATGAAAAGAAGAATGAGATTTTTGTCTCCTGGCTGATCAATGATTTATTGGTAAAATTTTCTTCACAAAATTAGTTTATTTTGATTAATGTTTCCTCATATACTGAGATAGATCAATAACATTATCTTTATTATCCTATATTATCCTGGTGGTGATGATAAGTCTCAAAGCATGAAGAATCTGTGTGGGTTTTCCAATGGGTTGATGTTTTTAGGAACAAGATTTCTACATGCATTATGTTCATAGATTTTAAGCTTATTTGTTCAGTCAAAAATGTTATTGTATGTCTAATATATATTAGGCTACTTTGCTAAATGTTGAGGATACAGTCATCAGTAAAACATTCATGGTACCTGTTCTCATAGAGTTCATCATCTAATACTGTGCTAACCAATATGGTAGCCACTAGCCACATATGGCTATTTATATTTAAATTTGAATTAAATGAAATTAAATATTTTTTCAGTTGTATTAGCCACATTTCAAGTGCTTAACAACCACACGTGGCCAGTGGCCATTCTATTGGACAGTGCAGATACAGAATAGTTCCATCATTACAGAAAATTCCATTGGACAATACTGGTAGTAGAATCAAATAAACTTCACTGGAGGGGGGAGGTGGTTCAAGATGGCAGCATAGGAAGATCCTGAACTCACCTCCTCCCACATACATACTAAATCTACAACCACATATGAAATAATTCCCACTGAAAAAGAACCAAAAACTAGCTGAACAATTTCCTCTACAAAAAGGGACAAAAGGGCCACATCAAGATGGGTAGGAGCAAAGACCAGGTCTTGCCAGAAACCCCACCCCTGGCATAAGTGACACACAATAGAGAGGGATCTCATGGACTAGAGCCTCTAAACTGAGAATCAAGGGAGTTTGTGCCCCATATTGAACCCCTCAACCATTGGGATCTGCTTCAGAGAGATGAAACCCCAAAAACATCTGGCTTTGGAAACCAACAGAGCTTACATCCAGGGGCTCAGGGGGCTATCTGAATACTCCTTTCAAGGGACTTGCACATGGACTCACTTATCCTGGGAACCAGTGCAAAGGCAGCAGTTTGAGCGGTGGCTAGATTATAAATGAAGGTGATTCAGTTGCTAATCTTAAAACATTTGCCAGTGAGGCAGGGATTAGGTGGGATTTTCCTAGGGGATGGAGGTGCTGGAGAGCAATGTTCTTTTTCTCCCTCTACTTTGCTAATGCAGACATGAGGATGTGCCACACACATAATGCTCTTTTCCAGCATCACCAAACTGTGGGTGTGCCCTGCCCCCAGTGCTCTTTCCTGGCCTTGCTAAAGCCACAGATGTGCCCTGCCCCAACACTCTTCCCCTGAGTTTGCCATGCAAAAGGAAACAAAAAGAAATCTTCATTTATATCAGACAAAATAGACTTTAAAACAAAGACTATAATAAAAAACAAAGGACATTACATAATGACAAATGGGCCAATCCAACAAGAGGATATTAACAATTATAAATATTTGTGTATCTAACATAGGAACACCTAAATATATACAAAAAATATTAACTGACCTAAAGGAGAAATTGAAACCAATACAATCATAGTAGGGGGTTTTAATACCCCACTTACATCAATGGAAGAAAGTCCAGACAGAAAATCAATAAGGAAACATCAGCCTTAAATAACACATTAAACTAGAGGCACTTAATGGGTATATACAGAACATTCATTCCATTCCAAAACAGCAGAATACACATTCTTCTCAAGTGCACATAGAACATTCCCAGGATAGATCACATATTAGACCACAAAAAAGCCTCAATAAATTTTAAAAAATTGAAATCATATTAGGCACCTTTTCTGACCACAATGGTATGAAACTAGAAATAAATTACAAGAAGAAAACTGGAAAAACCACAAATACACATAGGTTAAGCAACATGCTACTGAACAACCATTGGGTCAACAGAGAAATCAAAGGGGAAAAAAAAAACTTAAGACTAATTAAATGGAAATACAACCCCAAATCTGTGGGATGCAGCAAAAGCAGTTCTAAGAGAGAAGCTCATAGCAATACAGGCCCATCTTAGGAAACAAGAAAAATCTCGAATAAAGTAATTTAACTTTATACCTAAAGGAACTAGGAAAAGAAGAAAAAATGAAGCCTAAAGTTAGTAGAAGGAAGGAAATAATCAGAATGGATTAGAGTGGAAATAAATGAAGCAGATTGGAAAAAAAATAGAAAAGAAAATTGAAACTAAAAGCTGGTTCTTTGAAAGGAAAAAACGAGATTAACAAGCCATGTAGCTAAACTCACCAAGAAAAGAAAAAGAAAAAGAGAAAGATGGCTCAAGTAAATAAAATCAGAAATGAAAGAGAAATTACAACTGATACCACAGAAATGCAAAAGATTATAAGAGACTATTATGAACAACTATGCACAAAAAACTGGAGAACATACAATCTTCTAAGACTGAATCATGAAGAAGTAGAAAATCTGAATAGACTGATTACAAGTAAGGAGATTGAGTCAGTAATCAAAAACCTCCCAACAAACAAAAGTCCAGGATCAGAAGGCTTCACTGTTGAATTCTACCAAACATTCAAAGATATCCTTCTCAAACTCTTCCAAAAAAAATTGAAGAGGAGGGGACACTTTCAAACTAATTTTATGAACCAGCATTATCCTAATACCCAAACCAGGTAAGGACACTACAAAGAAAGAAAATTATAATCCTAATGACCATAGATGCAAACATCCTCAACAAAATATTAGGAAACTGAATTCAACAATAAATTCAAAGGATCATACACCATGATTAAGTGGAATTTATTCCAGGGATGCAAGGATGGTTCAACATCTGCATATCAATCAAAGTGATACAACACATTAACAAAATGAAGAACTAACATTATACAATAATCTTGATAGATACAGAGAAACCATTCTGCAAAATTCAGGAGCTATTACTGATAAAAATTTTCAACAAAGTGGGAATAAAGGAAAGATACCTCAACATAATAAAGGCTACAATCAAGGGAAAGTAAAGCAAAAATAAGCTATTGGGACTACATCAAAATAAAAAGCTTCTGCGCAGTAGAAGAAACAATCAATAAAAACAAAAGCAAAAAAAAAAAAAAAAGAAAAGAAAGAAACTAAAAGGAACCTACTGAATGGGAGAAGATATTTACAAATGACATATCCCATAAAGGGTTAGCATCCAAAATATAAAGAACTTATAAACCTCAACACCTAAAAAACATCCGATTAAAAATGGACAGAAGACATAAACAGACACTTCTCCAAAGAAGACATCTAGATGACCAACAAACACATGAAAAGATGCTGAACATCACTCATCATCAGGGAAATGCAAATCAAAACCATAATGAGATATCACCTTACACCTGTCAGAATGGCTAAAATAAAATAAAAAGACACAAAAAAAGAGGTGTTGACGAGGATGTGAAGAAAAAGGAACTTTGTGCACTGTTGGTGGGAGTGCAAACTGGTGCAGCCACCATGGAAAATAGTGTGGGGTTCCCTCAAAAAGTTAAAAATAGAACTATCATAAAATCCAGCAATCGCACTACTGGGTATTTACTCAAAGAATATAGAAACACCAATTCAAAGGGATACACACACACTTATGTTTAAACAGAATTATTTATAATAGCTAAATTATGGAGACAACCCAACTGTCCATTGATTGATGAATAGATAAAGAAGATGTGGAATATATATATATATATATATATATATATATATATATATATAATATAGTGGAATATTATTCAGCCATAAAAAGGAATGAAATTTTGCCATTTGCAATGACATGAATGGAGCTAGAGAGTATAATGCTAAGTGAAATAAGTCAGTCAGGGAAAGATAAATACCATATTATTTCACTTATATGTGGAATTTAAGAAATGAAACAAACAAGCAAAGGGAAAAAGAGAGAGAGAAACAAACCAGGAAACAGACTCTTAATTATAGAGAACAAATTGATGGTTACCAGAGGGGAGAGGAGTGGGGGGATGGGTTAAATGGGTGATGGGGATTTAGGAGACACTTGGTGAAAAGCACCAGATGATGTATGGATAATCACTATATTGTACACCTGAAACTAATAAAACATCTTATGTTAACTAACTAGAATTAAAATGAAAACTTTAAAAAAATAAAATAAAGGCCACATATGACAAACCCACAACAAGCATCGTACTAAACGATGAAAAGCTGAAAGTTTTCCTTGAGGTTAGAAACAAGACAAGGATGCCCACTCTTGCTGCTTTCATTCAAAAAATAGCATTGGAAGTCTTAGCCATGGCAATTAAGCAAGAAAAAGAAATATATGTCATCCACATAGGAAAGGAAGAAGTAAAACTATCACTATTTATAGATGACATGATTCTATATAGAGAAAACCCTAAAGACTCCACCAAAAAACTTTTAGATATAATATATGAATTCAGTAAATTTATAGGATATAAAATCAATATATGGAAATCGGTTGCATTTCTATACAATAATGATGAAATACCAGAAAGAGAAATTAGGAAAACTATCCCATTTATAATGGCATCAAAAAGAGTAAAATACCTAGGAATAAATTAAACCAAGGTGAAAGATCTGTACACTGAAAACTGTAGAACATTGGTGAAAGGAATTGAAGAAATAAATGGAAAGATATTTCATGTTCACGGATTGGAAGAATTAATATTGTTAAAATGTCCATACTCCCCAAAGTAATTCATAAATTCAATCTAATCCCTATCAAAATTCCAATGGCATTTTTTGCAGAACTAGAACAAATAATTTTAAGATATGTATGGAACCACAAAAACAAAACAAAACAAAAACAAAAAACAAAAAGCCTGAATAGCCAAAACAATCTTGAGAACAAAGCTGTAGGTATCATGCTCCCTGATTTCAAATACACATAGACACATAGACCAACAGAACAGAATAAAAAGCCCAGATGTAAACCCATGCGTATATAAGCAATTAATTTATGATGAAAGAGGCATAATATACAACAGGGAAAGTACAGTCTCTTCCATAAATGGTGTTGGGAAAACCAGGCAGCCACATGTAAAAGAATAAAACTAGAACATTCTTTTTTTTTTTTTAAAGGTTTTCCCCCCAAAATTTATTTTCACAAATTAACATACACAACAGTGGGGATTTTAGAGTCACAAACTACCAAATAGAATAAGGAGCTGCGGGGGCACAATGTATGCTGATGTTACCAAATTGTACAAATTTCACTTAATTACTAACCATGATAATATATAAACACCTCAGGCAGCTATTTGGCCTCAGACCAGCCTAAGGAGATGTTGAGGCCTCTCAGCTATAAAAAGAACTCATACAACTCAATGACAAACAAATAAAAATGATTAAAAAATGGGCAGAGGACCTGAATAGACATCTTTCCAAAGAAGACATACAGGTGGCCAACAGGCATAGGAAAGGTATTTCACATCACTCATCATCAGGGAAATGCAAATCAATACCACAATGAGATATCCCCTCACACCTGTCAGAATGGCTATTATCAAGAAGATAAGAAATAAGAAGTGTTGGAAAGGTTGTGGGGAAAAAAGGGAACCCTCATATATTGTTGGTGGGAATGTGAATTGATGCGACTATGGAAAATGGTATGGAGGTTTCTCAGAAAACGAACACAAGAACTACTGTATGATCCAGGTATTCCACTTCTGGGTATTTATCTGAAGAAAACAAAAACAGTAATTTGAAAAGATATATGCACCTCTATGCTCATTGCAGCATTATTTACAATAGACAAGATATGGAAACAACCTATATGCCCACTAATGGATGAATGGATAAAGAAGATGTGGTATATATACACAATGGGATATTACTCAGCCATAAAAAAAGAAGAAACTCTTGCCTTTTGTGACAACATGGATAGACCTTAAGGGTACCACGCTAAGTGAAATAAGTCAGACAATGAAAGACAAATACTACATGATTTCACTCAATGTGAACTCTAAAAACCAAATAAATGAACAAACAAAATAAAACTCATAGATTTGGAGAAGAGATTGGTGGTTTTTCAGAGGGGACGAGTGTTGGGGGGTGAAAAGGGTGAAGGGGGTCAATTGTATGGTGACAGATGGTAACTAGACTTATTGTGGTGATCACTTTGTAACACATGCAAATATTGAATTATTACGTGGTACACTTGAAACTAATATAATGTTATATACCAATTTTACTTTAATTGAAAAAAACAAAGAACAGACTTCACTTCAAATCATGGTTTTAACACCTAATAGTTGTATGATCTTGGAAATATTACTTAATCTCTCTGAACCTGATTTGCAGATTTTCCAACTGATAAATTTTCTAATTTGTAAAATAGGGATATAATAGCAATGCACAGAGTTAGTGAAGATTACATGAAATAATGTTAGGAAGGCTATTAGGTGAGTATTTAGCACAGGGTAAACACTCAATAATTCTAGACTATCATCATCAGCTTTAGCATTAAATATTCTGTTGATCATGGGGGCATTTTATGCTTCTCTAATTTTCATTCAGCAGACAGGAGAGATTCTCTCATTCTAGAGAAGGACAGGAGAAGATGGGTCTTGGCTGTGTTGGCCTTGTCTTTCAGATTCCATTCTAGAATTTTCCAGTGAGGTGCTTTTACATCTCTTGCAGTTGTTTACTTGAACTATGAAATGTGTGGGTGTCACAAATCACTCTTGAGCTATATTAGATTGCTTTTAAATATGAGAGAATTTTGAGAATCACCCAACTATTTCTTTCTACTGCTAAATGATAAACTAAGGGGCATAAAGATATTGTGGCTTTAAAAAAATGATATTGTAGTAAGTGGGCACAGCTAATTAGGTAAATTTATTAAAATTATCTTAGACAGGGTTTGCAGGATAGCAAACAGTTTTCATCTCCCAGACCAACTGCACCAATTGATAGCAACTTCCTATGGAGCTTTTGAGAAGTATTGCAAGGCCTATCAGAACACAGCAAGAAAGAACTCTGTGATCAATTAGTGATGCCTGCCAAGGGCATGGGGCTTTGGAGGGGACTGGCACACATTTATCTATTTATCAACCTTTTTAAAAGGACAGGTTGATTACAGAAATAAGCAGGTTTCTTGTTTTTGGCTACTATTGCTAGTTGCAGCTGTCTTTGCTAGATTAAAGTTTATCTGCCTGAGGTCTAAAATCACCTCAGGCCTATTTTATTTAGACTTAAATCCCATGAGCCATTGGCTTCACCAGCTATAAACGAGTCCAAGGTATGAAATCCTGCACTACTTGAAGGCAGGGAGCAGGGGCTGTGTTTTACATTTCACAGTCCATTAGTTAGATCAGGTGACAACTTTTGAGAGGCACAATTTATACTATTACGTAGTTCCCAAATGAGTTAGAGGTGGGAGGAAATAAAAGCATTAAATCTTCCCCAAGTGTAATTTCACTGTGTCATTCCCTGTTCAGGAGCCCACAGTGGCTTCCTACTGCTAATTAGCATCTCTTTTTAACTTTCAAGGTATTCTATAATCAAGCTCCACATCCTATGTTTCTAGACTTTTATTTTATGACTTGTCAACAGGAACAGTCCATTCCAGAGCATCCGGAAACCACGTAGTGCCCAGCTTATTTTTCTCGATAACAGTTCCATATGTGTTGGTTTAATCTTCCCAACCAGATTCTTTGCATTTAAGAAATAATGCTTCATCTTACATGTCTTCTACACTTCTCAATGCATTGATCACAGCACAAAGTAGGCATTAAATAGTAAGATCCTCAAGGATTGGGGCATTCTTAACAGTTATGGGTCTCAAATATTTGTTGATCTTATTTCTCGATTGCAGTATTTCAATAAATGTTTGATTCTCTCATTGAAAAGAGAAACCAAAGTAATGTATTACTCTTATTTTCTGTTTAGAAATTCATGGGGCGCCTGGGTGGCTCAGCCATTAGGCTTCTGCCTTTGGCTTGGGTCATGATCCCAGGGTCCTGGGATTGAGCCCCGCATCAGGCTCCCTCCTCTGCGGGAGGCCTGCTTCTCCCTCTCCCACTCCCTCTGCTTGTGTTCTCTCTCTCACTGTTTCTCTCTGTCTAATAAATAAAATCTTAAAAAAAAATAAAGAAATTCATTGCAGTGGGAATTCTGTCTTATTTGTATAAAGGAAGAAACATAATGTTGTCTACAACAGGGTTTGATTGACACTGAAATAAAAATACGTCATTCTTCTAATAGCTTCCCTGAGGCAGCTTTCTGGGAGAGACCTGACTATCTGACTCTAATTTCTGAAAGGTGATTTATGGTATATTATGTGTAGCTAGTAAGAACAAGGCAACTCTAGACAGATATCTCTGAATATATTTTATAGCTATAAATTATGATTAATAATCACACATGTAAAATTCCAAATCCTTAATACATTAAAAGATTTGATTCATAAACACTTTTTCCTGAATGCAAAAAATTGTATTACCTCGATAGGTTGCAAAACTATAAAATGATTATTAAAAAACTAGATTCTTCTGAAAGTTTTTCGACTATGGATGAAAAATGTATTAGAGTCACTTACAACCCAGACGCTTATGTATTGTCTTTTGTTCCAACAAAAATCATGAATGATTTAAAGGAGAAAAATTGAGAAAGGTGGACATGGATGAAGCTAAAGTAATACTGGTTTTATTAGCAAAACAAGTTTCCATAGGAACTGTTAAATATAAAAGAAAACAACTTTGTTTAGCAAAAATAAGCAGGTGTGGAAAAATAATTTTATAATATTATTGATGATTATGGGAAAAATCTACTCTCACTACTGCATTTAAATCACAGAAATAGTGAAATGATATGAATTCTGGAGATGTGAAAGTATGTGACTTTCTTTCTTTCTCTTGCTCTCTGTCCCGCCCTGTGTCCCCACCATTCTTGAATTCATCTGATTGTGGTAGATCTATCTTCTTTCTTTTATTATTATTATTATGTTATGTTAGTCACCATACAGTACATCATTAGTTTTTGATGTAGTGTTCCATGATTCATTATTTGCATATAACACCCAGTGTAGAACTATCTTCTTATTCAAAACAACCGCTTTATACAGAATTCCAATCTGGAATTAAATCCTGGCATACAAGTGCACAAATAACTTTTTTTAATGAAATAAAGTTTGGTTTGTTTGGGGCCCCTCCCCGGTAGGCTAACAGCTGAATACTAGAATGAGAATCAGTATTCCTAAGTAGAAGGAATATTATGGCTCTAGTCTTACTCAACTACTTGATGCTGCCCAATGTACGGGCCTCTTACTTCCCTTCCCTGCTTTTGCACATTATGCCTTATTGCTAGAAACACTCTCCCCTGCCTCTCTCATCTTGATAACTTCTATTTGTCCATTAGGCACTGATTAGCCCCATGCACCCCAGCACGTGCGTGCGTGTGTGCGCACACACACACATGCACACACACACACACGCACACACACGCACACACACACATGCACACACACACACATGCACACACACACACGCACACACACACACACACACGTTTGGCTAGGTCAGGGACCCTCTGTCTCTCAGTGTTCTCACAGCACTCTGGACTTGCTCTATCATAGCAGGGGAAGCCTACAGTGTCACTTGTGATCTTACTGATTTTCTCCAAATTGCTCCTTGAGGAGAGGGAAATGTTTTAATTTACATACAATGCCAGTACCTGGGCCCATGCCCGGCAATGAGTAGAAACTCTCTGGGTATTGGTTTAATGAAAGGTAAGTCAGTAAAACTTTATTCAAGGTTCTTCAAAATTACTGAATAAATAAATAAATGCACTTTTGTCATCAGATTATTAATTCTTCAAAGGTCAAAGCTATATCTAACTTACTTATCTTCAATCCTACATCAATCTTTTGATACTGAGGTGTTGAAAGAAATGCTTGCTGCAGTGATTGAATTGTTACTTCAATTCAATACTTAATTCAATCTATCTTCAATTCAATTCAATTCTATCAATAACTATCCTTACCCTGATATTTCCTTATTAGTAAAAGTTGAGGTAGAGGAAAGCTAACTTTTCTCAACAGAAGGTGCTGGTCTATAACTTTTCTAGAAATTATTAGTCAATACTTCCAGAGCAGGGTTTTCAAAATTTATCTGATAACGAGAATTGTCTGAGGGACATTCACTAAAAATAGAGCTCTCCCGTTCCCACCCCAGACCTACTGTAGCATTAGAATCTCCAGGAACAGGGATTTTACATTTTTCTGATGTGATTTATGATTCAGAGGAGGTTTGGGATATGATTCATAGCACTTGAGAGGAGTTTTACCTAAGCACGTTGATGGCAACATTTTATGTTCGAAATTATGAACTTGCTTCTTCCTCAGAGTATAAAAACTACGTCCTAGCTTAGTGAATCAAAATGATTCCAAATACTGAAAAAATTCTAAATTAGTGGGGGGTCTATAATAATCAAGATTCTTTTGTGAGCCAAATTTTCTGATTTGAACCCAGCAGCCTGGGTTCAAATTAAATTTAAGCATGAGTTCAAAAAGAAGCAGTGCAACTTAAAAATCATCTCCTCCTGCTTTAGTACCAACATTTTATGAATGATCACAAATTAAATCATCGTCCTTACCAGGGACAAATTATTCTATTTGTGTCACCTGGGGCCACAAAAATCTCCCTCACTCCTTTTGCCATCGGTTATAGAGAGCAGAGAGCTGTGTTGTACACCACTTTGTTGTCGTGTGTGACTTTCTGAACTCCACAAGCATATATGTATCTGGTTAGTATTATGTTAACAAATTAAAACAAAAACAAAGCATAATATAACCAAGCTAGCACTTCAGACTGTCAATCTCCCATCTCCAAGATTTCTCTTTAGAAATCACTTTGAGGACTTTGGGGTCAAGGAGAAAGGTGAGAATGGCCCCTTTAGCAAGGATTTGGCCATTCCCACAAAATGATCATACTCACAGGTGAGTCTTTAACCTTCTCCCTTGTTCACCAAACATGCACACATGTGTCGAACAGCTCCCTGCCACCACCGTAAAGCAAATTACGAAGAACAAAGGACATTAGCCTTCCAGTGCTGAGGAGCAAGGTAACCTGCAGAAACACACAAGAGACACAGAACAAACAAGGAAGAACTAACTGACTAATGAACAGGACAGGAAACCAATCCAGAAAAACAAACAGGCAGAGAAAGCAACTGGTGATCAAACAAAGGAGCAGAATGACTCCGCGGACCCAGGAGTCTGGTGCTCACCTGGGGCCCACCTGCTGAACAGGTGAAGGGAAATGGCCAGGGCTGAAGCCTTTTGTGGGTCCCAGCTCCCTCTCCTCCACACCCTGAAAGAGGTGGGGTGGTGGAGCAACCAGGAGAGCTGCATTTGTGGCTCTGTGCTCTTTTCCCTGATGCAAGACCCATAAATACTTTATTACGAAGAGCCAATAAACAGGGAAGTCGCTATGGTAAACTAGCAGCAGACAGAATGGACTGAAAGATGTCAAAACTATAGCTCATGTGAATTACAAGAAAGCTGCTTACTGAGTAACTAGGTTCAACTGTAGTTGTGTTAGAGGATGACGTTCAGAATGATTATAAATAAATATTTGAAAACGGCATTACAAAAATCCTTTCTATGGGGACCTCCAATATAAGTGGACACACACATATGAAATACAACTAACATTTATTTATTGAGCACCTACCCTGAGCAATGTATGATTCTGGCCCATACTATATAATCTATATATTAAATCTATTTTATGAAGGACAGTCAGCCTCAGAGTGGTGCTACATGTGTGAAGGTGCCCGAGAAGCCTGGTATTATTATTATCACACAAATACTCACTTGAAGACTATTCAGGGTGGAGTAGAGGTGTGGGTGGGGAATTGTTGGGGAATATTCAAAAAGATTGATTCTTTTAAAAAAGGGACACAATGGATTTGCCATTTCTGATTCATTTCATAGTGGAAATACCGAAATTCTATTTTCTTAGTGAAATTATATTTGTCCTGCTTGAAAACACTCTTGCAAATTTTCTGAAGGAAAAGCCTTCAAAGTAAGTTAGCATCATTTTAATATCTGTTAACTTTAGATTGATTAGAGAAAGAAATATTTCTCATGGCTACTGAGACAGAAGTGAGGTTGCCAAACATTCAGGCTGTGTAATCTTCTGTATTTCCAAAAGGTAAGGCACAAACTTGGCTCTGCAATTTCTAGCAGCCAATGAAGAAGGAAACCCTGATAGTTACTAGAACCAGTATATAAATGAAAGCAAAACGAACCAACTTCTCAAAGAACAAAAATATGAATATTGAGACTTGACAGAAATGTCTGCCATAGCTGCTCTTAGAAAGAATTTTGAGCAAAAGGAGAAAAAAAAAAATCCCTGCACAATGTCCTTATGACAAATATATTTTGCCTCATCTTCTTATTTTTAATTTAAGCTATCTCACCGAATGCTATGCACTATTGTAAGAACTTAAATCTGTTTAGTACACGTTGGGATACGTGGAGAGATGCCTGTTTGAATTAGGACATGGACAACCAGCCTTTTGGAGTTCCATTCTTACTTAGTTTCCTAAGTATCTGTTCAGTCTCATTCTTTTACTTTTCTAAGAAAAACTTCAAGAACACCTTCTTCAGTCTACAAATAAAAGTCCTTTTGGATTACTGTCCCAGAGAAAGAAAAAGCTCTGACTTTCTTAGCCCTGAGAGTTCTGGGCCTGCCCCGTGGATGTTCAAAAAAAGGAGCTAAGTCCATCTCTCTCCATTCATGTTGACCTTTAAACAGAACACACCATAGAGAATAGCATGGCTCTTGAGTTTATTAAAGAATGTACCCTTTTCCCCCTCCCCTTTGGACGTCTGCTATTTTCCCCAACTTGCCCTGTACTTTCCCATCTCTGCATCTTTGCCTGGATTAGCAGCTCACTCTAGAATTCTTTTCCTTTCCCACGTCTGTGTCTTGTCTACTTATAGAAATCACACTATCTTTTCTAGGTAAGTCCAAATGCCACTTCTTCCACGATGTCTTGCCCACTTACCCAAATGTGATTACTCCTGCCCAAATCTCCCAGAGTCCCTCAATTAACATAAAACAAGAACTCATTCTGCATTGATTGTTGTAGACGACTGTGGATAAGCTTTATTTTCTCAGATTGAAAGTTCCCTGAGCTATTATTTAGCCTATGAATCTCTAAGTCTTTCAAAATAAAAAGTTAAGTTCAAAAAAGAATTCCCTGAGGATATTCGTCTTGATACAGCGCTCTCCTAAAGGTCTAGAACAGTGACTAGAGCTAAGCAGAAGGCCGTTGGCGAGGTCTGTGGGGTTAAATGTCCACGAATGAACATTGAAGCAGTACACGTGAATGGAATTTAAACAGAAAAACTGGGTTTGGCTCTTAGCTTTCCTTCCTACTTGGGACAGTCTGAGACAAATGGCTTCATCTTCCTAAGCCTCAATTTTTTATCGGTCAACTGGGAACGATAAGTCACTTTACTGGGTTATTGTGAGGATCGAATGAGATCATAAATGTGCTAGTATTCCATTCGCTGTAAGCACTGCGGCATGTTAGTTATTAGGATCGGTGCGAAAGCAACTGCACTTGCACACCGACCAGTGTTGCTGTGGGTGCCAGTCAGCTGTGGACGGTTTTAGTTCGGCACCCCACCTATCTCCTTGTTCTATTTTATGACATTCTGGAAGCCCTCTTTATTTTTCCATCCTTTCCACCTGTCCCCCAAATGATCTATTCTATTCTCTTAAGTCAGATATAGGGAGGAAATAGTTGGAACAACAGAAAAGCGGAACACCTTCGTAAAGTTATGCTCGGCAGTATTTATAACCTGCCTATATGTTAAGAAGCAAAAAAATTCTAATTCAGTTTATGTTCTGAACATTGTTATTCTTGTCTGAAATGTTTGTATGAAGAAAGTCCTGACTTATAAACACCGACTCATAGTCTATTTTAAACAAGGGTCCTAAAATAAGGACTTTAGCTTCATACCACTGCAAATTCAGACATGGTCTAGAAGGTTGGCAGGACAGCCCATTGGAGGTCTCCTAGCGGGACAGAGTGAGGGACTTCATGGGGAGAAACTTCACCAGCCAAGGGGACAGACTTCACAGACTGGGCCCAACAGCAATGGCACATCATTCCATGTTGGATTCAGAGAATTCTCTGGCCGAGGCCTCATACTGACCTTCAAAATAGCTTCATTACTGTAGAAATAACACTAAGAAATACACGTCGGAACTGCTTTGTGAGCCCACTATCAGACTGTAATGAAGGGTGGAGGAGGCTTGGTATCTTTTCCTCTATAGTTCAAAGACTACTGAAAGCAAGAGTAAAGCATTAGAAGTTTTGCTATACATCTGAAGGAACTGATGATTTCCCCGTGTGACCTGGGACCCCTGTGGCCGGTGTTAGAAACAGAAGAGAACTACAGTGGCAAAGGAGCTGACCTGGTGCCCCGGGACACTTCCGGTCACCTATGAGACCACATGGGGCAGACAGCCTATGGTGACTAAGGGATCTGTATACTAGAGCTCACGGAAGACACACCACAGAGACACCCTGAATTTGAGAAAGAGTGGAGTTGCCACTATTCTATGCGGAGAACCCAAGCCTGACAAATGCTTTTTGTTTTTATTAATGTAACACTTTCAAACCCTTCTCCAGTGCTTAGGGATCCATGGGTTATTCCTACATAACCAGTCCCGCTGGTGGACTTCTCTTCATGATCCAACTTCACCCAAGCACCCTTGCCATCACAATCATCATGAATTCATGCTGGCCCAAAGTCATCTCATTTTTCTCCTTCTCCTTTGGCTCTATTTCAATTACTGTTCTATCCTCATGGTTGTGCCAGGAAAGGAGGTGGAAGGACCTGAGAAGAACTGTCCTTTTGTCCTGAGTTGAAACAAGGAATTCCCCTTTCCTATGGAAACAAAGTCATTCTTAGTGTGTGACTTCCAAAGAACTCTGAGAATTATAGACAAGCCTCAATATAGGCTAAGTGATTTTGTTGTCATCTAACCTTTAATACCGATTATATCATTGTTATGGGACTATGCCATTTGTATTCCAACCAACCAATTTCTTCAGCAGTATCTGCCAGACTGAGAGGTCTTTGTGGAGAAGAACTCAAACTCACTTATTTTAGACTCCACAAGAGGTACTCACTTCATGTTGGTTGAATTAAGTCATCATAATTTAGGGATCATCCATTTCAGCCAATATGGCCATGAGATGGGAAAAACTTTTTCTCAGCCTCAGGGCTTCAATAGTCTGCTTTCTCCTAATTCAAGTGACATTTTCCTGCTAAGTACATGGTTCACACCACTAAGTTCTCTCATATATTGTCTATCATTCTTCAATATAATAAGATATGAAAATAATTGACATGTTTTCCCTTAATTTGGTTAAGTGCTATACTCGGTGGCATTTTTATTCCATCTCCACTGAGCTCAATAGTTAGATATGATTTCTTTTGTGCTAAAAATAGCAATGATAGTATTTGGAAGAAATAAGAATGGACGAGTTGATAAATTATTTATAGCAATTTCCAGCAGCCTGTCAATCTGTTTTGTAATGTAGTTGAATCTTAATTTTTAATGAAGGAACCTACGAAAATCTGCTGGGGTGAAAACCATGACCTCTAAATGATAGCACAGGGGCCCCATCACGTAGCCAGGCAGCACCTCCCTTTCCCATCACTTCACTAGGGCTTTACCTCCAGCTGACCTTACCTGGTCCGAGCTGAGGGGAGTTGGTTGGTACAAAACCTGACTAAGACAGGAAAGGTGGAGTGAGGGAGAAGCCCAGCTCTGAAAGGGGATAAAACAAACCACCTTGGGGGACTATTGTGTGCCATTTCAAAAGTCTGTTTTGACTAATGCTCCCTGCTATTCAACCTTACATCCTTAATCTGTTGTGTCTGTTTCAAGTTAAAAAAAAAAAAAATAATAAGTGGGGGGAAATTAAGGACAATGAGAGAGTATTAGTGAACACAAATAGATGAGAGATGAAAGCAGTTCTTTGGAGGGAATGCCACTACAGCTCTGATGATACATCTGAATGTGAATTGGTCGATCCCATTTTTACCACTGGGCCTCAGCAAAAATGCATTTAACTCATTATGGTCTCACTCCCTGATTAAATTCCCCAGTTTGTTGATGGACCTTTTGCTGTTCAAAGAAATTCAACAGATCTGTTCATTCTGAGTTATTAAATATTAAATACTGGAACCTATATGATCTTGGCTATCATTTGCTCTGAACTGCCCAGTAAGCATTTGAGGAAACTGAGGCTCAGGAATGTTAAAGGGGTTGCTCAAGGTCACACAGCAGCTAACGAAAAAGCTCGTGTATTAGTTCATGTCCTTTGAATTCTGGCTTCATCCTTTTTGCAACACTTTCTGGTCTATGCCCTGCCGTCCCCACCAGAGACCGATGCACAATGCTTTTCTTAATAAATGCTTATCTTCAAATCATGCTCTTCCTCCATAGCCCTATTTTTTAAATCCCTAGTAAGTGCCACTCTTCAACAAACATCAGGAAGGCACTATGTGGAAAAGAGTCATACTGTCTTTGACCATGGAGTTTTCTGAATTTGAACTAGCAGAATGCAGTGAGACAGTGACAGTATATTTGGGGAAAAGAGGAGGAACCAGCTGATGAGGAGAACAGAAGGCTAACCTGCATTAGTCCCACTCTGAGGGGAGCAAGGGGGACTTCCTCTATAAATGGAGAAGAGAAAAGTTGTGATGTTTGTGCAAAACTTTGAATCATTTAACCAGACAACACAGAGTTGAACTTAGCTGACAAGAACGCTCTGAATCACTGGGGTGGTGGAAGGTGAAACTCCATTGGATACTGGTAATTACAAAATTATGAACCGAAATTGCTGGTGCAAAATAAACTTTCTGTTGTGTCGCAACATGTTGAAAAGGCAGGTAGAGATGGGTTGAAAAGGCAGGTAGAGATGGCTTGAAAATTCTTACTGGCTGAAATCTCTGCAGCGTTTGCAAAGAGCTGTGTGGATTGAAATCTAAATCTATCATCCTGTCTCTGTTCACGACTTGTTACTGCGCAGTGGAGAATGATCTAGTCTAATGAATTGCCAACTACACTGATAATATAAATTGTGTATTCATTAAATGTAAACTTATTTTTGGATGTTGCTGCAGCCCCACGGGCTCTCTATTTTGCCATCTGCTGACTTAATCTTGGAGGAATATAGCGAAGAAATAAAAGGGCCTATTTTCTATGAATTCAAACAAGATAGAAATAAAAAAAACGGAATTGCTATTACTTATCAAAAATAATTTTTTGTCTTTTTATAATGAAGATCACCAAACGTATAGTAAACTAAGAGAGAACTGTGTCATATATATCTGTGCAGCCATTACTTAGATCTACTACCTGTTTAACGTTTTTGCCGTATTTGCCTCATACACCTTGTTTCTGCTGAAGTCTTTCAAAGTAACTTACAGATATGACATTTCACCTCTAAACGCTTCAATATGCATCTGTAAAAAATAATATTTTTGGTATAACTGCAATACCAGTATCACAACTAATATAATTAAATATTTCCTAATATTGTCTAAAACCCAATTCATACTCAATTTACCCAGTGCATAATTTACAACTGGATTTGCTTAAACAAGGATCCAATTAAGACTACACATTACATTTGGCTCTTATGACTCTAAAATGTATTGTAATCCAAACCAATACCACCCGTCCACTCCCCCCCGACCAACATACATCTTTTTCACATGGCACATTTTTCACATAACTACAGGCCAGTGGTCCTGTAGAACGTCATCTTGTTTTCTAATGATGGTTTAAGTTTTTCTTTCTATTCCCTGTTTACTGTAAACTGGAAGTTTCTTGGGTTTTTTTCAAGACGTATTTATTTATTTTACAGAGAGCTTGCAGTGGGAGGGGCAGAGGGAAAGAATCTCAGACTCCCTGCTGAGCACAGAACCTGAGGCGGGGCTCATCTCATGCACGCTGAGATCATGACCTAAGGCAAAATCAAGAGTGGGGACGCTTAACTGACTGAGCCACCCAGGTGCCCCAACTGGAAGTTTTCCCTAAAGATCTGATTAGACTTAAGTTAAACTTTTTTGGCAAGAATATTTCATAGAAACCTAATCATTCCACTCCTGCATCCATACCCAAGAAAAATAAAAGCACATAGCCTCACACACAAAAAGTCTTGTTACAAGAATGTTCATAATAGCTTTATTTACAATAGGGCCAAATTGGAAACAATTCAAATATCCGTCAACAGAAGAGTGGATAAAGAAGGTGCAAAATATTCATACGGTGGAATTCTACTTAGCGTTAAAAAGGAATTAACCAGTGATACATACATCAATAGGGATAAATTTTTAAAGCATTGTAGTGACACTATATATATATTTACTCCGTCTCTTCATAAATACACAAGTATAAAATATAATATTCAAGGAGGACAGTTTTAGGGCTGTGCTGCCCACACAGTTCTCTAAATCAAGCCATTGTCACAAAGTTATGTGCTTAGATCACACTTGATTTTTTGGGGTGGGGAGTTCTTTGGACAATTCATTAAATTTAACTTTGGCCTTAGCCATGTACTGAGGGTCATCATGAGAAATAATTAAATGAAACTCACTGTCTGGGGCAGAGATGAGAAATGTCTTTTTCATTGCACCTTGCCTTCTTTATGAGGACACACTGGAGGAATTTCTCCCGAGTGAGGTTTGTTTCCCATATCCATATCTTCCTTCTATCTTGATTTGCCCCTCTCTTTTATCCTTTGGAATCACATGTATGTCATAAACCTCTTCAGAGACATTAGGGAAAGAGTCCAGGTATAAATGAACAAATAAATAGATTAAATGCTTCAAATCATGAGGCTACAAAGAATTATCATATTTCAGTAATATAGTTTCTGGTGAGACAATATCCTTTCAACTTGATTTATAGTTTAACGTTAGGATAGAACACGTTTCCATTCAATAAATGTTTTAATGATCATTTTTCCATATCTTTCCTTAAAGAGAACTTTTGGAAGATTACAGCTTTAAGGCACTGGAATATTTAATAAAAAGAAGACTTCATAAAACAGCGCATGTATCACAAGGAAAACGTAAATCCCACCCAGTCCCTGGAAACGTGCAATGCCTTGGCGCTGCGGGCCTGTGTTCTTGCTGGTTGGGAGAGAAGAGAAGGACTGATGGTCAGTCCTGCAGCCAACGTGAGAGGGGGCTCATTTAAGGAAACCTGTCGTGAACCATTTTTATAAAGTAAAACATCCTTTGGCAATGCAAATGTGCACCTTGCCTCCCACCACAACACCTTAGCCTGCCATGTGAAAAAAGCTGTTACAGTCTAGGATTTTGTACCTCAGGTTTTCTCAAAGTAAGATCCACCATTCTAAAAATGCAAATGCAAAAGCCTCAACCCTCTAGATGATGCCAAAATTTCTTTTTGTAGGATGTTGTTTCATTACATGGTATGATTAAATCACCGTCAATGAAGCAATAATCCCTCTGGGAATTAACGAGGACAAAGCCCTTTAGTGAGCTTTCAGATTCTCACGTCCAACCAGAAGACTCACGGGCCCCTCTCCTGAGGCCATGCACTTGCCGGCACCGGACAGTGCTGTGCCCTCCTCGGGCTCTGTTCCCTGCCCACAGATCCAGGCGTGACAGGTGTGGCTGGCACTGAGTAGGGGGCTGCGCTTCAAAAGAGCCCTGCTGGGGCCGAACAGGGAGGCTCTGCTTATCACAGCAGATTCCCATCTGCCTGGCTCCCCATCCCTCTTCCACCCTGCAAGGACACTTGACTTCTTTGTGATTTTGTGGGTGGGAGGGTCCCTGGGAACTTTTTTCTCATTCTTTCCCAAATTTCTCATCTTTTGGGATCAACATCTTCTCACTCCTCACTTCTACATAGGGCTTTCTTTCTAGTTTGTCCACTGCCCCCACACTGCCCTTCTTTCTCACAAGAGTAAATCAAACTTTTCATCTCCAGAGATCTCAGTTTAATTTTGAGGAGAAATATTAGACTGCCTACAAAAAGATGTCTATGATTTTGTAATTCTTACCATGCTCTCAGGTTTTTTTATTAAAAAATATAACTTTAAAATTTTATGTTTTCTAGTGATCTGTGATCTAGTGATCTAGTATCTGGCAAGAAATGAAATAATAGCTCAGCTTTTATTGAGCACTTATTATGTGCCAGACACTCTGAGCACTTGACATGTAGTATTCAATCCTCAGGACAATGTTACGAGGCATTCATTCTCATTTTTACTGATGAGATAAAGAGGCATGAGAACCAAAGGTCAAACAGCTGCTAAGTATTAGGGAACGAAAACTAGGGAGTCTGATTCCATTGTATTATATTGATTTCAGGAATCTGACTCTGGTGGGTCACTGGTCTAGGTTAGAGTCTAGAGAAGGAAAGATTTGGCTCATGTCTCTCCAAACTCAGAAGTCTGATCAGGTCAAGTGCCTGAATGTGCCCATCCCACCACTGCTCGAAGATGATTTTATTTTTTAATAGTCTCAAAAATAGTAGAACAGGTCCAGAAGGATACGGATAAGAAAAAGATAGCCACCCATCTTTTACAGGATACCTCTTTAGGGAATAGGAAAACATTTCCTTCCTAATTAGAGGAGTCTCCACTAGATCTGTCATACAGTCTGACATGTTTTAGAGCATTTTGGGTTAACTTAAAAGTGCAGTTAGTAGCTGAATAAATGAATTGAACTTGATAGGTATTTACATTTATCTTTAGTTCACCAAAAAGCTTTAAAATCCTAAATCAACAGTTCTCAAACTGTAATCCCTGGACTATAGCATCAACATCACCTGAAAACTCATTAGAAATGTAAATTCAGGGGCCTCACCCCACACCTACACCTACTGTTTCAGAAGGTCTAGGGGTGGGGCCAGGCAATCTGAGTTTGCGCAAGGCCCCAGAGTGATTCTGATATACCCTACAGTTTGAGGACCGTTGCCCTAAACCACGGTGGCATAAAGAGCTGAGGCAGGACTTGGCAATCTCTCAAGAGGTAATAGTAGGCTGGAATTGGAAGGGATCTTGGCCATGACCTCCCAGGACTGGATTCTCTTTTTCATAGATGAGAAAATGGAGGCTCAGGGAAGTGGAGTGATTTGCCTGAGACCACACAGCAAGTTAATAGGCAAAATGGACTTGAACCCAATTTTCCTGACTCCAGGTCTGAGGCTTTTCCTCCAGCACCAGTGCTCATTTGTCTTCTGCTGGTTATATTTTCTTCAGTGACAAGTTCCCTCTCACCTGTGTCTGCAGTCTCTCCATGGGTGGAATCTCATTAAAATGGTTGCTGAGTTTGCTCCCCTGAATCTTTCTCCTCCTGACAGAGGATCCACCTGAGAAGGTGAATGAGCAGTACTGCCATGGGAGATTCACTCTCTCACATAATCTTGTGTTGAGGATGTTGAAAATGTCCAGTCCAGTGAACACTCTTTAGAATTCCTGACACTCAATGTTTTGAGAGCTTGTAGAAGAACTGACAATCCATTGTCTAAAGAACCATAGGATGAACATTTAAATCATTAGTTATAAGGATAGTTAGGGAATACAAAAATCCTAAATGATGTCTTTTATTTATTTTTTTAAAAGATTTATTTATTTATTTGAGAGAGAGGGAGAGCTCAGAGGGAGGAGCAGAAGGAGGAGGAGAGGGACTCTTAAGCAGACTCCGCACTGAGCACAGTCTGACTAGGGGCTTGACCTGGGGCTCCATCTGGGGCTCCATTTGGGGTTCCATTTGGGCTTGATCTGGGGCTCAATCTCACAACCCTGTGTCAAAACCAAGAGCGTGCCACCCAGGTGCCCCCAAATGATGCCTTTTAGATAGGGTTTCTAGCTTTCTGAGTTTTGCCAAAACTTTTAAACATAATAGAAACATGAAAAGACAAGTTAGTTAACTTTCCTGTGACTCAGTTTCCTTGTCTAAAATAATGTCTCACTTAAAGAATGCTATGCAAATTAGGTAAAATGATATATGCAAAGCTGGGTCTTTCACATAAAGTAGATGTCTAAGAATGGTTAGTTCATTTTCCCTCCTTTTTTCCTGATCTTGCTGGTGTTAATATCTGATAGCTGACTGGAGGTACAGTGCAATTATTAATGACTTTTCAAAAAACTAACATAGGAGCAATTCATTTTGTTCCAGAAGAAACTGGTGATTGATGTCTGATGTCTCCTTTTCATTTTTCCCTGTGATTGTCCTAAGGAATTTGCTTGTTTTATATTAATTGGATTCATATGCCTTAACCTTTCCTTCATCATCTTCCTTCATGGGACAGGAAAAAAAGGATGATAAACCCTACCACAAGAGAGCAGGTCATCTGTTTGGCTTCAAGAGAGTAGACACAAAGAGACTAACCATATCCTATGACCTTGGGGTACATTGGTAATTTTTAGGCTAATAATTCAGGTCCACGTTGAATTAAAGAAACTTTATCACATGTGATCATCCAATGGCATGTTTTGGATAAGCATGAGAGAAATACAGGATAAAAATCATCCCTTGAATTGTGTTATGTTTGTCTACAAAGTTCAAGCATGGATTTTGTATTTTTTAAAAGAGTATAAATTTTAAGACTGTAGAAATTGGGCTTTATGTTACTTTGGCATATGCCAAGTTGGCCTTTTCTTAAAAGTCTGTCTGTGAATCTTCACCTATCATTTCATTTACCTTCTGGCTTTTTGTTTTGCTGATATCACAGATATCATTTTTCTATAAAACAACATTGCCCAGTGTGTGTTTTCCAACCACTGGGGCAGGCTGCCTGACCCGCAAACCCAATTCCTTGGCTACTGTTAGAATTACTTAATATTCACCATTACAGTCTGTGGAATTAGGATTCACAACAAACTACAGTGGTTTGTGGTAACATACTCTGTTCCCCGCTGGGTGTCCAAGAAGGTTTTTGGACTACCCAGTCAATATTCCAGCTGCCTTGCAAGATTTATCATGGAAGCAGCTGTTCTGTGTTGTTGTTTAAGAAAAGAAGTATATATTCTTCTTCCACTTCACGATGTACTAATTTGGTTATTCAAACGCTGACACTGCCCACCCAAATGCTAGGTCAAACTCTACCAGTTAGTTTCGATGCTTTCCAATGGAAATACACTTCTCGAATAAAAATATAATTGACAAAAGTTCATAGAAATGGATGGCTATTCAACTCCAGGAGACTGAGGGAAAAGAAAATCACCTTTGTGAGGGTTAACTTTCTCAGAATCAGATATTGGTCCAAGCTACTGTTTCATGTCCCCCACCCGGCTGCCAGCAGGGCAGTGAGAGAGGTGAGGGCGATGCTGGAGATAACTGGTGGTTTCTCATGCAGTTCTGTTTACCACGGAGAATGGCTCAGATTCATGGGGTGGCTCATCTGTTTGTTTCCCAGGAGTGTCCTCCTCATCAGGTACAAATGACTTGTTGTTCCCCCCGTCCCGTCTGCCTCCTTGGTGACGGATAGAGGAGAACTGTTCCCTGTGCTCTGGGACTCTAATGTGATCTGGGTCGTGCTGGTGGCAGGAGGGGAGGGAAGGGGGGGAAGGCATCGAGGGGAACAAGGGGAAGTTAACACTAGGGGAACTCCAGTCTTTCTTGGAAAAGAAAGTGTGTTTGTGTTCTAGGGCTAGTGCCCTTCTCTAACAGCTGCTATAATATTGATCTAGCCATGATTCAGGATTCGATGTTAACATCACCCTCGTCAGTGGGAAAGTGAGCCAGGGAAATGGAGAACTCAGTATTTCTTCTGATGCAGCAACTCAAAGGAACTAAATATTACAAGGAAAGTGGAGGAAAGAACTCCACTTCTTTGAGTCTCACAGCAGATACAGAAGCCTTGAAATGAATAGTAATACTTCTGGCTTTTACAGCTCCCCTAAAAGAGTTACAGGCGTGACTGTACATTAGTCAGAATCACCCTGTCAGGGGAGGAGATCCCAGGATACATATTAAGCAGGAGGAAATTAAGGCAAGAAGATTAGCAACTTACCCAGATTCCCATGCTCATACCACTGGCAGAGCTGGGAACTCACAACGCCTCATTTATCCCATGACATGTGGGTTGGATGGATGGATGGCTACCTCATGGGTGTTTGTGGGACACTCTGAAAGCTCATGGCTCTCAGCCCTCAAACATTTCCACTATTTGCTTGTTAACATGCCTTGAATTTCCACCACTAGCAAGATAAGTGTTTGAATAAGTTACTGTATCTCTACAAGAACGCCCTTTAAAGATTCTATTAATAACCACCATGCTTTGAGGGTCTACTATGTGTTACCTAATCACTTTTTATGCAATATTTCTAATCCTTGAAATAGCCCTGCCAGGTAAGTATTAATATCTTAATTTTACAAAAGAAGCAACCAGGGGCCATTAGAGTTCAAGGAACTTGCCCAAGGAGGAAAATGAAGCTCAGAGAATTTAAATAATTTGTTCCAGGTCACACAGATAAGAAGTGCTTAAGCCCAAAATTGAGGGATGTCAGGGTCCCAAGCTTGTTCTCTTCTATGGAGCCATGCTTCTTCTTTTAACCTTTTCCAGGGGAAACTTAAGCCAGCTGCACTTTAACTTGACAAGTTTATCAAAGATGAACAGACTAATCACCTCGTAAACCAGAGTGAGATTGAGAGAGAGAGGGAGAGAGGCAGGTGGTGGGCTTCAGGGAACTGGGTGGAGATGAAGAGGGGACGTGGCTAATCTCAAAGACACACTTTGCCTCATTCACCATCAGTCGTGCCTGGCACCTGCCAGGTTTACTTCTGGGTGAACGTGCTGCTGTCTGATGCTGCAATCCAGCTTCTTAGGCACCTGCCCATTCAGGAGAGAACCCCCTAAGTGGCCCTTTCCCCTCATCACAGCCTTCCTATGCAGATGGATATGGTTGCAACAAACTTTATCAGACAGAGTGTTCTCCTTAATGCGTGGCCAATGTTCCATTGCCATCGAGACTATGAGCTGCTCCAGGGCAAGGACTATGTCCCACTCATGTGTGAGCCACCATTACAGTGTCCTGACACATATGAGGTATTCCATAAATGTTTGTATGAAAGAACAATTAGGGAAGTGTTGATAATGACCTCATTTTACTTGTTAGCTGTATCGCAATGGCCGAGCGAAGATGAAAAATGCGATGTTGAAGCAAGAAGTATTTTATTCATTTAATAATATTTATTAAGAGCAAGTTATTGTGGGAAATAGAAAGATCTGGAAAACTCTCTGGTGGCACTTACATTGTATTTGAGGAAACAGAAAAATAAAGAACAGAATATAACAGAAATTAAGGTGTCTAAGAGTAGAGTTCAATGAATACAGTGTGGGTTCAGAGGCAGCATGGCAGAGTAACTGGTTAAGTCAGTATGAAAAATGTTTAATAGAGAAGATGACATATACGACCTTGACCTTGAAGGATAAGTAGACAGAGGACCGGAATCGCTGGGAGGAGCTATTCTGACTGTATAAATAAGGTCGATCGGAGGTGACTTCGTTTAGAGGAATGGCAAATAAAAAAAAAATACATTAGAGGATAGAATATATGGGAGATGTAGTAGCAGATGAGAGAGAAAAATAATTTACAGAGAGCCTTAACCCTTATTTTAGAGGAAGAAGGGAACCAGTGAAAGTTTTTGAGGAGGAAAGCAACGTGATCAGACTTGTATTTCTGAGCCACCCTATAGATGATATGGAAAGGAAATTGCTCTGTGAAAGCAGGCAGGCTAAGTGATTTCTTGACCATTTTCTTTGATCCCAGGGTAAGAGTCCTTTGCAACATTTACTTTGCAGAGGCCATAAAACCACATCAAACTGAATCATGCACTATCATCCTCTAAGTTTCTGGTTCCAGTGGGCCTGATGCAATGCTAAGGTTTACTGAAATTTCAGGTAATCAGAGCAGGAGGGAAATCATCTTAGCAAACACAGGCCATTTGTGTGGAACACCAGATCAACTCACAATCAAAGTCTGTGTCAAGGAGAGTGAGAAGCATCACCAGGCAGGTTGTGGAGAGCCCTCCTATTTCCAGTACACCATGTCAAACTGAGTGGGGTCCATTTGTCTCACCCAGGACAGTTAGGACTTGAGACCTTTTCTGCCATGACTCTTGGCACCTTGGCCCCAGGAATACGTCCGCTGGTTTGGGTAGTTTGTGTTTTTGTTCCATCAGGCATAATGCTGCTGAGCACTTAGAGGCACATTTTCTGCACAGTGTGTAGGGATTTAGAGGCACAACTCCCATTCACGTTAATGGGAATCCCGCCAGGAAATCTCCATGCCGGGCCACACTGAAAATTCACCCCTGATTGTTCTGTTTGATTTGTTTCACCTGTGTCTCCCTTCGGTCTGCTCTGAGGATGTTTGTGGGCTCGTTAGTGCCGGCCTGTACTCGGTGCTGAGTCTTAATCCCATGTAGAAGTGGGGAGATTCAGAGGCGTCTTTATTGCTGAAGGAAGGGGCATACCTGGCTGGGTTTTACTGTGGTTTTATTTGAAGCTATAGCGGTTCTAAGAAAGCCAAGCATCCCCTGGATGTTGCTCTCAGGACAGAAATATGCTCTTTTTCAAAGGTGAATTTTGTTGTGCTCAGCGTAGGAGTGAGAAAAAGAAAGCAAATCCCCAAATGATGGGGAGACCCTGAAGCTACCCACCTGGGGATTCAGGACACAGTGGAGCCCGATCCTGAGAAGACGCAGGCTGGTCAAGTGGCCTTCCATGGAGAGAGCCCAGTAAGGAGAAATAAATGATCTCACTCTAGCACATGGCTCAAAAGAGTGAGGACCCTTCTCCTACCATGTGACAAATACGGACTTCTGAGGGTAGCAAAGATTATTGCTAAAGGTCTTGAGCTGTTATGCATTTTTCTCTAAAATATATAACTTCTTTAGTATTTTATTTCAGAGTGGCTTGATTTGCTCTTGACCTGTTAGGTACCACGACATGCTGATTGTTGGATTTTTCTCTTCGTGATGTTGGAACGTGGTAAGCAGGTCTGACACCAGGACTCAGCTGACAAGTTGTTTCTGTCCTTGGCCGCTGTCACGTGTCCTGTCTGATATTCATGCTGATCTGAGCACCCCTTGTCTTTATGCCTTTTCCATATGCTCTTGTGTATACACAGTTAATGAGACCTAAAGATGTGAGCTCTGGACTCTTCCCTGGAAATCAATGAGGTACATTTAACCAAGACTTTGGAGACTTGACTTTAGATTCAGTATAGAACTCTACCTTACAGCCCCTTCATCATGTAAAAATGTGAATAAGACTATGGACTCTGGAGTCAGACTGCCAGGGCTGGCACCCACTGTGTGCCCATGAACAAATTATTCAACCTCTCCAAGTCATGCTTTTCACCTGTGTAAAATATAGGTAATAATAGTGCCATGAAGTGGGCACAGTTCAATGAGATAATCCATGCAAAGAACTTAGTACTTTGTCTCCATCGTAATAAGAGCTCAAAAAGTGATCATTATTACTAATTATCATTACTTCTGCAACTCCAAATAATGTTGTGGGTATTTTATATGTAGAAGCAGAAATAATTTAAAGGGGTTTTAAGTATGCTACTTTTCATTCCTTGTCTTCATCTTCACATAAGGTGTTCTTTAAGAAAAAAAATTAAAAGTTAGCTTGAAGAATTAGAAGAAGAAGAAGAAAAGGGGGGGAGGAAAAGGGACAGGGGAGGAGGGGGAGGAGAAGACAACATTATGCATGCATATAACATTCCATGGTTTACTCTCAGCAACCATGGGTGATAGGCAAAAATGATATACTGTCCTCATTTCACAGGTTAGGAAACTGAGTCACAGGATAGCAAATAGCTTCCTAAATGCACATAGCTAGTATGTGATGTAGCTGAGACTTAATCTCAATTTTTCTTTCTCTAAACACAGTGTATTTTATACTTGCAGGGAAAATGCAAAATGGAAAGGAAAAAAATAAGATTTCTGAGCAAAGGAAATGAAGAAAAAAAATCTGGGAAAGCTGATGTAATTCACTATCAGAAGAAGCCAAACAGCATCATTCTGATGCCCTTGTAAGGCCAATGATCTTGGACGTGTAAATGTTTAATTGGAAATGATTTGGAAAAACACAATTCTCATTATGCAGTAGCAACCTGTTCCCTTAAGGATAATTTCACTCTTAAATGATCTCAAATTCTACCAAAAAGATATAAGCAAGAGTATTGTACTGCAGCCTTCCCAAGGAGTAGCATCTCATCTGCATTTTTATCATCATCATGAATTATTTATTAAGAAACAAATTGCCTGCAGGGGTATGCTAAAAAACTGTCCAAACAGACCTTGAAAATCTCCTGCAACTCATCTTTGTTTCTGCAAGTTAATAATCTAATGCAATTCCATAAAAGTAGATACATATACAAACAAAATAACATTAAGCCAAATGGGTCAACAATAAGCAAGTTATACTGCATAATTCAGAGCCTCTGGATCTCTGTTAGGGATTTTATTTTTCATGCCAGGTTTGAGTCTGAACGACTTTCTGAACTGGAAGGAAAAGCAGCAAATTGTGTGAAGACTGCTTATTTTTTCAGCCTCTTAAGGACTGGTCTGAACCCTTACCTTGCCTTGTACCTCAAGCACTTGTCATAGAGTTGATACATACTAGATGGTGGGTAAATGAAATTGGGCAAATCAAGTGAGATAACAGGATAGGTACACAATTAGTTGGAGCTATATTGGCAGTGGAAAAATTGCTAAAATGTCCTGAAAGTCTTCACTAAAGAGGCAACTGCATTAAACAAAGGAGCTTGACCATTCTGTCACACCTGGTGAGTCTCCATGGCAGTCTAGCCACACCACTGAAACTCTAAATTGCTGGGCAAAGGAAAAGTAAGAACATCCCTAATACTCATTCTTGAGGGAGAATTAGAGATTTTTAAAATTTACACTAAAAAATTTAATCAAATTTTATTTTTAATAAGATTATTACCTAGTGAAATTAGATGTGAAGAGCTCACTTTATTTTGTAGAAAGTTCAGTTTATAGATTAATTTGCCAACAAACTAATTCTTTGGCCTTCATCAATCAACTGTTAGCTGTGACGTGAAGGAGGGTACCGCAGACTGATCCTTAGAGAAGAAAGCTAGAAAGAATTTTTCTTGCACGAATTATCCACCTCACTTAACTCTTAACCTTCTGGTTCAGAAAGCCATTCAAATGAAAACTTTAATGGAACTAAGTGAAAGACAAACTGTGTCCTCAAAAGTCCCTGTAATCTTGAGTTTGAGGGCTCCTCAGTGTTCAAGAATCCCATGATTCTTTTCTCTTTATCTGCCCTAGAGTTTTGAGTCACTCCTAAGAAGCAATATTTCCTCTCCTTCGATACATGTCTGTATTTCATGCCTTCTCTTTGGATGCCATGTCTTAACTACAGCTACACTTGAGACCAGTTTAGCCAAACTGACTGATGTAGTGATTATGGGGCAGAAGAGTTCCATTAGCCTGCATGCCAACTCATACGCAACAGGGAGGTAGCTGCAGGGGCCTTGGTGGCTCCTAGTGAGAGGTGGGATTGTTGAAGCATCATCTTGGGTGGAACTAGAATTCCCAGAAAGACTCATCAGAACTAGATGGTCTTCTGTTAGATCTTGATCTTGTTTCAAAAGCTCTCTGTAACAAGAGAAAATGTACTTGCTACCAAATGTGTATACTTTCCCTTTCCTGTATAGGGTACACCCACTGAAATGAAGATAATTTGGCCAAGTTCATCATTTTGCACACGCACACACACACACACACACACACCCCTACAAACATTCCAGTCCTTGTCCTTTTGCCAAAGACCTTCCAGTTCTCCCCTGCACCCCGCACCCCACCAAGCAGGGAAAATAGTTCCCAATGAAATTTTGCTATTGACTCCACTCTTGTTATTTGGTTTGCTTTAATAAACATTGAATTTACATATAATAGGGGGATGAGGTTCAGGACAGATAGACAGTAAAAGTTCCAGCAGAGAGTGACCCAAAACACAAAGTGGCAACAGTATTGCAGTTAGAGAGGAGCCTTATGTTCTTCTTCTTCTTTCATCCAATGGCCAGTGGTTTGGGAATCCAGTGCTCCCATACCAACTTTTGAATTGCATTGAATGTTTTCATTACTGAATTTAATCAGAGATCAGAACCAATTTAGAGAAATAAGGTTGATAGCGTAAATTTCTCTGACCTATCTTGGTTTTCCTTATTTCTTCAGTTATGACATCACTATCCCTTTATCTCTCTGAGTACCATGGATAGCAAGTCTTAATCTTAGCCAAGAAGATGTAAAACTGAAAGATTGGAAACTTATTCACCAGTTCACGATGTTTCTTCCCCCCCATAACTGATAGTTGAGCACTTAATCTCTACTAAATAACTCCTTTTTATATGTTATTTTACTTAATCCTCATAAGAATCCTAAGAGGAGATACTATTATTTTGCAGATAATCTAGAGAAATGAAGAAATTTACCCAAGGCCACATAGATCATAAATGACAGATCCAGGATTCTAACCCAGACAATCTGCGTCCAGAGGCCCCATGCTTAGGTGCTTTGCTATGTCACTGCTTCATGTTTTTTTTTTTTTTTTTTTTTTAAGGCTTTATTTATTTGACAGAGAGAGAGATCACAAGCAGGGGGAGCAGCAAGCAGAGGGTGAAGCAGACTCCCTGCTGAGCAGGACAACCGATGTGGGGCTTGATCCCAGGACTCCAGGATCATGACCTGAGCTTGAAGGCAGACGCTTAACAAACTGAGCCACCCAAGTGCCCCTTCATGTTGGTTTTTTATTCTCCATCTAGCCATTACATTCTCATCTCCAACATACTTAAGTGTTTATAGATCTGGGCCTCCTACTAGATTTTAAATATTTTGAGTCTAAGGATTATGTCCTTAAGCCAATGTGTAATTCCTATAGTACTTCAAACATAGTAGGTGCTCAATAAATTCTTATTCAATCAAATTCATTCCTTATAAAACTCTTCATAACCTACATGTTCTCAACATACTGATCGATTAGCTCTAAGTTCTCTTTTGAGCTACCAACCGATTCTTTAAACTGTCCCCTAGACATCTCCAATTGCATGTCCTGCAACTGGTGCCTCCAAAGCAACTTGTCTCAGATCCAGCTCGGCACCAGCACCTTTCCTTTTCCCCCATGTAGTTCTCCTCTGTGTTCTCTCTGTCTATGGCATCTCTCTTCACATGAGGCCAGTTAAAAACTTAGGAGTCGTTTTCCACATCTCAATTTTTAACACCCTTTCCCCATCATCCAGGAAAAATGAAGTCCTTTTAGAAAAGGTATCACACATTTTATCACATTTTCATATTCATTCTTTCCCTTAAAATACATGTATTGAGCACCTGCTCTGTTCCAGGTGCATTTCTAAGGACACAAAGATACAAAGTTGAATAACATGAGGCCATTCTCTGAGAAGACATAATAGAGTGATCAGGGAAGAGGTTGGATATAAAGATGGATTATATTCTGCTACCTTAGAGAGAATATAGCTTCATAAAGGTAGGATTTTAAAAATTGCCAATGTCTGGCACTGTTTCTGACACATAGTAGGTGATATATATGAAGGTTTAGATAATAAATGAATTAAAATACTACCTATATGGTATATTATGGTACTGATGCTAACTCCCATCTAATTATTTGACTTGGTTTATTCTATGGTAGGTTGTCGGGTGTCATCTCTCAATCTAAATCATAAGCTGTCTGAATAAGGGGTTGGATCTGTAGACCTGCACAGTTCAGGCCAGTCAATAGGTGCTCCAGAGTTACTGAATGGAGTGGACACAGGGGTCTTTTGGTAGAAAGTACCAATTTGGATGGGAGTCATGGGACACTTATGACCATTTTTACTTTAACTTCCGTTCTGTGCTATGTTTCAGTGAAGGGTCATTAACGTTAGGTTGGTCTTCAGGGTTTTCCACCTGGATTATTTTATTATAGGGCTGAGGTTAGGAAACAGCCGGGTTAGGACAGGACCACTCACTGAATTGAGAAGGCCACAGGCTTCTTTTGAGTCAGGATTGGAGCCCCATTTAGTTAAGTGGTAGATAAACAGTAAGTGGAACGCAAGGAAACGCTTGATGGTATCTGCCAAACCTGCCCCTTCTGTTTGCAACTCAGATTTGTTGCAACCTCACACAGGTATGGGACGGTGGAGAGGGAACCAGTCAGGTTATGTATTTATTTATTTACTACCAGGGGCAGGAAGATCCTTTTTTCCCGTAAGCAGTTTAAACGAATAACACATTGGAGAGAGAATTGCCAACACTGCTTCCTATAAAAGATATGTGAACTGGTTCTAATAACGCCGACGGTTACCTGACACACATTCTTCCTATAGTGTTTTAACAAGCTGGACTATTTTTAGGGAAATTCTTTGCCTTGAACTAAATTTATGGCCTTAAAGTCTTCTCGTCTATTTTTTGTGTGTGCGTGCTCCAACGTGGTCCAATTTATAACTGACACCTTTACTACCTACCAGCATATCGGTTTCATCTCCCAGAGGAAGAGAAAACCAGACCCTGTGACTAGTGAACTGGATTGAAAATCTAGTCTAATGCTGACAGATAAATGCACTAATTTTCTTCTGTGACCGGTTCTGCATTGCAGGGCGAGCCTGCTTCTAACAACTCCCTCAAAAGGCTCTGTAACCCGTCCAAAAGATGATGTCAAGTGCTACAAGGACCCAGGTCAGCCCTGCATCATAGGTAACAGTTACCCCAGTGATAAAGTTACCAGGCAGGTTTTGAATGAGATTGTGTTTTTAAATGAAAGACTGGCTGGAAATGTAGACTTGGACCAAGCATTAATAGAGGAAAATTTGAGACAAACAGAGGTTAGCGTTTGGTTTCTTTGTGGTGTTCAGCAAAGGTCAGGAAAGGTTCTAAAACAGAAGGAACCCAAAGTTTCAATGAGGAGTTGTGGTATTCTATTAATACATGAGCATGTAGCCTAGACAGAGTGAAATCTGGGTTTAGCCAAGAGCTGTTTTGTGACATGGAAGCTCCGGTCATTCAGCTGGAACTGGTCACTTACTTTGGATAAGTCCCCGAGCAGTTGAAGACCCGCTGAGTGTCTTGTTTAATTTTATTCTAAGGGTGAAGTAACGCCCTTCCATCCCCATGCCAACTGCTGAGGTCCAATGGGGAGGGAAGGCATAAACAGCAGGCATGGAACCCGTCAGATAGCCTTACAGATTAACTTTCTGGTTTTCCTCCTTTACTACCAGAGTCATGGCTGTGGAGGCAGCTCGTGAATCAACCGGAGCCCAAATGGCAACCATGTTCCCATTATCCATCTGTTGTGTTTCCTCACAAAGGTTTAAGTACAAGATTGATCGTGCATATCTGACAACATGAAGTACCTCTGAGTAAAGAAACTAGAAACAGTTTCTCACTCTGGACAAAAGAAAGAGGACATATATCCAGAAGACAAATGGTGAAAATCCAAGCCATAAGGACATAGAAGATACCTGTGTTAGTAAGAAGGAAAGGAAGCCTTGAGAGATCTGGAATTTGCAATATACAGATTGAAAGTGCCTAGACGAAGTTGACTTAGGAAAAAATACAGCTCTCTTTAAAGCAAACGTAACTAGTGAGAAAGCGTGTCCCACTGAAAACAAGCTTTATGTAGAGAAAAGAATTTTAAAAGCACAAACCTAAAATTAAACTAACTACAACTCAAAGGAAGAATCAGATTGTTTGCTCCAATGAAGAGTTTATTACTGTTGGCATAAATAAAGCTAAAATATTTTCAATTTTAAAGAGACAACAAAAACTGGGAACGGTGTTTTGTGGATGGTAATCACCACGGGGATTGAAAACACAGAAGCTCCGAGCGTCTGTGCTGTTGGGCTCCTCTCTGTGCGAGGTGGGGAATAGACTCACTGACACTTGCTGCTGCAAACCCAGGAAGGCAGGCTTCCTGACGCTCCACCAGCTACTGCCCAGGCTGCTCTGCCCCGGCTGCCTACACAAGCCCAGCCTCGCCCAGGACAGCCGGTGGGTCCGCTACGGTAGACGCTAACTCTGTATCCTTCCTCAGTGCCACCGGTTTCTTTCTCTGTGACCTTCCTTGTTTGCGAAGAAAACTGTTTTGTCGATGATTCTGGATTCCATAGGATTTTAGGAGGGTCTCCTTTCTCTCCCTCTTCATCCTAGAAGGTGACTTTGGAAGTAGAAAGGAAGACAGAAGAGGAAAGTCAGAAAAATAATAGGGTCACAGATAGTGCTTTACCTCTGAAATCTCTTTCCCATACTTTGTCTCATCCAATACTACCCTACAAGGTGATAGGGCAGGTGTCCTTAAGCCCATTTTGCAGATGATGACCCTGAGGCTCAGAGAGGTTAAGTGTTTTGCCCAAGCTCACACAGCTGCTAAGTGAAGTCCAGGGCAAGAACATGGACTCCCAATCTTGTACTTTTTCCAGGACACATCAGATTTCATCACAATAAGCATATGCCACTTTCTACAAAGAGCTCTGGAATAATATGGATGACAAAACGTGGTTTTCTGTTCTTGTTTGCTTGTGTATATCGTTACTGCTGCTTTACTTTCACATTTCAAAGTGCTTTATTTATTATCCATTTCTTGAGAGGCACGTTATTACGTTTTTATATGTTTTTATTTAGATAACTATAGCTTTTAGTTACTTGCTACTTATGTGCCCTTGGGATTTCTCTATAGATAGATACATAGATACATAGATGTCAAAAAGAGATATATATGTATAGACTTTTTGGTATTGACAGTAACATATTCATTTCTATTTGTTTCCTAAAGAAATAGTTTTACTTGATAGTATTTTGTGCTTTTCTCTAAAGCTCATTCAAAATTTATGCAAATTGCTAATGTCCACAGATTTCCGAAACAAGAGTTTAGGAGGCAATCTTCACCACCGTATACCCAGTATCTTCCAGTGATTTTAAAGTTTCACTAGAGGGCACTCCCACTTCATGGCCAGAAGGCAGCAAGGACAAAGGACCAGAGTGGTCTGGATGCTTAACTCCTTGTACCTACTATTTTGTTTTCTTTCTCACTCTCTCTCCTCCTCTTTCTCACCCATTGTATAAAGAACGGAGTGAAATTATACAGGTCTTCCTTTAAACATACAAATAGAAATGAACTACATTGAAAAACTAACAGACATCCAGTACTGTGAATTGTGGTTCACCTTATGACATAGAGCACATCTTAGAAATCTGCCCTGAAGTTTTGGTTGTCGACCTAAATAAGAGTACAAGATATAGCATGAGATGTTAGCTTAGTACATCAAGAAATATGTCTTTATTGGGCAACTTGGAGGGGGGGGAGTTGTTGCCCAGCACTTATTTCCAACTTGTAAGATCTTCATGGTTCATCTTTTCTGGCAAATCTTTGGGTAAACCCAAATTGCAAAGGTATGTGGAAAGGTCAGGAAGAGGGGGAATTGAAGAAAGATCCAAATGGACAATCAAATGAAATTGCTTAAGTGTAAATTAAACATTAGGCCCCGCTCCGTAGTTCATACACTTTTATGTATCAAAGATCTGAAGGTAGTTTAAATCACATATGTTAGCAAAACAATAGAGCATTTCTTGTGGGAGGAAAATAAGGTATTCCAAAGTCAGAAGGAAAGTAGCCTATTGCCAAGTGTAGAACCCCACAGAGCCCTCGGGCTTGAAGTTTTAAACTGATCTCAACCCTTTGGGGGTTTGAATTTCTTTACTGTTGGCAAAACACAACTTCTTGCTTCAAAGAGAAATGGCATTAAGAAGGCCTATTACATAGAGATTCAAAAGACTTCTTGGATACCAAATCACTATTACAAAACACCATTTTGATAAGTTTAGTAAAGATTAATCAGAAACATATGGATTAAATTTTTCTTTAAAATGATATTGGTTTATGAAATAAGAAAAAAGTGGGGCATGGTAAAATATGTCTCAGGCTTTGCAAAGCGACCCCAAGCATTTGAAAAGTGAGTAAAAGTGCTGATGGACCCAGGGAAGCAACCAGATTTTCCCTGTGTCAACTTGAACCATCCTTATTTAAATTTAAAGGCAAAATAAACATTGTGACTTTCTGCCGTTATTATCCACAGAGAGAAACACATATTTGCTTCTCAACCATGGACTTACAAACTCCAATGAAAATGTAGGTATGTGTTTATTTTGCAATGATGCAAACTTAATTACTCATATGTCCTAAAAGGTTTCATATTGTTTGAATAGAAGGCAGTGCTTCTAAAGTCTAAGCTGAGGATTCCTTGGGAAATTTATCTGAAATAACTAATTACTGGAATTAAATTCTTCTCTGACAGCTCTACAAGTAAAATATATGTGACATAAAAGACCTACAATGACCATCATTGGGGAAAATTCTCACTGCAATGGGTGATACCAGGACAACTTTACTACCAATTGCCAAACCAACCAAGAGTGAATAAGCCTTAAACAAATTGTGCTTTAAAGGAATATAAGCTGAAGAGCAAAGGGAGTATAGGTAATTAGGAATCGATAAAAGAAATCACTAGAAATTGGTAGATGCTCCTGATTTTTTTCCCTCTAGTTCAAGTAATCATTTAGAAATGCCACACAATTAAAAAAAAAAAATGAAATGAAAGTTGAGATGCAACTAACAGATTTCCTAAGTCATGAAATATAAAAATTTTCCTTTCCTGCAAATAAATCAAGGGATATTAGAAGAAGTTGCCTTTATCTTTGGAAGAAATGTATATAATGATAGCACATTTTAATATACAAATATATATTTTCCATGATTAAATGCTTAATAGCCATTTGTAGCCAGATTAGGCAAATTTAGGAAGTCCTGTCTTCAAAAGTATTTCTAGTAGATGTTATCTTTTGACACAACCAAATAAAAATGTTTTCCCCTGGGAGTGTGGTGATGAACAGTTGGTCTATAATCAAAAGGTTCTTGCTAGAAAGCGTATCCAGCTTTCCTTTTAAACAGGTTACATGGAAAATAATACCAACTCCTATCAAGCATTGGATTTAGCCCGTTATCATGTGCAAATGTACCTGCCTATTAACTTCCAGATGGGGCAGGTATTTACTAAGGTGCAGGATTTCTGTCCCAGGTCATAGCTTGAGTATTCTCCCTTTCAAGGTCCCCAAAGCTTCATCTGTCACTCTTATTGTCAAATGTTCTATTTTTCCTGTCCCTGCCAGCAGTGATTTCAATTTGGGCTTGACTTCAAGACAGGCCACATTGTATCTGTGATGTCAATGGAAAGGGGATAAAAGTCATTAAAGATATTTGTTATTTTGAAAGGTTAAAAGAGTTTTTCTTGGTGGGTAACACTTTCTCTGGAAAGAACCTCAACTAATTGTCTGACCAGGGAATGGGCACCTAAGTGAGAAAAAAATATACTTAATAAAGCATTGGGGTCTATTATTTTTCTCCTTTTATTGTCCAGTGCCTCTGGGCCTGGTGGGCTTTCTGGAGGCATCTAAGCTCAATATTCCTTCAAACAGCAGAGCAATGATTACACTGCTGGGCTGATTCTCTTTCTGTCTGCCGTAGGTAAGAGATTCTTGCTTCAAACACCATTATTGTAGAAATTGTTGTGAGGGTTCTAGAAATTGTGTGTGTGTCCTTAAAAAGAGTCCACAGAAGACAGAATTAGTGGTTCACTTAAAATACTATTTTGTTGTGCTTAATACCCACCTTGCCTAACGTCCACTGTTCCATAGCGATAGAGTAAGAAATTAAGAGTGGGGATACTTGCTAAAGGGACAGTGTAAACCAAATGATTTGGGTTCTTCTCAGAAAGGTAACAATTAAAAAGCAATGAACTCAAGAACAATAGACCAAACTCACACCAACACACAACATCCAACGGCGTGATGCTTTGAAACAAGGAAGAAAAAAAGAACTGATTTGTGCCATTTACTTTTGTCAGGTTATGGGGAAGAGAACACAAAACAAAAAGACAACACTTTTTAGTTATATTAGATTTTGATTGTTTTTCAAGGACACTTGTAGATTAAGAACAATCAAAACAGAACAGGCTTATTTATACTTGAGTCGGGAAGATAAGATATTTTCTCTTGATATCGCTCACATGTGGATGGCAATGATTCTCTGACAGACACCGTGTTCTAAAATGTAGTCACCCGAACACATCTGAATAACACAAAAGAGAAAGGAACATTTTGATGTGTTGAGGAAAGTTGTTTTGACAAATGTCAATGCCTGGGTCTTGCTGGCTGAGGCCTGTTGTTAACTTCCCAAGACTGCACGCACGCTATAGCTCGTGCCACTCCATCAGGGGAAATTGGACATACCCAACACAATTTCATTTCCATTTCTCTACAACATTACAAGCTTCCTTGGCAGCAAAATCACATATTCTTATCACAAAAATAAATGAGAGAAAAGAAGACATACATTCCTGTCAAGTTATGTCAAGACATATTTGGTATGTATTTCACTTTCCTATCACTGACAGCAAAGACGTCACGTATTCTTAACACAAAGTAAAGAAGTCTTTTCCTTTTTTTCCCCTGCAAGGCATCAATTTCATTTTATTCACTTACAAGCACCAGTGACAGGAAGGTGTCTTTTTAAAACAAAGCTTTAAAAAAAAGGGCAAAAAAAAAAGTTTTTGTGTTTTGCTGGATTTCTGAATGGACATATTGTACATGAATTCAATCTGACAATATCATAACAACCACAATAACAAACATCTATCACCACTTTATTTTCCATTTTCACCATGCACATTCATTGTTCTGATTTACTTCTTTCCATGCATGTGATGGGATCTGGGTTAAAATAAGTCATGGAGATGTTCATTTTCTCTTGAAGTGTCAATGGAATAAGAAGGAAAAAAGGGAAGAAAGACAGAAGGAAGAAAGGAAGGAAGGAAAGAAGGAAGGAAGGGAGGGAGGGAGGAAGGGAGGAAAAAAGAAAGGAAGGAAGAAGAGAGGAAAGAGAAATCAATTAGTTCACTCAAAAAGTGAGATAGGTTCTTAACATGTTCGGAACAAAAATCTTAAAAGACCTAAATGTAATATACTAGGGAAAGTTAACACTGAATTGTCATCTGGACAGTTCATATTGAATGATTACCTTTTACTTCATTACATTCTACTTAATTCTGATATTTTGATAAACATGCATTAGAGTTTAATTCAGTGGAAGAATGCCTGCTTTAGCTACCTTGCTGGAAATGAGTGGAGCTCTTGCTTCCAAGAATTTACACCCAGACCACCCTCACTGGGCCAACACCACTCTGGAAAGGTGGGGGTTTCCCCAGCCAGCCTTGCTCTGTGTTCCAGAGGAGACTTTCCTGGAACACTTGGCTTATTGCTGTTTGAATGACATAGTACTCCTTTCACTTATAAATCCAAAGAGTTTAAGAGAAGTATTTTAGAGACAATTTAGTCAAACAACCTAATTTTACAGCTTAAAAATGAAAACCTAAAGCAACTGAGATCAAACAAACAGTTTGTAATCAAAGTTAAACTTAGAGGAATTAGTATTTAATCTGGTAGTAATAAAGGACCATTAAGATTTCTATGGAGGGAAAGAATATGATAAATGTGATGCATGTACACCATTGTTTTTTAGATATTTGAATTTCATAGTCGAAAAAGTTCTGAGAATTCATAGATTCATTCACAGATGTGCGCGCACGCGCGCACACACACACACACACACACACACCACTACCAACAACAACAACAGTGGGAGGGACCAAATATAGTATTGCAACTTTTCTACATGATAGTCACTGAATGCTTATTAAAGTTTCATATAAAAGATTTTTAATACAAAAATTTTATAAAATTCTGAAGTTTCTTCATGACTGACATTGAAATCACTCCCTGAAGATTCTGATTCCACAGGTCTAGGTTGAGACCAGGTTTGGGGGGACTACTGATTTATTCCACCCTGTCCTCCAAAGCAGGAAGCTTTCCCCTAATCTCTGAGACACAATGGCACAGCCTCTGCTGGATGCCTGTTCCATTGGGGGCCCTTCCTTCTTGAAAGAGATTCGAAAAATCTGTGTCTGAAAAGAGCTAGAGGTTTGGGGTCCAAAGATGAGCATCACGGACTCAGCTTATTTTTCTCACATATGAAAGAGGATTATAATAAGAAATTCCCATACCACAGGACTGTCATGATGATTAAATGGGAATATAAATGTGAAAATGTCTGTGTAAACTGTAAAACACTCTACAAATATTAGATGCTGTTAATAGTATTCAGGAGCTGGCATTTGATTTACCAATTCTCTCAAGGGTTAAATTAAAAACAAAATAATGTCCCTACACACACACACACACACACACACACCATACATGAGTACAAAATCTCTCAAAGCTAAACCAGAGGTATTTTGCCCTGGAAGGGACCTGAGGTTATTTTTTTTTTAGTTTTCCTCATTTTAACATTGAATACCAAAGGGGCACCTTGGAATCACACAGTTACTTCTTCGAATCCTCATCAAGAAGAAACACTACAATTGCTCTCCTTCTCCTGACTGATGTTTATATTGTAGAATTAGAAGGCACTCCTTTTTTATGAACACCAAAAGCACAGAATCCAAGGCATTGCTCATCAGCACCCACACTAACTGATCCCTACAGCATTAGGAGTGAATTCAACCTGTGTTAGAGATGAAAGGCACGTTCCACTTCCAGATTCAGCTCCCCTATTTTACAGATGAAGAAACAGAGACCCATTTACTGAGGAAGAATGACTTACTCAACGTAACACACATCTCTCAGGGCCAGTGTTCTTTCTGAAATGTCACAACCACAAAGGACTTATCCTGGTATTCCTATCCCACCTGTGCATGCTCCTTACCATGCACGAACAACACATACATGATCACATATTCAAATATCAAACACAAATACAGCGAGGTGATACATGATAATCCTGCCTCCCTTCCTCCCTCACACCTCCCCAGGGACCAAGTACATTCTTTCTTTTGTTCCTTCCTTTGTTTCTTCTACTGATGCTTTCATTCAGCAATCAAGTGATCCTCAAATATTTGGTGAACATCTATGTGCAAAGGCAAAGCAGGAAATAGGAAAAGCAAAGTCGGTGTGGAAGGGGACACTTATATATGTGGAAAGCAAACCATCAACAGAAATATAGAGGTCCAGTACAAAATGCAAGAGTTAGAACAAGCAGCCCATTTCAGTAACCCAAAGAATGATATAGATGAGCAGAGAGTAAATTTACAGCAGCTCAAAAAAGAAAACGTTAGTGAGAAATAAACATGCATTAAAAGCAAACAAATAAACAAAAACCAGTTAATTAAGGGCTCAGGAAAATGCGAGTTCCCAGTTATCAGGCTCTGGTCTGTCTTATGCACTAATGGAGCATCAGTGACTAGAAAATGAGTTGCATGCCATAGGTGCTCAACACATATTTGTGAACCGAATGGTATAGATATAAGATGTCCACTCCTAGAACCTAATAGGATAGGAATTTTAATCCAATATAGGTTGATCTGAGATGCCATACTTGTTCAGTGTTTGACCCAGAGCACTGGGTCTTTTCATCATGGCTGGTTTTGAAGAAATGACAGAATTTGAAGAGTGATTCTAATGTGATTTCATTCTTCAAGAATGAAAATACACCAATTTTTCAATGTTTCAATATTCTTTTTTTTTAAAGATTTATTTATTTATATGAGAGAGAGAGAGATCAGGTGAGCACAGGGGAGGGGCAGAAGGCGAGAGAGTCTTAAGCAGACTCCACACTGAGCTTGGAGCCCTACATTGGGCTCCATGTGGGGCTAGATCCTAGGACCCTGAGATCATGACCAGAGCCAAAACCAAGAGTTGGTTGCTTAACTGACTGAGTCACCCGGGCACCCCTCAATGTTTCAACATTCTTTTTTTTAAGATGTATTTATTTTAGGGGGGAGGGGCAGAGGGAGAGAGAGAATCCCCAAGCAGACTCCCCGCTGAGCGTGGAGCCTGAGTCAGGGCTGATCATAGGACCGCAAAATCATGACCTGAGGTGAAAACTAAGGGTAGGTCGCTCAACTGACTGAGCCACCCAGGTGCCCTTTAATGTTTCAATATTCTTAAACAATTTTAATGTTCTGGAAAAAATGAACCTTTAAAAAATACATAAGAACATATTTAAAGGGGTGCACATTTTCCCCTTTTACTTCAGGCTCCATCCAATATGGTTTGTCATGGTATTGGTCTTTATTCAAAATTTTGATATTTTTTCATTGTGAATTTTTTGCATTAATTTTGATTTTAAAAAATATTGTTTTAAGATAGTATTTATCCCAATTACAAGTTCACATTCCACACTGCCTTAAATTTTGTGCCAGGAGCTAGTGCCTCGCTTGCCTTAAGCTAGTCCCATCCGAAAGAGCAAGGCCATCCATGCTGCTTCCCTGCCACCTTGCCTGGGCTGTTATACCTCAGGGTCAGACAAATCTGCTGAAGAAGAACCTGAAGACTGAAGTGAGATGGAGAGACTACTAGATGGGTCCTAAGAAGTTAGGGAAAACTCACACTTTTAACCATCACATTGAATTTCAAATGTATGACAGTGAATTTATTACTGTGGGTTATTCTAAAGCAGGGTCACTTTGTTTTTATCATATATCTGTTTTAAATGCTGGTATTTTTTTCTCAAAACAAGGCATACATCTACCTTCTTGCCCAGTGTGACTATTTGTCATCTTCATACATTTTTCTACTAGTTAATATAAGAGAGACAGAGTAAGAGATAGGAGAGACTGGTATGAGGCAGACACTCACCAGTGGATGAAGATGGGGAACAAGTGGGAAGTGCAATGTGTGAACAGACTCAGAAATCAGAAACTCTGGGGGCGGCTGGGTGGTTCAGTCAGGTGGGCGTCCAACTCTTGATTTCAGCTCAGGTCATGATCTCAGGGTTGTGAGATTGAGCCCCACGTCGGGCTTCGAGTTCAGGACCGAATCTTCTTGTCCCTCTCCCTCTGCTCCTCTCCCCACTCACTTTTTCTCTCATTCTCTCTCTCTCTCTCATATAGATAAATAAATAAATAAATAAATAAATAAATAAATAAAATCTTAAAAAAAAAAGAAATCAGAAACTCTGAGAAAAGGCTTGAGACTAGGAGCTCTGGGGCTAGGAGGGGAAAGTGTTTGGAACTCATAATTCAGAACTAGCTTTAAATCTTCCCATAATAGAGTTAAGTGGAATTTGTTATGGGCAGAAATAATTCATTCCTTTTAAAGGTCTCAAACAACTATAACTGTACAGGATGATTTTATGGTGTTTTTAAAACCAATTATAAAAGTATTACATGCACATGGTTTATAAAGGTAGTAAACATTATAATAGGGAAGAAAAATCACCCATAATCTTACCACCCAAATATAACCATTGTTAACATTTCATTACTTTCCTTCCAGTCTTATTATTAAATATATTTAATATCACACTTCATTTGCAGTTCTGTATGCTTTTTTATTTAATAGTATATCTTGGCCATTTTCCTCATATCTTTAAAATTATTAACGTGTATCATTTCTAATAACTGCATAATATTCCAGTGTATGGATTTAACAGGTCCCCTGTTATGGAACATGCAGTTTGTTTTCAATTCCTGCCATTACAAAACTCTGTAATAATTATCTTTGTGCACAATTCATGGGCTTACTTGCTGTCCACTGGCTTAGGCCAGATTTCTAAAAGTGGAAATAAAATTTTTATTTTTGAAGAAGATATGAATTTTTAGCCCTGTTTCAATTTCTTTTAGGTATAACTTAAATACCATTTCACATTTTATTATACACACTCTCTACTGGTCTCTCTGATGATTTAGTGTCTATAAGCAATACCAAGGTTATTATAATAATTGGGAAAATGCATCAATGAAAATGCTAATAGCAGATATTACAATCAGAAGTTTTTCTGGTGAAAGCAAATGCTGTATTTTTTTCTTTTGAATATAGATTCTTTGGGTTATTAAGAGTTGGCTTGTTTTTTCTAATACTTTATTTACTTTTTTACATTATGTCCATGAAAACAAATAAGAGATTAGTGCAAACACAGCCCCCTTTGTATTTCAACTCCTCAGATATTCCTAGGTCCAAATCAGGGTTGGTGCTCTTGATGGGCTACATTTAAAGAAATGACCATATTTCTTTTTCTTCTCAATTTTAGCTAGTCTGGTATTTTTCAAAAAATGATTATGTAGACAAATTTCTAAGTTATGTCCTCAAGCTGCTGGCTCTTGCTTTCATGGGTGGCCACCCCAGGGCTCCCTGAGCAGCCTGTGTTGGCCCCACACACGGGCTGGTCACCAGGGTCTTCTGTACAAGTCGCCTGGGACCAGATCCCTCAGGCTCGCGAGGAGCAGAGATGAATGGAAAGGAAGTTTTTCAAGAGCCATCCAGTGGCCAATTCATTTAATGTAGTTGATGTAGTTGAACCAATTCAATTATTGGTTCCACGACCTTCTCACCTTCCCTGAGCCTGAAAATAATCAAGGCTTATCTTGTTTTCAGTACTTATCTTGGTTCAGACACTATGCTAAACTTTTTATAAACATCATCTATTAAATCTTCAAAGCGATTTTATGAAGTGGGTGCTGTTAGTTCCATTTTACAGGTAGGAAACTGAGGCCAAAATATCCCAGAGCTTAGACCCCAAAGTCCAGCACCCACATTCGCATAGCTCACTTTTACTCTCTGAATAGGCAGGATGTATGAGGTGCCTAATGACAAACTGAACTGACCCAATGAAGGAAAGAGAGCAAAAGTTCCTCACTTAGTTTTTGGGGTGGAGGAGTGGGGAAGAGGCAGAGCGCCAACAAGTGTCAAAGTGGGACTCCTCTCATCTTTTTCCTGAGTCTCTCCTACAGCTTAGAAACTTCTCTGCCTGCCTTCCCCTCCCCCACCCCAAAGCTTAGGGACCTCTTTCTGACTCAACCGCTCAAGTTCCCCTCTTCAGCAACGCAAGGGCTGCAACTCCTGCCTAAGTGCCTCACACTCTAACAGCCCCCTTGGAGATTGAATGCGATGCTTCTTCTTTCACCTCCTCAGAGCTCCCTTCTGCCTACGACTAGCCTGCCCAGGTTGGTGTTCACAAAGGGCCCGCTAGTGCTGGGGGATGCTACACATACCTGCTACCCCAGCCTTTCATCATTTCTAAAATCAAACTCCTTCAGGGAAGCAGCGTGTGGTTGTAGAAAAAGCTCCAGGTCAGAGCACTGAAACCCAGTTCCTTGTCCTCCATTTGCCAAGGACTCAGTAGACATTTTTTGAGGACATTGCCTTGACAAAGGAAAGAATGCCAACATAAGAAATATGGGTCCCTGTCCTCAAAAAACTCCAATGGGGAGTTATGAAAATTTGATCAAGTAAACCAACTGGAGTCTCAATTCTATCATCTGTAGAAGGGTAACTAATAATATTTTCATGTTTGTTCCATCTGTTGACACAGATTGGTGGTATCCTCCTGCCCCAACTCTATCTCTGAAGGTGTTCTACCTCTCAGCTGCTGGAAGATTGCTATAAAACACAACACTGATTGTGCCGCTTTCTTGGTTAAGACCTTCAACCATGCTTTGTCTCCATTATGGTAATACTGTTACTTATTAGCCTGCTTTGCAAGACCCTTCATGACCTGATACCTGCCTGCCCATCCTGCTTCAGCTCTCTCCATCCCCACATGCCTCTGCATAGAACCAGGCCAACACTTCCATGTTGTTTTCTGTCTCCTCTCCCTGAAACCTTTCCTGATCCCAAAGGCCACTCCTTTGGGTTCCTTCAATGTCCTGTGCTTATGTCCTTCTGTACTTCTCACTCCTTTAGTCTCCTCCACTTGACTGTGACCTTTCGAGGATGGAAACTGTGCCTAACACAGTGTCTAGCTCATAATAAGTGCTTAATAAATGCTTGTAGAATGAAAGGACAAGGGAAAACCCCAAATAACTCTTAGGCTGTGTGGAGTGGTTGTATTTCAACAGCTTGATTTTCCCAATGCCGCTTAAATAAGCACACAGCAGAACTATTGTCTGGTTATGTCCAGTCCCCATAGTGGAAGCAAGTAAATATCTCCAGGTCTCTTGCTGCTAAGGGAAGAATCCCATAATTGCTCACACTTCTCCTCAAAGAAACATTTATTCTAGCCCGACTTCCTGGGTTACTATGGCTCATATTATCATTAGTAAATATGGATAATTCCATGAGATAGAGCCTTGAATGACCCGTCCAAGAATGACCCAGAACCTGAACACCTTTCCTATCCTGGCACCAGCATACAGGGTAGATAGCCAATACAGCAAATTGGCCAAGACAATAGGTAACTCAGGACAAAGAAGTAGGGAGGATTTTCTGGGAATTGGGTTGAGATATAGGGGTCTTCAGAGAGTCCCAAAATTGTGTCTAGTTCTAGTTCCTTTTTCACAGCCAAATCCAGAAATACTGTCTTCTTTCCAATTCCCATAGTCCCTTCACTTCTATCCTGGGCCCAATACCTGGCCAGCTGATTCTCCTGGGACACCTTGGCCCAGATCTCTGCTTTACTGGCTAATTCCCAAGAGAAGACCCTGATCAGAAAACCAACTCAAAACCACCTCTGGTTCTGGCCCCACTCTGGTCGATCCCACCAGCCTGTAAAGTTTTTCTCTGGGAGACAGGAGTGGATTCCTATTTGAATAAACTCATGGCTGCCCTCTATCCTACCAGGTCACTCACTAAAGCCATAGCCAAGAATCCTTTGCCTTCATAACCTGCCAATCATGAACCATGCCAGCCTCTTAGCATGAGCATCTGCTTCATCTGCAAAAAGAAATAGAGATAGCAATTTAAAATAGGTTCTTCTTTAAATCTTCTTTTAGAAGATTTCTAATTTTAGAAGTTCTATTTTTCCTTCCACTTATATACTCTATTCCTCTCTTTGTCCCTCTCTTTCCCTCACATGCACACACACACACACACACACACACACACACACACACACGAGTACCTTGATTGTTCCCCACTGTTATATCTTTGTTCATGCTGGTCTAACTGTGAGGATTGACTTAGTTCCAATTTGTCCTTCTAAGTCAACTTAAGCCATTTTTCTTCCATGGTTTTTCAGGACACTCCTCCCCCATATTCATTCTTAGCACTCACTGCACCATTTTCAAATGGTATATTAATGTGTCTTTCTCCAGGCTGGGCCCCAAGCATCTTAGAGCACAGGCCATTCTGTATTTGGCTCTCTCTCTCAGTATCTGGCTCATAATAGACACTCAGTAAATAATGGCTGAGCCCAAGAATTCCACAGAGTTTTTTCCGACTATGGCAGCCAGGGTCATTTCCTCCCTTCTTTCAGCTCCCATTGTATACACTCTTCAGGACTGCACAGTTTGTGCCTAAATTCTTCTTGAGTTGGTTCATGCTCTATCAGTGCTGTTCTTGCAGGTAGATTCTCAAGGCTGGAGATCACGTCATACATTTCTTCTTTCATTCCCATAGTGCCTAGAAGTGCTGGATGGGGAGCGGCACAGAAAGTAGTTGAGGTGTTTGCTTTCTTAGAAAGGAAGGTCCAGTCACATACTGGTCATGAACCACAACAAAACAGAGGAGCTGAAAGAATTATGTGGCCCCTGGTTTTCCCAAGAGTGGCACTTTCTTGGTCAACTATGATGGGTTTCAGTTTTCACAATAAGCTCCCATTTTCTGAGGACCTTCTATGAACCTGGCGTTTTATGGCACATGTTGTATACATTAAGCTACTGTATTTTCATGAAAACACTGTAGGACAGATCTCTTTGTCCCCATTTTACACATGAGGAAATTGAAATTTGGTAGGGTTTGATCACTTGTGCAAGGCCATTCAGTTAGATAGAGCAGATCCAAGAACCAACCCAGTTCTATGAGACCTTACAGTCCATACCCATTCCATGCAATGCAGAGTTTAGCCTAGCCGAGCACTCTCTGATTCATCTTTCCTATTGTTCTTCAATCATGGCAAAGTTCCTACCGTATGTGTCTCCTCTCTGGTCCAGAGAACTTGAAGGAGGCCATGTTGGTGTTGGCCTTCCAGGGTGACTGAATTTCTCTTGGTGAGCCTGGATGTCCAGTTTGTCTTGGGGCCATGGAAAGCTTAGAGACTCCTAAAACAATCTGGTTTACCCAGAGTCCAAGAGGTTGGGAGTGACCTAGGGCCAGCATGGAGGCCCCCAAGGGTCAGTGCTAATTGGAGCAGATGCCCCAGGGGTACATAGCCCAGACTGTTCCCAAGGAGTTCAGCTGGAACCAGATTGCCTCAGGAATGTGAGTGAGGCAAACAACTGCTTGATTGTTTGAGCCCCTACACTTGGTACGGGGTGCTGCTTCCCAGCTAAATGTAGGCCAACAGGATTTCTGAAAACTGTTTGCAAAGCTGAACGCAACACTTCCTTCATTTGCATTTAAAAAATAAACTCAGCCTTGAAGTGGGCATTAGCCAAGCCCTTCCTGAAAATTGAGAAAGAGTGTAATGGTATACTTCTCTGCTCCCCAAATGCTCCTCTCCCCAACTCGCTTGTAAGCTGAAGTTGTTTTGTTTTATAAGCCTCTCTTTCCATTCTCCTTCATGGAAAGCTCAAGCTCAAGACCTTGAACAATGAATTGCAGCCTTTCTTCTTCTAAGGTGAAATTGTCTTCACTGAGGGCCTGGCAGGTAGTACTAGAACTTCTCTGCAGCATGACTCTTTTAGACCCTTCATCTTGGATGTCCTGAATTTTAAGCACATGTTCATAATCGTCCCCAATCCATAATGCTCATCATTCATAAATTAAGCCTAGGACAGCACCTCGTCGTCATCCCTCTTGCTATCATAGGGAAAGGCTCAGGATCAATCAGAAATGGCCAACGCTTTCTCCTGGGTATCCCATCTGCTACTGCCCTCTCGTCCCCAAGTCACAGATACATGATGTGGTCAAGTGAGATTATTGTGCAACATTTACTGGTTTTGAAGAAAGTGATCACTTTATTACTTGTCTTCTGTAGCCCTTGCATTAAATACGGTCTAAAAAGTGATAATCTGAGAATAATAAAATACAAACTTGACAAATTTGATCCCATCAACATATTCTCACTTTTCCAAAATCAAACTCATTGTAAAAGTACCAGGACATGATATTTTTGGATCTCATTGACTTGATCGCAGGGATAAATGTATCTGCGTGCAGTGAGTTAATACATATGAATTATGGTCCCTAGATGAGTTTTGAAGACAAACTCCATCTTTTTATTTCTCCTCCTGGACTTTATCTGCATGGCCACTTCCTTAGGCATCAAAGATGACACCACTGAGTTAACTGTTCTCTGTGGGCCTATATGGCTGAAATGGACAATACTAATCAACACGTGGCCAATGCACTTATAAATTTAAACAGTAGGGACAGTTTTCAGAAACCTGTTCTTTTTCCCCTCCAAATTTAAAACATGTTCCCTCCTTCTAACACTTACATTTATCATCCCATAAGATGGGATTTTTAAAGGAAGCATTAGGTAGAGACATCTCATTGATATTCTTGCCTCAGATGATTAGCAATGATGATATCTCACTGATTTCAATACAGTTTTGGGTTGTGCTCGTGTGTTTGTTTGGTGGTATTATTTACAAAAACTATGCCTCTGTTGGAATAACTGGTCGGGGGAGAGGAAGACCCATCTGGAAAAGTTGGAATTGTTTTCTGTATCTTTAATCAAATTACTTACAAATGATATGCCATGTCGCATAATGTTTGAAATGTTGCTGTCAGAAACACACACACACACATTTATATATTTATGCTTTGTGGTTGAATTCACTCAGGCTTCATTTTAAATCATGTAGGTCTCTGAGCCATTTCCACCAAAATGTGGTAAAATGCAGAAGTTGGCAATTCAATTTTATTCAGCCTTTCAAGAAGGAAGGCCCAGATAAGCTTTGCTTGTTCATGTCAGTGATAATATTCATCAGTGAGGCCTAAATCTCATTCTGTGGGCTTGCTACTGCTTTGTTGTACTGTCATTTCTGAACCTCAATCTCTTCTCTCTCTCTCTCTCCCTCTCTCTCTCTTTTTTAATCACAGCAAAAAGTTTCTTAAGGGCTTAACTTACAGCCAAGTGCCAGTTCCCCCATTTAATTTGTCCTGCTTCCCCACAGCACTTGTACTTTATGTTCAGGCAGAGGTGAGGTCAGTTCTCAGGGCCCAGCTCTCTGGACACCCTCAATGATGACCTCATTAGAGTCACAGATGTTTGCTGCACTTCGGGAGATCTGGAAAAAACAGAGCAGTAAACTAGGCCAGCTTGCAGTAAGGCTGTTACCCACAATTCAAGATAAAATGCTGGATAGTTCCCACTAGGTTCTGGTCGGCTAGGAAACAGCAACTTATTAATCTTGTGTCAGAGAGCCAGCTGCAGCCGTGGCAGCCACCATATTTTACCACCAACTCCATGTCTGGACAGCCATTGTCTTTTTTTTATGAAAAAACTCTACAAATCAGCTGCGTTCTCTCTCTCTCCCTCTTCCTCTCCATTCCCCCTTTAACTTAGCAAAGCCCCTGCTTGTCCTCCTTGGAGAAATTGCACTCCAGCCCTGAGAGAGTTCGGGTGCGTCGTCAATCCTGTGGTTGGTTTACTAATTCAGAGAGACTGCTTACTTTCCAACTTTAATGATATTCCCTCAGCATATCACTTTGGTTGCCTGGCGACCGGATTTGAGCTAGGCCTCTCATTTGATTCCCACACATCAGACCCTGAAAAGCACTTTTTTTTTTTCCCCGTCCCTCAGCTTTTGATTCTTTCTCCTCTGAAACCCTTCCCCCTGCGGTGTCAGTATGGGTGGGCAGAGCGGTGGTAGAAGGAGGGCAAGGGTGAAGGGCGGCCTATAGCGCACTGGTCACACATCAAGGCCTCCAAACAAAGCCTCCAGGAACCCTTCCTGACAAACACAAATTCCCCTCAGAAAAAGCAAATTTGGCTTTCCCTTCATAGTGTGGGTGTCATTTTAAGACTTGCCTTAGATACTTTATTAAATCTGATGCTTTTCATTGTTTTTCATGCCGTCGCTCACAAAAGACTTCCTATTATCAACAAGTTGCTATAGGAGTAAGCAAACAGATTGTGAAGAACGGAAATAATCTAATAAACACCAGTCTTTTACCCATGTCCTCATGGGTTTTAATATTATAATGTATATGGTAGCATAAGAATTGTCTATCTTAATTTTACTGTTGCACACTGCTCTTCCCATGATGGAGAAATGTTTTATGCTAAAATCCGCTTGCTGAAATCCAAAGTGTTACTGCAAAAGAAAATGAGAAATGTGTCCCTTTTGGTCTTTTTCAAGGAAAATAGAGATGCTTCTATCTATTGTTTGAAAGGGCTCAAGTGAGAAAAATTGCAATGATCACATGTATGGGTGTTTTATGATTGAGGTGACTAAAAAAAGGAAGGAAGTAAAAAAAAAAAATTCATATGATGTGCCATTTGAGTTTTGCCGTGTTATTATTTCAATTGTTTAAGTGAAATTTTATGTGCTGTGATCATATCCTCAAAAGAGCACAATAACAAAAACTAGTTGGAGTGCTTAATGAGCTACTTGGTTTTACTGGCTAAGAGTTAGTGCATAATCATATCGACACCTACAGATTTCGAGTATATATGTATATGGTTTATGTATGTCTATAAATACATGTCTATACACATAGACATATATTTGTAGATTACTCCTGAAATATTAAAATTTCCATATGAACATCTTTTTTTTATGATCAGTCTATTGTAAAATGTAGTTCAGATATTCTTGTTAGAGTTTATTTTCTCACAGATCCCTAAAGGATTTGCTCATGTAACTCTCATTCTCGTGTGCAAATCCCCTGTGTATTGATGGGAGAATGGACTTCTAATACCACACTAGAGCTGAAAGTAGGATTCTTAACCTTTACTCTCTTGTTGTTGAACTTATATAAAGCTAACACAAGTTCTTCACCCTTTTCTCAGCAATGATTAAAAATGTGTACAAAGTTACTATTTTTCCAGTGATACTTTTTGGATTCCTCCCCATACACTCACCTCCACACCTCCCTCCATTTCCTACACTTACAGGATCTACTATCTGCTACATATTACTTACTACGTTATTAGGTGGTTGAGGGAGATGGCTTCATACTGTGTATTCCTACACATGAAAAAAGAATGTTTTCAGATTAGTGTTTAAGCTTCATTTCTCTTCTGTTCAAAGTTGTGACTAATACATTATTTGCATTTTAGCTGTGCAGATGGGCAAAGCAGATATCTATTTATAAATTCTATTGATTCAGTTATTCTAATATTTGGTAGTATTATATTTCATGTATGCCAAGAACATTCTGATTTTTGTTTTTTCAGTATCTACTGGGATATAGACATTGAATGAATACTAGATAAAATATTTCAATGATAAGAGCTAATAAAACAAGATAAGTAGCCTCCCTTCAATTTTATTTTTTCCTTCTGTATTGAATGATTGCTAGATCAGACCAAGAAGATAAAATTCAGTATAAAAATATACTCAATATAAAAATTCAGTATATCCACCCTAATGCCATGCTCTTATATTTGGGCTGTGTTTAAGGAGGTAGAGGGTCAAGTGGAAAAGAAAATCTAATTGGTTGCTGGGGGTGGAGGAGTATTTGGATACTCAAGAAAGAGCAAATGGAATGACTTGACCAACTTAAATAACTGTGAAGAATATCTCAAATATCCTTACAAGAAAAAAAGTTAAAACCCCCAATAAAGAGTTGACCTGAGTTTTTGTGACCTTTCATTAATAAAACATTAAAAATATTAGAAAATTAAAGTCATGGTCTTTCCTTAATTTAATGCAAAGTACAATTGTTATTCTATTTGCTCTTCCCTCTACTTCCTCACTTTAATTGAATCTGAACTAAAAATTGTAAAAAACAGGAACACCTTAAGAAAGGATTTCCTTAAAATATTTTCAATCTTGCAAATATCAAGTTTCTAAAAATCCTGTGATGGAAACCTGATCGTTTCTAGTTCCTTTTCAGAGAGTAGACCACTGGCTAGGCATTTATTTTTGGATGCTTGCCTAAATCGTTTTGTCTGCAATTCCCACCACTACTAGCAACTCACCTAGGCTGCAGAATTGTCCTCTGATTCTAGAGACCCTTGTACGTATGAAAGGAACAGAGAACATGAATAGAGAATGGATGTTGTTTCACTCTTTTTCTCTGTAAAAGAGAAAACAAAATCAAGTCTGAGTTTGGAAAAATAAAGGCTTATGGATCTTGTTAATAAATGGATAGCCTTCAGAAACTGAATTATTTTGCTGTTAGTTACTTTCATGGTGACAAGGTGTGCATTTATGTAAGATGAAAGAACAGGGAGAAATAAAATATCTTGGGTTCATGATTGCTGACCCAAATGAGTTCTTCATTTGTCAAGAACTAATCATGACTTACATAATTATTAATATTATCATCAATATATCCACATAGTATAATTGTACTAAAAATAGTAGACATGTCCCACTTGCAAGTGGCACCTGCCTCTTATTTGTACGCTACTCTTATAAACAATACCTATAAGTGATGAGTTGTGTAATAAAGAAAAGAACAGGGAAATGGAGAAACCTGGAGATGTGTCCTTAACCTTGTCACAGCAACCTGAGCCTCAGTTTCCTTAGCTGGAAAGCCAGGGAACTATCATAGAAAAACTTCAAATAGTCCTTTCTATTTGCCTTTTGCTATATGGTTCTGTGGTCTCTATGAGGAAGGGCTTTCATAATGATAGTTCCTATTTATATGTCACAAAGAGGAAAAGAAGGTTCACGAGCTTGTGTGTGAGTATGTTTAAGAACCACATGAACATCTCAGCCTTTCTACCATGATGCCACTCAAATGGGTCTATATGGTGAATATCTGCATGATCACAGTTTTTAAAACAAAAGCTCATGGTGGGAGAAAGGGAAATAGAAAAAAAGAAACCACCACCCAATGTAGACTCCCAGAAGAAACCGGAAACCCCTCAATTTACTTCTCTTTGTGCATCTAAAGCTTTGAAAAGTCCAAACAGACTTCTTTTTGAACATTTCTAGCAGATCTCACTGTTCCTGTTGTTGCACGCACTGAGTTTAAATTCTCAGCACAGATGAACACAGCCCAGCGGAAGTTCTAATCCTTAAAAAGTAGACAAATAACAGGGAAACTCCAACGGCCCCTTAATACAGCTGAGCTCTCAGGCCTCCCCGGGATGCGGGATTCTGAGTGGTGCCGGAGTTGGGGTTGCTATTTTGTTTGTCCCCATGAGCCCCACCTCAGCGTGCCGATGCTCTGATGTAAGAATTCTAAATGAGCTTGCTCAGAAGGGCCCAGATTAGCCGGGTTGCTAGGATCTCGCCATTCCAACCCCCTTTTCCACTTCAGTGGACTGAGCTTTTGACACTATGAAAAGCACCATTTAAAATTAATTAAAGCTTCTTATTTGGTACCAAATCTCATCACTGCCGACTACATTTAATATGTTTTATGTGTGGCTCTAAGTCCCTGTAGCATCATGTGTTGTATGATCCTGCAATGAAGCAGCTGCAAGTTAGAAAACACAGAAGCAACCCAAATTTAGCTCTTTGGTATTTTATCTGGTGTGTTCAACTGCAAAGCTAGTCTTCCAGTCTCCTGGGTCATACAAATTTTGTTGAACGAGAGAATGGTGTGCCTCCTGGACTTGAAGGCAAGAGACCTGAGTTCGAGTCCTGTCCGTCACTAATTCGTTGTTGTAACGATGGGCAAGACATAGTTACTTTTTAAAACTTCAGTTTCCTCATCTGTAAAAGAAAGGGGCTGGTCTGCAATCTCAGACCTGGCACTCGATGTGAATGTTTTTGGATTCTGAGTGTAGGAGGTAAGGCTATGTTATAGGTTAGACTCTCAAGTTTTGGAGTCAAACTGATCTGGGTTTAAGTTTCAGTTTAACAACTTTTCATGTAGCACTGAGCAAGTGACCTAATCTATCAAACCTCCGGTTTCATCATCTGTAAAATGGGGTCAATAATTAGAACTCCCTTCAAGACATTTTGTCACCTATATGGGCCATAAATTATTTGCTAGTCTATTAGCTTCAAATGACTTATGAATAATTTTCACCAAAAGTCAGAGACCAACTTGTCCATCTCATTATTGTTTTGTTTTTTTTTTTTTCAAAAAATAACCAGCGTCAATTAGATTAAATAATAACAGTAATAATAATGTCTCTTTAAGGTGCAGGAAAGTCTCGTGGACAGACAAAAGGTAGTCAAACCTTAAAAAAAAAGAACTATGACAAAAATAATACATGTAATTTGCTTGACTAAACCCGGTCTGAGTTTTATCTGCCTCCAGGAGTCTTGATTTTTTTTTTTTTTATGGTGTCATTTTTAATACAGTTTGTTCCCATTGCCAAATTATATTATGTATTTGTTTGGACTATGGCAACCCCCCTCAATCTTTTGTGCACTTTGACTCAACAGGAGGGAAAAAATAAAATCTGAGAAGAATAGGATAGTGATTATCGTGAATTGCATACCAGAAGATTTGTATATGTAAGAGACAAAGGTTTTGTTTTTTTTTTATTGATTGGTGATTCACATAAGAAATATATGCTTGTATAGAACCAACCTCAATGTATAAGTAAGCCAGTACCTGAATGTTTCTTAAAGACTTAGCAAAACATGCCACATTTGTTATTCATGAAAAAAAAAAAAAAACTTGACATTTTAACAAATAGGGTGTTTCTTAAAACACCATTGTATTTTCATATTTTCATATTTTTTTACTGCTTACACTCTGAAATACAGTTTTAGAAGCATCACAATAAAAACTCCACAGTGGGAGAAAAATAGATTGACATACACGGTAAGTGGTGAGTAGCCTTCCATTTACCTGATGTAGCAGCTGAAAACACATGGTGATCACTCTATTATTAATGCTTTAAGCAAAGTAGGGAATCATCCCATGTTTTAAACAAGTGGCTAATTCAAACTGGAAAATTCTTGGATTACAGTATTTTGTTGAACTGTCCTGAATGAAAATGCTCTGCAGAGTTTTACACCCCATTGCGGCTTTCATTTTTAGGTATTGATTGGGAAGGTTATCAGATTTATGTTAATTTCTTAATTCTAAAAATTTTGGCAAGTGACTACCTCTGCCTCTCAGTTTTCTCATCTGTAGAATGGGAAACATTATAACGTAATAGAATAATAATGATGATAACCAGCTCATGAGGTGGTTGTGGTGTGGGAATTCAGGCAGCATCTTTGCAGTATCTGCTATGTATGCAGTCCAGATATGCAGGTCTTCAGTAAATGGTGTCTCTCATCCTTGTTATTATGGCAGGGCATCCACATGGGTTTGGACATTATTGTGCGTTACCACAAGGTTGATCACATTTGGACCATCTCCACCAACATGATGTATAGTTTGGTTTACTAGGAAGTAATAACAAAGCCCTGAGAAACAGATTATTATTATGATTATTTCAAAAAGCACTAGAATGCTTTTCTCAGTGTAGGAGTCCTACCAACACAAGGTATGTTCTTGGAGGAGCAAATAAAACTTTCCATGCGTAGAACCAGCCTTAACATTTAATAGCCAGCATACAGCTACTTTCAAAAGAAAGCCCTACTGTTCTGGATCTTTTGTTTCCTGGGTATGACTGAGAATCCCAGTGTATGATTGAGATCAACAGCCAGATATCCAGCAACTGGCAGATCAATTACTATTTCTTTCTAATGTTGCTGTTTGCAACTTAGCAAAATACTAGTATGTTTGCATGGTCCTCTACTTAGGTAAAACTATGGATTAGTTAATAAAAGAACCAAGTAGAAATGAGAAGGGAAAAGATATACAGTTACTAGGTACACTTAAAAAAAGGAAATAAATATGTAAATGTTTATTCCCCCTGGCAGATAACAGCATATTCATTCAATTTAAATTTCATTTGTGTATATTTCTTTGTCTTTTTTTCCCCCAACTTTTATCATAAAAATATTTTACGAAGTTCAATTTGACTATTAAATGTTTTCGGTAGCAAAAAGATATATTGTGTTTCTTAATGTATTGCTCTAACAATACAAACTATTTGGTAGTGCTGGAAGACAATTGTGGACATGAAATTTGAAAAAAAAAATTAAAGTATGTCTCCAAACAGAACATTTTGTTGCTAAATATTCCTTTCACTAAAATTATTACAAATGAGTGTGCTTCTAAACATATATGTATATGCATATATATGCAGAGGTCTTGACATATCATTCAACATTTGCATAATTTTTGCAAGAATGCAAAAAATAACATTAATACTAATTGCTTTTTTCTCCCATTTGGTGGTTAAAAAGTTGTTTTAAACCAGAAAGGAATAGTCAAATTACTGAAATTCTGTTATCAAGCATACTGTAAGCAAACTTTTCTGTTTTCACTCTGAGAATCTCTATTAACATAAAAAAGATAATTAATGACTGTAGACCAATCTTTGGACCTGCAACTTTAGAAGAAAACTGGTTTTATTTCTCATAAGTGTGGTAGACTCTGAGAAACAAACTGAGGGTTCTAGAGGGGAGAGGGGTGAGGGATGGGTTGGCCTGGTGATGGGTATTAAAGAGGGCATGTATTGAATGGAGCACTGGGTGTTATACGCAAACAATGAATCATGAAACACTACATCAAAAACTAATGATGTAATGTATGGTAATTAACATAACATAATAAAATAAAATGTTAAAAAATAATAATAAATAAATACTAAAAAAAAAGAATGAAGTAAACTCACTAATACCTTCTCAAAGTTAGTAAAAAAATGATCTTTCAAATAATTTCATTCCAGAGTCAAGATGTTACTAACAAAGGGATCCAAGCCATATAACTTACACTGAATTAGATACAAATGAATAGAGTTTTTATAAGTCAAAATACAAGAAAGCAGTCCATTTGTACATTAACTTTCCAAATTAATGTTGCTAGTAAAGGCTACCTGAATCAAAGTGGCAAAACTATCCTATCAGGATTATACATATTCAAACATTAATATTAAAATTAAGAATTATCTGTTATAAGTATACTAAAATAATTGCCTATAGAAAGTCCAAAATTAAATGCCAGCTTAGTTTGATATATAATTGATAAATTTATTATTTCTCAAGTGATGTTTCTGTGTTTGCCACTCACATGACCAATATGTCCCCCTTTTGTTAAGCTCTGCTTTGAACACAGATTTACCTCCAATAAATCTTTAAAGAGAAAAACAGTGAAAGAACATATTCTCCTTCCCTGTCAGAATAGAATCAACAAAGAAATAATCCCTTGTTGCAGGTTACCAAAAAAAAAATTCTCCCTACTCTCCTTCCCTTCTATCCCAAAGTGTAGGAACTTCTGCTTCCCTTGCTTTCCTAAACAACTCTTTGAAAAACATCAATTCCCCCCTGTAGGCTTTAGGAAGTTTGCTGATCCTATCAGTTTTAGGAGCAACTACATTCACAGGAAAGCCTAGCACCCAGGATCATTGTCTCCTTTATCTGAAAGCTGGATGAAGACATCAGATTCTCTGCTTGTCATTGGTGTATGACTGAACTTAAATAACTGGATACTGGAAACTAATAGGTCCGTTCATATTTCACCCTCAAGTTGCTAAAAATAATTTCTACCATGTGCCAGTTGCCTCTTTAAATGCTGGCTCAAATATTAGAGTACCTATGGATTAAGATAAAGTTTTCTGGTCACTGAGAGAAGACCAATCCCTAATTCTGCATTCATTATCCAAATTTTGAACATCCTCAGCTCAAAGGATGAGATTGCAATGGCTCAATTTGACATAGTTAAAGAATATCAGCGATTTCACATTTAGAGGTTGTTGAAATGCTTCAGATTTGAAAAGAGATTTGTTTCCTGTGAAAATGGTGAAAACTTCATTAGCCATCAAGAAAAAGATACTCCCCAGGCTTTGTCATTTGGAAAGAGGAAGGAAAGAGGACTATTGCAATGACTATATCGGATCTTCAGCTTTGGGAGCTTTCCACCTGCACCAGGTAAGGTGGAGAGAAGGAAATTCCCTTACTTGGCCAAAAGAATGAATACTCGTTTCTGCTAGTTAATTAGGCAATTAGTATAAATAGCTGGTAAGGCCCAAACAGCTTCAGGGGAAAAGTCCTTAGAGCCAAGATAAGCAAGGTATGCTTTCCAGACTTCATAAGGTACTAGAAGAGGACTAAAGAAAAAATCGTATCTTCATAATTTTGTGTACTTAGTCTCAAGCAGTACAAACAATAAAAAATAAGCTAGTATATTTTAATCCATTAAGGTAATGTAATAAAGGGCAAAGAAGAAACACATCTATTAAAAAAACAAAAAACCAGGATCTTTCCTCTGAAGTGAACCATGCACTACTGAGCTTAAAGCCCCCTGTGCCTCATTCATCCTTCCAACCTAACCCCTCTGACCTCTTAGAAACCTAATACATTTCCTATTTCACTCATACTCACACCCCGGAAGACTCTTCTTTATATGGTATGTCGTATTTCCTTACTTTACCACCAATCAGAAAGTCACTATATTATAATATGCATAGAATAAGTTGTGTCTCATTTCGGTATGGATGGAACTTGATATCAAAATTAAAACACAAAAGAGAAGTAATTTTTACAAGCCAGGTAAATGTCAAGTGAATATAGGGGAAAACAGTTTGCCAAATGTAAAGTGTGATACCAATTAGGGGATTATTCCAATTCAACTGTTTTCTTTAAGTGTCTATTTTCACTAGGAAACAAAATGGACTTTTCAAGAATTCTTATTTTTACGCCCATTTGTAGATTATGCTTTATTTTGGAAGTGCAAAAATATAAGAACTAAATACTTAAATAAAAATAATAAAGAAAAAACTCTATCCTTCATCCATGACATTTGCATTCTAAATTCTTTGCAGGAATTCTAAATTATATGGCAGACCTGATTTTCTTTGAGTAACTACGTTACAATAAATGGTTTGGGGTATCAATTTCTTAAATGCGCTTGATTTGTTAAGAAAGAAATCATTAAACCAAATATTAACCAGCTTACCATCATATATTGAGGGTAGACAGTAGGTTATATTTTTCAAATTCACCATTTCAAACACCCCCTTCTCTACCCCGCAATCCAGTCCTCAGTATAGGGGAAGAAAAAAGAAGGAGCTCTACTTAACTCAAGTTAATTCTGTTTAATTCCACATATTTTATCAAAATGTTTAATTTAGAGGTAATAATTTAGTTTAAAGATAGCTGTTGAGACAAACTAGATGTGTTAAAGAAGTTGATACCAAAAATGTTGAGTGTCAGTGAAACTTAGCTGAAAGCCAGTAGGATTGGCCATCTAATGGCGATTAAGTATGCTATAAATTTAAATCTTTGAAATAGTTGTTGAGATTTATTCAGGCAGACAAACAAAGATAACAAAAGTCTTTTGTGTGTTTGTCAGTCATTTCCACTCCTCTGTTGTTGTGGTGTCAAATAATGTCAGTTATTTAAGGGCAATTACTGTAATTTTAAATTCTCAACAAATTAAACTATAAAGACTAAAAGTCCAAGAAGGACCCTACTCATTTTTCTACCACATTTTCCATCTTCCATTTTTAAAGGTAAGTTTTAATTGTTTGAATGTTTAGAGAGAGAAAAAAAAACACCAACAACTTTTTGTCTATTGGTGTTTTTGTTTTTTTTTTTCTACTCATGTTTGGATTTTTTTTTTCACTGAGTTACATTTTATAAAATTTTTCCAATGGCACTATGCTTTTTTGGTTGAGTAAGTGGAATGATTTTTAATTAAACTTCATTCACTTTTTAAAAATATTGAAATAGCTATATTTTTAGCCTTCTCTTATATTTTGTATATACAATTTAATGAACTTAGGTTAGGGTCTAGAAAAAAAATTGTACAAGGAAGCAAAATAGATCTTGAGATGAGTGAGAAAAATATGCATTTAAATTGTGTTTGATAATAGAATGTTCTACCAATAAAAAAATCTTGAAAATGAAATGTAAGCATAATTAATTTGAATGGGATCATTAAAGTAGTTTCATAAAATAATTCAAAGTGAAGGAGGAAAATAATTACCTCCCATCATCTTTAAGCTATGTTGACAAAGTTTAAATGTTACATAATTTAAGAGGAAGGATTCAATACATTTTATATTTCATGAGATCTTTTTTTAAGATTTAGAGCAGCATCTAGGATTTCTTTGCAGTAATAAAGACAATGATCCATTATGTTCTTCTATTACTAATTATTCTGTAAAGATTGTCTGTTCCAAAAGATAATTAGAAAGGGTGAAATTTAATTCCATTAAACAGAACTCAGCTGGGACATAATGAAATTTTGCTGTGAAGTTGAAGACTTTGAAGCCAAATAAAAAGCTTTTACATAGATAGAGCAAATGAGATTGTAAAACTCACACCTTATTCATGCAGGGCATATTTAAGACATACTAGGGTAGGATTATGTTTACTCATGATGAGTTTTAAGTGTTCAGTTAGCATGAACATTCACAGAATATGTTTCTTCACTTCACTTCTTTGAGAATTTTAGTGATGGACAGAGGTACTTTTAGATTTTAGGTCTGTTCATTCATTTATTAAACAATAATATTTTGCATATATACTCTGTACCTGACTCTAGACAAGATACTAAGAGTACCAAGATTAATAGGCAGGTAGTGACTCTTCTGAAGAAGCCCACTGTCTAGTCCTTTTATGATGCCCAACTGAGTCTATTTCATTTAGCAATAACACTTAAAGAGTCCACAGTGAAGACTTGAGCTAAACAGAGTTTTAGTAAGCTCTTGTTTTGTATGGCTGAGAGGTTTGCACAGATGGAGCAGACTCAGTGCTTGCTCTCAGAGAATGTAGCACCTAACAGAGGCAGACATATGCACTTATAAGTGCAATAGAATTATAGAATCACGAAGATCTTTATCCCCTTGCTGAATCCTTGTCTATCACAATTTACTCACCCTTGCACCATCATGCTTACTATACTCTCCTTAGATCTTAAATATATCTTCCCTCTAGACTGGAAACAACATGTGGGTAAGTACCACATTGATTGGGTTCACCTCTGTGTCCTTCATACCAAATATGTGCCTAGCACATAGTACGTGCTCAATGAGTACTAAGAGATAAAAATTAAAAAAAAAAAATGACCACAGGATGTTGGTGATAACTAGCCCTCACAGCAAAGACAATGGCCACACTAACCCATGAGTAGGTAAAAACCTCCTAGAGGGAAGATAAAAATAAGTGCATAATCTGAGCTGACCAATTACGAGTAAGGAGATTGAATCACTAATCAAAAATCTTCCAACAAACAAAAGTCCAGGACTGACAGCTTCACTAGTGAATTCTACCAAACACTGAAAGAAAAAGTAATACCAATTCTGAAAAGTAAAAGAGGTAACTCTTTCAAATGCATCTTATAAAGCCAGCATTATCCCTATAACAACACCAGACAAGGATGTCACAAGAAAAGAAAATTACAGGCCAATATCCCTGATGAACATAGATGCAAAAATCCTCAAAAAAAAAAAATATTAGCAGACCAAATTCAACAATACATTAGAAGATTATACATTATACACCACGATTGGAGTGGGATTTATTCTAGAGATGCAAGGATTGTTCAACATCCACAAATTAGTCAATGTGCTGCACCACATTAACAAGATGAAGGGTAAAAATTATATGATGATCTCAATAGACACAGAAAAGCATTTGGCAAAATTCACCATCTATTTATGATTTAAAAAAAAAAGTCTCAACAAAGCAGGTATAGAGAGACCATATTTCAACAAAATAAAGGCCATAAATGACAAGCACACAGCTAACATCATACTCAATGGTGAAAAGCTGAAAACTTTTCCTCTAAGGTTAGGAACAAGACAAGGATGCCTACTCTTGCTACGTTTATTCAACATAGTTTTGGAAGTCCTAGGAAGAGGAACTGGGCAAGAAAAGGGAGGGGGAAAAAGCCATTCAGTTTATAAAGGAAGAAGTCAAACTGTCAACATTTGCACATGACGTATTATATATAGAAAACCCTAAAGACTCATCAAAAAAATGTTGTAACTAATAAACAAATTCAGTAAAGTTGCAGGATACAAAACCTATATGCAAAAATCAATTGCATTTCAATATACTAACAAAGAACTATAAGAAAGAGCAACTAAGAAAACAGTCCCATTTGCAATAGCATCAAAAATAACAAAATACCTAGGAATACATTTAACCAAGTAGGTGAAAACCACTGTATGTTGAAAACTACAAGATATTAGTAAAATAAGTTGAAGAAGACACAAATAAATGGAAAGGTATTCTGTGTTCATGGATTAGAACAATTTATATTGTTAAAATGTCTATACTACCCAAAGCAATATAAAAATTCAATGTAATCCCTATCAAAATTCCAATGGCATTTTTCATAGAAATAGAACAAAAATCCTGAAATTGGTATGGAATCATAAAAGATTCTGAATAGCCAAAGCAATCTTGAGAAAGAAAAACAGAGCTGAAGGCATCACACTTCCTAATTTCAAACTATTTTACAAAGCTATAGTAATTAAAACAGCATGGTATTGGCACTTAAAACAGTCATGTTGATCAATGGTATAGAATAGAGAGCCCAGAAATAAACCCATGTATATATGATCAATTAATTTATAACAAAGAGTCAAGAACATACAATGGAGAAAGGACATTCTTTCAATAAATGATATTCAATGAATGATATTGGGAAAATTGGACAACCACTTGTAAAATAATGAAACTGAACCACTGTCTTACACCATACACAAAAAATTAACTCAGAATGGATTAAAAACTTAAATGTAAGACCTCAAACCATAAAACTCCTAGAAACAAAGGTGATAAGTCCTTCACATAAGTCTTGGCGATATATATATATATATATATATATATATTTTTTTTTTTTTGTATCTGACACCAAAAGCAAAAACAACAAAATCAGAAATAAACAAGTGGGAATACATCAAAATAAAAAGCTTCTGCCCAGCCATGAAAACCATCAACAACTGAAAAGGCAACCTACTGAATGGGAGAAAATATTTGTAAATTATATATCTGATAAGAGGCTAATATCCCAAATATAGCAAGAACTCATACAATTCAATGGCAAAAAAAAAAAAATCCAATTAAAAATGAGCAGAAGGTCTGAACATTTTTCCAAAGAAAACTTACAAATGGTCAGTAGACACATGAAAAGATGCTCAACATCACTAACCACCAGGGAAAGGCAAATCAAAACCATAATGAGATATTATCTCACACCTGTCAGAATAGGTATTATCAAAAAGATTGTGTATAGCAAGTGTTGGCAAGGCTGTGGAGAAAAGGGAATCCTTGTGCACTGTTGATGGGAATATAAACTGGTGCAGCCACTATGGAAAACAGTATGGAAGTTCCTCAAAAAATTAAAAATAGAGGGGCGCCTGGGTGGTACAGTTGGTTAAGCGTCTGACTCTTGGTTTCAGCTCAGGTAGTGATCTCAGGGTCCTGAGATCAAGCCCCGCATCAAGCTCTGTGCTCAGCGTGGAGTCTGCTTGAATTTATCTCACCTTCTCCCTCTGCTCCTCTCCCCCTGCTCGCTCTTTCTCTCTCTTTCTAAAAATAAATAAATGAATCTTTAAAAGAAATAGAACTATCATACAATCCAGCAATTCTACTTCTAGGTATTTACCTGAAGAAAATGAAGACACTAACTTGAAAAGATATACACCCCATATCCATTGCAGCATTATTTACAATACCCAAGATACGGAAGCAACCTAAATGTCTTTGAAGGATGAATGGATAAAGAAATTGTGATATATATATGCAATGAAATATTATTCAGCCATAAAAAGGAATGAAACCTTGCCACAACATAGATGGACCTTGAGGGCATTATACTAAATGAATTAAGTCTGAAAGAGAGAGACAAATACTATATGATTGCTCTTACATGTGGAATCTAATAAATACATTAATTAATTAATAAACCCAAGCTCATAGACACAAGGAACAGATTGGTGGTTGCCAGAGAAGAGGGTTGGGGGGTGAGAGAAAAGGGTGAACTGTTTTTGTTTTGTTTTTGTTTAAATAAATTCTTTTCTTTTTAAAGGGCAGAAGATGGACCAAAGAGAAGTGGACCTTTACACATAGAATATAGACCCACAATATAAAAGAAAACCGAAATCATTGTTGCCTCATTGTCCATGGCCCTAGCAGAGAAGAAAGGGGGAATCCTTAGTCTAAAGGAGAGTATGAGCTTATAGTTCCTAACAAGGTCAAAATAACACTGGGGGAAACCATTTCCTGAAACCCTTTCTTCAGGTTCAAGAGATCTTTGAAAAGGCTTTTATTCAATTAAGAGTGGATATATGTGATTAGTAAAATATCCTCTCAAAAGTATGCTTTCAACAGTCAATTTGGAATGACATTTTATTTCTTTGGTCTCCAAATTCATTGAAGTCTGTAGGTATTAAATATAAAGATTGATGATATTGTAGCAACTTAAACTTTGCCTCAGGGTTACTTGTACCTAAAGACCCCAGGCCCCGAATCACTGAGAATGCCTGCTCCTTGTCAATAATGTCTTAGGACTATACTCATTTGGCTCCCAGAATAAAGAGGATCCGATGCTATCTACATGGGACCCATGTAAAAATCAATTCTATTGTGTTGCGCCTGTTGAAGCTAGTGGAATTTTTCTATTTTTATATCTATCAATTCCTTCTACCCATACCCATAGATAAAAAGCGGACGGCCCCGTGTAGTAAGCGGATAATGGCCCTCAAAGATGTCTACATCCTAAACCCCAAAACTGTGAACCTGTTATATTACATGGCAAATGGGAATTGAGGTTGTGGATATGATTAAGGGTGCTATACAGTTGACCTTGAGATGGAGAGATTATCCTGGATTATCCACATAGGCCCAATGTAATCACAAGAGTCCTTGTAAGTGGAAGAAGGAGGTAGATGAGAGAGAACCAGATAGACTGAGTATGAGTCTTGACCTAATATGGCTGACTTTGAACATGGAAGAAAGCCATGAGCCAAAGAATGTGGGTAGTCTCTAGAAGCTGGAAAAGGCAAGGATATGGATTTTCCCTTAGAGCCTCCAGAAAGATGTACAGCTTTACCAATGCCTTGACTTTAGCCCAGTGAAACACATTTCAGACCTCTGACCTCCAGAAAGATAAATTTGTGTTGTTTTAAGCCACCAAGTTTGTGGTAATGTGTTATAGCAGCAAGCGAAAGCAAATATACCCTGGGAGAAATTGACCGCCTTCTTACCATTATAGTACAGAAAGCAGAGCAGAGATTAAAAAAAAAAAAAAATAGGCCTTTGGTGATGTTTTTAGTCACTGAAGCCTACCATATTTCTGGGGGAAAAGGAATTAATATTCCCTACAGAAGGATTCCAAATAATAAATGCAAAAGCAATGAGGGAAATAGAAAATCACCTTTAGAACATCATAGTAATAATGGCTTCAAACAAGATCTAGTGATGAATGCTAAAATTAGTTAGTAAAATAACCTTTAATGAGAAAGAGGATATTTACATAGATTTAAAGTACCCCAAAATATTTATTAATGTGATGGTTTTAACATATGTCCTCAAATTCTATGATACTCAACTCTTTGGGTAGTGGAGATTAGCCCACCTCCCACTGGAACGAGCACTGGCCTTAATGACTTGTCTCTAACAATTGAGTATAGAAAGAGAAAAAAGGGATAATTTTAAGTGGGGAAACCCCAACTGAGTAACACTCTACAAAATACCTAACTAGTATTCTTTAAAAGTGTCAAGATCATGAAAATAAGGGAAACCTAAAACGGTCACAGATTGGAGGAGACTAAGGAGACATAAAAATTGAAGCAATGTGGGATCCTAGATTAGATACTGGAACAGAAAAATACTATTAGTGGAAAAATTGGCAAAATCTGAATAAAGTCTATTCTAAATAAAACACTAGTTAATAGTATCGTACCAATGTCTATTTCTTAATTTTGAAAATTGTACTGTAATTATGTAAGTAAGAAGGGGAAGCTGGATAAAGGATATATAGGAACTCTCTGTACACCTTTGTAACTCTTCAATAAATCTAAAATTATTTAAAAATAAAGACTTAAAAATAGGCAAACAATTCAAAGGCAAAGAATAAACTAAGGAAAATATTTAATACAGCTGGCAGAAAAATGATTGACAACCTGACTACAAAGGGGCTTTTACAAACACATTGCAAAGGAGGCAAAAAAATAAATAAGCAATTTATAGTGAGAAATACAAATAAACATATAAGAATAATCAACCTTACTAAGAATCAAGGACATGGGAAATAAAATCTTGTCCCCCTTTTTTCAGCCTATCAAATTAAGCTGAAAGAAGATAATATTCAAAGGTTCTTTGAGGTTATGAAAAGAACAGATATTCTCATATATTCTTGTTAAAATATAAACTGATATAACTTTTGTGGATAAATTGTCAACATATAAATAAAACTTTCAAAATACACAAATCTTTGAGGCAGAAATTCTGCCTTGTGTGATAAGACTGAGTATACATTATTATTATTATTAATTATTGTTATTATTTTTACTTCCTTCTTTATTGTGTGTCTGATTTGTTTTTAAACAGTCAGCATATGTTACCTTTAAAATTAGTTTTTTAAAAGCTATTTATAGGGGCGCCTGGGTGGCTCAGTTGTTAAGTCATGATCCCAGGTCATGATCCCAGGGTCCTGGGATCGAGCCCCGCGTCAGGCTCCCTGCTCCGCGGGAAGCCTGCTTCTCCCTCTCCCACTCCCCCTGCTTGTGTTCCCTCTCTCACTCTGTTTCTCTCTGTCAAATAAATAAATAAAATCTTTAAAAAAAAAAAGAATTCACCATTCTAGATGCCATTAAGAACATTTGTGGTTCATCATAAGAGGTCAAAATATCAGCATTAACAGCAAGAAGTTGATTCCAGCCCTTATAGATGACAGGGAGGGGCTCAAGACTTCAGTGGGGAAGTAACTGCAGGTGTAGTGGAAATAGCAAGAGAACTGGAATTAAAAGTGGAGCCTGAAGATGGGACTGAATTGCTGTGATCTCATGATAAAAGTAACGGATCAGGAGTTGCTTCTTATGAATGAACAGAGAAAGTGGTTTCTTGAGATGGAATCTACTCCTAGTAAAGACGCTGTGAAGATTGTTGAAATGACAACAAGAGATTTAGAATACTACATAAACTTAGTTGATAAAGAAGGCAGGGTTTGAGAGGACTGAGTCCAATTTTGAAAGTTCTACTGTGGGTAAAATGCTATCAAACAGCATCACATGCTGCCAAGAAATTGTTCATTAAAGGAAGAGTCAGTCAATGCATCAAACTTCATTGTTATCGTATTTTAAGAAATTACCACAGCCACCCCACCTTCCAGCTACCACCACCCTGAGCAGTCAGCAGCCATCAACATTGAGGCAAGACCCTCCACCAGCAAAAAACCTACAACTCACTGAAAGCTCAGATAATGGTTAGCATTTTTTAGTAATAAAGTATTTTTAAATTAAAATATGTACATTTTTTAGGGGCGCCTGGGTGGCTCAGTCGTTAAGCGTCTGCCTTCGGCTCAGGTCATGATCCCAGAGTCCTGAGATCGAGCCCCACATCGGGCTCCCTGCTCCGCGGGAAGCCTGCTTCTCCCTCTCCCACTCCCCCTGCTTGTGTTCCCTCTCTCGCTGTGTCTCTCTCTGTCAAATAAATAAATAAAATCTTTAAAAATAAATAAATAAATAAAATAAAATATGTACATTTTTTAAGACATAATGCTATTGCACACTTATGGGCTACAGTATAGTGTAAACATAACTTTTATATGCACTGGAAACCAAAAAATTCATTAGACTTGTTTTTATGACATATTTGCTTTATTGTGGTGGTCTGAAACTGAACCCACAACATCTCTGAGGTATGCCTGTACTTGAAAATAAATAAATACTCTGCATTTAAGAGACTGAAAGGTCGGGGTGTATGGGTGGCACAGTCAGTTGAGTGGCCAACTCTTGGTTTCAGCGCAGGTTGTGATCTCAGGGCTGTGAGATCGAGCCCCACGTAGGGCTAAGTGCTCAGCACGGAGTCTGCTCGAGATTTTCTCTCCCTCTCCCTCTGCCTCTCCCACTTGTGCTCATGCGCAGGCTCTCTCTCTCTCTTTCTCTCTCATAAATAAATAAATAAATAAATAAATAATTTTTTAAAAAGAGACTGAAAGGTTATATTCCAAAACATTAACTGTGGTTATTTTTTGTGTGGTAGGATTACATGTGATTATTACATTTTTCTTCTTCTTTATATTTTATGTAAGAAAGTTCTACCATAGTAAATGGAAGGTGGAAGAAGAGAATGATAGTATATCTAACTAGTATTAGTATTAGTTACTTATCATCAACTAGTATCAGTTACTTATCATCAAGATCATTTCCAGATTGCCCATCTATATGTGCTGCCCTGATTGTCTTCAAGTTTACAGCACTGTCAACCTATATGTCTCATAGGCCTTGGTGATCTGCTTTTGAAAAGAACATCTTTGATCCAGGCCCACAGCCATCGGGAGTGGACTTTGAGTTGATGTTGGTTATGGTTAGGAACAAAAATAAATCTTTTTTTGGAAACACCACTATTTTTATTGACATACAGATGACCTTAAACAGATAATGAGCAGAAGATTCATATCAGGCTTAAGGGGGGAGTGGAAACTCCTGTTTCATTTTTCAGAAACATTTCAAAAACCATTGCTCGGTCACTGCCTTGTAAAAGAGCTCAGCCCTAGCTCATGAAATGCAAGGCAGACCAATTCATTTGGACACAGGGGAACATTCCACCAAAGAACTCTTTTGCTGATGCAGGTCTGGGTACCTATCTCAGCATCTTGGTGGCACATCTGACTTTGACCTTGGCCTTGGTGTTCTTACAGACACAAGTCACAGAAGCAGGGGCTGCCAGAGGGATATTCTAAGACTATCTAGCACATAAATGTCTAACTCCTGATTGGATCCTGTTAAATCCCCCCCTTTTTTTTTTTTTAAAGATTTTATTTCTTTATTTGACAGAGAGAGACACAGCGAGAGAGGGAACACAAGCAGGGGGAGTGGGAGAGGGAGAAGCAGACTTCCCGTGGAGCAGGGAGCCCGATGGGGGGCTCGATCCCAGGACCCTGGGATCATGACCTGAGCCGAAGGCAGACGCTTAACGACTGAGCCACCCAGGTGCCCCATAAATCCCCATTTTTAAAAATTACATCCAGCCTTTTCCTCTATCCCCTAAAATTTTTAAAGTACTATGTAAAAGACAAAAATTGTAACTGAGGATCTTAATTTACATAATCTTACTTCTGTAGTGGTGTTTGAAAACAGTGTGTTTACCTTTTCTCTTAAACAATCACTTAAGCTGCTCACGGCTATGATCAGCCAGGCAAAACATGCACAAATTCAGGCCCAAACCCACAGTCTCCAAAAGGAAAACGTGGGAAAGTTGATATTTACATTACATAAGTGATACTAAAGCAAGCCCTGTTCATTTAGGTGGAAACATGAATAAAACCCTTGGAACAGGCCAACAGCAAAGATGTGTTTCAGAAACAAGGACATATGCTATGTGCCAAGCACATATCTCTACTTTAGGGTCTAGTCCTGAGTTTCCTCCCACAGACAGCTGAGGGCGCCCCTCTTCTCACCTTCCCCCCCACTTCAGGAAGGCAGAGCAGTCTAAAGGAAAACAGGTGTGGTTCAAAGTCCATCACAACTGTGTTGGAAACCTGTCACCATTAGCCATGTGACCTCAGGCAAGTTAATAATTCCCATTTTGGTTCTCAGTTTTCTCATCTGTAGAATGAGGAATAATAATAAATTCTTAAAACGTTGTGAGGATTCAATGTAGTCTTATGTAAAATGGCAGGTACCCTTGAAATGGTAGTGATTATCATCACGACCTTCAAACCCACGGACTGCCTCTCCATCTGCAAATATGGTTCTTGATACCCTGCCCTGAAATATTTAAAAGGAACCAGTACAGAGCTGAGGACAAGCGATCTTTTTCTCTATTACGTAGGCAGAAAGAAACACCAGAATATAAACAGTGTCAGCAGCACTAACATCACATCCTAATGATCAAGTGTTGTCTGGCTAAAGATATGGAAAATTCTTAGTAATGAATTTTTAACATTGAAATTTGACTTACCTCTTGTGTTCTGCTGCCTTAAATCCATTTTGGAAACAGGCAGGGCATAAATAAATAAACAGTCAACTCTTCTCTGGATGTTTGGGTGGAAGCAGGTGGCGATTGAGAAGACCTGGGTCAATGTGTGTGTGAAAGTTAAAAACAAACGTCTTATGAGGCGACTAACTTGAGCACTAAGAATGGAGATCTTTCTTGAATGGGAACCCAGGTCACTTGGGTGTCTTTGCTCGGGGGGCTTCTTTGTTCTGTTGTCAACATTAAAGGTACGTCGCCAAGCAGTCCTGGCTTGGCGACCTCCTCTATCCTTCCCTTAACCATTCCCCTCCCCATTCCTTTATTGTGCATCGGGATTTTCTCTCACATGATGAGTCTTTTCTTGCCACAATCTTTGCTCTCCCCTTCCTCTGCTGGCCCCCGGCTGCACGTCGGCTCTCACACTAACTTGCCCCTAATCCTCACCATCTTTTGTTGGAAAACAGGACAGAGCATCCAATGCTACCCAAATGTCTTCCCTTTCTGCTCTCCACACCAGCCTTACATGTGCCCTTCCCAACTGTTAGTCTGAGCGGGTTGTTGAGGGCACCCTGGAGGACACTGCTTGTTAACTGAGGGTCATTACCTCTCCTTGGCATCACTGAAGGAACATTCCATTTGAGCTCAAAACTTGTATTTGGATGACTGGGTTGAGATGAAACTTTCTTCCCCAGGTCATCTGCTCTGTACTCCCAGATAGTTACAGAGTTCATAGTATCCTGTAGGGTAATAAATGTGTTTGGGGAGTTGTGTCTCCCTCTAGATTAGTGCTGGATTATCCACAGGCAAATTAAATATACACGTAGGGTTCTGGCCAAGCAGAGGCATTAAACCAAACAAACAACTAAAAACACCAACACCAAAAACAAACAAACAAAGAGCTACCATATAGAAATGGCAATTAGAAGTCCTAGAAAGAGGCAGTTTTAATTTATAGAACTTCATTTTTGTTTCTTTAAAATATTTAAAACATATTTTGAATTACATGTGGGAAGGGGACACCACAAACCTTTAAGGATTTATAACCTGCTCAATTCATACTACTTCTGGACTTGATGAGGATTAGGGTTTCCTTCAGTCACCTGAAACGTTTGTTTGTGCATATGGACATTTTTTCAGGGATGAAGCCACAGGCTCATAGAGCTTGAACTGTTTAAGAACCACTGCTAGTGTGAGCTAGAGAGCAGGAATGAATTTGCTTCATCTTTGCGCATCTGGGGCTAGGGCAGTGCTCGACAGATGTGCACACATATCCTGCTTGATATGCAATGGGTCTCTCTCAGCAGGGAAGATTATTATTTTTGACACTTTTTATGTATCAAAGAGATGCAATTAGTGATTTGTGATCCTACTCTGTTGTGGTTATTTAACATTTTGGTCTACCTGGCTCTAACACACACACACACACACACACACACACAATTTTTTTAATTTTTAAATTATTGATTTCTAATACTTTAGCAAGCTTAGAATAGCCCTAGCATTGAACTTGGTAAAAGGGTCATTTGCTGTACTTTTAATATTGGGGTTTGCTACTCCTTAAGTCAGAAGTGTTTTTAAGTACTCTGTCTTCTCATTTGTCAATTTAAAATCAGCCTGTTATTGTATTGTTTTTAAAATTGGCAGGTGTTGCCCTAAGGCAAGATAAATTCAGAGAATTTTATCCCCCTTTATCAGAGGTTCTCCCCTATATCGGTGTGTGAGAGAAGCCTGTTAAACCTGTGGATTCCAGAGCCCCACCCACAGAGATAACTGGTCTGGAATCTACTTTTTGACAAAGGCCTCAGATGATTCTGAGAAGGGTACTCTGACTTTATGCTCTATGTTAGCTCACTCTCTCCATTAATATTTATTGAGGTTTAAATGCAAAGTTGGGGGTGGGGTGGATAATGAGCCTGTATCACTCTTAAAACTTTCCTTTGAGTCTGCATTTCCATGAGACTAAGTGAATGTGGAAAACTGCTCTAGGGGAGAAGCAACCAGCCCTGTTTGAGACTTGTAGGGTTTTCTTTTGTTTTCTTTTGAACATGTGGGTAATTTCTAAATGAATCCGTGAAAACCTAAGTAACACAGTGGAAAAACTTCTCACTTTATTATCTGCTTCATCTTTTGGTGCTAGATCCTACTAAATTTTAACACTGAAACTTGGAAGACCCACAGCCAATGGATTCCTGAGGATGATGACAGAGGTTTAGGGCACTCAGCCACTCTGTTTGTTTGTTTTTACTTCATGCAGCTACATCCTAAGTGCATTATAGCTGTTTATGGAGCTCTGACCCGTTGTTGCAGATAAACGTGTTGATAGTACACAGCCTTTCTTCTCACACCCACTCCTGACAAGGGCAGACTGTGCTCGGTTTCGTTTTGTTTATTTTGAGAACATTTATCAAGTACTTGCCGGTGAAAACTATAGTTAGATGATTTTCCCTATATTTCATGTAGTTCCCAGAATGTCTGCGAGCTAGGGCTGCTGCTATTACATCTACGGCATGTTATTAGGATGACAGCCCTGGTACCTACTCGGCCCAAGGACTGCAGCCCCGATGCTCTGCAGAGCTGTCTCCTTGTCTCCTGCTGGAGCGCCACTCAAAGGTGCGAGGTGAGCACCATTTCTTTGACGCAATAATAATAAATACATTAATTTTTTTATCGAGGCGTAATTGACATACAACATTGTATTAGTTTCAGGTGTACAACATAATGATTCAGTATTTGTATATATTGCAAAATGATTACCACAGTAAGTTTAGTGAATATCTGTCATCCTCCAAAGTGCCAAAATTCTTTATCTTGTGAAAAGAACTTTTAAGATTTACTCTCTTAGCAATTCTCCAGTATGCAACAGAGTATTAGTAACTATAGTCATCATGCTGTACATTAGATCCCCAGGACTTTTTTATTTTATAAATGGAAGTTTGTACCTTTTGGCCCCCTACACCCATTTTGTCTACCTGCCCCTCCTCCCAATCTCTGGCAATCACCTATCTGTGGCACAGGCGACCAGGAGCTCCTTGAAGGATGCAACCTTACCTCAATCTTCTTTGTCCCTTGCGTGTGTGACCCAGCATCTAGCACAATAAAAGCTGGTTCCTCTAAATTCATCAAAATGAGTAAACAGGTGCATTTTATTTCTTTAAGAGATTTTACTTATTTATTTGACAGAGAGAGAGAGAGAGAGCACAAGCCGGGTGAACTGCAGAGGGAGAAGGAGAAACAGGCCCCAATTTGGGGGGCTCCCCACTGAGCAGGGAGCCTGAGGTGGGGCTCCATCCCAGGACCCTGGGATCGTGACCCGAGCCGAAGACAGACGCTTAACTGACTGAGCCACCCAGGTGCCCCTAAACAGGTGCATTTTAATATATTTCATGTGTTTCCTTAATTTTAGAACCTGAGTTAGTGATGGCCAACTTTCATGGAGTGCTTGCCAATTGCTTCACAGACTGCACCTGTTACGGGCTAAATGTTTGTGTCTTCCCTCCCCACCAAAGCAATTCATGTATTGAAGCCTAACCCCCTTGTGATGGTATCTGGAGGTGGAGCCTTTGGGAGGTGGTTAGGGTTAGAGGAGGTCAGGAGGGTGGGGTCTTCACCATGGGATTAGTGCCTTTGTAACAAGAGACCAGAGAACTTCCTCTTGCTCTCTGTCTACCATGTGAGGACAAAGCAGGAAGACAGCTGTCTGCAAACCAGGAAGGGGGCTCTCGCCAGGAACCTAAGCGACTGGCACTTTGATCTTAGACTTCCAAGGCTCCAAAACTGTGAGACAAACATTTCTGTTGCTTAAGCTGCCCAGTCTATGGTATTTTGTTATGGCAACCCAAGCTGACTAAGACAGTACCCTATGAGCCGATCCTGAGCTACAGAGAGCTTAGAGAAAACTGTCTCAAAGTCGCACAGCCGGGATTTGGACCAGGCTAGTCCAACTGCCTGAGGGAACGGTTGTTTCCCTGTGCTAACCTGTTTTCCTACCCCTTGTGGTCTGAAGGGGCACTGAAATATAAAGCAACAGCCTGTTGCAGAAATATTTGAGGAAACAAAGGTCATAAATGTGTTCGCTATAACTGGAGGGTAAATTAAGGTACCAAAATATGGCCAATGATACTGTGAAAGCTAGCTCACAGGCAGAACTGGAGACCTTGTATTGATTCACGGACACGCATTGATGCTACTATTTTCCATCCCCCTGTCCCCAGTTCTGACCACCAATTTTGGGGGGTTGTTGTAAGATAAAAGCTGCTTTCAAGAAACTGCTGATTCTGAGACATGGACAAGAACCCTGGCTACCAACATGTCTTGCCTGGTCACCATCTGGTCACAGAGGACTAGTGACCAAATCGCAGACTTGAAATTTAGCAGCTCTGAATGCATGTCTATCCACCCATCTGCCTTGTTTTCTGTGGTTTTTGGAAAGCTATGATGTCTATCACAGATGGCTTATTTTCAAAATAAGAAATAATACTGGGAGCCTGCCTCAAGGAAACAGCCAAGATGAGCTCATAGAAATGACTGGAATCTAAGTGCAGTTGCAGAGTCCAGCAGCCACTGGAGAATGACTGTCAGACAGGGGCGCTCTTGGGTGGGAAGACTCCAGTGTCAGACCTGGTCCCTCACACTCCGCGCCACTTCCCAGCCTCGTGACTCAGGGCACGGTGCTTAATCCCACTTGTGCCTCAACTTCCTTGCACATAAACTGGGAATATGAAAACCTGCCCTCGAGCCTTGTCAGGAGGATTAAATGAGATAACTTGTATCTGGCACATACCAAGGCACAAATAAGCTTTGCAAAGCTCGTTTTGTTTTTTAGCTAGACAAAGACGAATCATCCCCCACTGACATATTTTTCTATAGAGAGGTAATTGTATATGCTTGTAACATAAATCTACATCTGACTTTTATATAATAATGGACAAGATAAGGCACCAGAAATCTTTTAGAATTTTTTTTAGGCGAGCTCTATTAGTCTGCATTTGAAGAAGCAAAAACCTTTCACTACAGACTGAGAAGGAAAAGAAAGAAAAAAAAAAAACTGGTCAGTTTAAACAATGAGGGATATATATATATGTGTATACATATATATACACATATATTTTGTCAGTATCTTAAAGAGGCTTTTCTTATACAAACAGGAGTATTTGCTGGTCAGTACTCAGATTTTTTTTCTTTTGATGTATATTAAAAAAATTAAAAGGAATATTCTTAGAAAGACATCTGTGTCCGGGGTGATTCACATTTGATCAATCCCTGTGAACTGAGCTTTTCAGGGGATGTGCAATTATTTGCTCAGTTAGGCTTAAACTTTTTATTTATCTAATCACCCCCCTGTAATGCTTTGATCTGAACTTCCAAGGCCTATTTTTCAACCACTTTAGCTACATATTTTAAGTCTTATGGTCTAATCAACCCCAGCCCATAAAACATGCAATGTCCTGTTTAATGCATCCTATTAGGAAATCCGCTGCCACATGGATTTTGCAATCTCCCACTTTGTGACTGGGTGAGCTGTTTGGAAGTGTCATTAATGTCATTATTCTGGGAAAGCAGGAGAGAACTGGCGGCCAACTGCACCCTCCGCATCCCGACTGCTTCTCTCTGCTAACACTTGCCGAGTGACTCAGAGGTGAATCACCGATTTCTGCAGGTGTATGCTTGGGGGTCCTGGAAGCCTTCCACAGCCCAGCGGGGGCGCATGTTTGCTTCATTAGTTCACGAGGTTACTCAGTACTTCCAGCTAACTTAGTTTGACTGTACAATCATGTAAGAAATACATGTGTCTGTATATTTGTGTGTGTATTTATATACCAAGAATACACGGCAACTTAGAAATTGAAAAGTAAAACCTGTCATTAATTAGAAAGCGTGTTCACTTGAAAGCTTTGGAAAGAAAAATAATTCCTATGTATGTCATTTTTTAATTGCACAGCATGCTTTTGGTGATGATATTCCTGCTTTTTCTGTCTCCCTGGTTGGGCCATATTAGGGGACTAGGGCCCATCAAGAACTGGTGAATTAGCAGACTCTAATTTCTTCCTTGGCCTCAAGGCTTGTTTAGTTGAATATCTTCAGACGCTTTAGCCCATCAGGGACTTTTTCTTTTTAAAGAAATAACACTCATTTTTTTTCTGTGGCAACAAAAATGTAAGTATAAATACAAATACATTTCTTTACTTTGTTAACCTCTGAGCACACCTTACTTTCATATGGTAGCCATGCCTAATGAAGATAACAGCCATCAGTTAAATAAAGAAACAAGATTGAAGACTATTGCAATACAGCCACAATGCATAAATTGACCAAACACCGATGGTCATTAATCGAGATCTATGACACAGTATAGTACACAATGGTGATACCAAATGTTTCAGTCCTTTGTATGTTCCAACATCATTTAAAATGTGCTACATCGGGGCACCTGGGTGGCTCAGTTGTTAAGTGACCGACTCTTGATTTCGGCTCAGGTCATGATCTCAGGGTCTTGAGATCGAGCCCGCTTGTGGGGGGAGTACATGCTCAGTGGGGAGTCTGCTTGAGATTCTCTCTCTTTCTCCCTCTCCTTCTGCCCCTCCCCCAGCTTGCATGTGTGTGCTCTCTCTCTCAAATAAATAAATAAATAAAATCTTTAAAAGGCTTTACATATACTAATTCTTTTAATTATAAGAGAAACGCTGTGACGTTGGTACTATTATTGTCTCCATGTTACCGGCGAGAAACCCTAGGCTGAGAGAGTTAAGGAACTTGTCTAAGGTCGCACACAGATAATAAAGAAAGAAGCCAGAATTAAAAATATATAAAATAAAGAGTATTTAGAGCTCTAAATCCCCCCTCCCACCCTTCCCTTGGCTTGGTGGATGGATGCCATGTCTAATCACACCCAAACAGAAATCCAGGGTTTTATTCTCTGGAGAGGTCTCTGAACTGTAGGATACTAGGCACATAGCCCAGCCCTAACCCTAACACTAACTCTAAACCATAAACCCCAAACGCCTAAGCCCTAATGCTAATTCTAACCCTAATCTTAACCCTAACTCTGTAGAGGTCTCTGAACTGCAGTACACAAGACACATACCCTCACCCTGACCCTAACCCTACCACTTACCCTTTCCCTAACCTGAACCCAAACCCTAGCCCTAGTTCTGAGGGGAATACAAAAGGAAGATGTGGCATATATATATACACACACACACACACACACAAACACACACAATGGAATATTACTCAGCCATAAAAAATACAAATTCTCGGCATTTGCAATGAAATGGATGGAGCTAGAGAGTATTATGTTAAGTGAAATAAGTCGGAGAAATACAAATACCATATGATTTCACTCTTGTGTGGAATTTGAGAAACAAAACAAAAGAACAAAGGGACAAAAAGAGAGAGGAAAACCGTGAAACAGATTCTTAACTATAGAGAACAAATGGATGGCTACCAGAGGGGAGAGGGAGGGGGGGATGGGGAAATAGGCGATGGGGATTAAGGAGTGCACTTGAGATGAGGACTGCGTGTTCTATGGAGGTGTCAAATCACCATATTGTACAACTGAAACTAATATTACACTGTATGATAACTGGAATATAAATAAAAACTTAAAAAATAAAAATAAAACTAGCCAGTTGACCCCAGAACCTGCATTGTAGAACACTGTGCTATTTATGATCTAATGACAGGTTTTTAAACAAACACAGCAGAATCTATATATCCAAATGGATCCTGCCCACTCAAAAGTTGTCACCTAGGTATACTCTGGGTTATTCCAAATGTTGCCGTGGCTCAACAAATCTGGATCTTTCTCTCCATCTCTCTCTTTTTAAAAAGATTTTTTGAAAAATTAAAAAAAAATCCCTCAGAGTCTATGGCTTGTTGTTCTAAATATCACCAGTCAAACCTTTACTCTTTGACTTCAGATTTGAGTTTTAGAAACAGTCAAAAGAAATTCAGAAGCCAGGTTGTCAGAGAGAGGAGAAATCAAGTTTGGTAAGGTGGCTATTAAACTGTCTCTAAAGATAATTTTCAAAACATGGGTTCTAAAATTCCAAACATATTTTGTATACTGCCAACATAATTTTAAAAAAATTGCAAAAGGGGGATTAACATAACAATAAAAAAAATTAAAAAAAAAAAAAGATCTGCTTCTACCCACAAAACAAACAAACAAAAAAAAATTGCAAAGGTCGTCTGAAGAACATTCCATGGACAGAGAGCAGTAGCATAGATGTGTCTGATACAGTACTCATTCTCTAATCCTACCAAACCACACAAGTAGGTCATGATTCAGTAGCTGCTACTTGGCCACCTGACCTGTCATAAGCCCTTTAGATTTCTTTCTGTATCCAAATATATATATATATATGTATGTAAAATATATATATATTTGTATATGTATGTATAAATATATATATATATTTGACTATATATATGTATATATAGTCAAGATCCTGTTGAGAAAGAGTCACTCAAAATGGATAAATAAAGGGACAATGTACAAAGTTACTCTCTTGCTCATTTAATTCCTGCTCCATTCCTCCTTGGAGCAATGCAACTCCTTGCTCCATAACTGGCTCCGTTGACCAAACCCCACACAAATCTAGACAGCAAAGAATCTGTCTGTTAGACCATAGAGATCACCTTTCTGGGGCACAGGACATGAGAGAGGTCCCAGAAGGACAAAGCACAGGGAGCACTTGTACTCAGGGGGCTGTCCCCGAATATGTTAACAGCAATCCAAACTTCCTCTTTATTCTCAAGCCTGCTTTTCATCTGGATCATACCTTTCCTAGAAAAGAGGACCTGGAACATGGTTAAGAAGTTTCATGTACAGATAATTTTCTGGTTCCTAAACTGGCCTGAGGGATGGGAAGAGAAGAATCTGTGTTAATTATTGAGTGCCCGCTATGCACCAGGTATTTAACTTATGTTAAAAAAGAAGACTTGTTATCAGAAGATAGTATCCCTTTACCTGTGTGGTCTTCCTCCCCAAAACCCACACCTACAGTTGATTTATGAGAAAAACTTCAGACAGATATCTCTTAAAATTTGATTTTTTTTATTAAAGATTTTATTTATTTATTTTGACGGGGCGGGGGGAACACAAGCAGGGGGAGTAGGAGAGGGAGAAGCAGGTTTCCTGCCGAGCAGGGAAGCCCATGCAGAGGAACTGTCCAGATTTCCTGGAAGAGATAAAGGACAAAACTATGGATATCCCAAGAAAGAGTGGACTTTGGCACATAAGAATGTATCTATATTGGTTCATTAATTGTGACAACTGTGCCATACAATGTAAGTTGTTAATAATAGGGGAAACTGGGAGCAGAGCATATAGGAATTCTCTGTACTATCTTCACAGCTTTTCTGTAAACCTAAAACTATTCTAAGATAATAATTTTATTAAAAAAGAAAAAAAAACCTAGGGCTTGCTTTACTTGGAGAGTGAGAATGGGGGGGAGAGGGGGGAGGGGGAGGAAAGACTCCATTTCTTGGCCTCCTTCATGGCCATTGTTTTGCATAGCAGGCATTGTGGCAGTTGGCGGGGGAGGGGCAGGAGGGGCAGGTCCTGCCATTTCTTGAGTAGGCATCCTAAACAAATGTTGAAATGTTTTCACCTTATGATGTGAAGTATTATATTTTATTACTGAGCATAAAATTTCTTAGACCATAGGGCCTCAAAATTTAATATGAAGGACACCAACAATATTTCTTTTAAAAACTCATCTCCCTCTCTAAAAAAGGCAAAAAAAAAAAAAAAAAAAAAAGTGGCATAAGCATGGTAAAAATAAAAGCACTTAAGCAAGTATTATAGCAATGAAAAATTAACATATATCTGATTTTCATAATGGAAATAATAAATTCTACTCCTAAGGAATAATAAATTCTACTCCTGAAGATTGACCAAAAGAGTGTTCTCTGTCTTCTACCGATGCCAACCACTCATGTCTCTAAAACATATATAGGACATATGTGTGTACATGAACATACACCATACCAGGAATCACACACTAGGAGGTGTGTGCACATAAGATCTAAGAGAGCCGCCATTTGGTGTGCAGGCCTCTGGCCCGCCATTATAGCCTAGCGGTCCTGTGAAGGGGCCCGCCCCACATTTTATTTTACTTTGCACTGAGCCTGAGTCTCTCCTGGGACTGAGAAACTTGTGTTTGGAAGGTCCAAGGCAGAGGGAGTGCCTGGCGCCCATCAAGCTTGCCTAGACAGGGCAAAGTCCCTGACAGACAAGGATGCTCTGCAAGGCCTGCCAGTCCCTCTTCAGCCAGTCTGGAATCTCTGTCTAATCGTTAACACCTTCCCAAACTGCCCACCTTGCTCTGTCTCATGGCGCTGTGTGCCTGGGCCCTGTCTCACTTTGGACGGTGCCCTGTGGAGACCTGCGGGAAAGGCGGTGCAACACTGGGTGGAGTGAGAAGCGTGAGGACTTTGCAGCCTGCAGAACTGGTTTGGATCTGCCTCTAACTTTGGCTGCTGTGCATCCTTGGGTCAGCCCCCTAATGTCTATTTTCTCATCTCAGAAGTAGGGATGTGACCCAGAGATAATGCCTATGAAGTGTCTGATACATGATGAGAGTTCCTCAGATGGCAGTTATTACTGGCAACTGCAGACCTGGCCTCTTATGTGAGGCCTCTAGTGTGAGGCTTTTTCTAGAATCCTGAGCAAGCATTTGCCCTAGAGTAACGAGTAGCCCTTTTCAGTTAGGTATTTGGCATTTCATTTTTCTCAGGCTTCTTTCCTCTTACTAGACTGAATCTGAGGATTCTTTGAATTCCCTACAGTTGTCTAGAAGAGATGCATATGAGGTTTGCTAGGGAATATTTGTTCAATAAATGAATCAGTGAACCTTTTGAAAGCAGTTCCACAACATGTGCACCCGTGAATGTAAAAGTGTGTGTGTGTGTGTGTATGCACACATGTATGCAAACAGACCCATACCCATGGCATCATTCTACACACACACATATATGCAGCTCAACAAACATATCCTTATGAAAAGCAATACGGGCATATTTGTAACTCAGTGAGCCAAGCCACAAGCTCTCTGCATTTCAAATGGTTCTTTGCACCAACTTAAATTAAATTTTAAAATGTGTGAGTGAATGGATGCTCTGAAATTGAATATTAAAGCATTCTACAAAAAAAGTGCCAAAGAATAGCTACATATATCCATGAACAAATTTCCAACAATAAGTGCGCTTTTGAAGTTTTTAGGAGAACATTGTTTCCAATGCCTACTTCAAACATGAAAGCGAAGATGTGCCAAATTCTGAAGTACTCTTTCTCCTTCCATTAACGGGAATTCAATTCTGTCAAGATAATGCTATTCTAATTGCTCACCAAAAATAATGGCCACATCATATTTATTATTAGTCCTTTTGAATTCTAAAGAATCCATTCTAAAACATTAGGTTCATGTTACATTTCCCAGCACAGACTTGATCAGCATTTTCCTTCTTCAGTTTAGGGCATTTTTTCTGGGTGTAACAAAGATATACATGTCAAGTATGTCTCCAATACACTTCTCCGTGCCCAGAAAGTTCCCTGAAAGACATGTAATATGAAAAAGCTGGGATATAGAATTATGTGATTCACTTTTTTACTTAAATAATTGACATACAATATTGTTTTAGTTTCAGGTGTGCAACATAGTGATTCAATATTTATATACATTATGCATGCTAACCATGATAAGTCTAGTTACCAACTGAATCGGTACAAAGGTGTTACAATATTGTTGACTATATTCCCTATGCTATACATCATATCCCCCTGTCTTATTTATTTTAAAACTGAAAGATTTGTACCTCTTAATCCCCTTCACCTACTTCATCCATCTCCCCCTTTTGGAAGCCATCAGTTTGTTCTCTGTATCTATGAGTCTGTTTCTGTTTGGTTTTGTTTTTCAGATTCCACATATAAGTAAAATTGTATAGTATTTGTCTTTCTCAGTCTGACTTGCCTCACTTAGCATGATGTCCTTAGGTTCATCCACATTGCAAGTAGGAAGATTTCATTCCTTTTTAAGGCTGAATAATATTTCATAATGTATATACATATACCACATCTTTTTTATCTTTATCCATTCATCTATTGATGGACATTGAAGTCACTTCTATACTTGGCTATTATAAATAATGCTGCAATGAATAATGTAAGATATTATTTCAAACTAGTGTTTTAGCTTTCCTTGGGTAAATATCTAGAAGTAGAATTGCTGGATCACAGGGTAGTTGTATTTTTTTATTTTAATACTGTTTTTTCATAATTTTAATACTGTTAATGCACCAATTTACATTCCCACCAATAGTGCATGAAGGTTCCCTTTTCTCCTTATTTTCACCAACATTTGTTATTTCTTATCTTTTTGATACTAGCCATTCTGACAGGTGTGACATGATATCTTATTGTGGTTTTGATTTACATTTCCCTGATGGTGAGTGATGTTGAGCATCTTTTCATGCCATCTGTATATCTTCTTTGGAAAATGTCTATTCAGATCCTCTGCTCGTTTTTTAATCAGATTTTTATTTTTATTTATTTTTTGCTATTGAGTTATTTGAATTCTTTATATATTTTGGATGTTAACCTCTTATTGGATATATCATTTGTGAATATCTTCTCCCATTCAGTAGGTGGCCTTGTCATTTTGTTGATGGTTTCCTTCACTGTGAGGAAGCTTTATAATTTGATGTAGTCCCAATTGCTTATTTTTGCTTTTGTTGTCCTTGCCTGAGAAAAAAGATCAAAAACATGTCCTTTAGACAGATGCCGAAGAACTCATTGCCTATGTTTTCTTCTAAGAGTTTTAGGGTTTCAGGTCTTACATTTAAGTCTTTAATCCCCTTTTAGTTTACTTTTGTGTATGGTGTTAGAAAGTGGTCCAGTTTCATTCTTTTGTATGTAGCTGTCCAGTTTTCCCAACACCATTTCTTGAAGAGACTGTCTTTTCCCCATTGTATATTCTTGCCTCCTTTGCTAAAAATTAATTTGACCATATAAGTGTATGGGTTTGTTTCTAGACTCTCTATTCTGTCCCATTGATTTATGTGTCTGTTTTTGCCTCAGTACCATACTGTTTTGATTGCTGCAGTTTTGTAGTATAGTTTGAAATCCAAAAGCATGACACCTCCAGCTTTCATTCTCAAGATTGCTTTGGCTATTTGGGGGTCTTTTGGGGTTCCATATAAATTTTAAAATTATTTGTTCTAGTTCTGTGAAAAATGCCCTTGGTATTTTGCTAAGCATTGCATTGAATCTTTATATTACTTTGGGTACTATGGACATTTTAACAATATTAATTCGTCCAATCTGAGCATGGTTTTAAAGAAAACAAAGCAAAGCCCACTGTCTTTGCAACCAAACCTGGCTTCATTACTTATGAGGTGTGTGGCCTTGGGAAAGTTATTAACTTCTCTGTTTTATTCCCTCAGCGGCAAAATATGGGGAAAAATACCCATCTCCCATAGGATCATTGAGCACTTTAACTGAGATAATAAACAGAAAGTGGTATGTATTTGGAACAGTTACAACACAAGACCTTTGGGTTACAAAAATGGATAATTAAAGACCAAAAAATAGTTTATAAGAAAGAGTCTTTCCTTCTTTGGAGAAGCTAAAGCTGCCTGCCATAGGTGCTATGTGTGAGGCTAATAGCTGCAGTGACCATTAACCTCATAATCTCCCTGTATTCTGAGTCACCAAAAGATGAAAGATCTGATTGTACCACATGTAAGCATTTATTGGCGGTAAAGACACATGGTCTGCTCAGGAAGACCCTCCCCACTCCAAAAAAAGGCATTTGCCAGGCTTCCACAAGCCAGAATTCCCACATCACTGATGTCCTTGCTATGGGTTAGAGATACAACTATACCCTTACTATCTCAATAATTCTCACAGTACTCTGTCAGCCTCCATTATCTATGTTTATCCAGTGCCTAGTACTATGCCTGGCACAGAACAGGTTTACACTGAAGAGGAAGAACCTGATGGAAGAAGGAAGTGAAGGACTAAATGGATGAACTCTCTGTCCTGCTCTTCTCTTTGTGTCATTCTCTGTGTTTAGTACTCCACCTATCATCCCTGCTTCATCCAGGTCATCAGTCCTGGCACTTACTTATCCCTTGGCAATACTCACCTCCTCTAGGAAGCCTTCCATGATCTATCATACTCTCATTCCCAGCCCACTGAGAGGCCACTGCTTGACCCTTCTTTGCAGCTTCAGTGCATGGCATTTGGATAATGCTTTTGCACTTGAGCTGCCCCATGTTTTTATTTATTATCTCCCCATCAAAACTTTTTAGGGCAGGAATTGTCTTCAACATCTTGAAAAATGGTTTTTGTTTGTTTGTTTTTAGTGAATTTTTAGTATATTTAGGTAAGGGCCTAAAATACCATGAGCTTTATTTATACAAAGTCAAACTAGACAATGGAATGCTTAGTTGGCAGGGGAGGTGAGACCTACAGCTGTAAAGTGGAAAGTGAAGAGTGCTGAAAGCCGGGTATGGATGAAGGTGGCAGGAAAGGAAAGGTCAGGTGCATGTCCCAGATGTCACAGTCAGGGTGGACTGCTGGAGGAGGTGCCACTGGAGTCAGGCCAGGAAATACAGAACGAATGGTGCTCCTAGCAGAAGAGAAAATGTGCGCACAGGCATGGAGGAGGCGTGTGGCAAATATTGAGATCACACTTCACAGTTTTCAAAGGGCCTTTGCTTCTCTTTAGGGTTCTGTACAACAGCCAGGTAAGGAGGACAAGACAGAGGTCACCTGGCGACTTCCACAGTGGGGTGCAGAGAGGCTATGGGACTCGCCTAGACTAGGGATTGAACTAGGACATGACGTGACTGTCAGTAGGACTGAAGTCTGACTCCAGGTCCACAGGGAAAACTCCCTCTTTGGAAAAAGCAATGACCCCCATGGATATCAGTCAGTTCTTGCTTACTGGTGACCAATGGCTTGGAAAGATGCAAATAAATAATGCACCTCTTGCTTCTGGGAGGGCAACTACCCAAGAGGCCTGTGGGTTCCTGGAAGGACTTGAGGACACTGGTCCTTAGAAGTCTTAGATCACAAATACTCATCTGGGCCAACTCTGAATAATGGAGGACCACATAAGGCAAGTGACACCATCGGGAATGGAAAGCCTCTTAATAATAATGAGGAATATCACTAGTGTGCCCTCACTCTGAGCTGGGTGCGGCGCTATGTGTCTTAGATGATCTCATATGACGCTCACAACAAACCTATGAGGTTCTCTTCCCACCTTTAGAGACTGGAGAAATTAAGGCTTGGAAAAGCAAAGAAACATTTCCTAAGTACTCAGCTGGTAAGGGGTGGAGTCAGGATTCAGATACAACAGAACTGACTTCTGGGAGTTCTTAACCATGTGCCGTGGACCCTTTGGGCCATCTGGGGAAGCCCATGGACCCCTTCCCAGAAGAATGCTTTTAAATGTATATAATCAAATATGTAGGTTTACAAGACCAGTTGTGTTAAAATTTACCAACATATTAAAAAGCAAATTTGTATATAATAATATGTGCTTCTTTGTCAATAGATAAATGATAAGAGCTGGCAGCAGGTCATGATTTTGGGTCACGATGAGTGTAAACAACATGTTGAGATAAGAACGACAACTGTAATGGGATGTGAAAATATCTGTGATTTCACCTGATTTCACAAAGGCATGGGTACCACTAATACCACTGTTTTGTTTCATTCAAAATGGAAGAAAATGCTACATTTCAGTTAAAAGTTAGTGAACATTAAATTATGTTGTTTCTATTCAAGTTTATAAGTTCCCTGAATTCTCTTCAGTAATCCACTGTCTTGTGCCCTGGACCTTGACTAGCAGGGTCTTTGAAGCTCCAGTGCTGCCTTGATTGATGGGGTAAGGGCTTTAAAACACCTCCTGTGAAGATGTGATGCTTAGGGCGTCACAGGGCCACTCTCTAGAGGAGGGCAGGGAAATGCACAGATGGGGCTGATAGGGCCAAACCAGACTGAAGGGCTGAAAAGGAAAACACAGGAGAGTGAAGGGGGACAGAAGGAAAAGGAGCTCCCAGTGATAGCCTGATGGATGGTGCAGGGTTAGGGAGCAGTGGGTAATGGGCTCTGTCAGAATCCTGCACACCATGAATATCTGGTGCCCAGAGGAGAGAGGACTGAGGGGAGGGGAGGAAGAGAACAAGGAAAGAGTGAATGGCAAGAATACCCTCCTTTTCCTCCACTGGAGGCAACATGAAAGAACAGGGAATATGGAGCAGTATCTGGTTGGCCAAATCCTGTTGTCCTCACTTTATAGTTCTATGACCTATAGGGAAATCATATCCCCGCTCAGAGCCCCCATTGCCTTATTTGTATGGGAGGAACTGAGACATTAAACTCTCAGGCCATTTGAAGGGTTGACTTACTCATTGGCACCAAGCAGTTCCTGGCACATGGTTGCTGCTTGATAAAATTAGGGTGAACTCTATGAGATTGTTGTTTTTGTAAGTCAAAAAATGGTTGAATATGGGTAGTTTCATACGGTTCCAATTATAGTTCCTGGTAAACAGGGGAACTGATATGAGCATACCCAGCTCTCTTTGGTGGATTCAGTTTTAATATGGGATTAAGGGATTCCAATCACCCATACTCCCACTCCATCTCTTTTGGGGAGGGGTGTTATTGAGAACTTCCTTCCCCACCTTCATCCCATGATCCAGAGTAAATTCTGTAAAGGGAAGCTTATGGTAACTTTCTCCTTGGTATCCTAGGAAGTGATAAATCACGAATCACAGGATGGCATAAGAAGACTCCTGTGATCTGTCAGTGAATGAAGAGGGAGACAGAGAAGGAGAAAGAAGGACTTTACATTCCTTGGACTAGACTCTTATTTTTTTGGTATGACTTTTAAAAAGCTCAGAGTGGTGAATTGAAAAATCCTGTGGGCTGGACTTGGGCTGCAATCCGTGCTCCATATTTACCACTTCATTGCTTATATGACTTGGGCCCATCACAGCCACCTTGAACCTCAGTCTTCTCATCTGTAAGAAGGGAATATTAGACCAGACCATCTCCAAGATCCCATCCATGAGTAACCCTGACAATGGAGGCTTTGATTTGCTCCTCAGCTCTGTACTAGGAAGCCTTGAGTTCATTCAGTATCAGTTTAGCCATCCGCTTAGCAGTGTAATAATAATTCAACCTGTGAAATGGGGCTTAGAGAACCCAAGATTAGAGGTGCATCTGCAGACCTGGATGGATGTGTGGAGAGCCATGTGGAAGGGTCTTGCCATGAAGCAAAGCGAGACCCAATAGAAGCCTTCAGGGCCAGTGAGGCGATGCCAAGGAATAACTCTTGAGGCTTGTTTTGAAGTATAGTTTTTCTAAAGGCTCATTTCATATTAAATTATAAGAACCTCATGGAAAAGTGATTACTAGCTCCTTCTGCAGTAATAAAACAGCCCTTGGGGCAAAGAAGCACTAAGGCTTAATACATCTAAAAATATCTTATTTTTCTGCAGCTTGATTGAAACTGATGTAGGTGTGCTTGGCATTTGACTTGGGGAGGTCGTGCCTTTTTTTCTTCTTTTAATAATACTCTTTGGCAGCTTTTTGCTCTATCTTACCACAGATCTTTGCCAAAACTTGAATTTACTTCCGTCAGATTAACTGTCTCCAAAAACAAACTGGCATTTCTTCTAAGGGCTCCGATTAAAAGGATAAGCTTGAGTGACACTCCCTTAAATGGCTGGATGTTCTCACAGGGCTAGGAAAGCAGAACTGGAAAAGTAAAGGGCTGAATTTAGTCACAGGGCAGCAAAGGCCTCTGGACGGTGAGAGGGGCTGCCGTTCAGAAACAATGGGTGAATTATGATTTTGAATGCACACCTCTGAAAAAACTATGACAAGAAATCCTTTCAAATCTCTCCACTACTGCTCTACTCTAGGTCTCAAACTTCCAGCATTTTATTTGATTTAAATATCACCTTCAATAATTTTACTGACCAAATTATATTGGCTTCTCTAAACCACCAATGAAATAGAAGTTTCTTCTAGTTGCACAGCTGAATGCATATGGAATTTGAATGAGTCAACTATTTAGGGGTCTTTTTAAATATACATGTGTTGAGGGAATGGCAAGGGGAGAAAGAAACCCGATCACTGATTTTCTTTACAAATTATAAATGTGAATACTAATAAATAGAAAATTCAAGTGAGATAGCATTTCAAGAATTGAGTTGAAATGTGGTTCCTGAACATTATCTGGCCTCCCTTCCCCCTTTCACAGGAATCTGTGTTCGTCAAAGTCACAGTATATTGAATGAACGGGTCCCATGAGAAAGCTGTGGAAAACCTTAAGTCAAATGTGAATACTATGCTAACTTCTCTAATCCTGTATTGATACTAACCAACCAAAAATGTAGGACAAAATAACTATTACTGTTTTTTTTCCCCAACTTCTTTTACTCAGCCTAAGAAGATGTAAGATCAGTAAATAATGCCTTTAATTCATTCTGAGAAAAGACATTTTGCTCAGATTGCTATATATACTTAAACTTTTTCATTACCAAAATCCAAATTTCTCTGTTAGAACCTTTTCGGCTTAAATAAGCAAGGTATGTTATATTTATATTTTATATTCTCTATCTCTTTGGATCCTGAAAATGAGATTGCTCTCATTAACCTAGTTAAGTTTTGCTGAGCAGAAGTCAGAAATGGACGATCACCAGCCTCAAAGTGATTAAGTTACTAAGACTTCTTCCATTTTCCATGAGGACGAAAAGCAGTGTTAGCTCAAGGATCACCGGATAACTCCTCAGGTGCCCTTGGTTGTGATATAAATATCCCACTGAGAATGGGGTTGTTTGTAAGACCTGTATACACTGAAATGAATTAAAAATATATCTAAGTCCCCACTGACAGTTATCTCAATAAGAGCCACTTAGTATACTAGATTGACAACCACTGGTGATAAGTGCTTTTTCTGGGACTTCATATGTATTTTTATATCTGATCCTTAAAGCAAGTAGTTGCCAAACTTTTTTGATCACATATCCCCCAAGTATCATAATTTGCAACATACAACCCTCAAAATATGCATTTTGCCTTTTTATTATATACATTTACTGCACCACTACCATATTGCATACATTACGAAATACACACAAAAATGGAAATTTTAAAAGACTCGGATGAATATGAAACAAACATTATTTTAAATAATTACTTCAGTTTTTAAAGGCACAATTTTATTTTGTTCTCAATAAAAATATAATAATATTTTAATAAGAGCAATGTAATTAAATGTTTCATGTTCTATGAAAATTTTGACTTACAATTTCTGATTCAAAGGCCTGGCTCTAAGTTGGCCTTATTTTTATGCTTGTTATTAATGATGTCAAAGCTTAAACATACTGTCATTTTTTAGCTTAATGTGGTTACTAATGATTCATAGTAGGGGAAGGAGAAGTGTCAGCTTTGTCATTTCTTGTTCCTTTGTATTCATATGATTAATATTAATTTCAATATATGGTTTCATTGAAGGGATCTTCCAAAGCCATTAGTCCATTTTGTGAGGGATCCTGCAGTTAAAACTAGATAATGTAATCCACAATTCCCTTTAGCTAGCATGTGAAAACTGCAATGCCTTACAATATGCTGAAAGCACACTAATGAAAAAAAAATAAAATAAAAAGCAAACTAATGGGTGAGGGTGCCCGGCCAGCCCTCTGGGATGTGGTCCTTCCATCAGGATCCCTCCTGAGCTGTGTGAGACCTATGGTCATCTGACACATGAGACAAGCAATCCTGCATTGGGCATTGAGGGTCAATCCATGCATCGAGTACTGAGGTCAGCAGAGTTGCATATAAATTAATATATTTATATATGAAGTTGTAATGCATAACATATATATACACATATGTAATGAAAGTACATCATTTTTTTTCTCTTACACCTGCTAGGATGAGCATATCTAATTTGAAGGCCATTTCTCAAAGTAGTTTACATTGTAAAATACATATTGTTGATCCTTATTTTACTGATGAGGAAAATTAAGTTGCTGAAGGTCACAAGTCAGTGACTCGTTTTCTGCAGCCTGTGTTTTCCCAAAAGTACTGGCAAAAAAAAAAAAAAAAAGAATAAAGACACAGTCAAGTAGTTTAGTCACCACTGTTTTTGTTTTACTTTTTAATTCCATTCTTTAAGTCTCTTGTATAGGGGGAAAATATGTTTTCACTTGATAGGATATGGGAAAAAAGCCTGTAAACCAGTTATAATAACGATCAGTAAAACTCAGTGGGGCCTGAACAAGAATCAGTCAACAGTACCCTGATATTAAAAAAATCAATGTTCCAGGGCACCTGGCTGGCTCAGTCAGTGGAGCGTGCGACTCTTGATCTCAGGGTCATGAGTTTGAGACCCACGTTGGGAGTAAGGAATATTTAAAAATAAAATCTTTTAAAAAAATAATAATCAATGTTCCATTATTCCTATTATCTGGTTATTCTGATGATTCCCCCTTCCCCCCCTTTTTTTTTTCCCATCCATCAATTATTTTATATCCAAATCATACTTCTCACCGGCATACCTACCAACTGGGGGTCAGCCTTCTTTTTTGGCATAGACTCAGAATTTTCATGTCTACAACATGTAAAATAACTTCAGCAAAATGGAAGAATGATTTTAAACATTATTTGAAAATATGACTCAAACTCACACTTCATTTTACATGAAGCTTTTTATATTATGAAAATAATTTATACTTGGTATATACAAAATTTAGAGAATATAGAAAAAGAAGAAAAATTACTCATAACTCAGTCCCCCAAAATAATTATTGTTACTATCTTGGTGTATTAACCTTCTGATATTTTTTCCTATTTTTCTTTTACATAGTTGTAATCATATTGAATATGCAGTTTTGTACCCTGCTTTTTTTTGCCTTAACATAAATATAATAAATATTATCCATGTTTATAAATTCTTATAAATACATGTAAGTTTCTGTGGAGGCATAATAACCTACCAGATGGATGGCTGCACACTTTTTTTACCTATATAGCAATCCTGAGGTAGGAGAGATAAATACATGATGTAGGCAAGTATAGTCAGCTCATGATTCCAAATCTAATGGGAAATATAAATAGACTAAATAATTGAAAATCAATTGTATTTTACTTTCTTTTAGTGACTAACTTTGTTAAGACCAAAAGGTATTTTGTGTTTCTCAAACATTTATCTTCATATAGGAAAGGGAAAGTGATCCAAGAATAGAGTAACTGGCGGAGGAAAACCAATTTTTAAAAAAAATACAGATCATAAATAAATAGTATATTATTTTATATTATATTAAGTATTATGTAAAAAGATTAATGAAAGTTAATTGTACAATATTTGATTTAAGTTGCAGTTTCTCATCGCTTCTAGTAAGATTAGTGTTGATTACCAACATGAAAGGTTGGCCACTATTTTATAAATATATTTCTGCACCAGTGAAGATGATCTTAAAAAAAAAAGGCTGGGGCACCTGGGTGGGTCAGTCATTTAAGTGTCTGACTCTTGATTGCAGCTCAGGTCATGATCTCAGGGTCATGAGAGGGAGCCCTGAATCCAACTCCACACTCAGTGAGGAGTCTGCTTGAGATTCTCTCCCTCTGCCCTTTTGCCCCCCCAATCATGTGTGCTCTCTAAATAAATAAATAAAATCTTTTAAAAAAAGAAGGCTAACTTTTACATGACAATTTCCACTTTTTAAAGTCGTAAGTACTGTATGTAACAGAAAAAGAAACAGAAAGCATTCATGAAACTATTCTTGAATACAAGCTGTTATATGGACAATGACTATGTAAGAACATGGCATGATGATGAGCTACGGAAAACGTATTGCTAACACCATTCCTGTTTTCTCCCATGTACCATTTTTAATAAAGGTGCCTGCTTTATGGTAAGGTTATAATTATTTTAAACCAAATAACAGACAAAATTTAAGGGGTGTTTTTCTATGTATATATATATGTGTATGTGTATGTGTATGTGCATATATGTCTATTTTCTGTGTTTAATACAAAGGCTTATTTTACAAAACACATTTTATGAACCAAATTTGATTACCTCTATATATGAAAATAAAAATGACAAAAACTTTTAAAACTTAGTCAACTAGAAATATAGTTCCATTTAGACAAAAATGTTTTGGTAATTTCACTGCAATTGTTTTAACTTTCAAGAAAAATGGTTTCAAATGGTTCTGGCTTTTGAATAAAACCAGTCCTCCGCCTTTCAACAATAGAATATATTAAGATCTAAGATTCTGTGTGGCTGCGAAGTGTTTAAGCAATTTCAGGCAGTCTGTACAGTGCCACTTCAAGCACATGAAAAAAGTGAAGAATTTCATCAACCAGGTGTTAATTTGATGGTTTCTTTTCTTTTTCTCATTTCCTTCCTTTCTTCCTTCCTTCCTTCCTTCCTTCCTTCCTTCCTTCCTTCCTTCCTTCCTTCCTTCCTTCCTTCCTTCCTTCCTTCTTCCTTCCTTCCTTCCTTCCCCTTGTTTTTAACTGAGTTTATGGAATTTCTTGACTATTCCAAGGTCCTGTAGTCAAACTATAGACAAATTGTTCATACCTTTGTCATCTGGAAATTTCTGTAAGTATATTTAACAGAGATTTTAAGACAAGCTTTTCGAACATTTCTCACTGGATTGGTAATAAAGCATTAACTTCCTAATCAAAGCACTTCTGAATCCCAGAAATGATAGTGTTCTTCCTCCAGAATTAAAGAGCGGATCAGTTCTCAGGTACTTTGTCATCCAACAAACAATTGTAACCTTGAATTAACTTCACTGAGCCTCAGTGTTCTCATCTATAGAACCAGAATGTTAATACCGGCATCGGAGGGTTGATGTACAGATGAAGTGAAAGGGCATTTGTATAGCCCTTGGCAGGGCGCCTAACATATAGCAAGTGCTCAATAAACAGTAGCTGTCATTTATTTAATGTATCATTTCCTTGTGTGTGCAGTACAAATTGTACTGAACTCATGCTACAGTGGGGTGATTGCCCAAATGCTCAGTTATATTGCTCTAGGTAACCAAAAGACTATTACAGAACTCAGGGTAAATACATTTAATTCTCAGATGGCATATTTGTTGATATTAGTCATTATATATAAATTGTAGAAATAGAAAGACAAGCAATTATGTCTAGAAAATACTAGAGCTGACAACAAAAGCTTATTTTATGGAACATATTTTATTTGTTAAATGTGGTCAGGAACTAAACAAGAATCAAAGACCTGATGAAAGATAATGAAAATTAAAATGAGCTGTGAAAAGGAAGCCCATACACTCACAAAACACTTTACCAAATATTGTAAGCTCTGACATGATAGCATCTGAGGTTTTCAATGTGCTTTTGAGGGCATTTTACTGATCTAACAGAATTTCACTTACACCCTTAAAAAAAAATAGCGTAACACCTGCTGTATTCAACCACTTTTGAGAATCAGTTAAAAGGGCCACATGCAGGGGCGCCTGGGTGGCTCAGTCAGTTAAACTTCTGCCTTCAGCTCAGGTCATGATCCCTAGGTCCTGGGATCGAGTCCCACATTGGGGTCCTTGCTCAGCGCGGAGCCTGCTTCTCCCTCTGCCTGCCGCTCCCCCTGCTTGTGCTCTCTCTCGCAATTTCTCTGACAAATAAATAAATAAAATCTTAAAAAAAAAAAAGAAATACCTTTAGAAAAAGGGGGGGACATGCAAAACAGAGAGCGGATATTAGAACAGTCCTACACTACAACTTAAAGTCATAGTAGGAAAAGCAAGAAAAGCTGCTCCAGCCTAACAGGTTGGAAACAGAAAAAAATAGGGACGTTTCAAATGGGCCCATTTATCCTGCTATCTGACTTTAAAAAAACAAAACGAAACAAAATAAAACAAAACAACCACCACCGGTACAACCACCACCCCCAACAGTACAACACCAAGTTGTTATCCCATAAACCACTGCATTTATTTGGTGACTACTGAGTGACATGGAATCCACCAACATAATTCACCAAAATATGAGCCAGGGAATATTGGAAAACGAATTGAAAACCTAGATTAGACTGACTGTAGTTTCTTTAGAGCCATCCAAAAACATAAACTTCATTTTATTAAAAAAGAAAATCTATTAGTCTGCTTTTCATGAGGGGAAACTATTCCCTCAACCTCCATAATTTTTCCACCTTTTGTTTTATGGCAGAGCTTCATGTTTTAATATAGTAAATAAGGATGTGATTGGGGGTGAGGGAAGGTCAAGGCACACAGCTCTCTCTTTCTTTCCCTAAAGATCTTCTGGGGGTTCCAATCAATTCAGTCGAGGGCAAAATGAATTAATTAGTCGAAAGTGATATTTCAAATAAAACAATTAGCACTTTAATCCAATTTTGTAGGGGGTGGGGACTTCACCAAGTCTCCTGCCTTTTATTGAAATGAATTCAATTTCAAAGTTAATTTTAAAAATTGAAAGCACAACCTTGAAGCTCAACAGAAATATTTAACTGTTTGCAGTGTGTGCAATTTTAACCTACCCCTGCTGAGTGAATGAGAAAATTTAAATAGATTTCCTCGGTCACTTTATTTAGGAAAGAAAAGATATAAACAAACAAACAAAGGTGGAGAGGGATGTGACCTATCCTGCTGCAGTCCTCAGAACCATTCTGAAAACCCTCCTTGGCATTCTATAAAAAGCAGAAATTATAGATTAGATCTACATACATAATCAAAATGAGATGTAAGAGAAAGACAAATACAATATGATTTCACTTATATGTGGAATCTAAAAACACAGAACAATCAAACAAACAACAGTAACAACAACTAAAAAGAGAGAAACAGAGGAACAGACTCATAAATACAGAGATCAAACTGGTGGTTGCCAAAGGCAGGGGTGGGGGCGGTTGATTATCAAGGTGGGTGAAGGGAAGGGGGTTAAGAGGCACAAGTTCCAGTTATAAAGTAAATAAGTCACTGGAATGAAAAGTACAACATAGGGAATATGGTCAATAATACTGTAATACACTTATTGTGGTGAGCATTTTGTAATGTATATAATTGCTGAATCATTATGTTGTACATTTGAAACTAATTTAATATTGTATGTCAATTATACTTCACTTAAAAATAAAAAGTATATTATAAATGATTAACAAAAAATGAGTAGTCATCTTTTCTATTCCATATCGAACATAAACATTCTACCTTTATGTTGTAATTTTATGAAATTATATATACAATCTACATTCTATAGCTTGAATCAAAAAGCATGACTAGGGGCACCTGGGTGGCTCAGTCGGTTAAGCCTCCAACTCTTGATTTTGGTTCAGGTCATGATCTCAGGGTTGTGAGATTGAGCCCCTTGTGGGGCTCTACTCTGGGCGTGGAGCCTGCTTAAGAATCTCTCTCTTCCTCTCCCTCTGCCCCTCCGTATGTGTGCACGCCTACACACACACACTTTCTGTCTCTAAATAAATAAAGGAGGCATACCGTTGAGTATTGTTGATCTGCCCAAGAAAATGAATACTGTGAACATAAACCAAATTGCACAGTGAGTACCAACTACAGGTTAAAACTGAGTTTTCCAATGCTAAACCCCATGAGCTCCTGGTAAGACAGAACTGCCGGGAGACTGATGCATGTCAATAGGAGGGAGCAGACAGGTTTCGGTTTAAATCCGATTGGTACCTGTATCTTGGACAGCCATTCTTAACCATGCTTCCACTTAAAATACCAAAAGTCTGTCCCACACAAACTTCAGTAATGACCCCTACCCACCACCACCACCACCACCACACACATACACTATAACTAAGAAATGAATAAAGGGCAAATAACTTTTTAGCGAATGGAAACTTTCTTACTTCAGAGCCATTTCTAACAGTGCTGGTCCTACACATTCCCTGATGAACAACTTTGATTAAGAGCATTTTTCAGCCACATCACTAATTGGTCTACTCTTACTATTTGCTTTAATTTAAAACCAAAGGGGGGAAAAGTGATTTCAAAAGCACCTGCAATCCGACATGTGTGAGCAGAACTAAAAGTATTTTTTTTCAAAATTGGATTAATTAGCATTATCAGAAAAACAAAGGAACAAAGCCACCAGTAAGTAGTGCATTAATCATATTGCTAGTAATTAGTGCCACAATAGAAATACAAGACAAAGCAAAGAAGTTGGAAATAGTTCTGAAACTAGTCATATTTTGCAGGTATCCCTAGCTAAGAAATAGACATACTTGGACATGCAGAGAGGACAAGAATAAAATAGAATCTCAAAAATCACATAAAGTTGAAAGACTAGACTGCACAAATCTTGAGCCCCAGAGAAATAGAGAAATTGATATATTTATAGTGTCTAATACACAGAGTTTAAAAAAAAGAGGAAAGAAGGGGACAGGAGGAGGATGGGAAAGAATTAGAGAAACAGACTATATTTCCATTTTTAAAAGAGAGAGAGCTTAGGCTATTGTAACAAAGCTAATGCTAGGTCTTGCCAAACCTCAAATATGCAGGATCATTTTGAAACACAGAAATAGTGAGATTCCTTTTCACCTTAAATATATGATTAAATGACATTGGGGAATGCAAAACCTTTTTCTGAATGCTAAAATATTAAATTAATTATAACTTTTTAAAGAATGGAACAAATCATAAGGTTGATTTCTTGGCCTTTGATTTTTCTATATCAGAGTTTATTCCAAGAATCCTTTATAAAAAAAAGTTTTATATGAAAATACTGATTTGTGTTGATTCATTTTACAAATGAAAACTGGGCCCAGTGATGTCCAGAAGAATACGGATGAGAGGAAGAGTAAAATTTTTCTTCTGGTTCTGAAAAGCCCATATTAAGTCATTCACTTTTCTGTGCTCCAATTTTCCTTACCCAGAAAAAAAAAAAATTGGCAAGATAGTCATCTAACCAAGTGTTCCCTCCTTGAAGATGGCCTTCCAGGGGGCATATGGGACAAAGGACTTTGCTTCTCCTATTAAAAAAAAAAAAAAAAAAGAGTTGTGCATCTGAAATTGGTGACATGGTGACAGGTAATGCTGATTGGAGTTGATTTTCATCTCAAGGCCTGCAGGCCATAGAGACAGGAAAGAAGTCACCTCGGAGAAACTAAAGGGAAGAGAGAGATTTGTCTGGCAATTCCCCTCTTATACTTCTTCTGGACCTTCACTAAATACCTTTCTCAGTCTCTGTGCTTTTCTTTTCAATACTCCCATCCTCTCACTCCCATCATCCCTTCTCTGTTGGATTTTCTCCTTCCATTTCCTACTTATTCTTCTAATGTCTTTCTCTTCACAAATCTTTTCTACTTTCATATTTTATGTTAATGCCTTCCCCAAGTGAGTCTGGGAGTCAGTCACCAGCCAACTCTCTCTTTCTGTCACCCCTATCAAGTTAGTTTCCAGGGGCGGTCAGTTGGGTGGCTCAGTCGGTTAAGCATCTGACTCTTGATTTCAGCTTATGTCATGATCTCAGGGCCTTGAGATCCAGGTCAGGTTCTGCATTCAGCAGGGAATCTGCTTCTCTCTTTCTCCCTCTCTCTCTCCCCCTCACCCTACTCTCTCTCTCAAACAAACAAATAAAACTTTTAAAAAAGTTAGTTTTCAATACTTAAATTTCTCTATTTATCTGAAAAGGATAGCAACACTTATTATCTTAAGTGGCCTCAACCATGCAGATAAAAGAAAATACAACAAAATTCATTGTTGCTTAATTTGGCTAATTAAGTAGCTATTGAGTTTGCAATGTTAAAAAGGAAGCCTTTAGAAATATATCTTCACAAAATTTCCCTGTGTAAAGTATAAATATGGCATCAAACATCTAGAAATTATAAAGGAAAAGGTTGATAACTCTGATCACATTATAGGCAAAAAATAAAGTTAAAAAATAAGAATATAGTGAGAGGAAATTTCTCCAATATAAATGCCAGAAAAAGAGCCAATTTAATAAATACACAACCCTTATAAAGTTAATAAGAAAAATATAAATCATTCAATATAATATGGACAAAAGACACAAATAAGCAATTTTTAGAAAATAAAATACAATGGCCAAAAATAAATAAGGGTTCATCTTCTCTCATAATTGTAGAAATTCAAATTAAAGTAATAATGTACCACTTTTCATCTACCAGATAAATGATTCTAAAAATTCAACAATGCTGTTGTTGAAAAGAACATGGAAAAATGGCTGCTCATTCACAAATATATTAAATAAATATTTACTGAATTCTACTCTGAAACACTGACTAAGGGAATGCAAAGTGCAGCAATCTTTTAGAAGGGCAATTTAGAAATATCTAATAAAATTTTAAAATGCATACATCTTTTGACTTAGGATGTATCTACACAATGAATTTATTGCTGCAACACTTTAATAGCAAAAAAATTGAAAACAATCTAAGTGTCCTCCAATAGGCGAGAGTAGTTAAATGTATCATGTCATTTTTACACATACCATCATGCACAATGCATAATATTATATAGGTAATAAAAGAAATGTAATAGAGCTATATAAGCTGACACAAAAAGCTATCCCAAATATGTTAAGTAAATATAGAATATAGATATGTTTTCTAAAATGATTCAAATTTATAAAAATAAGGAATATATATTTATGTCTATAACATGTTTATGCATTAAAAATTTCTAGAAGGATACAGAAGAAACTTACCAGTTGTTAGCCTTGGAGAATGGTAATATGGGGTAAGGAGAAAAAGGCATGTAATATTTTCACTTTACACTCTGTCCCATTGAATTTTTGTTTTTGCAAAGAGTATATGCACTGCTATTATAATTTTAAAACAAGTTTGGGGCACCTGGGTGGCTCAGTCGTTAAGCGTCTGCCTTTGGCTCAGGTCATGATCCCAGGGTCCTGGGATCAAGCCCTGCATCGGGCTCCTTGCTCAGCAGGGAGCCTGCTTCTCCCTCTCTCACTCCCCCTGCTTGTGCTCTCTCTCTCTCTATGTCTCTCTCTGTCAAATAAATAAATAAAATCTTTAAAAAAAGTAAAATAAAACAAGTGTACAAAATTGGCCATAAAAATGAATTTCCTGTCTTTGCAAAAATTCATTTCAGGAAGAGACAAGGAAATTTATTGGTATACATAGGTTTTGGGAAAAAAATTATGAACAAAGCCAAAAAATTTTTTTTCATAATCTTACTGTATATTTCATACATAGATATGAATACTATAGAAATAATTAAAAGAGACTATAAATGGATATTCATCAAATTTGCCTGGGGGCAGCCTTTTTGTTTATATGCTTGAATTTGTGAAATTAGGATCAAAAGTTAATTATAATAATTCTCTCAAATAAAACAAAAAGGATAGTAGTTTCGTAGTCTTAGTAAAACTGATTTTCACCATTCTTTATAAATTACCTTACAATTTTAACAAGAAAGATTTTATTTAAAAATTGCTTTAAATAAGACCCAGCAATTACACAACATTGAAGCAAGGGCAGTGACTTCTGCAGCAGTAGAAACTTTAGGGACCGCCAAGCGAGTTAGAAAGAACTTGGGCTGTGGATACAGACTGGGTTCTATTGCAGCTGGGCCTCCTGAAGACAAATACTTCATCTCTCTGGGCTTTGTTATTATTGTTGTTGTTTAAATCGGTAAAATAGAGATAAAACACCCACCTCAGGAACTGTTTGTGAGGGATATAACTTGATCCATGAAGGCAGCATGACACTGTGTAAAGAATGTGCACTTTGGAGTCAGTTCTGATTTTGAAACTACCCTCCACCACTACTAGTTGTGTGAACTTGGATAAGCTAATCTATCTTCTCTATGCTTCAGTTTTCTCATTTGGAAATTAGGTTTAACAATCCATATATTTGATATGGTGAGTGGTTTCAAAGATTTAACAGATAAGTGACATAAGGCATTGAACATATCCTGGCTCCTAGTTAATCTTAAGTAAATTTTAGTCTCTAATTCACATGGAGTATCATAAAAAGAATGTTAGAATTATAGAATTATAGAGTCCTTTCTTTTATCTCAATGGTCTATAGAGAGAGCAAAGGAGGAAAGAAGAAAGGGAACTGGGATTTTTCCATATCTGGATTTATAAAGACTTCTGTCTAGAGATAGGACAATTACTCAAAACTTCCTTTGCACTTCTACTTCTGGCCAAGATAGAGTAACAGGAATTGGATTTACTCTCCCATCTGGAAGAACCAAAAACCAGATACAATATATGAAAAAACAATTTTCAAGATGTTGGCATCAGGCAATGAAGGACAGTGATCCCTGAGAGATGCAAAACAAATGCGGTGGGCTCTACTATTCTACTGCCTTGAGCAAGCCTCCAGCTGATGGCACAGAGAATGAGAACCCAGGTAGAGTCTAGCAGACTCCCTCAGTTGAAGAAACAGTGTTGAGCACCTGTGAAGACCAAGGTTGCTAGAATTGACAGGATAGAGCACCAGAGAGAAGCAAGCTGCTGAGAGAGAAACCTCTGGATATCTGCAGAGGATCTCTCTCAAATATTCAGCAAAACACTGGTCAACAATGCATATGAGGAAGTTACGTGAGGCCTGGGAAAGAACCACCAGAAAGGATTGGAGGTAAATGGTACTGACACAGTTTCATAATGCTGCCTCGTCCCATCAGCCAGACTGAAAAACCTCATGACTTAAAGGGCATTGGGCAGAGTACACAAAAGAGTCTTAACTCAGTAGTAGGTAATAAGTAGACATAGACTTAATACTGCTCTGATCTTGCTTTACAAATCTTGAATACAAAACTCAAAAAAGGTAAAACTGTTTCCAAGTAAATTAATTATATCTGAAAACAAAATTCCAAATTATATTTAAGAGTACAAAAATAATGGTCAACAAATCTTCAACAAAGCAGGAGAGAATATCCAATGGAAAAAAGACAGTCTCTTCAACAAATGATATTGGGAAAATTGGGTAGCCACATGCAGAAGAATGAAACTGGACCAATTTCTTACACCATACACAAAAATAAATTCAAAATGGATGAAAGACCTAAATGTGAGATAGGAATCCTTCAAAATCCTAGAAGATAACACAGGCAGCAGCCTCTTTGATCTTGGCCACAGCAACTTCTTGCTAGACACATCTTCAAAAAGCAAAAATGAACTATTGGGACTTCATCAAGATAAACAGCTTTTGCACAGCAAAGGAAACAGTCAACAAAACTAAAAGGCAACCTACTGAATAGAAGAAGATATTCGCAAATGACATATCAGATAAAGGGCTAGTATCCAAAATCTATAAAGAATTTATCAAACTCAACATCCAAAAAACAAACAATCCAGTCAAGAAATGGGCAGAAGACATGAACAGACATTTCTCCAAAGAAGACATACAAATGGCCTACAGACACATGAAAAAATGCTCAACATCACTCATCATCAGGGAAATACAAATCAGAACCACAATGAGATACCGTCTCAAACCAGTCAGAATGGCTAAAATTAGCCACTCAGGAAACGACAGATGTTGGTGAGGATGCGGAGAAAAGGGAACCCTCTTACACTGTTGGTGGGAATGCAAGCTGGTGCAGCCACTCTGGAAAACAGTATGGAGGTTCCTCAAAAAGTTAAAAATAGAACTATCCTATGACCTAGCAATTGCACTACTAAGTATTTATCCAAAGGATAGAAAAATAGTGATTCAAATGGGCACAGGCACCCCAATGTGTATAGTAGCAATGCCCACAATAGCCAAAATATGGAAAGAGCCCAGATGTCTGTTGACAGATGAATGGATGAAAATGTGGTGTGTATGTGTGTGCGTGTGTGTGTGTGTAATGGAATATTACTCAACCATCGAAAAGAATGAAATCTTGCCATTTGCAGTGATGTGGACGGAACTAGAGGGTATTATGCTAAGCAAAATAAGTCAACCAGAGAAAGACAAATACAATATGATTCCACTCGTATGTGGAATTTAAGAAACAAAACAAATGAACATAGGGGAAGGGAAGGAAAAATAAAATTAGATAAAAACAGAAAGGGAGGCAAACAATAAGAGACTCTTAACTATAGGAAATAAGCGGAGGGTTGCTGGAGGGGAGGTGGGTGGGGGATGGGGTAACTGGGTGATGGGCATTAAGGAGGGTGCTTGATGTAATGAGCACTGGGTGTTATATGCAACTGATGAATCACTAAATTCTACCCCTGAAACTAGTAATACACTATATGTTAACTAAGTTGAATTTAAATAAAAAAAATTTATAAAAGAGTACAAAAATATCCAGCACCCAACAAAGTAAATTATACTGTCTAGAACCAAATAAAAAATAACCAGGCACACAAAGAGGCAGGAAAGGATGAAAGGGGAAATCAACCTATTAAATCTGATCAAAACTGATGCAGATGATAGAATTAGCTGACATTTCTTTGCCATTATCCAGAGCTAACTCCCCCACTGTCCATATCTTTTGTGCTTGTACTACCTGTGAATATGCCTTATTATGTTTTCATTCATTCATTCATTCATCCAACAAGTGTTTATTGAATCACTGTGTGAGAAAGAGATGTGCTAGCACATATTTTGCCTCTTTAACAGTCTTATAAGGTTTCATAGGCTATTCATACAATCTGCATTTAACTAGGACAATACTGGTCCAGAGAGCCTAAGGAACTTGCCCAAGGTCATCTTTGGTGTTAGCTGAAGTGTTAGGTCTAAACTCCACTTGTTCTATTTGTGAGTCCTTTTTTTTTGTTGACTCTGACCCACTGTGGATTTTCCATATGTATTAGTTCACCTTTCCCTATAATTGATTATCTTAAAAGTAATGGCCTTTGAACTCTTTTTTTTTTTTAAAGATTTATTTATTTATTTATTTGAGAGAGAGAATGAGAGGCAGAGAGCATGAGAGGGGGGAGGGTCAGAGGGAGAAGCAGACTCCCTGCCGAGCAGGGAGCCCGATGCGGGACTCGATCCTGGGACTCCAGGATCATGACCTGAGCCGAAGGCAGTCGCTTAACCAACTGAGCCACCCAGGCGCCCGCCTCTGAACTCTTATGATCTTGGGATGTCACATTCCTAGTTATCTAAAACCCAGAAGCCCCAATACCTGTTTCCTGGTGCAGTCACACCTGAGTTACTTTGGGATGAGAAACTGATGGCTGCAATACTTCTCAAGCTGTCCGCATGTCTAGGAGCACATCTCCATGTGCAATGTCAGCCTTCAGAAAGGATCGCGGATTATTTAATAATGATGAAGAAGAAGATGATGATAATAGTAAATAATTTCATGGTGAATTACAGTTTACAAAAGGTTTTACATATATGATTGAAAATGTAGTTTTTACAACAAAACCTATTACAAAAATGTTATCATTTAGCATCCTTGTCTCCATTTTACAGATCAGAAAATAGAGAGATAAAAGAATCTTTCCAAGATCAGCAGCTTTTAAGTAGAAGGGTGGGGAGTAGAATTCATGCTTATCTGATGCCAGACTTCATGGCCTTTACTTATAGCTGTTATCTGCCCATTTCTCATTTAACAGACTGTTTTAAATGTAGCTGAGAATACCAAGGTCCATGCTTACTTCCAACTTTACGAATTAAAAATCTACCCTTCCTATGGTCTATCATGTGTAACTGCATAAAGGTTTTTTTTTTCCATGGAAATCTGCTCTTAAACTTTTAAAAATTTAATCAGCTACTGATGAATGACGACTATACCTTCATGTTTTCTACAGTTAAATGCAGATTTGGAAATTAGGTAGATTTTTTTTTTTTTAAGGATTTATAAAATCACAGTTGTACTTTATGAAGCCAAAAGGGCTATAAAATTAAAGAGGACTAGCAGAAGTAAGACTTGGAAATGGAAATGTTACCAACTTTCAATCAAAGGTGTTCCTCATTACAAAGGAAAGAAAATGGAAATTCCTTTCTTTAAAAGGGCTGTTATGTGGGGCGCCTCGGTGGCTCAGTCGTTAAGCATCTGCCTTCAGCTCAGGTCATGATCCCAGGGTCCTGGGATCGAGCCCCGCATCGGGCTCTCTGCTCAGCGGGAAGCCTGCTTCTCCCTCTCCCACTCCCCCTGCTTGTGTTCCCTCTCTTGCTGTGTCTCTCTCTGTCAAATAAATAAAATATTTAAAAAGTAATAATAATAAAATAAAAGGGCTGTTTTGTTTGCCCTAGACCTCTCTTTCCTCCTGTGTGGGCAAGACAAGAGAGCCACAAAATGAAGGACACCGAATATAAGGAAATTTGTACTAAAGTAATCCTGTTTCTGAAAAAATAAATAAATAAAATCATTTGGGGAGGCTTTCTTTGCTTCCTGCTCATCTCTTACCTTACCTCCCCTCCTACCCTCTCTGGAGACTTAGTGGGCTTGTTGAAGTGTAGCTAGGTTCCTACTCATTGAGTTTAGACTTCAGATTGGAAGCACTCCAAAATGGAATTTAGAATGCAATTAATTCACAAGACTCCCAGAATGTTCCTCTAGCCCTAAGGAGAACTTGGCCAATAGTTCCTGCAAATGATTCCCCTCTTCTAATATCATGCAAATCCAAGTTCTTTCATATTGAAAAAGTATTCTATATAGTATGAAAGAGAACTGCATCCTAAGTTTTCTGGGCAGCACTTTGGAATATAACATGGCCAAGAGACAAAACTTTCACCATGAACAATAACAATCCACTTCAGGAAGTCATGCTTCTCCATGGAGCTCAGTGTCCTCACCCGTAGAATGAGGAGGTTGGACTAAGATAATTCAGTTCTAAATTACTGTGACTAAGATGAGCATTATAATATAATAAAACGAAAGTGATTATATCAATATGATTCCAAAAAACATTTTCTCCTGTTACTTCTACTCTTTCACCAGGGAAGGGAAAAGAAAACACTAGCGTGGTCTGATTTCACCTTTGCAATGTGTCACTGATCTTTTAAACCCAAGTAGGAGAAGGCATTTACTAAGAGGACACAGCATTTGGAAGAATTAATGCACCTCCAAGTGGGAGTGAGTGCGCTTCTTACCAGTGGGAGCAGCCCCTTTATAATAGTGTCTGCAGACCTGGCGATTCCAACCCATGCTTTCTCAGGCAGCATTCTGTAGAACGAGTCTTTCTGGAGATTACAGAGTCAGTTATTGAATTTCTATAGCATAGATTAGAGTAACATTGAGCCCATTTAGAGCCAGGGTTAAATTTACAGTTGCTCTTCAGATTCAAACATTTTTAGTGTGTTCACTTTTATACCCTTAAAACTGTATCGCTTATTGATGTTGCCACCTCCTCTTATCTTATCTCGCCCCATCTTACCTTTCCTTACCTTATCTCATCCTCTGAAGTCATTACACTAATATTAAGACACCTTCATAACAAAAGGCTTTTGTTCTCAATAGGACCTTTCTAAGTCCTCTCTCCTCTCTACCCTGACATAAAACATGCACCTTGGTTCTTTTTTCTCTCTAAGTTCAGCATTTAGATGGAAGCAAGAGAGAGGGAAAAAAAAGGAACCAAGCAAATATTTTGTTGAACATGAGCAGATACACACGTGCACGTATACCCAACCCCAAACCAATTAGGAAAGCATGCCGCTGTGAATAGTATGGAAGGCCAGGGGAGCTTATGCCTTTTGTTTAAGCAGGTGCTTGGGAACAAGCAGACATCAGCCAGATTCAGGGCATCGTGTGAAGATCTGGCTTCACTCATCGCTCGTTGTTGAGCACCGGGAGCAAAAATGTAGCAAATAACGCAAAGAAAATCCTTCTAAGAGATCGGGGCCCAGAAACTAATCCAGGCAAGTATGACTTGTGTCTCTGTAGTTTTATAAGGGCAGATTGCTTTGGTATTTAATTAGTGAATGGGTGGAATCTGCACATTGAATTTAAGAAGAAAACATTTCACTTTTTAGTCCCTGGGAAGTCATGAGCAGTCCAGAAAAGATATTGAATTGCTCAAGGCAACTCCTCACAGCAATCACAACAATCTAGATGGCGTTTCTTGAATACCAGCATGCACCACAATGCAACAGAATGGAGCATGGCATTCGGATGAGAGACTTCCATTTGCAAATATGAGTGAGAATTAAAAATAGACTGGGAAGAGATGGGCACTCCTTGGTGAAGATTACCCATCTCAACAGGTGTGTGGCAGGAATAAAAAGGGAGGGGGGATGTTAGTTAGCTTTAAGCTTTCATTTTGTTGGCAGATGGTGCCTGCCCACCACCATTTGTGGTCATATTAAAAATCTATCTGAGTCCACCTATGAATACTCAGTCCCTGTGCCCACAGGAAGCAGGGAGGGAGGGAGGATGAAAGGAAGGGCAATTGACATGTACTAAACACCTGCTGCATGCCTACACCTACTGACACTATTTGAGGAAGACCTGTTTTTGGCTGCTAGGAGGGCTACATACGGGCCTTGGAATCAGGGGCAAATTATTGTTTTGTTGTTGTTGTAGTTGTTCTGAACCTTACTTAGTGGCGGGGGGGGGGGGTGGGGTGGGGGGGGTGGGGGAAGCACAGATTCCAGAGCCAGCCCCCCTGGACTTAAATTCTGACTCTGCAACTTACTAGCTACGTGAGCTTGGGAAATTTACTCAACCTCTTTGCCTCATTTTTTTCATCCATAAAATGGGGATGGTACTATCTCCCTCTGTGGGTCTGTGAGGATTACAGGATATTCTGTGTATAACACAGTAGGACAATACCTGGTGTCCAGTAAGTGCTCATAGTTTTTTGTTTTGTTTTGTTTTTAACTGTTTTCAGGCATAATAACCCTACTTTATAGGTTCTCTATTGTCAGCCTCAGAGAAAGAATTTTGAGCACCTATTTTTTTCTCAAAAACTATTTCTTCATAACCAGCTAAGGGATATTTATATCCTTCCTTACTTATTTTTTGCCATAGTTAGTTCTTTCTTAGGTTGCAGAGAATCATCCTGCAGATTAATAATAGTTCCCTGAATGTATATACCAGTCTTCTCTGAGTCCCTGTGGCTTTTTAGATCAGGTGAACCACATCTGAACCTCCGCCAGCAGCGTGTGGTGACAGTGGCTGGGTTATTACCTGCATTTCATGCGAGAGGGATGTGACTCACAGACGGCAACTGGAATGTGATGTCCAAAGTTTCACAAGACATTGAGGGTGTTCAGACCTTAGACCCTGGCTCACCACTGGACACATAACAATCTCATAGCCATCTACACATGCCATGTCCTGAACTGTCACAGTCTAAAACAATAATAATAATAATAATGACTGATTTCTATTGTGTTTTATGAAGTGCTTGTATACTGTGGTGATAATGTTACATACATATCAAGTGGAATGGGGAAAAAACCATCCAGAAAGCAGAAGGTAACTTGAAGCATGCAAAATACTCGCATGGAAATTCAGTGATATCTAATCCTCTTTGTGCCAGCATTATGTAAATACATAGGTAGGAGGAATTTTGTTAAAGCCTTTCTTAATTATTACAAATTACCATTGCATTTTTAAGATCAAAATTTCCAAGATGTTTTTGGGAAAGCCTTATCTTATAGCTAACAATGTTTTCTTGGAACGCAATCATCTAAAGACTTTTGATTTGCTCTTGGGTTTGTGACTTAAAATTGACCATAAAATGTATAGCATTTGGATACAAATGATATATGGTGAAATCTAAAATTATAGGATGTGAGATTTAAAAGAGATATTAGAGGTAATATAGTTTGGTGATCTCCCCACTCTGGCTCACCCATTTGTAAGGTGAGGAAACTGAGATTCAGAGAGATTACTTATGCAAATATGTATCAATTATTAGTTTTTATAATAACTATTATTCCACAGTTGGGTTGCCAGATTCCAAATCCATTGATCTTTTCATTTCATTATATTAAGTTTATGGAAACAAGTAAATTAAAATGTTAACAGGGGTGCCTGGGTGGCTCAGCCGTTAAGCATCTGCCTTTGGCTCGGGTCATGATCCCAGGGTCCTGGGATCGAGCCCCACATCGGGCTCCCTGCTCAGTGGGGAGCTTGCTTTTGCTTCCACCTGCTCATGCTCCCTCTCCCTCTCGCACTCGCTCTCTCTCAAATAAGTAAATAAATAAAATCTTTAAAAAATAATAAAATAAAATGTTAGCACTAGCACTAACAACAGCACCACTTAGGAAAGCTCATCTTGATATTATAATTTATTTTTCAAGCTTATGTATCTGGGGGGCTTCACACATTCATTCACTACATGTTTATGGTCCGTTCAACATTTTATAGAGTGTTCAAACAATAGTTTACTTTTAATCCAGCCCTTCAGACAATTATATTTGCTTTTGGTTCTCCACAAATAAAATTTAAGCTTTTGAGAAGATCTTTGACCCACAGGCATTATCCTTCCCTCCCCATCCATACCAGTTAGCGCCTTTCTCTCTTTTAACCCATTGGAAAGCTGTTACTACTACCCAAACCAATATACACGCTTTATTTCTCCATTTCATCTAAGCATTTTCTCAGAGAAGGTGAGTTCCATTTACCATATGCTCCTTTTCTTCAGGTGACTTCTTTAATAAATACATTTTTAAAAATCATGTCCTTGCCTCTGAGAAATCAAATTTTTAATTTAGTTTTCTAAAAGAAGCAATGTTCTCAGATAAGGAGCCGTCAAAGGAAAACGGTGACCACATGCCACATCCTCTCATGGAGCCCCATTAGCGAAGCCCGCGATGGCTCCTCTCACCCAACACACACTGGAGCGTTAGTGTGGATCACATTTACGTGTGTGTGTCTCAGTGGGTATTTTGGGCCATTTTCACTTTGTCTACACAGGCTAAAAGAAATAATTCTATGTTTATTCCTTTCTAATTGGAAGTTGCTTTAACTATTTTCTGAACTGCAGTTTTCATTTGAGTGCCATGTTCACTTTGATAAGAGATCATTCTGCTGTTTTCATATCTCACTGCCAAAAGGGACTCGCTGGTTATCTCTGATTGCAGGGCAATTCGAACTTTAAGTAAGCCTGTCTTTATCAACTACTGTTTTAACAGCTGATTAATTAGTGCTGCGGAGATCCAGGGGAGGCCTTTATCTGAAGAGCAGTTCAACCATTAGCAAAGGAAACTTCCTTGTGCACCAGCAGCTCAGATAACAAGGTAAGATAATAGTTCACAGTCCTTCCCCGGCTAATGCAAACAGGAGCACTCCCTCTTATCCCCATACCACGGCCAGACAGAAACGCTCAGCCAAATCCTCAAAATGCCGGGCTCTTCACGGGCAAAAACTGGTCATTCCTGTGAGTACTTTTTAGAATAGCGCCTTGCAAGGACACAGAACAGCCAGCAAGCTAGAATAATATTGCATGGCTATTGGCAAGTCACAAGAGGAAATCAGGCCCCAGTAGGATTCAGCGATGAGCATGGTGGGATTTGTCTTATCAGCTGAGATGGTCTATGGGCCTGGAGACAGGCCTCTTGTTAGCTATTCACGCTTGGACAAGACACTTACTCCCCCTGTAACTCAGTTGCCCTATCTGTGAAATGGAGCTAATAATAATACCTGGCCTTATAGTGAGAATTAGGTGAGCCAGTGCTTCCAATGTTCTTAGAACTTGTCTGACACATGACAAGCGCTCAGTAAATGTTGATGTTATTACTAAGGTAGGAAAGGTGCAAGGAATGTAGGTTCTTCAAATCCTAACAGAGTTAACCAGAGGTAATTAAATATAACCAGAGAGGATCTGGGGCTGTGTTTGAGCATAGACTGTTAAAACTATCACACCACCACCACCACCACCACCATTATAGCTTCTACTCGCAGCGACTATAATTACTGTAGTAAGAGTTACATTATTCTAAGGACTCTGTGTAGGTTAATATATTTAACCATCCTGTGAAGTGGGTACGATTTTTACTCCAATTTTACAGCTGATGGAATTGAAGCCCAGAGAACTGAAATAACCCACCCAAGGTCACACAACTTACAATGCTGGGAGAGATTTGACCCCAAGCAGTGTGGCTGCAGACCACTTGCTCTGAACCACTTGCCACCGCAATCACATTAGTATTATTCCATCCTGCTTGTGGATGCTCAGAGGCCAAGTGACTTACCCAGGACCCAAAGCTAATAAAGAGTCGAGCCAGATTCAAAGCTAGATTTGCCCCAGTTGTTTTCCTTGCACTAGGATGCCTCTTCAGTGTGGAAGTTTGGGGGAAAGGTGTGTTCGAAGTTAAGGGGAAAAAAGTGACCCCCAGGGAACCAGGAATGTTGGGTTGACTCATTTGATTTTCTACCCCTTGGGATTCCCTCAAGAGCTCTGGCTTTTGTTCTGAACCTGTCTCTCCCACCACTCATTCATATTTGCACCCCAGCTCCTAACATAAGCTTAGTATATAGTGGGAAGCATTAGTGTAGCACCCAGGAGGAGACCAGTACGGGGGAAGGAGATTTTGTTGAAATTAATCAGTACAGAACATGCATGGGAGTTGATTTTTTAAAAAGATATTATTATTCTTAAGAGATAGAACGTGATTTAACACTTCTAACAGATGAGAACTGAGACTCTTTTAAAGCTAACATAGGGAACAGCCCAAAGCAGCTTTTTGAGAGGGATAGAATCAGCCAAACAGATGTTTAGAACTAGACGTTCATCCCATTTAAAAACAGGCAGTATGCCATTTGTGCTTTAGATCATGTTTTTCCTTTATACAATATTGAATGGTCTCTAGAAGTAAGTTTAGCAATACTTTTCTGAATATAAAAACTGTAATTAATTTTGGGTGTCAAACATCAAGTTGTTTCTGGAGAGCATAGACTAGTATAAGCCCCAGCTTCTTAACTCTTCCGTACCCACCTAGGAAATTCTAAACCATTTGACTGCCAAGTTTCTCAAAAGACCCACCTCTGGTCACCTGATGGTAGACACATCAAAGGAACTAATTGACCCCTTAGGACATATCCCCAAATTTCAATCCCTCAGCTGAGAAGGAAATGTCATATCAATTACGGAGGGAAGTTGGCAGAGGACTGGAATTAAGACTGGCTACAGGACTTGGGGACCTTGTTCAGCTAATGCATAAACATTTAGGGAGCACCTAATGTAGACAAGGCCCTGGGGGATGCAGAGGTGAGTCTCACGCGGCCTTTCCCTCCAGGAGTATCCAGTTGCACCATAAATAACAAGAAGGTAGAGGGTGTTAAGTGCCATAAAAGATGTGCAGGGGAAGTGCTAGGGGGACATTAGGAGCACAGAGAAGGCAATCTGTCCAGGTTCTGTTGCACTCCCAAGAGTGGGAACAGAAAATGCCACACCAGAGGAAAATGTTTTCTGAGCAACACCAGGTATAAGTAATATATCAGTGAAAGTGTATGTGTGTGCCCAAGATGTTTATAACAGCATTATTTATAAATACCAAAAAGAAAAAGAAACTTAACATAGAGGATTTATTTGGTGAGCTACTATGCAGCTATTAACAATTACATAGAATAATATTTAACAAGGGAAAAAATCATGATATATTACTAAGGTTTTTGTGCTTGAAAACAATTATGCATATGTTACATATATACACTTACATACATCAATGCATATATGATATATGTTATTATAATATATACATGCTGTTATGTAATAAAAGTTTGAAAGCATATATACCAAGAGGTCAAATTAGTGATGGTTATCCCTGAGTGGCAGAATTATGAGTGATTTTTTTCATGTGATTCTCTATGTTTTCCAAGTATTCTGAACAAGCATGTACGATTTTTGTATTAATATTAAAAAATAAATGAATTTTGATAAAAATCACTATATCCATCCTTCCCCAAAATTGCCTACTCAGAGCCCACAGACTTTGGTCAGTCAGTAATAGCGTTCCACTAGATTGATCTCATTTGTTCCTGAGAAACATCCTCCCCTTGGATTGTCCTGCTCTCTTGGCTCTTACAGTGACTGAAACCAGGCTGGAAAAGCCCTGTTTTGTTGGTTCTGCCTCCATGTAATTTGAGTTATTAGCAATGAATGTTTCTTATTTGGTTTCTCATGGGAATTTTTTCTCTTCATTCTGTTTAAATATTTGTATGTTTATGTCATAGTTGCCAATCTTGTTTCCCCAGGGCACCTGTCTTGGGGATAACCAGGGTGTGGATAGCGATGGCCACGGAACCTGACTATGGCCTCAGCCTGGGGCTGTTCCCAGGATGTTGGGCTGTCAGATCCCTTGCATTGGTTGGTGCTAGTTCCAGGAGGCTTGGGTCTCTGGAAGCCATAGTAGTAACGACCTGCTTCGCTTCTGTGACCCTTCGCCCTGCCTCTCGCCATGCCACTGTCCTTTGTCCTACCTCAACTCCATTGGCCAAGACTCCAACCATGGGGAGTTCTGAGGGGTTCTCAGAACTGGCAAGAGGTGGGGGTCACTTGGTTATTTGATCCTTTTTAGCCAACTTTGAATGGTTTGCAGGACCAGCTTCATGGGCCTATGATCTGGGCACACAGGGCCCCACGCTCAGGAGGACCTCATGCTTGGCTTATTCCTCTGCTCTTAAAAAATCTTAATTTCCTTGTTTGGACAGGTAGGGTGGAAAGAGCATATTTGAAGGTAGGCAGTCCCATGTTTGAATCCCAGCTATACCATCTAGCTGTGTGATCAAGTTCCTTGATCTCTGAGTCTTAATTTCCCCATCTATAAAATAGGTATAGAAGCATCAACTCTACAGAGCTGATGTTAGAGACGAACACATGTAAAGCTTCTAATATATACTAGACAACAAATAATACTATTTCATTATTACCGTTGAATAATCATAGCATCAAGACGTTCCTTCCCTTAAATGTAGCCTGGCTCTTTGAGTCTACAATTTGCTTGATTAAGGAAAGTTAAGTTGGTTTTTCTAGTGTCCAGGCTGGATAGTGTCCACACATCTGGTACAATCTTGTGCCACCCCTGGACTGAAGGACCAGGACTGAGCCATCGGGACTCGGCATGTCTCCCTGATATCCTCCCCATAAAGGCCAGGCTGATCTTTGTCTCCCCAGTTTTTCTGGAGTGTCAACCCAGGGGTTGCCTGAAACTGCCACGTTGCCCTCCTTCCTTCCCCAGGTGGTAAGGGAGTTTCTCCTCAAACAGAACTAATGGGGGACCACAAAATTCCTGAAGTTAGTATTTAGGTTCAGTCCCTTTCTTGTCCTGGCTCCACACTTGCTTTCGGGACACAGTTGATCTCAAATCTGCTTTTGCTCCATGTCCTGCATCTAAAGCTCCGGTGGCAACAGTACTTCTTGTGCAGTGGCTTCCATGTTAATAGAATTTTATCCCTTTCAAGGCATTCATGTCCCTTTCATGCCATGTGATCCTCGAAACTATATTCAGAAGGGATCAAAATGATATCATTATTTTCTCAAATGAGAGAATGAACACCAGCAGGATAAAATGACTTATTCAAGGGTACCCCACAAGCTGGTGATAAGCCAGGTGTAGGGAGAGTGTGCTATTCATTCATTCATTCATTCACTAATTCATCCAATCTCTCTTGGGCTTTGTGCTAGGGAGACTCTGGTAACAAAAGCAGACAATGCCCCTAACTTCAGGGAGCTGATGATCTATTTATGAAACACAGATATTAAAGAAAAAAATCTCAATAAGAAATGTAAAGTTTCACTTGTGATAAGTATTAGGAAGAAGAGGCACCCAGGGTCAGGTTCTGACTGGTCAGGAAGTCCCTCGATCAAGCTGCTTCTTTGAAAAAAAGCAACTTGTAACTCTGCCTTTAGAGACTTTTATTTATTTGCCGGTTTATGTGATACTTTAATATACAAATAATTTCTTTGGAAGCAAAACAATTTGTTTCATTGGGTAGATATAAACAACTTTAGAGTCTTCTTTGCTTTTGGCCTTTCTCAACACTAATGTTTCACCAGGGGTGTATACTGTGGTAAAGCAGTCTGAGTTATGTGGGTCTACCTGGGCAGCAGAGAATTTAGAAATATTAGACTGTTCTGATCCTTGGAAATCATTACCATCAGAAAAGTTTGCCGTTTACACCTGCACTCTTTATCTAGAGCACCATGCCCTCACAGCACCCACCTGCTGGGCACAAAAGGGAGGGGTGAGCACCCACCGGCATTTACACTTGGTGCTGAGAACCCTCCTTGCTTATTGCCACCCTGATCTTATTCTGCCATTTACTTATTATTGATTTATCAAAAATTATTTATTCATTTATTTCTCAAAACACCTTCCTTGGGGCACCATGCAGGACACTGGAGACTGAGTAGGAAAGCCGAAGGATGAGGTCCCTGCTCTCAGGAGCTTGTTGTAGTCAGACACTAAACAAACACATGAAGGAGGAAAAGACCCAGGAAAAGAATGAAATTGCTCATCAAGTGTGGCTTCTCTGAAGAGAAAGTGAGAAGTGGGCTGAGATGCGAAGAATAAGATGGAGTTCATGCAGGCAAATCGAAAGAGGACAACTTTTCCAGGCAGAGGGAACACGGGCAGACAGGCACAAAAAAAAGAGAAGGACAGAGAGACAGAGAAAGACACACAGATAAAAAGTGCACCTGAAATGGCAGTTATTGGTGGCATTTCACAGAAGCCTAAATCAAATGTCAACTAAATACCTTAATTCAAGGACACAGTTGCATTTCGGATAGCTTAAATCTCTCTGGGTGTATGCAATGTAATAGATGGCTTCTTTATAATGACAACAACAATCAGAACGTTTTCTTCTGTGTGGTTTGCTCCCATTTATGCATTAAGTGGTTTAAATGTTGAAGGCCACTTTCCCCACTTTTAGCCTATCTTTGTTGTTGTTGTTGTTGTTGTTTTCCCATACCGATTTTGTGCTCTGTATTTGCGGTACTGGCCTTTGAGGCAGAACGGCTGCTTTCTGTCACCACCGTGTGAGGTGGAAAGACAACTCACCATCACCCTCCCGATTGTCCGAAAGCTGTTATTTTGTCTGTGCCAAGGGATGGTTCCTTTCTCTTGGCCCAGCGAGTGTTACTTTAATGTGGCCCTGAAAGCAGTTTTATAATCTGAAGAATAAACCGATTACTGTCAAATTCTCTTTGTCTGTTCCACTGTGACTTACGAACATTTACACTGCTTTGCGGAAACCTGGTAAAAGGGTTGGTTGTCTACATCAACTATTGCCATAACAGGAAAATGTGATGAGGCCACTTTCAGGCCGGGGGCGCCACCCCCACTTCAAGGCCATCACCAACCAAAGACGATGGGACTGAATGCTCAGTAGGTATTTGCAACTTTGAATCATTTTAGAAAAATCCCTTGAAAGAATAGATGCATGGATGAGACTTTTTTTTTTAAATAAAAACCTCTCACCAAAGCCATTGTTTTGGGACTCAATTTTTCCCTGATGTTGAATATGCATTTCTAACAATCCATGATTTTTAAATTACAAAAGCCATGGGTACGGGGAAGTGTTTCTTAGCGATAAAGGGAAGGGTTTTAGAAAATTCTACAATGGCATTGAGAGGTCATAGAGTGCACCACCTCATCTCAGCTTCATTGCGTCTTCTTTATAAATATCTCCAGCCACGGGGACTCTCTGATGCAGCCCGTTACATATTGGACAGCTCAAATCATTAGAAAATTTGTCCTAACATGGAACCAAAATCCACCTTTATTTTCTAACCATTGGCTGCAGAGCTCATCTGCACAGGGCAACACAGACACATACTCTACTGGAATACCGTTGAGGAAGGAACAGCAAACTCAATTTCTCCAGGCATCTGGTTTGAATTAGCTATTTCACAAATCCTTTTCTGCTAACTGGCACCAAATTTCTTTATAATTAAAAAAAACCCCATATTTTCACCTTAAAATCAAATATTCCCCCATATATTCATGTAGAGAATGTTCCAGTGGTTTCTTGTTCTGGGGAGGCAGTTTCTTTCTAATGGCTGCAAGTAGAAAATTAACATTTTTCTGAACAGAGTGACTTGATTTTTTTTTCCTTTTCGTGATAGCATGTTGGAATTTTAGGAAAATATTGTGACTTCACAGAATGTGCTGGAGCGAACAGTGGAAACCAATGATCTCTGCTATCTGGATACTGGATGCCACCACAGCTTTGCCCTTTGGTCAAGCCCCACAAGCACAGTCCACACACAGAGAACCGGGGGATTGCTGGTCCAAATAATTGCTGGGCTTAGCTGCCGGATTCATTCCGAAATTGCTGGTATTGTCTTCTGTAAAATGATATGTCCCCATGATCTCTCTCTCTCTTTTCAGCAAACCAGAGTCCTGGATATAATTTGATCTTCATTACGAAGAGTGGAGCTGAATCAGATAATAGAAGACCTGAAGAGTTTCAGTAACAGGGGATCAACCTCACATCCCCCATCCAACTCTGCACCCCCAACTGAGGGAGTTGTTTATGGCTCCAGTTAATTTGGTAGGAACTGAGAACAGAATATTTTGAGTCCAAGACCCGAGGCTAAGGGCTTTCCCTCTCCTGGGAAACCCCCATCCCTGAAATCTACCCAAATCTTAGATTTACATCTCACAAAGGGAGATGCCAAGACTGCCTCTTTGCACAAGTAATACACCTCTCCCGCCTGCCCCCAGGAGCCTACAGGTAGCAATTTGCCACATCCTCTGCATTTGACAGAGGGCTAGGAATTAGAGGAGGTGTTTTGCTCTCCTGTCACTTGTCTCCTCATGGTATAATTATCTGAGTTCCTAGGTGTTGCTGTGATATGTGAAGAAATCCAAAGAAGAAATACAATATGTCCTCATTGTCTTTCATCATTAGCCTTCAATTAAATATTTCTTACCCTGGGCTAAGGTAGCATGGGCTGGAACGAGCCATGGGCTGCAAGCCAGAAGAGGTGAATCTTAATCTCTCTTCCACATGTAGGAGCTGTGTGTTTTCAGTCAAATCACTTACCATCTCTGAGACTTGGTGTTTTCTCCCATAAAACCACCGAGGATAGACTGGATTATTTCTGAAATTCCTCCTGGGGCTGAATTTTTTTTTTTTTTTTTTACTCTCTGAGTATAATTTATACTCAAAAGGATGGAAAAAATAGTCTAAATACCAAGTGAAGGTGGTTAAAATCAGGTAATCTGATGATGATCTGTTGAAGTTTCCTCCATAAGGTAATTTCAAATTTTGCCTGCCCATTTGCAGCAGCTGGTAGTGTTAGGGAGGAGGCAGGAATTCAAGCGACATTTTTTAATCTAAACATGGTATGTTTTTTTAATTGAAATCAACTCCTAGGAAATGTTTTGAAGCAACGCATGCATTTCACAGTCTTTATAATTAAATTCTGAGAAATCTACTTGCTTTAGGAACATATTTATCATATCTAGGTATGCCTAAAAAGTAGTGGGACTACTTTCTAAAGGGCACACCCAAAGAAGTCTCCTGTGTGTCATACATCCTGTCCTCCTTTCCCCAGAAATGCTGGATTTTGAGAATGGATAGAATTTAATAGGTCATTTATTCCTTAGACCCTTGCCTGTTTGTCATCTACAGAGAAAGCAAGTAAAAAACAAACAAAATACTTCAACAATTAAATTCAAGTCTTAAGTAATAACATCATTTTATATTTGAATGGGGCTTCAAAATCTTTAAGGTATTCTCATGTAAATTACTCTATTAGCTTCTCCCATCCCCCTCATGAAGTACAGAGGAAGGTAATATCCCCATTTTACAAGTGAAGAAATGAAAGCGAGGCAGTAAAAGTTAAAAAGGAAAAGGAGACACAGCCCCTAGGATCTGGTATTGAAGCCGGAGCGCCATCAAATGGGATTTCCTTTGGAAGACATGTTGGCATTTAGGGAACATTGCATTAGCCTTGCTTTTCCTGAAATGAAAAGCCATGAAACAAATCTTAAAGGCAAGCTCCTTGCTTCTCATGTGGCTCCTGCATGGGGTCAGGCATCCACGGTCTCTCTGTTTAATGGAATTTTAAAGGGGATTTCTTATAAACCTGACTATTGCTAACAACTGCAGCCCGTAGTATACACATAAGAACATGTGATCCACAGCTCTGAATGAGCTCCTAGAAATTCCAGGAAGCCAGCCTGGTGGATTTTCTAGGTGGCCGACAGTGACTAAAATCACTATGGACTTCCTAAGAGAAGATTCTGTTGTATAACATGTCTTTGATGCACTCAAATGTCTAAAAACTTTTTTGAGAATGGGTTGTCTTTTCTGCCTGCATTTTGGGTTGACAAATGAATGACATGGTGAAGCCTGAGTCTAAGTTGGTTTGGAATCTCTTTCCCGTCTCCTAAGATCCCTAGACTTGAGCGGCCAGAAGGTCAGAGTGGCAGTCACATTGTAAGAGCTTGCAAGTGTAATCCAGCAGCCAGAAGAGCCATCTCGTATCATTCGAGTGACCCCCTCACACCTCCCGCAGGTCACCTTACACTTCCTAGCTTGAGGTCTTTGCAGAATCCATACAAGCTGTGAAATGATTCCTTTCCATGAAGCACTGGAACAAAGAAGCTCACTCTGCTTTCTGGTAAGCCTTGCTGAGCTATCTAGAATTGTGGTTTAGCTCCACAGCCTTGGACCTTTTGCAAACAATATCATTTCTTTCAAATGAAGATAATAGCAAGCAAGGCTACTATCATTATTACTTTCTTACTCTTTTTTTCCACTGTGAATGTTTCAAGGTTTTGGAGGCGGAAAAAAAAAAAAATCCAGGTTTGCAGGTCAGTAGTAACAACTTTGGACAAAACTTCTTCAATAAAGCTTCACACTATTTGATTTAGCCTATTTGAAAGCAATAACTTGCAGAGACAAGTAACATCTTGCAAAACCTGTTGGCTGGCTGTTCAGCTTTGTCATCTGATTTCTTAAGGAAAATACCAAGTAGTTTTGGATTTTAACACCCTCTGTTTCATGGTGTCTTAGTAAAGTAAAATATTTCAGGAAAGTTAGGTCCAAGGAGAATCCAGTCTTAAAGATTTACTTAGTGAAAGGAGATATAATTCATAGGGCAGAGAGAGAAGTCCATGAATAGAGTCTGGACTTCACCATGAAATCACTGTTTCAGAGCCCCCTAAGTATCTGTGGCTGGGGAAAATTTGGGTTGATTTAATTTCTTGGAATACATCAGACTGGTAGAGACTTGTAGTAGAAATATGAATCAAAGTCTCAAAGTTAAGAGGGTCCATAGGTCCCTTCTAGTCCAACCTCCCATTTAATACAGTAGTTTCCTCTATAATCTCACAATCTCTGCTTGGACATCTCCCATGATGAAGAGCTCACGCCCTCACAGGCAGCTCGCCCCATGTTCTAATTTTTAGAAACTTCTTTCTTGAGGTGGGATTTTCTTATCTTTTAACTCCCGTCCAGTTCTGGTCTTTGGAATATGGTGAAAAAATTAATTCCTCTTCCACTTGACATCACATTTGGAGACAAATATGATAGTAATATTGAGTTTGCTTCTCTTAGAGAAATATCCTTCTAAACTATAAAAAGTTTCCCCTAGAAGAGGGTACCAGAACTTTGATTAAAAAAAATAAACACTTGGGTAACTGGAAAGACATTCAATGGTCTTGGGCAGGATTTAATATGTTAAGCGTGTCATGTCTCCCTATGATAATCTGTAAATTCTATGTGATCTCAATAAATAAATATATAAATTATAAACAATATGGGTTTTGTTTGTTTGTTTTCTAGAGCTAACAAAACACTTTCCACTTACTATGGGCTTTACTATGTATCAGGCAATAATCCAGCTGTGCCTGTGTATACATTTACAGGACAGATAAAGTCACTTACTTGTGGGGTTTACAGCCCACTGAGAAAGACAGAAAATACTTATTATCATTTAAGAAAGCTTTACGTGAGATGGAGAAAATATAATAGGGCAGTAAAGTAGAGAGTGATTGGGGTTGTGGGTATGTGGGTAGGTGTGTTTAGCTAGGGTAGGTGGGGAAAACTCTTGCAGAAATAGCATTTGAGTTGAAATGTTAAGGATGAGAGAGAGTCAGTCCTATAACCCACAGGGAGATGAATCTTCTCAATAGAAGGACGAGCAAAAGCAGAGGCCCTGAGGCTGCCTACTGTGTTCAAGGGACTGCAAGGAGGCCAGACTTGCTGGAGAGGAGAGAGTGAGGGAGAGGATGATGAGCAGGTGGTCAGTCAATCCAACGGTCAGGTCCTGTAGAGCCTCACTTCAAGTTAAGTGGCTAGATTTCATCAGAAAACTTTAAGCTGCTCAGTGACAGGGTCTGATTTGAAAAGATTACCTTGTTTACTGTGTAAAGAACCAGCTGCAGAGGAGTGGAGAAGCAAGAGCAGAAGTGGACCAGTTGGGAGCCCAGGACTAAAAGATGGAATAAAGGCTTAAGCTACAGTAGTAGTGAAGGACATAAGGCCTTGCCTTGTATTTTAGAAGTAGTACTTCCAAGCAGCCAGATCTTGCTGATGGATTGAATAAGGAGCATGAAGGGAAGAGAGGAACCAGGGACAATGTCAAACTTAGCAAGGGGGAGAGGGCACCTCTGGTTAAGACTAGGGGAACAGTAAATGGAAACTGGACTCAGGAAATAAGAGTTCCGCCTTGGACATATTGAGCGTACAGTGTCTATCAGACATCCGAGCAAGGATTATGTGTAGATCATCAGAAAAAGAATTGAAGCTCAGAGGAGAGATTGACGTTGAAGGAGTAAGGTATTAAAAGCTGTAGTACTGGATAAGATCAAGTAGATGGAGGCAAAGAGGAAAGAGTAGAGCATGGGAGGAGGAGGAAGGAGAGGCGAGGGAAGGAGAAAGGAAAAGAGGTGAGACGAGGGGGGAGAGGAGAGGAAAGGTCTGAAGTGCTCTAATGCATGGCCATTAGATGGAAGAGATTCAATAGAAGAGGACATAGAGAGTGGCTGGTGAGGTTGGAAGAAATGCAGGAGAATGTGCTGGCCCCAAAATCTCAGAAGAAAATGTATCAACAAGGAATAATCTGTTGTGTCAAGTGATAGGGAGAGTCAAGTAGAATGAGAACAGAGAACTGACCATGGGTTTGCCAAATGAAAGACATCAGTGATCTTGATAAAAGCTGCTTCAGAAGAGTGGTGGAGAGGAAAGCCTATGGAAGTGGTTGAGGAAGAGCTGGGATGTGAGAGCAAACACAGACAGCTCAAGGATTCCTGCTGAAACGGTGAGCAAAGAAAGGGGCAGAAGCACTGGGAAACTGAGCTAAAGTTTTTTCTTTCCTGCCTTCCTTTCTTTTTTTCTTTCTTTCCTTTCTTTTTTTCTTTCTTTTTTGTGAATGGGTAATTTTTTTTTATTTTTATTTTTATATTATATTCATTTAGCCAACATATAGTACATCCTTAGTTTTTGATGTAGTGTTCAACGATTCATTAGTTGCGTATAACACCCAGTGCTCATCACAACACGTGCCCTCCTTAATACCCATTACCTGGTTACCCCATCCCCCACCCCCCTCCCTTCTGTAACCCTGTTTGGTTCCCGGAGTCCAGAGTCTCTCATGGTTTGTCTCCCTCTCTGATTTCTTTCCATTCAGTTTTCCCTCCCTTCCCCTGTGGTTCTCCACACTATTCCTTATGTTCCACATATGGGTGAAACCATACGATAATTGGCAATTTTAAAGGTATATTTAGATGCATAGTTAGCAAGTACCAAAGGATAAATGAAAGAGAAGCATAACTACAAGACCAAAAGGGGCTGAGGATCAGGACCCCGTGAGAGAGAGGCTTTACCTAGGCATAGAGACCCTTCTTTGCTGTAACAGGAAGAAAGGCCAAACAGAAGGTTTTGGGTTTTGGTGTTTTTGGTGGAGGGATGATGTTATTTTGATCTGATCACATCATTTAATATAATTTTACCTGGAAAAATAAACATGCCTAAGAAAAATGTGATGGAAGGTATGAATGTGGTGGAGGTATGAACTCTACCAGAAATTAAAACAATTGGTGCTATATAAGAACTGAATAGAAAATTCAGAAATGAACACAGTGCATATGAAAATTTAGCATTTTACATCACCAGGGTAAAGATCCGTAATGTCATCAGTAAATGACATTGAAATACATGTGTAGTTATTTGGGGGAATATGAAATTTGATCTCTGCTCCACTCTTTAAAGCAAAATAAATTCCAAATAGATCAAACACTTAAATATAGAAAATGCCATAAAATATTTTTAAAATAAAACTATAAAAAATATAGTCTTGGCATAGTGAGAGCATGATACAAAAATCAGAATCATGAAGGACAGAAATGGGTTAAATTGAACTACATAAAAATTTAATTAAAAATATGAAATAAAAATTAAAACTTACAAAAATTAAATTAATGAAATAAAGCCAATGTATGAAAATATCCCATGAACAAAGTTAAAAGACAAACTAGAAACTAGAAAATAATATCTCTATTATCTATGGCAAAAGACTGGTTTTCTTAATATGCAAGACTCTCCGAGGCCAGTAAGATAAAGGAAAAAATAAATAATCCAACTGAGAAACAAGTGAAATATATGAATAGGGAGTTCACAAACGAAAGAATACCAATCGCCTATAAACTTATGGAGTAATAATCATATCCATAAAATAAGAAACACAAATTAAAACAATAATAAGATACCATTTTTCACCTATAAACTATATAAAAATTTACAAATGCCTAGAATTGGTGAACGGTTGGAGAAACAGACAATTCTACAGGGGCAATTTGGAAATTGTTAATAGGAAGAAGAACAACAAACATGGATGTGCCCTTTGACCCAGTAACACCATATGCAGGGATTTAAACTGGATATTCTTGTCTGGATGTACAATGAATGATCAAAAGTGTTTTTTGCAGCATTACTTGCAATAAAAAAATGGAAACAACCTAAATGTTTATTAAGAGAATATCATCACATACACTATGATAGTCGAAAGAGAATTATTAATCAACTGTGATACATTCATGTTATAGAATATTATGCAACAATTAATAAGGTATGATATATGGATAATATGGAAATATAATCAAAGCATTTTTAAGTAAAAGTTATCAAACTATACAGACTTGATCCCATGTGTACTTAAAGAAATATACCAGCCTGTGTCAGTATACGCATAGAAAAACTCTGGAGTATGCACACTGAATTATTTACATTAGTTTTCTTAAGGAATGAGATTAGGGTGTTGGGATGATGGTGGGAAGATTTACATTTCACCCCATACCCGCCACCGTCAGGGTATTTGCTTTTGCTTTTTTTTTTTTTTTTTTATTGGTGGGAACCTATTACTTCTATAAGAAAACTAGTTAATTTAAAAATTATATCTAGAGGGGCGCCTGGGTGGCTCAGTCGGTTAAGCATCTGCCTTCGGCTCAGGTCATGATCCCAGGGTCCTGGGATCGAGCCCCGCATCGGGCTCCCTGCTCCGCAGGAAGTCTGCTTCTCCCTCTCCCACTCCCCCTGCTTGTGTTCCCTCTTTCGCGGTGTCTGTCTCTGTCAAATAAATAAATAAAATCTTTAAAAAAAAATAAAAAATAAAAATCATATGTAGAACCAAGCACTATAGTCCAGATAGTGTCTACTATGTGCAGAATGCAGTTTGTGGCTAGTGTGTCCCTTGATCTGGTCACTCTCTTACTACCTTTCAGGGGAAGCTCTCGTCTTCCCTCAAGTCTTGATCTTCACTAGATGATTCTAGTTTATTTCATCTCCACTGAAATGATAGGATCCAAGACCTATCCACAGTCTAGGTGCCCACCAGCAGAGACACTTGGATTTATTAAACTTAAAAAAAAATTGAACGTATTTTTTTAAAAGATGGCTAGATCCAAACACAATATTGTAGATCCTATCTAAGTGAAAAGGAGAATAGAAATATCACCTGCTTTATTTTGGACACTATATTGCTCATAATGCAAACTGAGCTTCTGTTTTTCTATTTATGATATACCGTTAACTTATTAAATTTAAACTCAACAAAAATCTCCAGTTTTTTGGACACCCTCTATTATGTTATATTGGTAGGGTTTTTTAAAACTCAAGTAGTAGGGGTGCCTGGTGGCTCAGTCAGTTAAGCATCCAGCTCTTGATTTCGGCTCAGGTCATGATCTCGGGGTCCAGGATCCAGCCCCATGTCGAGTCCCAAGCTCAGTGGGGAGTCTGCCTGAGGATTCTGTTCCTCTGCCCCTCTCCCTCTTGTTCGTGCTCTCTCTCACTCTCTCTCTAAAATAAAGAAATCCAGGGACACCTGGGTGGCTCAGTTGTTTAAGCGGCTGCCTTCAGCTCAGGTCATGATCCCAGGGTCCTGGGATCGAGTTCCGCATCGGGCTCCCTCCTCAACGGGGAGTCTGCTTCTCCCTCTGCCTGCCGCTCCCCCTGCTTGTCCTCTCTCTCTCCCCGACAAATAAATAAATAAATTAAAAAAATAAATAAATAAATAAAAGAAATCTTAACAAAAAAAAAACCCTCAAGTAGTAGGTTTCACATTTATTCCTAATAAATTGAATTAGTTCTTCCCAATAATATATGCTGTCAAAACGTTTTTGAACCTGTGACACGGAGTCTTGCTCCATTGCCATTCCATTTGCATTAACTTGAATATCTTGGATAAGGTGGTTCACCCATCTATGAAACCACATCTTGAGGTCCTACAATGTTCAAGGAACATTTGTTAAATAATTCAGATTATAAATCTCTCCATCAGTACAAATGGAGCCAGATATGTTTCTGGGCCTACTGAAAAACCAAGATGAACTGGTATTTATAAAGCCTTTACCTAGCAGGGATCATGATTTTGCATGTTCATTCATTTTGCATAATTACTTTAAATTGACCTCTGACTGTCCATGTTTTCAGGCCTCCTAGAAATGGATTTTTTTCAACCGTTAAAATCACAAAGTTTTAGAGCTTGAAAAAAAATGGATTCTCTGGCCCCAAAATCAGTTCTTTACGTAAACTATTTACATGTAATGGAGAAAATCATTTTAGAAATATTTCCTGAACAAAACTGGAACTTGAGAGCTTGCTAATTGCAGTTAAGACTTGTGTGCTCAACAGGAACATAGCACTCTTCTATTAAGGGCCATTCAATTAGCAGCTTAACCATAAACAGATGCTATGAGGAAAAGTTTTAGGTTATGTCTCCCAAAGTGTCTTTTTTTAAAAGCAGAATTGCAACTCTCAATAGTATTAGTTGATTTACTGAGAACTTCAAAGACAAAAAAAAAAACTAATTAGGAAAGAAAAGGGATAACTGAAATAAAAATGATTACCAAATGTATATATATTTCCAGTTTCCTAAAGAATTCTGCCCGTTGTCAGTAGGATTGTTTTTTTTAAGAGATGGGGGAGGGGCAAAGGGAGAGGGAGAGAGAATCCGAAGCAGACCCCATGCCCAGCATGGGGCCTGAGGCGGGTCTCAATTTTACAACCCTGAGATCATGACCTGAGCCAAAATCAAAAGTCTGATGCTTAACTGACTGAGCCAACCAGGTGCTCCTAGAATTTTTCTTTTAGGAAGCTTAGACAAAGGGCAGACCCTCAGTGGGTCACATTCATTTTCTGTCTTATCTCTAAGTCCACCTTTTTCTTCCTTTCCTCATTCAGGTACCTTGAATTTTCTATCACCTCCTTCTCTAGCTCCTCTCCTCTCTCTAACCCACAATAAAACCCTACCCAAATAAAAGAGTTGCTATCAGTCACTCACACTTTAGTATGAATTTTCACCATTTTTCTTCTCCAAAATATTTGTATTTAAGCTATTAATAGTTATTATGGAATGAAGTTCATTACCCCTATCAATAGATTCCAAACAGAATTATTCTAGAGCTAGAATCCCCTCCAAATCTTACTCTTTTTTTTAGCACTAACAGTGCTTGGTCAATCAGCTTTAAAGGTGTTTTGCTTAGGTGTCTGGAGCCATGATAATGGTTAGCAGACACGCTATGAATTTATTTAACATGAGAGAGTTAAAAAGAAAGAATTCAGATTTAAGAATTTTCCCCAGGAAAAGTTGCCAAGAGAGTGTAAAGAAAGATACAAAAATCCTTAGGAAGCACATCCTTTCAAGTAGGATTTAAGAGTAAGAAAAGCAAGGAGGCTAAGAACTGAAAGGAGCATTGGAAATCACCATGCCAAACATTTTCATTTCATTAGCGACAAAACTAAGGCCAGAGAGGTTGAATACTTGCTCGTTGACATATGGCTCTTAGTGGCAGAATTGAGGCCAGCATTCAAATCTCCATATTGGTTTTTAGTTTGTTCATTCATTCATTCATCAAATACTCATGGAGGGTCTCCTGGGCCCCAGGCTGTCTTGTAGTTCTGGGATGCAGTCATGAATAAAGATACTGTGTGAGTGTCACTGTTGATCACTTTGTCATAGCTGTGGGTCAAGAGCTGTTCCCCAGATCACTGCACAAGAACCTGACTGACCTGCAGGACATGGCAGTGAACAAACTCCCCTGATTAATTACAATCAGCAGAGTGCTTAGTGGGAGCTTAGCAGGAGCTGACATAAGTATTTTCTCGCCATAGATTTCAGGGGAATTTCAACGCATGTGTTTCTGACTCACTGGGAGCCTATAGGGCTGTTATGACAGGAAGACTGGATATCCAAAATCTTTCTATCATAGCTATGACCTGAAAGGGTAAAGACCCTCACATTCTACCAATAAATAAGTAGGATTATAATAGATTCTCTTTTTTAAATTCAAACCTATCACATTTTAGCCAGTACCAGTTTGGTCCTCCAACTTCACAAAGATTGATCCGAGTACTATTATACAAGACCGTATTTGGTAAAAATTATGACGAAAAAGCTTCCCTCCTGCCTTATGTACCTAACTTCAGATACACAACGTTCTAAAACAGATTTATATATTGCAAAAGAAAGACTAAATTTTCCTGAGCAACTTCTTTTGTGAGGCATTGAAATTGGTGATTTGCATGTTATTTAACTTAATCTCCCCCTAATGCCACAGAAGGAGCTAGGGTTTTGGATTTAGGGACCAAGGCTGAGATTCCCCACCCTGACGTTAATTAGGTGTGTTCTCAGTAACAGGCCTGTCTAAGCCCCAGTTTATCTGTAAATTGGGGCCAGTACCACCTCCTCTCAGACTTGTGGTGAGAATTGCACATGGGATTGTCAGGTAAGTGGCAGTTATTTAGAAAACATTAATTCTTCTTTTCCTTTCCTCCTTTCTTTCAAACTGCTTATTTCCACCTGGTTCCAGGAGTCCACCTTGCAACCTGACTTAGATTTCCTTTTCCTGCCTCGACTTCACACAAAGTTCAAGGCCCTCATGTTCCAGGAAGCCTGGCCTGGCCAGCCCTACCTATTCTCCAGCCTGCCAGCTTTAAGCTCACTCCTCATCCTCGTTAGATGGATGCTCCTATCATTAAAATCTGTAAGAGCTTATTACATACGTCCTAATGGAAACTGGGTTCCCATGAGGGTCTCTTCCAGTGACTTGTGACTTAGCCACAGTCACTGTTACGAGAGGGCCATGCACGCAAATGCCCAAACTACGTTATTACAAAAAGGAAAGCAAATTGAAAGACTATATGCTCAAAATAATTTCATTCGGAGTTGTAAAACGTCTATCTAATCTATGTGTTTGTACATGTGTAGAAAAAAATTGGGAATTGGTAAACACACGAAAATGAACAGTGTTTATGTTAGTGGGTAGGATTGGGAGGTAAAGAATAAATACGGGATTTTACTTTTTACTTAACTGAACTGGTGTGTTGTTTTGATTTTTTTACAAAAATTATTTATGCAACAAAAAATATATTTCAAAAAAGACAATGAAGAAAAAATGTGTATTCAGTTTTAAAGGATCTGGGATTAGATATTTGAACTGTTTTTAAAACAGGTAACAGAATGATATAGTCTCTCATTAACATTTTCTAATGATAAAATAATCTTGCCATTTGGCTCATTGCGTGCAGAGATATCTTCTTTCAGATTATTTGACAAACACAATCTGAACTCATATCAATTAAATTTGGAAGTGACCTTTAGCATTACAATTCCTGCCAAGGGGAACCTATGCTTGAATTTGATTGCAGGTAATTCACAAGCCGGAAAGTATGCAAGGGTGGGACAATTTAAAGTATTTATTAGAAGGTACCACGTTCAAAGTGAAAATAAAGCATCTTTAGATTCATTTTCAAAACATTCTTACAAAACACCTGCTATGTATCGTCTTGTGTGCTGTGCATTTTTACCTATATGTTCCTTATTAGGGTCTCAAACAACCTGGTAAAATAGATTGTGCTAGCCTCATATATGGACGGGAACACTGAGGTTTGGTAAAGAGACTAAAAATGATTTGCCCAGGGTCAATCAGCTAATGGCATCAGAGCCAGGACATGAATCCTGCTCATTTGACTCACGGACTTGGGCTCTCGGCTTGGTATCGCACTGCTGGTGAAGATACTCTGACTTGTGAATTCCCAGGAATGCACAGGTGAGTCACAGGGGCTCCTGAAATCAACAGTGTGCTTTTCCCCTTGGGTTGTGGCATACACCCTCTGTCTACTACCATTGTAACCATCCTTACCAAATGCCTATTTGCATTCGTCTGGCAACAACCCCATAGAATTTAAAAAAAAAAAAATCATCCAGTTATTACTGAAAGCTTTCTCCTGTGTCACCATAGCCAGTACAACAGTGGTGAATGACAATTCGGAGACAATAACAGCTGCCGTGTCCTCTTCAGTAAGCTCTTTGACTTAAATTAGAATTTCACTACACTTCTTTGTAGTTAAACAAAGTCTGCATCTTGTTGAAAGTAATAGAACTTATTTATACTTGATATCCTTTGAAAAGTGGTGGCAATTCAGCAACTCAAGCAGAAAGTCTTCCCTAATTCTTCCAGATGAAGCGACACATCATTATCAGATAACAGCATTGTGAGTATTTAAATATTGGCATAAACCTATCTGTTCATTTCCAAAACTGTTTGAGATCCACCAGGGGAGATGAATTGGTGTGTGTCTCTTGATTCCGCTTCTCAGTGTTTGGAGGCCATGTATACTACCAGAAGGATCACCCAGGCACCAGATCTTGCACCACCTGTTTTCTGTAGCTCCATGATGCGTTTGCAGTTATGCATGACTTTTCTCATTGCCAAGATTTTGACCAGCATTTCTTGCTCATCATTCTTACTCTTGTCTTTGCACTTTGGGTGAGTCATCACCATATTGTCACTGAAGCTTTCTGGGGTGAAACTCTGGATCTCTTTTTCTGTCATCTCAGACAATCCTATTGGGTGAGTCTAACCTTTAATTATGTTGTTGGGGTCTTTTTTGTTTGTTTGTTTGCTTTTTACTAATTTGGAGATACCTACGTATGTCAGCCCTAAGTCCAGATGTAAACTGTGTTTTCTTTTGCATAAAGCTTGACCTATAAGAAAGTCCTAACTTCAGGGAAATAGTTAACAAAATTTATATATGATCTTTGAGTCACCTTTACCCCCTTCCACCCCCAGCACACACACATTCTACCACTGGTCCTAGGTTCATACCCTTGACCTAGCCCATACATGATGTTGAACAAGTCACTCCCTTTCTCTAGGTCTCTGTCTCCTTCTCCACAAGGTGAAGGTGTAGGTCTATCAGAGGCAGGCTTCTTGTTACAACCCCTCCAGTGCCCATGGAAGGCATCACGAGTTGAACACCAAACACTTTCCCGATGAGCCTGGAAATGGCTATAAGATCCTCAATACAATATCCTCGATATACACAGGTGGATGATATATCATTAAAATAACTTTCAGAGATCCTTTCCCTTCTCAAAACCTCTCTGTCCAAATTAGACTCTTTTAGAGGATATTTGGGTTTCAGATTTCAGATTCCTAGAGGAGAATAAAGGGAGCACCAATGATGGGCACGCTTAGAAAGTTTCTCTCATGGCCTGGACTTGTGCCAGTTACCCTGGTGGAATTTGCAAAGAGAGTCACATACTCAGAGGGTTTGGTAAGTCTGATGACATTTTTATAAGATTGACCTGGAAATCTTGTGTTTAAATACTGATTGGACTGGGGGAATTACCTTGCTATCTTATTGCAAAGATGAGAAGTGATCCTTAAATATTTTATTAATTTTGTGAAATATCATAGCACTTATCAATTGCCATGCTCTCTCTCTTCTAAGCACATTTCAGCTATGAAATCATTTAATCATCACAATAACCTTAGGATGGAAGTACCATCAAAACCTTCATCTTACAGATGAGGAAACCAAGGCTCAGACTGGTTAAGCAACTTACCCAGGGGCACACAGCTGGTCAAAGGTGGAGCTGAGATTTAAACCCATCTTTCCACCCTTGGATGAAGTTCCCAACCACTGCACTCTTCTTCATCGAGACGTGGAAACTCTATGAGGCCTGACCTATCCCGTGGGGAGGGCGTTCTTGACTAGAGAGGAGGCTGCCCTCAACCAATACTACCCATACCAGAGTAACAATACTGTAAGAATCAAATTACATAATACATACAAAGGATCTGGCACATTGAGTAGGTATTTGATCCAAGATTCTACTCTGCCTTTCCCTATCAGGAAGATTGCAAATATGTGAATCCAGGAGAAAATCAAGAAGGCATGGTCTATGTACATAAAAGACATTTTTAATACTGTATCTGAAGGAAATTTTTATTAAAAGTGCCAGCGTTGAAATCAAATAAACAAATACAACCAGTGATTTGAAGAAGGCAAAAAATGAAGAGAAATCGTTCATCAGTTAGGAAAATTTCATGGGATGCTTTACATTTATTCTATGGTAGTATTCTAAAGCTACCAGTTTACTGACTTTGCTATATAAGAGATGGAACTTCTTACTCCTACCCACCTTCTCATGGTTCCCTTGTCATAGAGACATAGACACTGAGATTTCTTTTTATTTGACCTGATAAGATATTTATCAAGGGTCTTCTCACTTCAAAACACTGTTCCATTGATCCCTTTCTTGAAAGGCAGCACTGAGGTTCTAAGAGTTCAGAGGGTCTCCTGACAACGAGGGAAGTTTCTCCTGAATTCATCGTGGCCACGCTTTTCACTCAAATGCCGTTGAAGGTATTTAGCAGTTCAGTCCATGGATGGTATCATCCATTGATTGGGATTCCTTTGTAAGTGGTCCTACTGAGCACAGAACATCTTAATAATGCGATTTCAACATGAAACAGTCAAAGAAAAATTTACAGAGGAGGCTTGAACAAGAGTGGGATTTTGAATGAGGAGAGAAATCTGAATTGTAAAGGATGAGCGAGTGTGTGCAAGGCTAGGGAAACTGGAGTGGGGAGTGAAAAGGAGAACGAGGCTGAACCTTCAGGGGAAGCTTCATGGTTATTTTGTATGCCTGATGCTGTATCAGCTAAGTCTGTTTTGGTTGCAAGTGACAGAAAAACCAATTCAAACTGGTTTGGGGGGGGCGGGGGTGGGAAGCCAATGAGTGGGTGTCGCTGGCTCACCTAACTGCGAAATCCTCACAGCCACCGGGTTTGGGCTTTGCATACTGCCCTAGGATTCCACCCTGTTAGCAATGTCAATGTGCTTTCTGTTGGTCAAGCCTCTAATTTTGTTTCGGTGAAATCATCTTGGGGGTGGACTTGAGACTGGATTACAGATGGAAAATTAGACACTCAGCTACGTGAAAGGGCAACTCCTGCTCTCGTTCAGAAAGGCAGAGGTTGTAGGTAAGAAGAGGACATTAAAGAGGTCTAGAGATTGAACATCAGGGGTGCAGGGAGGGAGAGGTCTAAAATGGTTGATAATAAACGGCCTTGGGTCACTGGAAAAAAACTGAACCTTTCATCAAGATAGAAATAGAAGAGGTTTAGTAGGAAAAGATAGATTAACTTGGTTTTGCATTAACTCTGGGGCATTCAGGTACAGATTTCTAGTAGCTCACCTTGAGATCTGAAAATCACTCTGGGCGGCAGATATGGATTTTGGGGGTCCTCCCCAGTGTATGGGCCACCAAATAATAGCAGCATTCAAAGGTTTTGGAAGAGAAAGGGGGAAGGTCTGTAAAGAAAACCAAAAGGAGTACAAGAACCAAAAGACAGTTTCCACAATAAACAAAGAAGAGGAGGAAAAGTGTGAAATTCTAGATGAAATTCATTGAAATAAGAGATAAAAATGTCCATAGGATGTAGCAAACCAAAAAGTCACTATCAAACCAGGTCAGTGATGGAATCCATGCCTTCAACCACTGGGTGTTGAAAAGAATCACAAGCACTGATTAAATCAAGAAAATCAGCATATTTATTGCTCACCTGCTAGGTGAAAGACACCATACCAAGCGGATGGAGAAACAACAATAAAAAGCATGCTACTGTCCCTGAGCACTAAGAGCATAAATTCGTCATTTTATGTTTAATTTGAATTCAATCTGGCATTATAACTTAATTTGAAACATGAGCTGAATTTATTCAGAGGGGTTAAGCTTTCTAAAAAGGGAAGGTGGTTTATATACCAAAGTGTGTAATCAAGATCAGAGGATTTTGTTTAAAAAAAAAAAAAAATCAATCACGTATGATTGTGCTCATCAAAATTATTCCTCGTTATCTCCGTTCAAGCCCTAATACGTATTGCAACTTTATCCTATTTCTGGAGTAGTCTTGCCACGAGAACAACTTCCAGCTCTTCCTGCTCAGCGGCCTGCCACAGAGGAGGCTTTCCCTCAATAGCTGTTGCCACTTAGTGGCTCCCGTGCCCGCGCCGTTGAAAACACTTCTTCAGTTTCTCCCTCTGTTCTCTCTTCCTTTGAATCAAGCATACTAATGGCATCTATCTGAAAGATGGTCACTTCACCGTGCTCGTCTGTCTTTTAGCTCCTGGACTCCCAGTGTTTCATCTTAATCTCTCTTGTAATGCAATATGGCTTTGGGCCTTTTCTGCAGCCCTTCCCAGGTTTCTGGGAGGAAGTGAAGAGACTAGCACTGACAATGGCAGTGGAGTCCATAATTCTCATGACCTTGGAGGGACTGGCTTACATTGTAGAGCTTACAATGTTTGTGCAGATCTGCGAGCCAGCCCCGACGGCGGGGATTCCTCATCCATATCCACGGACATCCTTTAACCCTTGTTGTTTGGTAGATGACAGACCTTTTTCTCTCAATTCACAAACCTTCACGTATCCCCCGTAGGAACATCTAGACCAAATTGAAACTTTCTGTGGCTTGCATGAACTCCACCGAACTGAAATGGGACTCACCTCTTTTCCTTTTCATTCCACAGTTCTGGCTGTGTAAACTCTTGCTGCATTTTCCTCGCTCCCTCCAGCATTTTCTTCCATATTTTTCTCCTAGCAATGGACCACATATAAGGCCACTGAAAGGCAAACAGAAAGGAATTCCGACGTATCTGCCGTGTTGCGTCCTCCCTGCCTCTGTGCCCCTCCACTGGTGTGGGCCATCAATGGCCAGTTGTTTCTGTGTAGTGTGTACGTGTGATTGGCACTCCCTGCAATTACCCTTTCCACAGCCTCTGCCCCCGAGCAGTGCGGCGTCTTGGGTTACTGATGGCCTCCCAACAAACCTGACTTTGTTCTTTTAACCATCTTCTCTCAATGCCATCTCATTAAAGTATATTGCCAGTGAAAGCAGCCTTGACAAATGCCTCTCCATTTGTAACCTGGTCTGAAACTGCCTAACTCTTCTTGTTGAATGGGCTAAATTTTCCAAAATAATTTAGTAGAGAACTGAAAAACACCAGTTCATGGTGTCACCTATTTGTTTAAGTAGTTGTGGTAAGCACGGACTACTAGGTTTTTAAATGATTGTCCCGTTTGAATAGTGAGAGGAGCATAATTTCATTTTGTGTCCTTTGGTCTTAAGCATGAATTATGATAGAATACAAGATCCAGGCAACAAGGGAAACCATAGAGGACTGAGAAGTACAGGGGCGATGGGGGCTCCACATGTTGAGTCTCTGGTGGGAATCTTTGGGAACTAAAGCTTTTTCTGGAAATTCTTATGAAAAAGTGGTAAAATGTTCTGCATCTAGATGGAAAGCTGTTCAATAAAAAGTTTGTTAATGTAAAAATAATTACACTGCTTATAATTTCAAATAGAGTAAACAATATCACTGAAAGCAAGAATGTAGTCCCATCTCCAGTCATGTGGTTTCTTCCCCAGCCCCTGGTTTATTCTCTTAAGAATAAGGAACGGCGTGCCTGGGGGGCTCAGTCGGTTAAGCGTCTGCCTTCGGCTCAGGTCATGATCCCAGGGTCCTGGGATCCAGCCCCTCATCGGGCTCCCTGCTCCGCGGGAAGCCTGCTTCTCCCTCTCCCACTCGCCTTGGCTTGTGTTTCCTCTCTTGCGCTCTCTCTGTCAAATAAATAAATAAAATCTTAAAAAAAAAAAAAGGAATAAATAATGATGCAGAAGCAGAGCAGAGGAGTGGAGCTAGCACTTCCCAGCTTGGAACACAATTCTGCTCCCAGTTCTTGGCAGACAATGAGTGTTTCCACTGGATTCTTATACTTTATATCTGATTGTCCTATCACATTCCTGCCTCTGAAGGGATACGCCTCCGCAAAAGGAGGGAAGAATAAAAATAATACAAAAAAAATATATTTTTTTTAATTTCAGAAAGGAGAAAGAGTTTAAGGGACGACTCCTTGTCCCAGATACCACCTACCTTATCCATTAATTAATTTATTTGTAAATACTTTGTGAGCATTTTCCAGGGACACTATACAGCGAAGCGGCTGAAAGTATCCACTTGGGTTCAAACCTCTTGGACTCAAACTTCAGCTCCACCACCTTGCTGCTCTTTGACTTAGGTAGCAAGGCCAAAGCACATTATTTAGCTTCCCCATGCCTCAGCTGCCACATCTATAAAATGGGACTGAGGATTAACTGCTATGGTCTGTATGAAATGGTGAAGACAACACACGGGACTTAGTAAGCCCTCATTGACTATTACGATTATTATTCTTGTATAGGAGGTAAATTTCTAAAAAGTACCATAATAGATTTCTGCCTTAAAGAAACCTTATATGGGCACCTGTAACATTTGTAAAAAAAAAAATTCACATACACTTAAATCTCCCAAAAAGGGCTGCTGCAAAATGTGAAAGAAAGGGATTGGCTAACGTGAATGCTTTATAAATAGACAGATAAACTATTTGGGCTTATGAATGGTGCTACTATTGACCTCAATCCAGTCCCTGTCTTTCCAAAGGATTAGTTACCCTTACTCACTTGAATCTGTAAGGAGGCCCAGCTGAGTTCGTCCAATTTGAATCACGAATGATAGCAGAGCAATTTTACATACTTATATCTCTTAACCCTGCATCGCCATAACATACCTATTTTTTATTTTACAGATTTGGAAGTTGACACATAAAAAGTTAAGTGTTGGCTGAGGCCAACATTACCACATCCGCTAAAAGTCTTAAGTGTCCATGTCTTGATCGTGAAAATCATGTTTTTGTGTCAGTGCGAGACTCCCTCAGATGACTTCTCCACTGACAAATAAATCAAATAAGTAAAAGTACAGGTAAAAGGTGTCATTGCATTCTCACATTAATGTGCCTCAGTGAAGCTCAGAGAGCGAAGTAACCAGTTATACACTCAGCAACCCGGGTACCAGGATTCAAACCCAGAGCGTGTTGGTGTGAGGTCCCTGCTCTTTCCAAAACCTTGTGGGCCTTTTTCTTTTTGGTGACTTCCCCTCTTATGGTTTTTGAGGTTCATAGGGGTGTGACAGAGACGGCAGCAGTAAAATATCAATATTTGCCAACATTAACAAATACGAGTTTGACGCTTCTACCAGAAAATGCAGTTGAACAGAAAGAATTCATATGAGCAATGCTGGTGTTCCATTTTTTGTTCTCATCAATGGAGACGTGTTTGTCCCCAAATCTATCTCTTAATATTTAAATCCAAACATGCATTGCAAAGACTGTGCCCATAAACTCAAAGGATTAAATGGCACCTATAAATATTAAATGTTTACATTTCAGGTACTCTAAAAACCTGACTTACATTTAAAATAAAACTCGATCACAAATTCAGTGGAGAAGGGGAGGTGTGCAAGACATTTGGAGAGCTGGGAAAGACGCCTTAGAGCGTGGCACCGTCGATGTCTGCGAGCGCCTACCAGAAGCCAGTTAAGAGCAGGCCTTCTGGATCACAGGCCCAGTTTCAACACAGAATGTGGAAGCTCCTTTATCTTTCTGAACCTCCATTCCCTCATCTGTGAAATGGAGTGATGACGCCTAGATGTTTGTGACAGTTCAGTGACATCACTTGCCTGGTACATGGCAGTCCCTTGTTGAACACTGTTGGCCCGCGGTTCCTTCCACTGCACTGACCCTCACGATGTACTGTTTTTTCAGAAGTGTGATTTCCCACAAAGAAAGAGACAACTAGGATCATTTCTCTTTCATCTCTCCTTCCTAATTCATCTTTGTCCAAGCTTTGCCTATGTGGCCTGGCACACTTGCCTCAGCTCCCTGTGTCCAGAGCTAGTCCTAACCGTGTCGAACTTGGTCATTGATCTTGGCCACGGGGCCTTTTGGCTTTCTGCTGCTCACTCAAACTGTCAACATCCAGATGCTGAACACTCACCTATTTATAATCAGGCCCCCTGACTCCATGAGAGACAGCCTGTCTGCTGGCCTTCTCCATGGTCTGGAGACGCTGCTCCAGATCATTCCAGGTGGCTTGAATTCGGGGGAGTTGGGGGAAGGGTGCAGTGAGATGTGAGGATAGTTATTGCTCCAACTTTGAAATGGCCACAAAGCAGAATGGTAACAAAAATCAAAATCACAAACACTAATGAGGCTCCCTAGTTGGTGCCAGCTCTATTCCTGTCACCACCCTCCACAGCCCCAAAAGAGAGTGGAGGATTATAGGTTTGGTGGAATCCTTGGGGCACATTCAAAGAGTTTGAGGTTTTGTTTGAAAGTCTGTTTGCAGACAGTAAAAATGGATTAAATTGCCTCTCCAACACAAAGAAATGCCAGGTCTCAGTAGAGGTAAGACACCAGAGACTTAAAGTGCCACTAGAAGCTAAAATAATGAAAAGAGCCCAGATGCTGGAGCATCTTTGCAGCCAACATTATATACCTCGCATTTAAGAGTATCTACATTCATTGTCATGGAAGGAACCGAAGAAGTGATGCGTTTAATAACATGTCTTTTCTTCTTGAGAGGAAGTGGGTTATTTAAGGACCATGGTGTATATTACGCATTCCCTTTTTTAAAAGTACAACAGAAAGTGATTCCTTTTGTTCTATATCCCATTGCTACTCCCTTCTATAAAATTCAAATTCTTTGCATGTATAACTTCTAGAAGCAATGTGGGTAGGTCAAAAATGCCATGGGGACCCAAAAATTACATGAAGATTAGAGATGTTACTTTTTAATCTCTTAAATTACAACATTTCAATTCATTCTAAGAAGTTAAATGATTTTTTATTACTTTTATGCATGTTGAAAACATCAGATTATATATTTAGAGGAAAATTGGGGAAAAAATTGTATGGCTATACCAAGATCACGCTAATAAAAAAGAACAATGAATTTGGGAAGATATTGATGACTATCCAAGCTTTAAAGCAGTAACACTTTTGATTGATAGTACCTACTAGAGACACTGTGAGAAAGATTAACTACGTACTTTTTTTCTTCAAATGACCTAAATCATCATTAATCCCACACAAGTAGATTAGTAGCTCTTTCCAAGGCTGAATTAATATTTGCAGAACTGAGTCAGTCAACATGCATAATGTGCATTGTGTATGTATTTTGTTATATATATTTTTTCATGTTTGCCCTTCTTTATGTGTTCGTGTGTCTGTGTGTGTGTGTGTGTGTGTGTGTGCGCGTGCACCTGTGCCTATGAGTTTACAGGCAGTCTGCTTTGTGGCAGACATTGTGCTGGACATAAGGGGAAGGGACAAGGCCCAGTCCCTGCCCTCAGGCAGAGCACTGTTCTAACACCCCAGCAGCCTGTGCGTGTGTTATGGGAGTACAATGAGCCATCAGCCATGGAGAGGGCACAGAGCTTGAAAGATAAGAGAAAACTTAATGGAGGACTGGGCACTTAAATTGGGCTCTTAAGGAATTTTAGGAAGTATTTTGAGAATATTTCTCTTTATCGTAAAGTACATCATGTTCATTTTTGTAATTAATAAGCTTTCTTTTTTAGAACAGTTTTAGGTTTACAGAAAACTGAGCAGATAGAACAAAGAGTTCTCATATAGCTCCTCCCTCCTCATATTTTCCCCTATTATTAACATTTTGCATTAGTATGGTACATTTGTTATAATCGATGAATCAGTATTGATGCATTATTAACTTTAGGGTTCTCTTCTTCTGTTGTACAGTTCAATGGTTTTGGATAAATGCATAGTGTGATGTATCCCTCATTATAATATCGTCTGGAATAGTTTCAATGCCCTAAAAATTTCCTGGGCTTCACCTTTTCAGACCTTGCTCCCTTTCCCCAAGCTCCCAGAAACTACTGATCTTTTCACTGACTCAATAGCCTTGGCTTTTCTAAATTATTGTGTAGTTAGAATCATATAGTAGGTAGCTTTTTCAGACTGGTTTCTTTCATTTAGCTATGCATTTAATGTTCCTTCATGTTCTTCCATTACTCAATAGCCACATTCACTTTTTTACAAATAGAAAAAAAGCCTCATTCACAATCCCAGTGATAGAAACTACGAACAATTTGGTGCATTTCTTTCCAGTTTTTTTCATAGATAGATAGATAGACAGACATATATGTATCAAATGATCATACCACCTATACCATTTAGAAATCCTTTCTGTTACTCAATAATTTATCAAGAATACTGTATTGTTAAACATCAGTTTGTAAAATTATTTGTAATGGCTAAAGATGATTTCATTTCTATATGTATCATCATTTATTTAACTAAGTCCCCATTTGGGGCATAAAGATCGCTGCAAATTTTCTGCTATTGTATATGACACTATCTTTGCCAAATACTTACATATATATATATATATACATATATATATATATATGCTTTATATATATATATGTGTGTGTATATATATATATATACGCTTTTTATTAAGTAAACTCTACCCCCAACATGGGGTTCAAACTCATGACCCCAAGATCAAGAGTCACATGCTCTATTGACTGAGTCAGCCAGGTGCCCCAATTTCCATACACACACACACACACACACACACACACACACACACACACGGTTTTAGGGAAAAAAAATTCCAGAAGTGTAACTGTGGCATTACATGGTGTATGTAATTTCTAGGATTTTGATAGTGATAACCAAACTCTGCTCCAGAAAGTCTACAACAATCTCCACTCCCCCAGAGTGGAGAAACTGGACAAGAAACTGCCCATTTCCCTGCACCTCCTATAAACTGAGTGACATCCTTTTAAGCAATGTTTAAATTACTAGGGTGGATAGGAAGTTAGGGAAGGGGAGAAAGCATTTGGTGATAAAAATAGCATGCACAAAGGCTTAAAGGTGGGTAAACATAATCATGTTCAGATAATCAAATATTCTACAGAGGTTGAAGTCACAGGAAGCATGGCGGGAAGCAGCATGAGCTGAGGCCTGAAAAGCAGATTACAGCCAGATTATGGAGGTCCTTGAATGCTCAACTGGAGGATTAAATATCTTGGGAAGACAAAAGGGAAGCCCAAAGATTTTTGAGTAGGGTCTTGAACAAAGCCATGCTCTTGTGAGATTATTTTGGTGGCAGTGTAAGGGTAAACTGGAATAGGATGAAAAGGAATTCTGGGAATCTGTTTAGAAATACTGAAATAGTTGAGGCTGAATCTGTTTAGAAATACTGAAATAGTTGAACTGATGCCTATTTTTGGCCCCTTATAAATAAATGGCAACTGATTGTTTTAAGGAGACAACAATGGAAATGAAGAGGGAAGGATGACATAAAGAGTAGGTGCCAACTGGGATGTTCCAGAATTTCTTTGGCCCCTTTGCACCTTCTGTTCCCACCAAGAGCTTTCTCTCAGACTCTTCTGCATCCCCAGCCAACAGAAATGCCCCACTCAGGGATTGTTGCTTTCCATGGGGAGTTGAAGACACAATTTGTTTTTCATTTTGGAATTTCAGGTAATGTGGCAAGTTAGGGAGGACATCTTTAGGCACAGGTTTTTAGGGGCACTCAAAATACATAGTAATTTTTAAGCCAGCCAGGAATCTTTCTGTCTTTCAACCTCACCAAGAAATTGTTCCAGGTTTGAATTTACTCATGTGAGAAGCTTTATAAAGGTGTAAAATGGAGGAGTGCCTAGGTGGCTCAGTCGGTAAAGCATCTGCCTTCAGCTCAGGTCATGATCCAGGGTCCTGGGATTGAGTCCCCTGTTGGGCTCCCTGTTCAGCGGGGAGTCTGCTTCTCCCTCTGCCCCTCCCCCGGCTCATGCACCTGCTCTCTCCCTCTCTCTCTCTCTCTCTGTGTCAAATAAATAAAATCTTTTTTTAAAAAAGGTGTAAAGTTGAAATCATATTTAGTTATGCAGTTAATAAGGCAGATTCTATTAAAAAGAATATAACTACCCGACATTGAGACTGTGGTCAAATTCTGGGATATTTAGTTACCAAGTGGCATGATACCCTCCTCTGGACCCTTTCAGCTGTTCACAGAATTTCCCGACAGAAGATGAGAGAAGCTAGTTCAAGGGGAAGGGGCAGAGGAAAGGCCGTGTTTTGAAGGAGCTAGTGAGTCATCCACATTCAATGTCCAGCCACAGCTGAAATGCTTCCCGGGACCCAGAGGAGAGAGGTTCACATTGCCTGCCCTATTTGGGAATTCCTCTGCATATTCATAATTGTGAAAATTGTGAGAATTCCTAAAATGTCCTTAACACCAAATTTTGAGTTATGTCAGATGGTTTCACTGAGAGAAAGATCACACTGTGAGTACCCCGTTTATATTATCTTTTGAACTGATGCCTATTTTTGGCCCCTTATAAATTACTCCCCTTCTGACAGGATTGTTTTTGTGTTCTCTCACTAATATATGTGTGCATCTCCACGTGACTCTTTCTCTGTCTTTTTCTGTCTTCTGTTATATAAGATCTTACTGCTGTCTTCACCATGATCACACTTCGGCAGTCAAAAAAAAAAAAAAAAGATATATTTCAGGTGTTTGAGATGAAGGAGGTTGCGTGAGTTTAACCTTCCTTGGTATCCTTGTGAGCTTTCTGTATTTAATACTTGTTTTATCTGAAGCCTGTGGAGGTTCTAAACTATTAGAAGACACACTTTCTGAGAACTACCTTTCTAGTAGCCTGAAGAAATATCATTGATGTGGGGCAACAAAGTTATTCTCTGTAATCCTCTTGATGTTGTAAATGAAAAAGAGGACGGAGCCAGCGCCATCTGAACTTTGGGCAAACCATTTGCTCAAAAGGATCATCAAAGGACCAAGCCCTGCCAAAATAATATTTTTTTAAAAACATCCAGCAGAAAGGAAAACATCGAGGAGCACGCACAAAAATGAAATTGGTGCAAATTATCTCCATTGTGATGGGAGAGCGGCACAAAACAAACTCCCACCACAGCCTGGAAGGGAGAGCCACACAAGACAGACATTGAAGTTCTGGCCTCACAGTAGCCATCTTTTAACAGCTTTCTTTCTTCAGTGCTTTAACCTAAAAAAAAAAAAAAAGAAGAAGAAGAAGAAGAAAAGAAAGAAAGACAGAAGAAGAAAAAAAAAAGAAAGAAAAAAAAAATAAAAGGAAAGAAAGAAAAAAACCTACCCATTGTTATGCCCCCTATTCATCCTTCATTCAAAGTCATTCACTCTGCATTAATTACCACTTCCTTCAATGTGCCGGGAGCTCCCAAACACGGCCTGTTTTCAAAGAGGCACACTTCCATGCCTCTGCTATTTATATGCAGAGCCTGCTGAAATTTTCATCCCAATACTTTGAGATCCCCCCCTTAATTTTTGCATACTGTAATTGTTCATAAGGGGGGGGGGAGACAAAAGAATGACTTCATGCTTCCAGGACAGTTGTTTGCATCTCTTTCATTTTTCTTTCCAGCTGTGACTGGCAGCAGTGTGTTCTTTCACAGGTGTCCTGCCTGCTCTATGGTAATTTTTAACTTCCCTTCACTTTCTTTTATGTCTGTCACATTTATAGAGATGGTTTTACCCCTGTTGCCTGGTACTGTGTGTGTGGTTTTTTTTTTTTCACCTTTTTTATAGCAATCTAATTTCTAGATTTTTTCCTAAATATGTCGCTGCCCTTAGGGGCCATTTAGGAAGAAGGAAAAGGACTGAGCCAAGAGTTCAAAATCTCATGTAGACATTTTTATGATATAGTAATTGGATCTCTGACACCCACTTCACTTTATTTAGTTCCTATGGGTCTGATTACTCTGAAATTTATGACAACTACAATGTTGCTTAACAGGAAATTAATGCACACTTGACAAAAAGAAAATCTGCTCCAGTGTCAGTCCTCAATAGAAAGCTTTGATTTTCTGATATTATTTCAACATCGCAAGATTGATGGAGCTGATTCCGCCAAGAAACCTTAATAATTAAAACATAATTAGGAAACATATTTGTGAGTCAATTCAGATATTCATATAAATGTGTCGTGTTCGTTTATTCAGGCTACAAAACAGATGTTAATGTTGTTTTAAGGAGGGAAAAAGAAAAAGAATTAGTGAACTGGATACACCTATTGAATTGTATACATTTAGAAGAACAGGGTTCAGGCAGGTTAAATAACTGAATATTACATCAGGGCATAGGATGCTAGACTTGGAAGGAGATTTTCTCAGCCTTTTTTTTTTTTTTTTTTTAATAGTTGAGAAAACTGAGGTCTAGAAACACTGTGACTCGTGCACAGTCTTTAATAAAAGAGAGATTCTGGTTGTATGATGCCAATAGCAGCCTATTTTCCATGACATACCTGCCACGTGGAAAAGTTTTGCAGTCTTTTGTGAACACTTCAGCTGAACAACACATAATGCATATTGTGTCTCCCCCTTCCCTGGCACCATCACAGGGCCATGATCTCCAGTGTCCTAAGGTTACAGTCAACTTTCCATAGTGGGGCTTCCAATGCCTGAAATACAGTAGATACTCTAAAAATGATTGTTTTTTGTTTTTTGTTTTTAAAGATTTTATTTATTTATTTGACAGAGAGAGACACAGTGAGAGAAGGAACACAAGCAGGGGGAGTGGGAGAGGGAAAGCGGGCTCTCCTGGGAGCTCGATCCCAGGACCCTGGGATCATGACGTTTAAGGACTGAGTCACGGGTTGTTGTTATTACTGTTGTTACTGTTGTTACCAGGCGGGTCTCCTTCTGGCATTGTTTATCACTAGGAAGACCAGGCTTTTCCTTTAGGCATGTGGCCCAGTTCTATTTTGAAAGGTGTTTGCAGTATTATATATATTCGGATAACAGATCACATGCATGAAGACAATAGTGTCTATTTCGCTACCATCATTAGAATCTCTAATAGGGAGGACACATTGGAAAATATAAATTATAATAATAGGAGCTCAGAGTTACAAGGGATCTCATAGATTATCTAGTTCAACTGCTCTCCCGTTGACAGAACTCTCCCTCTGCCTACACTAGATTTCTTATATTAACTAGTACAATGTATCACCGTCTAGACCCAACGACGAGTTGAAAGGAAATGAACCCTATGAGTCACCATCACTGTTTATTGAAGTGCTTATTTTGTAAAACAGTACATAGCAGGAGCTTTATAAAATTATGTCTAATGCTTACGAACGACCTTGCAAATTAAATATTCATACTAACTCCACTCTAGTGTTTGACGAAGTAGAGCCTCCAAGGGATGCATCGTTGAATGTGTAAGAGCCAGGGTTTCTCCCCAGGCTCACAGGACTCTAAAGTACAAATTCTCCAGCATATCCAGATCCACATTCTTCCATCAGCAGACAATGGCTCCAGAATTCTGGAGAATTCTGAATTCTGAAGAAATGTGCTCTAAATTCTGGAGAATTCAGAATTTCTGAAGAAATGTGCCCTATTCCTTTTCCTTTTTCTTTCTATGAATGGTTTCTATAGGTTCTATACTCATCAAAGGCCATTCCCGACCTTCAAATCAATACACTGATCTTTCAACTTGGAAGATGACCAGTTATTGAACCATTTTAGAGACTCAAGGGATCTCAACTTCAAACTACAAATGAAATAAACTCTGGACTCCTTCCAGCTGAAATGTCACTTGATGATACAGTAGCCTAGAAGTAAATAACTTCAGTTTAATCACATTAATATTCACATAAGAACCAGCACTAGGAGATGTCTGTGTTCCGGTCATGGTCCTGTGGGTCTCTGAGGCCTCGACCAAGTCATAAGCTCTCGGAGCCTCCTTTCCCCACTGGTCAGATGGAGTGATTAGTGATCCTTTCCTAATAGAGTGGGATCAGGGCTAGGGAAGAAGTATGATCCTGCATGTAAACTAAAATGAATGATACAAAATTTCATAATTAATAATGATTAATGTATAAAACCTCTATGGTTTAGGACTTTTTATTAAATGTTTGCAAAATGAATTAGAGTAATAAGGAAATAAGAATTCCTTTGTTCTGAAGAGGCAATAAAATACCACCATCATTTTTTGGCTTCTTGAAAGGAGAAATTTAAATTTAGGCAACTTCTGTCTCTGTCTCTCTCTCTCTCTGTCTGTCTGTCTCTGTCTCTCTTTGGTTTGTTTTTAAAGGCAACTTAATTATTAAAAATAAAAGGAAAAAATCACCCAAAGCAATTATGACTGTTTGAAATGTAATTTCATTCTTTGGTTTTTAGACATTTAAGACTTTTAGAGGTAATCTGGTCTACCCTCCCCCACCCACCATCTGACTCATGGTGAAGCCTAGACTCTGAGAGAGAAAGTGATTGCCCAAGTTCACCCAGCTCTTGAACTTGGAGCAAGAATTCAAGGGCAGTTCCTTCTAATTCAAAATCCAGGTCTCTTTTTGCTACACCACAGGCCTTTGTTCCTACCATCAAGGACACCTGGAGGGCTTACAGTTTACTTTGTTAAGGCTGTAAACTCCTAGTAAAAATGTTTGTCTTCAATTTCACACACCCTTCAGGATATCACAGCTGCCCCAGAAACCCCCCAGGCAGCACAGGCCAGACTAAAGAGGCACCAGTGTGTGCGTGTGTGCGTGTGTGTGTGTGTCTGTGTGTGTGTCTGTGTCTGAGTGTATCTGTGTATGTCTGTGTGTGTGGAGGTGTATGGGTGCGGGTGTTTGGGAATGGCCAGGAGACGCACTACAGGAAAGATTTCTGACAAAAACCTAAAAGCGAAAAGATTTCTCTATTTACTAAGAGCTTTCTTTAACAACATCTCTATCAGTACATCTCCTTATCAAAACAATAAAATGAGTAATGCTTAAGATAAAAAACGCAAATAGTGCTCCCATGGGTATGCAGTTCCTTACTCCTTTAGAGAGCATCGATTTCCACAGGGAATCGCTTTTGATTATAATATTCCCAAACGCATGATTTAAACATCTGATTATTACTGCTGCTCAGGCATGGTGCTATTTCTCATTTACGCAACTCCAGAAAACAGACCACTTTTATTGTCCCTAAGCTTATGGCTTAAGAAAGAGTACATTATGACTGTGTGTGTTGGAATCGTAAAAACAAAACAAAACAACTTTTTCCGGAAAGTTTTAAAAGAATTCAGGAAGAGGGTGTATAAATACAAAAATTTTAATTAGCAGCCACAAGAGGTAACCAAAAATACATGCATTATAATAGCCTCAAAACTGATGTTTCTCAACATTTTTATCACTAAAATTAAATAAGGTATAAGCTTCCTTTCCAAAACTCACATCTTTTACTTCAGCATTTTTTTACTTCATGTTTTTACTCCAGCATTTGTAGACCTTGTACGAGAAAGCTGTACCGTGTACTGGTTGGCAGGAAATTTTTGTTTTCCTTGAACATAGCAAGTCTTTATCATGACCTGGAACTCTCTTCTGCGACAGATACTTATATAGACATTAACTGGTGATTATGATGGTCATCTTGGGGTACTAGACAGGGAAAGAGTCCTCTGCCAACTGTTTACCTTCTAAAATGTTTTCTTATTTTCTCTTCGGAAGAGAATTTTTTATTAATCAAGATTATTAAGACCTTAAGGGAAGTATAACCAATCATTAATGTCAGTCTTCTGTAAAAATATTAGTTTGTAACATTGTATCTTTCAGGTAACTAAGTCATGCTAAATAAGACAATTTTCTCTGACATTCTGAAATTTACAAAGTGCTAATAAAAAGCAATTTTATTATACTTTATGTAAGCATACAGCATAGTTCCCACAGAAAAATGGGATTCAGCCTAACCTCCCAATAAGTGGTATGCGGAGCATATGTAGATGTTACTGTGTGGAAAAGGAGCAGCTTCCCTCCTTATAAGCCCTCCACCCAAACCCAGTATTCACCCCACCCCTTCTTTTACCAGTCTCACAAACATTACATGAAAACCATTACCTGTAATTCTAAGAAATATGAACGTGGCAATAAAATAAATTAAAATTTTATAGTAAGTGTTAATAGTTATCTTAATATTGAGAGCTTTCAGAAAAGATCTAATACGGTTGGTGATGTTTGAATCCTCTGGATGGTTGCTCACATGGTTTTTTGGGTTTATTTTATTTTATTAATTTATTTATTTAGAGAGAGAGCATGAGAGGGGCAGAGGGAGAGGGAGAAAGAATCCCAAGCAGGCTCTGTGTTGAGTGTGGAGCCTGACTCGGGGCTATATCCCAGGACCCTGAGATCATGACCTGAGCTAAAATCAAGAGTCAGACGCTAACCGACTGAACCACCCAGGTGCCCCGGTTCACATGTTTTATAGGTTTTATAACATATATTTTTTCTATGTCCCTTTATATGTTCACATGATGAAAAAATATAAAGTGGTAACAATAAAACTTTAGAAAAATTCTCTGTAGACAGATTTTTAATGACCAAAAGTTAATCTGAAATGTTGTCTAAATACCTTGTACTTGAAACCGGATGAGTCTCAGAACTACTAAAACATAAAGTAACTGTAAGTAATAGCTACCATTTATTGAACAACTATTTTGTGTCCGACACAATGCTAGGTGCTCCATGCACTTCAGAGCCTGGCAGACCTCCCGGGTTCATGTTAGAAACTCCATTTTACAGGTCCAAAGATGTTAAAGAGCCTGTTCAGAGACACAGCTAGTGAACAGTAAAGCTGCATTTTAAACCCATCTATTTTCTTCTATAAATACAAATGAAAGCAGTAATATAATACATAAAACTATTTAGTGTTAGTGTGTCTGAAGAAACGTGAAGTGTTATGGCAAATACACTTAAAATCTCCTTGTGAGTATATGATCTTTTTTAATGAGAAGAGACAAAATGTAATTTTGTTTTCATCTCTTCATTTCTACTTTCTCCAGGGCGTTTGAGAGCAGAGATCATTTTTACTTATATTTATATGCTTGCACCTGGCACGTAATAAGGGCTTTTATCACCGGGACACGTTATGAATTGTGACCCGTGAATTCAGAAACATGGCTACACTACTCCCTAAGGTATTGCTAAAAATTCAAACATAATCTAGAGTGTTGAAGGGTAAGTAGACGAAGAAAAATATTGTTTAAAACTTTCCCAATGTTCAAAGCATTCAAAGTATAAATATGAGTACTTTCTTTGGTTACCAGTTCTTAGTATCTCTTTTAGCCACCCCATACAAGATGATCAAACTGCTGGATCCTCAAGAGGCTTCTCCATGATACCCATATTTTTGGGTTACATTTGCATCTGCGGCATAGAAAGATGTTAAATTTGATCAAATATTTCATCGTAGCAACTTGGATGGCTCAGCCGCATCTTGATCCATTCAACATATGCACTAAGTAAGGTATAGCTTTAGGGCACCTGGCTGGCTCAGTCAGTAGAGCATGTGACTCTCGATCTCGGGGTTGGGAGTTCGAGCCCCATGTTGGGTGTAGGGATTGCTTAAAAATAAAATCTTTTTTTTTTTTTTTTAAAGTAAGGTGTAGCTTCTTCCTTGAAAAGGAACACCTGTCACAGTTACCCTTTTATGGGATGGGACACATGTGGCTGACAGGTGACCTTTTAACCTCTCGGGCACTTCCATACCTGGGGCATTTTTCTCAGAAATGTGCTGCCGACGCTGTTTGCTTGCACTCTCCTCTGTTATCCCGTTGTTTGTTTTGCACACATTGCTGTATTTGCGCTGAACACAGCTAAAACCCTAGAGGGAGCACAACCTCTTGTCTGACACATAAACAGCATCTGGGAAGGGGACCCTCAAGAGTGCTGCTTAGTGTGTAGACCTGAAGTGAGAGTGTTATTTTCACGATGAGTCAATGGCCTCTGATTTGGCAAAACACATCTTGAAGGTGCACATGTGTGCGTACTTTATCCCAGCCCTATTTCTGTGCATTCTTTTCCATCAGAGATGGTGCCGTGATCAGGCATTACCTTGTTAACAGAGGGTGGCCAAACAGAGGCTGGCTTGCCGGAATGCTGAAGAAGGGATTTTTGTTTTGAGTCAGAGTTTGAACTAAATGACCTTTTAAATCCTGAGATTCTATGATTTTATAAGGAGGGTTGAGGAAAAAATATTTATGGCACTTAAATAATTCTAAACAGATTGCTTTGGCAAAGGTTTCTAAAATAGCATAAAGTAGAACTATATAAAATTTTCTAAGCAAACAGTTTACAGCAGTGTTAATTAGCACCATCCATCTACTCAGCTTCTGTCATGAACTTGGGTTTCCACGTACTGTAAAAGGGCTCCTCTGGACTTTTCTCAGTACAGTCAGATTTCAAGTAAAGGCTGAATGGAGTTCCATATACATCTAATCCCTCACTCATGTCTTAATTGTTGACTTGTATTTATGACTTTTCCTTATGCTCATGTCTCATTACAACTCTCTACTCACCCTGACTTCAATAAACAAAATCCATTTCTTAAATGTTCTATGTTGTGAGGCAAAGACTTTACTCACCTAGAACTCAGTTTCTCCATTTGAAAATTGGGATGATTGTTGAAATCTGTCTCTGTGAAAATCAAAGGAGGGATGCTTTTTAAGGCTGGTAAAATTACTTCTTTCCCTAATTCTGAGTCTCGCACATCCCACAAGGCAGAGGACAGCAGTATGGCTGAGTGGGAAACCATGGTCCTTAACACGCTGCTGTGGGTTTGGATAAACCACCACCCCCCTCTTGGTTCAGGTTTCCCGTTCCTCAAGGGAGGGAGTCAAATAAAATTCACCTCAAATGTCCCTTCTGATGTTCTTATGTTCTGAGAATCTCCTGCCCAACCCCTTAAGGTCAATTTGTGAAGTAAACATCTGAACAATGTCATCATTATTATTGTTATTTTGTTTTTCAAAGAGAAATCTCAGGGATTTGGGGGATAAAAATGTCTAGATGAGTATTAAAAGTTTCCATTCCAAAATGGCTGTGCCTCTTTCATCAGCCCTAACCTGGTGCTTGGAAACCTTTTGAGCTGGTGGCAGCCAAATGCTCATTTGATTCCCTTACTCTTGAAAGAGCTACTGGCCATCTATTTTTAAGTGAAGTAAAACTAATTTCATTTTGAGAATCCTTTGGAACATTTCATGTCATTCGTTGAGGTAATTGGGGACATCCTGGAGTGTCACAAAACCAAGGTTGGGAATCAGTGTTCTAAGGACTGAAGAAGCAAATTAATTTTTCTTTCTGGTTTCCTTCAGATAGTTTTATGTGTGAAAACTCAACTTTCTAAGCCTTTCATTATGTGTTTTGGCTTTCTTTTCCTTGTTATCCTTTTTCTTCTTTATTTACTGTGTCTAGACTCCTGCAGAGTTCATTAATGTATCTCTTTACCTAATTAGCTTTCTTCCAATGAAACAATGCCCCTTGTTCAGGAATATGCAGGTTTTTAGAGCCAGGAAGAAGGCTGCGACCTTCTGAACCATTCCGCTGTCAGGCTGAGCAAAGGTGACTCATGAAACACTTGTCAAGGTACAGGAAAAAACAGCGCAGCAAGACAGTGCCCTGTCTTAATAATAGGAAAAATACATTTTCAAAAAGTTGTGCTAGGTTTCTTTTGAAGATTCTGTTCATGGTTTTCAAGGTCTCTGACCTAACCTGATTGAATTCTGGAATAAGCAGAGTTTTAGAAGAGGAAACCTGCATGCTGTCATGATGATGTGTTTATAGGTGAAGCCAAAACAGTTCCCAGGAAAAAGTCCATGTAAATGTCTAGTTTAGGGTGGCCCATTTAAAACTTAAGTCTCATAATATTTAAGTATGACTACCATGTGAACTTTTAATCTGCCATCTATCTATTTACTTGAAAATGACAATTTCTTTGCTTACTTAGTTTCTCAACGACTTCTTGCTCCACCTTTCATATTTATTTAATATACAAACATTCATTCATTCATTCATTCATTCATCCATTCACTCGCCCCATTAGCACTGAATAGACACGACTGCAAATATAACTCTTTCATAAAATGCTTTTCCATTAGCCAGCACCGTTACTTTAACGAAGTCATTTAACTGCTCTGAGCACCTGTTTCCTCATCTGTTAAAATATGAAATGAGACGGGGACTCCTTCATCAATTTCATCCTATAATTTCTAAACAAACCCCCAACTGATGACATGGACATTTATATCATTATCTATAATTCATCCATGCTGAGAAATAAATATAATGTTTGGCAACCCTTTATAAACAACTCTCCCTGATAACTATACTTTTATTGACTGGCAACCCAACCAGTGATGTGGGTCTGACCATCCGACCATAAAAATTTTGCCAGGGAAGGGGTCTAAGCGTCCTAGAAACCCACAAACTTGATAGTCAGATTGCTTTAGTTTTATTTGCTTATCATTTTAAGATGGCTGGCATTGAGCTCACTGTTTGAAAGTAGAGCATTTAAGATTGGTACTTAATACTTCTATCGCCTCAGGTAATAGTCAACACCAGACTGGTGACCAGACTGAAAACAGACGGAGGCAGAGGCAGCTGCTTGTCCCCAGTGTCCACCCTCTTGCTTTTCCCTTTAGTAACGGAAGACCTGAGTTTCACATAAGCATGTGACTGCCCAACAAATGCTTGCATTTCCCAGACTTCCTTGCAACTCGGTACACCCCTTGAGGCTGCATTTGAGCCAATGGGAGGAGAGCTGAAGCGACGTGTGCTACTCTGGGTCATCTCTTCAGAGATGAAACCAATTGCCATGCATCCTCCCTCTCACCCTTGCTGCTGTCTGGGAAGTAGTAATAGCTCAAACAACCTTGGAAACAGGCATTAAAGTTGCCAAAGCTGCCCATCAGGCAGGAACCATTGTCCTCCACACTGCTAGGAGAGATAAATAAACTTCGTATCTTATTTATGCCATTGTTTATCATAGATGCTTTGTTACAACAGCTTGGCCTATACCCTAATGAACACACCCTTAGCTCTGGATGTAACAAAAGAAAATGGTTTTCAAAGGATATATAACTATTAAATATTTTAAAATAGCACTTTGGGAGGAAGGTAAAGGGAGGATATATTATACAACCTTTCAAGTACATTCCAAAGAGAGGGGGTGTCAGAAAAATTAGGAAAAAATGAGGTAATTTAAGGATCTCTTGAAAGTCAGGGGAGGCTCTTAGGCCAGCTGAACTTTACAACACAGAGGAGACTCTTGAATGTCAAAGGCAAAAACTTACATTCATAAATTTTATTTTGTTCTCTTTTTGGTATTATATTCTTTTTTTTTTTTTTTTAAGTAGGCTCCATACCCAACATAGGTCTCGAACTCGAGACCCCGAGATCAAGAGTTGCATGCTCTACTGACTGAGCCAGCTAGGTGCCCCTTTGTTATTATATTCTTATGCTCATATGTAAACAGAGGTTTTGCAGCCAGGCAAATGTGAATTCAAATTATGTTTTCACCACTGACTAGCACAGATATTGGGCAAGTCACTAAATGACGGAGCTTCAGTTTGCTCATCTATAAAAGGGGAATAACAACGGATGTTTCCTTACAGAGTTGTTGCAAAAATCAAAATAATATATAAGCTGAAGTGGTACATACTGGGCTCTCTTTAAGTAGGAAACTGTTGCTATTATTGTCCTTCCTTGCCTGGTAGTTTGGTGTTGTTGCTACCGTTGATTCAGCGGCAATCTTGCTGGTGCTTTACTTAAGTGGCCTGAGGGAGCCTATCTGCATAGGTCTTTCTGCAGAATGCCCCACCAGAACAATAAGCTCCTCACCTCCATGTTCAATCCACGCATACCGAAAGCAGGTTCCTGGTCCCTCGTGTTTGCACCGCTTGTAGGCGAGCATGCTCTCGCAAACATTTAGTAAGAGGCTTGGGTAACTGGTAGAACTTGGTACAATTACCTGAACAGGTCAAGTTCCTACTGCAGTCTCATTTGCAAATACAGAGTCTCAGTCTCTGGGTCCCTCACTTACATGCTGTCTTCTCCTGATCCTTCTTTGAAGATTATTTTTCAAATAATACTTACACAGCTCTCCAAACGCCTGCCTCAAAGGACCCTCGTCTTTTTGATGCACTTTTCCTTCTGCATATTATGGTGCCCTCGTTTGGAAATGGAAAAATTTTAAATGTATGTCACGAAACATCTGAATCCTCTTACGTACTTTCTAGTTACCCTTGAAATATTCTTGTGCAGGTTAAACAGACTGCACGGTTTCGTCAGAATCAGAACCTGCTTTGTGCTGAATTCAGAAGGTTTTGACTAGGATGAGCTCTTCAGGAATCCAAAGTGGAAGATGAAACAATGGACTGTGCTTCTCATACTGTCAAATTTGCCCAAATACATCCTCTCTTCATCCAAACTCAAATAAACCTTAGGTAAAGCAAACAAAAAACTTGAACAGGTTGTAAAGACATCATGACCTGTGCATTCAAAACTCTTCTACCTCAATTGCAGGACACGATTTCCATATTTTAAAAAATGTCTGCATAATGTTTGAGATTCCAATGATGATGACATATTTATTCCAACTGAATTCATGCCAGCTTCACTCTTAAGATAACAAAGAGTATCTATTACATGCCTCCTATGGGCCAGACAAGACACAGAGCTTAGGGCTTTCCATTAGCTAAACCTTAAATTTAATACTACAAGTATGCCCATTTTAAAGGCAAAGTAAGCGAGGCCCAGAGCACAAGGTCACACAGACAGTGAATGGCCAAGTAAAGATTCAAACCCAGGCTGCTGCTCTTTAAAACCCTTGCTCTCCCCAATATTTCTTACTCCTTCTCAGACTGAAAGCATAACTGGGATTAGATAGCTCCACTTTGTTATAAAACTGGAGATCAGATTTCAGAATTAACTTGGGTGGAAACCAACCACGTTTTCCCTTTGTCATACTGGAAACTTATGGTTTTGGCAGATACCATGATCTTGGAGCAAAAATAAAAGGAGAGATTTTTGTAAGTGGAGCATGTTTCCTTTCTTCTTTTTACAGATATGATGGGGAAAAGAAGCTTAATGGAATTTAGTACAAGTTCAGATTATTTAAAAATGTATCTGTCTGTGTTAATGTGCATACCCCAGATATGCAAAAGGTGTCAGTTTCCCTTAATGAATGGAGGGCAGAGGGAATAAGTTTGTCAAATTAATTCCTCTTCTTTTCTATACCCCAAAGATCTCAATCGATAGCCCCTCAAACTTTATCTTCAAAGAACCCCTGTGGATTTTAGGGGCACATTTGTGTCCAGCAGTAGCAGAGCTAGTGAGCCCCTTGCCTCCTCCCCACGCCCAGGAAGTGCCCCAGTGCCCCTAGCTCAGTCGACACTTAGGTCCTTCCTCATGGCCACACAGCAGACAGTGTGCAATTTAGGGCAATTACTTCGCTAATCTCTCTTGCCCTCTCTCCTCACCCACCCCCAAATTCCCACTGTACCCATCCATTTCCCCCTTTACATTTTTCAGACAAAGCAATTGACAAAACCTAAAAGTGAGCCAAGCTTACTTGAAAGCTTACTTGACCTGGAGGCCACACCAGCTCGCCATAACCAGGAGAGCAAGGCCCACCTGACAGGACCACAGGAAACAGCCCAAAGAGAATAGATGCCGACAGGTAAATGCGGCAGAAGAGACACATGGCTGGGGGGCTACAAGTCTCCAGCCTGTCATCATGGGCACTGTGTCCTACCACTGAGCAGTACGTGAAAGAGTGGTGAAGAGAATGTCTTCTCATTTGGGTGTTAAAAACAACAATGAAACCCATTATACATTTTTGGGAAAGAGCCCTAGCTAGAGTATACCTTTAAAAACAATTTTTATGAACTTTATTAAGGTAGTTAATATCTATAACATCTCTACTAGAAAAAGATAAATGAAAGATTTAGAGGATAGACTGTTAATATAGCAAAAACATTATTACAGTCATATCCAGATTGTAACCATTTTATCGTGAGCTCCTTTACCCAAATAGAAGTCACTAGCATTTTACACTGAATCATTATCACATTTAATAATGTACTGGCTTGATATGTACAGCATTGTACTATTCTCAAAGCACTTTTCCATAAGTAGTATCTGTTAAATGCTTTGGGATCTACTATATGCTGGGTACATCCTTAGTGTTTTCCATGGGTTATTCCATTGGATCCCTCAACTTTGTCAGCGAGACAGCGTCATCTCCATTTCAAAGATGGGAAAACTGAGGTTCAGGTGACTCTCTCAATATCATAAAATCAGTAACTGGCAGGTTAGGGCTCCCTTTTTCTGTTCCATTCTTGTGCCCTCAGTGCTAATCACCTACTATTACTAAGTCACACTGAATGGGATTGAAACATCTTTAAGTATCATTTATCAATAACATCTACAATCTTCTCTTTGTTATAAAAAGAAAACCAAGGTATTGCAGTATCTTTTCACACACACTGCATATTTTCCACGTGCTACCCAAGGGCTGCCAAATCTTAGTGCTGGATGGACTCCCTGATTTATTTGTTAATGGTCCTGTCTTGCATGTGATATTATTGTGTATGGTCTATTCACGCATGGCACTGTTGGTAGAGTGAACTAATTGTAGACTGATATGTCTTCTTTCTGACCAAGAGTAGATGTGGTCCTAGTAAGGTGAAAACCCAGGGCTTTGCTCAGAAAGCCCAGAGGACAATCAGTTCATTCTGCCTCTGTGTATTGGGGAAACTTCTTGGAGCAAGTGGGGTTTGAACTGGAGTTTGAAGAAAAGAAAATTGACAATTGTAAGAAAACACATTCCTGAGCTTTATAAGTGAAGATGTATAGTTAAACAAGTCAACTATAAGATATTTGATTTAAATACTTCAATTGTGCCAAGCCAGTTCTTTTAGGTATCTATTTTCATCTGTAAGATATAGATACTTGTCAAAAAGTAAAACAAACAAACAAAATTAAAAGGAATTTGAGAGCTTTATTTATGTAGTTGATTGGTATTACCCAAACAATTCCTTCTATGCATTGCTACTCGAAATTAATGTTAAAGACCATTCAATTTAATTATTTAACTACTATAGGGTTATCTCTAAAGTACAGAATATTGTAGAAAGATAAAAATAAGTAGATTTCACTCTTTGTTTAGTATCAATAGTGGATGATTTAGGCAAGAGTTCTATAGAGTCTTATATACCAAATCTTATTCTGTCCTCATTGGCATCTTTATAATCTCCATCTCTAGTGAAGAGCATTGACTGCTCATGCACGCACACACGCACACATATATACATCACCCTCCTCCTTCTTCAAAATAATTTCTTTGATTTTTGTATTGTTTACCTTTTCGTATTTCATATATAAAGTCAGCTTCTTTAAGATGAAACTACTGAATGAATGGTTTTTATTTTCTATATAAAGCTTTCTTTATAAAGCACCATATGATCTGCTCCAATTCGAAACTGTGGCATAGGAAGCAAACACTGATATAATGACCACCAGTCTGGTCCATATATTGGAGAACCAAAACTGCCCCATCACTCTTCTTGCCTTGCTGATCTCTAAGCATCATCCTCATCATTTCACACTGTTGACATTTTATCTTGCCTCCTAGATCCAGTCTTCAAATTGCCACCAGAGTTGGGTTCCCCTGAATCATGTCACAGCTCTTCCTCCAGATCTCTTTAAGTCCCCATCATTTGTGAAATAAAGTCCGTCTCTCTTTTTTGCACAGAGGGAGCCCTCCATAAAGGAGCCTCAAAGTGCCTTGCATACCACACTTCTCACCAGTTCTCTAACGTGCCCCCAGCCCTTCTGCCAAACACATCTTTTGCACCAACCAGGCAGAGCCTCACCCTTAACCAGGAATATTCTTCCTCACCTTGTTCTGAAGAGATGTTTCTCCTCACTCTGTTTTAAATGGAATAATCCCATTTTTTTCCTGAAAGGTAAGATCAATACTCACTAACCAAGGAGACTTTACTAAGATGGGAATTGTTTTGTCTAATTCTCCTACAGGCTGCTCTTCGGCATTCTCTTTACCTTCCTTCCCTACTTCCTAGTGGCTCTTCATGTTTTATTTATTTTGTTTGTTTGTTTTATTCTAGCTCTTATTAAAGTGAGTTGTTCACTTATCTCTCTCCCCAACTAAATTGTAAGTGCCCGAAGACAGAGATCATGTCTTATTCATTTTTCCATACCCACAGCTGCATTGTACTCTGTATTTTGGCCAAAGACTGAGAATTTAATGCTTTTGCATTAATGAATACAAAAGTCTAAATTTAACAGTAGAAAACTACTTCTAGATAAACAGTATGGTACACACAGAACAAACATCCAAAAACTGTCTGTTGATTGGAATGTTGGCTGAATTATATACATTTATAGAGTGAATTATTGAGAGAGAACATTCTTTATTCTTTCCTAGTTTAGCTATAGCACAAGCTGGGGAAGACCAAAAAACAAAAACAAAAACAAAAACAAAAACAAAACAAAACAAAAACCTATCTCTTCCTTTGTTTCTTTAATATTCTTCTTTGCTAACTATAAACTCATGAAAAAGAATTTCTTGCCTTCAAGAAACTGACATTGCTTTTACATAGTTTCTTTAATCTTTAAATAAATACACATCAAGTCAAGTTCTCACATAGAGACTGGGAAATTTATGCTCTGGTGCCCCAACTCTTTGAGCTTCTAAAAGATTATATAGCCCAATATATCTACAGAAATTCTCTAAAAGTCACTGTAGATGATAATGAATAACAGTTTACATTTGTGAGTAGTTTACCATTTGTAAGTTGTTTTCATGTGTAGTATTTTATAATCCTCACAGAAAACTTGTGAGTAGGTTTTAACTTCATTTTCAGGTAAAGAAACTCATGACATTAAATGCCCTGGCCAAGGTCAAACAGCTAAGATGCAGCTAAATTAAGTGTGCAACCCATGTCTTTCTACTCCAAATCCAGTACTCTGCGTAGCACCATGCAGAAATAGAACAAGAACTGGGCTCCTGCACACTGAAAAAAAAAAAAAAGGAAACGAAACAGGGTCTACACAATGACAAAGGTTGAAAAATACAGTGAGACCTTTGAGATAATGCTGCCTCCCCTCATAGGGTTTTTGGAGATGGAGTAAAGTCTTGAGCAATGGAGTGGATCATGCAGGTGGGGAGAAGAGCTGGCACAGGAAAGCAATACAGAAGCATCCGAGGGGCCAATACAGATCCACCATCTCCAAGGAGGTGATTAGAAACAAAACCCTAAACAATAACCTTATTCTAAAATGTGCTACACCTGGAGGGAAGTTTGGATCATGACCCAATCCCAAGGAAGATTGTGATTGGACCAGAGAAAGGTCTCAGTATTCTCAGCACTTTGCACAATGCCTGACATTGGCAATATTGAAGGTTCTTGTAAGTGTAGGATTCAACCAATATAATTGAAATGAATACAGGGATGCTATGCATGGGCAGGCCTCAATGTTTCAGTCATTTTAGCCCAGAAAGGCTAAAACAGGGAGGCACATGGACAAAATCTACAAATCACAAATAGCATGGTTAATGTAAACATGTTCACAAAATCCTGAAAATACTAGAACAAGAGGGAATCTTTCAGAAGTTAAGTAAGATAAATACAGGCTCTGTAAGAAGTCCTCTCTGCATCGCTTCAGGTATTACTTATGTAATTGTAGCAAAATGTTTCAAAAGTTGGTCCAAACTGGTGACTCACAGGGCTAAATGGTTCCTAACAGAAATTGGACTGATTCAAACCTTTCAGATATGTTTTCTACTTCATTCAGCAAATGTTTATTGAGTGTGGACTGTGTCAGACCTATACACTATGCTAGCAATGCCACAGTGAACACAAATTACAATTGTCAGTCCTTGGAGCTTGCAGTCTGGTTGACATGTGTGAGAATGATGGGCTCATCGATATGTCCTTTGGGCCCTAGCTAGACCTTGGGTTTGATCTTCAACTGCAGCTTCTATATGTCTTGCTTTTCCCTCTCCTGTTAATTTGGAACAAAAAAGCAGGGAGCTGTTGAGCTGTTGGTGTTGAATGGGGGGATTTAGCACTAAACAAGCAATTATCAACTATTCATAGTGGCACAGAAAGACAACAGAAAGACCTGAGGCCCCTGTAAGAGCCTATGGTGGAACTTCAGATTAGATGTCGTCGACTGCTGTCCTTTTCAAGCTCTCTAATACAATCCAAATTCCAAATATATTTATTAAGCAAGTACTATGGTAGAAAATGTGGTACAACAATTAATAAATATCATACCCTTTATTGTGCATATATTATATACGAAGCCCTGTTCATTGTTGCAGTTAATCCTCAAAACAATTCAACAAGATAGCTTTTATTATTATCACAGTCTTGATGATGTGGAAGCTAAAGCTCTGGGTGGTTCTTTAATCCAAGGTAAACCCTACCTACACAGAGTAAGGTAGGTAAGTAAATGCTGAAGTCAGGATTTAAAACTAGTTTTGTCTGATTCCAGAGTCCAGTGTTAATTAGAGGCAGCATTGTCTCTGAGTCCCTGCCTTCAGTGATCTTAGTCTTCTAGGAGAGAAAGATAATTTAAAATGCCATTTTCAGATTAGTGATAACTGCTGTTAAGTAGAACAGGCATTGGGTTACTATGGGGACACACAGGGAATCATTAAATCCAGCTTTGAGGGTCAGAGGAGGTAACATGCAAGCCAAGACCTGAAGGATGTGCAGACATTAACCTCCTAAAGAGAGTAAGGAAGGGTGATCCAGGAAGAGGAACAGTGTGTGCAAAGATATGGAGGCAGGTCTGGGGAACTGCAGGTACCGAGGACATGATCATCAGTCACCACCCAGCCACCACGTGCTGCAGGTTGCAAAATGCTTTCAAATACCTCACCCCTGCTGGGATACCACCTGAGGGCACATGAGGACTCTGTTCATGCTTTGAAATCTGATACAAGTTCAGTGCGAAACCCTACTCCTTACACTAAATCACTGCGCAGGAAGCAGTGGAGTCCTGGTTACCCCAGTACAACCTGGGAGGGGAGGATGCTGACACATGGCCAGCGCAGGCTCAGCCGGGGTCATTCTACTGTCTGTGACTGCCTAACAGGTGGTGATTGGCTGTTCCTTCTTTGTCACCAGATGCCCCTGAAATTCTTAGACTTTGGGTCTACATCAAAGCATGCATTTGAATGGAAAGAAATAGACTAAGTAACCAGAAAGAGCCAGTTCTACACTGGCTTGCCAAAACATGCAAACTCTTAAGTGGGGCAAGCAAAGCCATTGGATTTGAGGTAAAACCATGAAGGAAATGAAATCAAGTCTTTACACTCCACCATACGTGTCTGTCTTGTGGCATCTTTCCCGGGGCCATTATTTTAGGACCTGCGTTAGTTTAAAAGTAATGTGGACTTGGTGTCATTGATCAGTATAGCTTTATGCATTCGTTACTCCATCTTACAGGGAGAAATGAAAAGGCTTCAGAAACACAGAGACCTGGATTCAAGCCTTGGCCCTAGGACTTACTAGCTGTGTGGCCTTGGGCAACTTACTTATCCTGATCTTTAGAATAAGGATAATAATGCAGACTTTGAATGACAGACTTGGGGATTAAAGATGTAATGTATGTAAAGCACCTAGTCTGCCCCTCTGTAGGCATTCAACAAATGGTAATTATTATTATGATTATATTGACATTTAAAGGAGAGATTTTCAGTGACTTAACTCAAATTTTGACTAATGGTGAAAGTTTGAGGCTACTGGAGAGAGATATTTTTTCTAAGTATTGATTATTTTCTGAATCAAACAATAGTTTAAATTCACTAAAGATTCTTGCCATTTAAAGGCATCTTATAGTTAAATAACTATATTTCTGAGATAAGAAACTTGCATCCACTATCTGATCAGTATTAGTAAATTTATGGGAACAAGAGAAAAGAATATCCAAGGTGGGACCCCCAGGAAAAATGCAACCCGTGATTCTTTCAGGATAAGCGATTCTGGCAATTAATGATGTTTTATAATGCCCTGAAGCTTTCTTGCTCCGGATCAACCAAGTACTCTAGAACTCTAGTGTGAAAAGCCAAGTTCACCAATTGGTAGGTAAGAAGGTGTGTTTTTACTCTTTTTCTAAAATTGAATAGATTAGATATTCATGTTTGATTTATTCCCTTATATATCAGGGCTAAAGCAGAGCATTCAAGAGAGGTACAATTGTGGAAAGACCTTTGGGGCTAAAAATCAGAAGACTTGAGTTTTAATTCTGACTCTGTACCAGCTAGTTATTAGAAGTTGGGCATAAAAAATAAAACAGACAGCTATCACTTTCTCACTGAGATGGAACAAGGGGGAGTCCCCAGGAGCTTCATCTCTTAGAAATGAAGTCTGATGAACCCTATTCTCTCAACATCCGCATTCATATTGGCTACAATTTAGGTAGCTCTGAAAGTTTAATTAAAATTTTTAGGCTTATTCATAAAACCCAGTAATTATTTGACACTCCCTTTACTTATATGTCTTAAAATCTAAAAAGCTATGGAGATTTAGTTCTCAAATATTAAGTGCAATAATAATCTAACTATTCCCTTTTGATAAATAAGTTTTAGGTTATAGAAAATATTGGGGGGGGTGCTATCTTAGCCTTCTAAATTTAGAAACCTAGAATATTACCGGAAAATCTAACAGCTGCCAACAAGGGTGTACTTTCAATCTGTCATAAAGGAATCTTGCTCAATTATGGAATTCTGAAAACAAAAGCATATTTTACATGAAAATAAATTTTCTAAGGGTCATATAAGTATTTCGTTCATTAAATGAATTTACAGGCTTCATTTGAGGAAACATAAATCATTTACCTTATTTTAAACCATCCATGTTTCCCCTAATGGTGTTTACTAAGTCTGAAAGGCATTTATTTAAAATAAGTAGAGTAACTTGTACATTGATTAAACTGCCTATCTCTTTAGGCAGATCATGGAATTGCAATTTCGCATATAGAGTTGAAGAGAGCATCAATTAAAGATATAGCTAGGCTGAGTCAGGTGCTCATCAGAGGAGATGGGATTAAAGATCGGTTAAAAAACATCAACCCCCAAGTATGCAAAACCTAAATGCAATAATATAATGAAAGCACAAAATCAAACCAATTGAGATAAAAATGAAACACTTACCTAGTATGATCACCTGAAAAGCGTGACAAATTCCTGCAAATTGCAGGAATTCATATTGCAAAGTACTCAGCAATACTTCTGTGTAGTTCTATAGAAAGCCCAGAAAATCCTGCAATATCTTGCAAAGTGCTCCACAGGTATCCAATACTTTTGAACTGATATCATTCTACCTTCCTCAGTGGGTCCAAATCATGTAACCACTGGTCTTCAAGTGATGAAAAGGTGAACCCTGGAGAAATGGAGGATTGGTTTTCAGTTTTGAGGATGGGCTAGAGATCAAAAATCTACTACTCAGAGGTACCCTGGATACCAAAAAATACAAATAAAAAAAAATGCCCCTTTGATTATTTTTTTTAAGTATTTGCTTCTAAAAAGGACAGAATCCCCCAACCTCCCAACCCATATTTTAATAACCCGACAATGGAAGAGAAATATTTGACAGAGGGTGTATTGGATGTTGATGATCTCCAACTGCTTCCAAATCTGCATAAATAGAACTCCAACAAATCCCCACACAATGAACCTACTGAATGGGGCTCTATTTATCTGCCGCTGACGGATAAAGGGCCAAGCCAATCCTATTGACAGTTAAGTCTGTAGCTTCCAACATATCACTGAGGTCACTAACCCATCACTACAGGATAGGCTGACATAAACAGCTGATGGACTCAACAAAAATTAGGGTGCAAATCAATTCACTGCTGAAACCCAATTTAAGGAGTGCTCAGTTTGCACAGTTTGGGTTGATCAAATTCAGAGACGGGATTCGATTCATATTTCAGTAATGAAGATCAGGTCTGGGAACTGATATATTGAAAGGTGTATTTTTCCATTTCTTCTCCACATAAAATATTCATGGATGCCATGTTCTACAGTGTACTCGGACAGTGTAACAGCTGCCAAAAACCTGGTACCTGAGGCCACTTTTACATCAATAAATTATCGACGGTTACATCTGTAGCAAGATAGCTTTATTTGGCCACGCAAATAATACCAAGGTACGTAACACAGTTATCCCAGCTTTTGTTCCCTCGAAGGCAGACTATTGTTACGCTCCATGCAGCAAAGCATGCTGGGAAGCTCCAACCAAGATGTAAGGAGGAAAAATACTTGCCTTTGTATTCTATTAGAAGCAGTATGATGTTAAGGAAAGGTCGTAATTTGGAGTCAAACATCAGGAGCTGTGTGAAAGTGACCAGATGATTTCAACTCTCTGAAACACAGTTTGTCCATCGTTAAAATAAAAAATGTTCTTCTACCTCCCTGCAGGGTCATTGAGATCAATAAATAAGCAATGTTTCTAAATGGTCTGCCACATGATGGACAGTCAGTTTATGTTATTCAGGGTGCTACCTTCTAAGACTGTATCATATGGTGCTGAAACACCAAAGTAGTGCATCTCTCGCAAGTCCTGGAGAGCTTCTGTCTAGAAAAACTGGCCGAGCGTAGAAATTCAGTTTTCTGGAATTCTGAAGAAGCTGGTTTCACAAATGGATAATTTACTCCTTTGCCATTCTCACTGTCTTTCTCCTATCATCTCTTAGAACTCTGAATATCTCCTTCCTTCTGCCCAGAGGAGTGTGGGTAAATAAGGCACCTCCTCAATAAAACCACTAACCATATAGTCGAATATTGGTGTTAAAGACTTTGTATTTTGAAAACACTTTTTAAAACTTATCACTAAGTGCTTGAGAGAGAGAGAGAGTGCACACGTGTTTAGTGATAAGTTTTATATATATATATATATATATATATATATATATATATATATATAAAATGAGTAACCGCACATCAAAGGCCACAGAAAACTCTGGTATACAAGCATGGGATTCCTGCCTAGCTTTGAGGCTCAAGGTCTGTTGAATAGTCCTCCTGCTGACTCATGCTCAGGTTAAGTAGCAGCAGCATGCCAGATGGCAGAAGGAGCTTTAAAAACAAGGTTCCAATAGCTCCAAACTGAGGCAGAATCTCCTTGGCTCCCCCAGAACACATGCCTGTGAGACATGTGTTCTTGCCCAGTAAACACCCTTGCAAACTGGATTCACTCTTTTGGATCTTTTAGGTACTTTTTTTTTTGATCAATTAAAAAACAACAACAACAACAAAACCCAACAATAGCTAAATTCATTGGTTCTGGTGTTTTCCAGATATGATTCTATTCTCTTTACAGACATTATACCTAATCCTCACAAATCAGGCACTTTTAAACTCAGTCAGTAGATTTTGAAATTGAGGCTCAGAGAGATTGAGTGGCTTGCCCATGTCTACAAGTCTAAGGAATATAAATCTAGTTCAGTGTGGCTTCAGATTCGATTCTTTTCACTACACTACACTGCCTCCTTAAATCAATTAGTACATTATATTGAAGCATAAACAGTCAAGGGATCCTCAATCTCACTTCCTTACCCACTAATCCCCTTTGTTGAGTGCGTTGCCCTGATCCCACCCAGTAAAGTAAGGAGGAGGAAGCAACAAAGGAGTTTGACCTGGTTGCCAAGAAAATTATCCTCTCAGTATCCAAGAGACTAGTGCACCCTGTGAACCTACTAGGCTCCCGTGGTCTGGCCCTATGTTAGCCACAGGGAGCACAGATGTTTTCCCATTGACATTCCAAGGAGGACTCTCCCACCCCCCATCCCCACGCCCCCTGCAAGAATATAGGTTCCTGAATCACGTGCAATGATACCGACCGCCACAAGAGAACCTTGAATCTCGGTTTGGATCACAGAGCACACACTGGCTCTTTTTCCTGCCTCGCATAGGCGATGCCATTCAAGGGTGAGGTCTAAGTGACTCAGAAGTGACTTAAGGAATCAGATTGAAGGGATAAAAGCCACCATTTTTCAGGAGCTGAGTGTTTTGTCTAGAAGATAGCATCTTGGAAAGCTCCCGGCCTCATGCCCATCATCCCAGGGAGTGAACCATGAGTTCTGTCCTTCTGAAGGAAGAAGCCAAGTTCTGACTCACTCGCTTTTCTGAGTACATCATTGTGGTTTCCATCATGCCTTTCACTTGGTTACCACCTAGGTCAAATGCCTGCACCTCAGGAGTTTGGAAAACACATCCTGAGGCAGTGTGGCCTCAAGCTAACAAAGGCAGCCTCCACCATAGCACATCTCCTCTTTCCCTGCCAACTTGCCCAGTATTTGACTTAAGTGGAACTGGCTGTTCATTGGCTAGGCTCATTAGTGAAAAATGTTTCAACAGTTCCATTTAACAACCTGGAATGTCCTTTGGAGAAGGCCAAATTAATATGATTTTTACCTTAAGAAGCTTAGAAACATAGCTGCCACTAACTCAATGATTACATTGTACTGCTAGCAATAATTCAATATTTTTTTCTCGCCTGAGGGTTACAACACATTTGCACCATGGGGAAGCTTTTTCTCTTTACATCTCAAAACTGTACCACAAACTCTTCCTTTATTCATAACAGCGAGATCTCCAGCTGAGATAGGCACTTTTGTATTGCTCTAGATGACAGTTTTCTGTGTTCTTTCCAAGCACAGGGGGTTTAATAAACATATCTGGCAGGCCTTCCATAGCTGGAGGGCCCAGGATGACACTGTGTGCAAACAATATGCTCGCACTGGAGGGAAACAAGTTTATTCAATTATTCAATTAATAGATTACAGTCAAGATACTTGTTATCCTACAATGAAAAATGGGGCAAGAACTCCAAGAATTAGGGTAGGTCCCAAGATTAGCAACAGCAGGCAATATGGCATATACAGATCATGAGGGTGCAGTCAAATGCGTGAAAATGTACCCACCGACCATCCAAACATGCACACACACACACACACACACACAATACACACTCACAACAGTTCAAACACACACACACATGCACACATGCACAGATACACACATACTTGTGATTGTACCCTCAGAGGAACTCAGACTCCAAAAACCTAATATTATCAGGGCCTTAAAAACTTAGTAAACACTTTGTGTATTTTAGTTCTGAGTTTGGATCTTGGGGGGAGGGGCTCTATATTCTGTTCTCATAGAATTCTATGAGAATTCTAGAAAGTGATGTTCATAGACTTTTCTCTGTGAAAACTGAAAGTATTTTTGCAGGGTTTCATGCATAGCTGCCTTTCTGCTTCAAGGCAAGACCTTTCCCCAGTGTAGAACATCTTAGACTGTACTCCGTGCCAGGACTTCTCACTCAGAAGCAATTCTTGTTCAGAGTGAAGTTTATCTAGTTTGCATAGATATGTTAAGATCTCGTTAACAAGAAATGAACCACTACACTTAAATGTGTGATTTGGGGCAGGGAGGGCACTTTTCTTTCTGTGAGGTTGGTATGTTATGTTGATATGAAATCACTTGGAGGAGTGAGGAAAGGATAAAGCTGCAAAGTTACCTTGGGGGAAAACTGGCAAAGATACTGTGGGCTTGAGGAGGAAATTCTGATTTACACTATGGGGAATGGGGAGCCATTGAAAGTGTTTGTCCTGAAGAGCCATTTTCCTTGTGCTCCTCCAGCTGTACTGTTTAAAAGTCCTCGCTTTTATATAGAATCTGTGGAATTAAAGACTTGGGACACAGTGAAAATAGTCATACTCTCTTTGAAATGGCAATGTAGCTAGCATTCCAGGAAGCTATTTGCAGTACAGATCAGAAAGGGAGTAACTCTTTAGGTGTTTTAGTATGGATCTATTTCTTTGAATGTATTCTTATCTATGAGGATATATACCCTTCAGTTACGCTATAAATCTGGGTTCAAGGTAACTGGAAAAGTATCTTTTGGTTATATGGTTGTACTGAGGAAACATCTCCATTTTACTCAATGGAAAATAAAGCCAATGAAAATGTTGAAAAGTCTTCCCAAAATGACTAAGGAATAAGACAGGAAATGCATTTCTAGATAGAGAAATCTCGTGATGCCTTCAAGAGAGATTGGAAAAAGCCTCTGGGCATCTTTATGTCTTTCCTCTGTGAGCTTTAGCCAGGTGGGAGGGTAGACAAACAATTCTTCCAGCAAACAAGTGGGCATAGGAAGTTAAGCAGATGGTTTATTTTAGCTGCTAAGGAAGCTAGCCAAGGCAAGAGCCTGAAGTTGAAAATTGAATCCCCCCATTCTCAAGGGCAGAATTACTCCCAAGTTCATGGTTGTCTCCCAACAAAAGAATCAAGATTACTTTTTTCTGTGTCGGTTAGTTGTGACCTGGCCCTGGCTCTTCCAGCTGGAGTCACTGATGTTCTCTACAGTAGGCTCAGCCAGTCCCCATCCCACCCCCTGTCTGGTCCCTGAGCCAAGCCAGAATAAGGCAAGTCTTGCCCTGTCCAGGAGGCTGGTTGTAATTAAAGAGTGAAGGCACCATGGCCAGGGCTGGAAGCAAATGCTGCAGACACCTTTTCCAAGAGTGGCAGACACTGTTTTAAATTAAATGAGTGTATGCAGGTTCAAAAGTCATGTTTGGATGTACATCCATGTGAGTGGGTTAAGCCTGAAAAGGCAGTCCAAATGAGTTTTCCAAAGATGGAGGAAAAATAGGTATGCAGAGTTGGAGCTCTCAGACATGTAGAGACAGGGAGAACAAAAGGACAAGTGGGAGAGACGTCTGGTATATTCCTGAGTGAAGGGCTATTGCCTATTACTTTGGCTGGTACTTCAAGCCAAGCTTACCAGGTGGTCAGCTGTTTTCAAAGGACTAAAAGCAGAAGAAGGAGAACAGGGCTCAGGTGACCAGCTGGCGGGACCTGAAATTAGTCCTGTTACCGTGGATCTGCTCTCTGGTTTGCCTACCAAGAGCCTGGGCACACATCTGGACTCTGAGTTGTAGCCTTTTCTGGTCTTCATCATCTTGGCCCATGCCTTCTCTTCTATTCTCTTGGAAATTCTGGATTGCAGAGCCCTTGGCTGGAGCTGAGATGATTCCCTTCCTACATCTTCTGGGGGATGACCCCAACGACTCTGTTACTTGAGTCTTCTCTTCGTGGCATCTGTCTTAAGTAGGTTGATGTCCTGAAAGCATATTGTCACAGAAATGACTTTGCTGCCCTTAAGACTCTAATTTCTTATTTCTACCCACCAGATTACACCTGCTAGTGTATAGGCCCTTGATCAAATGGTGACTTTTTTTTAAAGCCAGTGTTATAGCCCATGAGCTTCCCCAGCTCCCTTCTACTGCTGCTAGCTTCTTACTTCTCTCTTCTACAGAAGGTGGTTGAGATCTCAGTCTGCCTTGTGCTTGAAACTGCCCCAGTTAGGACAGTGTTTCCTGTATGCCTCCAGTTGCTCCAATATGGAAAATATAGATAACTTAATTCCCATCCACAGAGAGTGTTAGAATCATCCCACAAAGGAAAGAGCTCTTAACTGATAGAATATGTGTGGAAAGTGCTTTGTAAATTGAAAAAATCTATATAACTGTTAATATAATTGTGGAGAAAAGAAGACTACTATTCATGGAAGAAGCACACCATATACATGATCTCATTTAACTTAATTCTTTCAAAAACACTAGAAAGTGGTTATTATTACCCTTGTTTACAGACTAAGCCATTAGGACTTAGAAATGCTAAGTAACTTATGCAAGTCATTCAGCTCATGAATGACAGATCTGAGATTTTAACCCAGATCTGTCTACTTCTAAAACCCATAATTTTTTCTCTGTGCAGGGCAGACACTCTGTAGCCACTAGTATTGCAGAGAGTTAAAAAAAGACAATTTATGAGTCAAAGAGTGTATACTAAGATACTAATTGTGTGGTAATGACAAATTGCAAATGCAATTTGGGAAAAGCAAGATTGAGATGATTGGGTATCTTTGTGGGTTTCTTAGAGGGGGCGGGACTTAAGGTGAGCTTTGAAAATTGGCAGAATTTAGATAAGAGGGAGGGTATTTCTGGGAAGAGGATCAGCAGGGGTGAGCCCAAAGGGTGGAACTGGTGCTGAGAAGGCTTGTGACAACAGTCTGGGTGAAGTGGGTGGGACAGACAAGCAGAGGAATATCAAAAGCCAGGCCAAAGAGTTAGGCATCATGGGGCAGGCAAAAGGGAGCCAAAATCACATGGAGACTCTAACTCAAAGCAGCCTCAGTCATTATAATGTTTTTTTTTACTCACAGCCAAAAGGGAAGGCTGCAGCCAGCTGGTGCCCCATCTCAAAACTTTCTCTTACCACATTCCTTCTGGTGAATCACTCAAGAAATTAAGGTATGAGCTGTGTGCATGATGATAAGGGTGTGAATGGGATAATATTACAAAACCAATATTCTGCTCACCAAGTCTCCGAAATCGGTGGTCATCTTCCAAACCAGACTTGGAGTGGAGTTCTGCTCACTTATTTTCACCCACAACTACAATTTCTCCTTGACAAACATTCTTTATCTGTTCTTACCTTCTATATCTCTTAAGCAAAAATGTGACTGGGAAGATGACTGCACTGTGGTGGAGACTAGGGAGAGAAAATGGAGGAAGAAGGGACTGGTCCCAAGAAGTGAACTGCTGGGCGTGACCTTCCTGCTGTGGTGGCAGCAATTTACTTGTGATATGGGTAAGTCCAGCCAAATAGAACCACATTTCTTGTTCAGAAAGAATGTTTGGGAGTTCTAGTCATTTACCAAAGGAACAATCCAGCTATGGGCAAGATGTGGTAACTTTATTTCCAGCATTTAGTGGCAGAAACAAGGGGCGGGGGGAATTGGGCTCATTTCTTTTTTTAAAAAAGATTTTATTTATTTATTTGTCAGAGACAGAGAGAAAGAGAGAGCACAGTCGGGGGAGCACCAGGCAGAGGGAGAAGCAGGCTCCCCGCTGAGCAAGGAGCCCGATGCGGGGCTCGATCCCAGGACCCTGAGATCCTGACCTGAACTGAAGGCAGACGCTTAATTGACTAAGCCACCCAGGCATCCCTAATTGGGCTCATTTCTAGAGCTTTGTCTAGGTGTAACACTTGACCTTGAACCAGCCCTGTATTAGTCTGCTAGGGCTGCCATAACAAAACACCACCAACTGGTTAGCTTAGACAACAAAAATTTATTTTTTCACAGTTCTAGAAGTAGGTTTGCTTTCTTCTGAGACCTCTCTCCTTGGCTTGCAGATGGCTGCCTTCTTGCTATATCTCACATGGCCTTTCTTCCGTGTATGTGCGCTGCTCGTGTCTCTTCCTCATCTTAAGACACCAGTCCTATTGGATTAAGGCTCCACCCTTATGACCTCATTTAACCTTAATAACCTCCTTAAAATCCCTATTTCCAAATTTAGTCACATTGGGGGTTAGAGCTTCCACATCTAAGTTTAGCTGGGGGGGGGATCCAATTCAGTCCATATCAAGCCCTGATACAATTTAAATGGAAATATGAAATTATGGAAATATTACATATATGTATATGATTATTAGTTAATTTCTCACATTGTTTAAAGTTTGTGGTAGCTTATATCAAGTAGGGTTTCTCTAAGTCACCTTACAGTAAATGGATTGTGGACAATGGGAGAAAAGTGTGCCGGAGGCAAAGAGCAATGCAGATACATGAGTATGGTCCTAGTTCAGCCATTAACTTCCTGTGTGACCTTGGGAAAATCACTTTACTTATCTATGTGTCAATATCCTTATCTCTTAAAGGAGAGGCTTTAAAAAATAATAATCTCTAGGGCCATTTCTAACTATAACACCTATGATTTTGTGACTTTGCTTTACAATGTAGTTAATCAAAAGCTATTCATTCAGAGATGAAGAAGGCTATAAGCATGGGCTACTTGCTGTAATTGCTTAGACCTGAGCATAAACATTTGCATGTTGCTCAACAGCAGTATCTCTTCAATATAAGATGGAAGTGAGATCTGGAAGGTATCAGATCAGGTTCACCTGGTCACCACAGTCAACTTAGGCCACAGAAGTTATGATCTGGTATCAATCAGGGTTAAAATCTGGGGAAAACTGCTAGATCTCCCCTTCTTTGATGACATTTGTGCATAACCTCATAACACACCCTTTGGTGAAACCAATTTCACAGTCACTTTGAGTCTGTATGTCTGTGTATATATGTGTATGTGTATGCATGTGTGTATAAGCACTATTAAACATTTTTTTTTAAGATTTTATTTATTTATTTGAGAGAGAGAGAATGAGAGACAGAGAGCATGAGAGGGAGGAGGGTCAGAGGGAGAAGCAGACTCCCTACCGAGCAGGGAGCCCGATGCGGGACTCGATCCCCGGACTCCAAGATCATGACCTGAGCCGAAGGCAGCTGCCCAACCAACTGAGCCACCCAGGCACCCTATTAAACATTTTTTAAAGAAAATAATTTTATTGTGAATTTTCCTCATTTCTTTTTGCAAGGCATATGTCTCATAATTAGCTAATGCCAACTCTATTTAATTAGACTGCTCATTTAAAAAGATTTCCATTCTGCATGTGGTATCCACAGGTGTCTCAGGTAATTGATGATGAATGTATGTTAACAAAAATGTCACAGTTATAATAAAATGAAAGAAAATGACTGAAACACTCTGGGGATAGAAGAATAGATATATCAATCTAGAGGCAGGGCCAAACCACAATTCTTGGTATTCTTGTGAGACAGGAAAGAGGAAAAAGTATAAAATGAGAGAAAAAGATATTTTCCAGATAAAATTAAAACCTACCCTGTTTAGTTTAAAATACATTGAGCTTAAGATTTTTATTGAAATGTTTTCACTACTATATACCACTTATAAAATTAACCTGTTTAATGTTACATTTGGCTCCGAGCCCTCATGCAATCATTAGGGCAACCCAGTGCTATATGCAGAGTCACAAGTGTTTACTTTTAAATTATTGTATTTTAAAGCTTAAAATATATATTTTCTAAGCAATCTTTAATATCTATTTGTGAAACCACAAATAGAAATGGATCCTCCAATTTAGTTCCTAAAAGCAATGCCTTCAAGTAGAATTTTCTTCTATATATCAATCTATTTATTATTTGTTCATTCATCTAATAGAAACTGTATACCAGGCAGCCAGACACTGTTTTACTAACTTGTTACATAGTCCTTGATGTTCATAGGACCTAAAGTCAAATAAATAAGTAAACAAATACTGAGAAAATGTAAGTGATGAGCACTATGAGAAAAACAAAATAAGATAATGTGATAGAGCAGTGGCTCTCGAAGTGTGGCCCTTGGGCCATCAGCTGGAAACTTGTTAGAAATGCAAGTTGTTGGGCTCTACTGAGTCAGAAACTGACCCAGCAATCTGTGGTTTTAACAAGCTCTCCAGGGAATTTGATGCACACTGCAAAGCTCAAGAACTCCTGTGATAAATGTCTTTGTGGCAGGACAAAAGGGAACTTCAGCTTGAGAACTCTGGATGCTTGGGCTGAGGTCTGAATACCGAGAAGGAACTTGTCATGTGAGCAATTTGGGGAGGCATTTTCCATGAAGAGGAAACAGAACTGAGGAGACTTTGAGGCAGAAAAGCTTGGTGAGTGTGGAGACACAGAAAGAAGGCCAACATGGCTGGAGCATCATGAGAAAGGGGGAGAATGGCATGAGATCATGATGAAGAGGCAAGCAGGGCACATCATGAAAGAGATGGTTTGCCAAGTGTCTGGAAGAAAAAGCAAGAGTCACAAGAAGACAGCACATAGTCTTGAAGAACAAATCATCAAAAACTCTACACTCAGGAAGAGATTTATGCTTTGCTTGAAAGATGAGGATTGTCAAAAAAACAAATAAATAAAAAATTTTTTTAAAAAGATGTGGATTTTCTCTAAATGTGAGCCTTTATTTCTCCTTTCATTTACCTACCACTTATATATATATATATAATAAAACACCAAATTTATATAACTGAATGAGTTTGTTTTAATTCAATTTGCTTGTAAGGTAACAACAGAACTATGAACTCCTAGGTGGGGAAGGGTACTTAGGATTTGCTCATCATGAGTTTATATCATCTATAATATGTAGCAAAAGCAAATCTGTGACTAATATTTCAGCAACACTGGTATCAACAGAAGGCTTATTGCCCTTATGATCTGATGGGACAAAAGTCTAACAAGGTGTTTTACCATCTTTAAAAACCACAATTTCAATGAAATAGTTGGATCAAGTTCTCAGTACTTCCTAGGGGAGCAGCTGCATATATGATATGTCTCCTCTATCTGAAGTACGTTTACTGGGGAATTGAAAAAATAGGGTGACATGTTAGATACACTCTATTATAGCCCCCATGATCCTAGTATTCATACCCTGTGTGGTTCCCTCTCCTTGAGAGTGAGCAGGATCTGTGACTCACTTTTTGCTGATGGGCTATGGCAGAGGTGACAGGAGTTATGTGACTGCATGTATGTGATTCTCTCTCCCTTGCTAGTTTTGAAGAAGCAAGCTGCCATGGTGTAAGCTTCTATATGGAGAGACCCAAGCAGCAAGGAGATGAGAATGGCATTAATCTGTTAAGCCAGAAAGAAACTGAGGTCCACAGTCCAACAACCTGCAAGGAACTGAATGCTGCAAATAATCATGCAAGTTTGGAAGCAGATGCTTCCTCAGTCAAGCCTCAGATGAACTTGCGGCCCCATCAGACACCTTGATTGCAGCCTGTGATTTCCTGAAGCAAAGGACCTAGCTAAGCCATGCCTGGACTCCTGACTCATCAAAACCATGAAATAATGTGTTGTTTTAAGCACTAAGTTTGTGATAGTATTGTTATGCAGGGATAAATAATTAATATAGCTAATAAATAATAGCTTATATTAATTGTTTTCCCTGTGCCAAGTGCTGCTTTAAGTGCTTTACATAAATTGACTCATATATTATTGGTACCATTTTACACATGAGAAAGCTGAGGCACAAAGCAGTGAAGTTACTTGCCCAAGGTTATATACCTAGGAAATGAAAGGGCTGGGACCCAAATCCAAAGTCTATACTCTTAGCCACTACACTATAGTGCCTCTCAGTCTGCCTAGTTATTACACCAATACCAACCACTTAGAAGGTTGAGTTTGGAGTTGTCAATGGATCCACGATCAATATGCAAAGAAATAATACATGGTATTCAGTGGGAATTTCCCTGGAATCATTTGTTGTTCCTTTGATTATTCAAATTTTATTTGAGTTCACAAGTGTTAAGTAAAAAGGTGTCCACTGAGAGAATTAGGTAAGAGTTCAAAACGACCATGGTTTATAAAGAGTGAATAAGAAATAAAAAATTATCATTTATTAATAATAGCAACCTACATTTGTGCAGCTCTAATCCTTGTATTATACTCTCAGACATTTCATCACAGTCTATCCCCAGAGTAACCTTTTGAGAAAAGGAAAGTGAATATTACTGTCATCCGTGAGATGCTATAGCCCAGTAGCAATGCAGTCCTGTGGGAGAGCTAATTACATAACCATACAACCCTAAAGATTAAAGAGGCTTTAGAAGTGATATGGCCAGGGGCGCCTGGGTGGCGCAGTCGTTAAGCATCTGCCTTCGGCTCAGGTCATGATCCCAGGGTCCTGGGACCAAGCCCTGCGTCAGGCTCCCTGCTCCGCGAGAAGCCTGCTTCTCCCTCTCCTGCTCCCCTGCTTGTATTCCCTCTCTCCCTGGGTCTCTCTCTGTCAAATAAATAAATAAAATATTTAAAAAAAATAAGTGATATGACCAAATGAATCTTAACTAAAATTATACTGCAAAAGAGTAAATTATTCTGTATCCTTTACCTCTCAAGTCAGAGAGAGGAGAGTGAGCAGTATTAGAGTAAGAGATACCAAGCCCTAGCAACAGTGGCCACAGATGAAGAAGGGACCAGGTTCAAAGCAATATGCTTTTTTCTCTCTTGTCGAAGCATCTGAGGTTGGGAATCAAAGATGGAGACCGACCATGCCTCATGGGTAATCACCCAGTCTCTGCTCAAACACCGTATGATCTACTTCCTCTCCTATCTTATCTCCTATTACTCTGCGTCTTGCTTGTTTAATTTTGGCCCCTCTGACCTTCTTGCTGTCTTCAGAACATGACAAGCTCTTTCTCCTATCAGGGTCTTTGCACTGTCTGCTCCTCTCTCATAGAGAGGTTCTTTCATCAGACCTTCTCATGGCTTTCAGTTGTCTGCTCAAATATCACCCCAAAGACACATTTCCTGACCATTCTATCCAAAAAAAAAAAAAAAAAAAAAAAGCCTCCTCTACATTCTTTTATTCCCTTAGTCTGCTTGATTTTCCTTCAAAGTATACATCACTACTAGAAACTATTTTTTGTCTGTTTGTTCCATTGGAATGTAAACTCTGAGTGCGGGGACCTTTTTTCTTGTTCCCTGCTGAATTTTCAGTTCTTACAATGGTGCCCATGACATAAAATATGCTCAGTAAATATTTGTGGAGTGAGTGAATGAGTGAATGAACCCAGAGCAGAGTCCTGTGGCAGGATGCAGGGCAGTTTCTCTCGGTGACATGAGATGATTGCACAAGAAATTGGAAACTCATCTAAACAATATTACTAATCAATTTTCCCATCAGGTTTGTAAGAAAATCTCTCAAAGACTTTGTGGAGTCAAGACACTCCCCATGCCTCTTTGTTGCTTCTGTAACAGATTGCCTCCAATTTAGGCTTCAAACAACACAGATTTATTATTTTATAGTTCTAGAGATCAGAAGTCCAAAATGGGTCTCACTGAGATAAAATCAAGGTGTCTGCAGGGAAATGTTCCTTCTGTGGGCTCCAGAGAATTGGGTTTTTGTTTGTTTGTTTGTTTGTTTTGTTGTTGCTGTTGTTGTCTTGCCTTTTCTAGCCGTTAGAGACTGCTAGCACTCCTTGGCTCATGGAACTCTTTTATTTGCAAAGGTAGCAATGGCTAGTGGAGTCTTTCATTGAAGGCATCCCTCCGACATTGACTCGTCTACCTCTCTCTTTCACATTCAGGAAACCTTGTAATTACATTGGACACATCCAGATAAACCAGGGCAGTCTCCCCATTCAAATTCAGTTGATTAGCAACTACAACCTTAATTCCTCTTTGTCATGTAACCTAACTTATTTACAGGTTCAGGAATGAGAATGAGGACATCTTTGGGGGCTATCATTCTGCTTATAACTACCAATCCAGAACTGATGTCTGTGTGTCTGTGTGTGGGTGGGGGTGGGGGGTGGTTTAATAATCAGGATTTGTTCTTAGAGAATCGTGTTGACTCTTCATGTGTGCTGCTTTTATCACAATGTGCTCACAAACTCTCTAATTGAAAAATGTATCCTATTTTTGCTAGAGAACAATATTGTGTTCATCAGATGCATGTTTTATCTTTCTATCTCTTTAGAAAACTGGGATGGTGTTTATCTTTCAGTCTTCTGACTCTTCTCCTGTTCTCTGTGGTTTCTTAAGAGCAGCAAGACAGGTCCTTTGATCATATCTTTCAGGTATCTCAGCATCCTGGGATGCTGCTCTTCCGATCATAGAAAGTTTTCTCATTAAGGGCACTTGATACTCTCCCTCTTCATCTCTCTTGGCTCTGTTTCCTCCTTGCATTGTTTGTTCTGCCCTCTCAGTTTAAAGATTATTCTTCTTGTTAGATCAGTCCACAGGCAAATAGAAGTGATTCCTGGTAACAAAGCAAAAGATTCCCCGAGCAAGGGGCCTAACACTGAGCAGAACCAGGCCTCCTCATATTCCGCATCTCCCCACAGTTTATAGGACGGGCTTACCCATGCCATCCACTTTCACTTTTATAGCTCTTTGTCTCTCATTTCCCTTGCTTGAAAGCAACTTTATGGTCTTTAGCATTTTTTTTTTTTTTTTTTATCAGCATCCACTTATCCTGGGCTGCTCTAACTTGAATACACTCTGTTTAGGATCATGGTTTTGCATGTTTAGTGTTTGCAAATCTTAAATCTTAAACCTGGGAGAAAGAATGTCTACTACAAGGCCCACACAAGCAAAGAATGGCCCATCCAAGGTCACCTGTAGCTGAGCAGCCTATGGTCTATTCCTCTCACTTTCAGGCACTGCCCGGCCAGTCTTACCCATCATCATGCTTCCCTTCTTGCATCTCTCCTCTGAGTCCTTTTAAATATAAGCTCATCAGAGAGCCCCCCTTGACAGTTACAAAAGCTTCCTTAGATGTGCCTACCTTTATTCACATGGGGATTATTCATGAATATATGATCAGAATTACATTTTTCAGACCCCCTATCTCCTTTGAGCTATGTTCCCTTTTAAAGTCTCTGTCCATAGAAGGATGCCATTTCTTGAGAGCCATTTCTTTGATTTAAGGGGAAAAAAGGCATTCTGAATGCCTAGAGAACATATTTGTGCTTAGTCTCCCCTCCTTCAATAGTCTTAAAGTCTGAAAAATGTGCATATCTTCCCCCATAATCCCCATCTCCTTCATAAGCATCATCTCACTAATGAGAAATAAGTTCAGAGCCACAGTAGCCTCTACCTCTTGGAAAATCAAAGTGGTGGTAAAGCACAGCAAAGTAAATATTTTTCTGATTTCCTGACTTTAGCACAATAAAACTTCCTGTCAAGAACTCAATGGTACATGTTCCATTTGCTACTTGGGTGACCTCTCTGAACCTTCCTTACTTCACCCATCTATTAAATGGGGGAAATACCTACCTTAGCTACTTTTCCTATGATTTCCAGGGAGGCTCAAATGAGAAAAAAAAAATGTGAAAATGTCTTGGAAAGTGAAAGCTAGATAAACAGAGTTTTTAAATGTCTCTTCCAAGATCCAAAGTCCATGAAGAAAGAAATGCAGAAATAACAGGCCAGCACTGCCTGACTGAGCAAAGGCAACAAAATTGAATCCAAGGGTCAGAAAACTCCTGACTTAACTCAGAAATGCAAAGCTGTTGCTTGTAGGTATTCATACCAGAATCTGTGGTTAGACCGACAATTTAGGGTTGAGGAGTGGAACCTATGCAGAAAAAATGAACTTGACTGACAGTCTTCAGTCAGGAAAAGAAATATGTAAGAGGTAATCCATTCACTCAACAGTCCATGCTTACTCTATGTTAAGTGTGTAGGGCTTAGTGGGAGGTACAAAAGTATGAAAGACAGCCTCAGCGAGCTATCCACTGAGTAAACACTGATATTCAAAACTCTGATATTCAAACTCCAAACATGAATTCAGGAAAAGGTTTCAAGTGTCTACTAAAGGGCAGCCAACTTGTTGGATGAGGAACAGTAAAATAAAAACATGGTTTATATTCACCATATAAATGGACATATAGGTATATGTAAATCACTTGGTATAACGTAAAGATTTGCACCTCTGTCAGAATGGGCTCAGTTATGCTGTCATAATAAGCAACCCCAAATTTCAGCCACAGAAAACAACAAATGTTTATTTCTCATTCATGCCACTTATCTACTTGATATGTGGGCTATCACTATCAAACCAGGTTTCAGGAGGGTGTCTCATTCCCATGTTTGCCGCAACACAGTGAGGATAGGACCAATGTGGGTGTATTTACTATCCATGAATAGAAGGTGAGAAGACATCTTCTCTTCAAGGCTTCCAAGTCAGAGTTTCAGCTTAGCCTCTGATTGCTACAGGTGGGCTATTGTTTGAAGGCCTTTCTCTCAGTCTTACTCTCCTCAGCCCTCTCCTCCAATTCTGCCATGTGTAGTAACTGGGCTTTTAGAAGCCTCATGATGCTACTCCCTCTGCTTAGATAATAACCTTGTTGTGCCCCTCCCCCCACCCCACCAACTGTTTACCTAATTCTAGTTCTGGCCTAAATTGACAAGTATGAATCAGACACAAAGAAGCACTTCCTTACAAGCAGTTGTAGTCTTAGAAGACCAGAAGAGCAGTATTTCTTTTATCTGAAAAGTTTGAGTATGAGTCCACCTGAACAACAGTCATCCGACACATCTATACTGGGCCCCAGGTGGGTGCCAGGCATGGTACTGGGCATGAGATTCATTGGTGAGCACCACTGACCTGCTCTCCATCCTCATGGAACTCAGTGCAGAGACAGACGTTAATCAAATAATCATATGAATGGATATTACCGACTGCAATAAATACTAAGAAGGGAAAGAGCAGAGTGTTGTGAATATGTATCCTGGGGGTCCTGGGAAGGTTTTCTCAGGGAAGTGGCATTTGAGCTGAAACCTGAGGGGTGAGTTACAGTTAACAGCTACAGTTAACTCCTGAGAACAGGAGGTGAGCTGACGAACTAGGTCAGTGGTTTCCAGCCACATAATGGCTACTTATGAGTCATATCTAACAATAAAACTAATAAAGCTTAAGAATGGTTTACATTTTTTAGGTAAAATAAATTCCAGACTTGCCCTATAATTGCATCATTCTTAATCACCTACTTTCCATTCCTCTTCCTCTGTTGGAAAGAGTGGAATTCTGAACCATGTACTCTGATCGAGCACATCCGGTTATGCTTAATGAGTTGGGTTTATTTTGCGTGATCATTATCTCTCACATGTTTCTCTACGATGAGAGGTTGGGAATTAGTGGAGAACATGACCTATAGGGAATTCCAAGCCAATGATTCTTCCACATGTCAAAAGAAATTCCATTCACAGCAGAGAATGTAAAATGTTACAAAATGTAACTTTTAACAATTCCTACTGGCATGATGTAAATAATAATAAAACAATGATTGGTTTATTTTTAAATCGTTTCACTAAAAGACATTTTATAAACTTAGAGCAGAGGCAAAAATACTTTCAATGCTGACATGATACGAATTAAAGATCACATCGGCTTTTATTTTAATGTTTATTTCCTCCTCACATCCCGATCCATTGTGGTCTACACGTACATATATATGATGCATTTTGTATATATTCACCCTCATTACTTGACAGATGGGAGGGATCTTGCAGTCATTTCTAAAAGCAGACAAAAGGCCGTTGGTTCTGCTCGGCATGATGGTTTGTGAAGACAGAATATCACACGCTTCCGTTGATGATTATATAGCTCTATCCATCTGTCTGCCACTGGAGGTTGGGAGACGGAGATACAGCTCCCACCGTCCCCATAAACAAAAGTAGACCATGCTGTCACCAGTCAGACACGCCAGCTAATTGGAGCTGTCGACAGACACAATATTCTGTGTCAACAGCTCTAGTAACAGTTTGAAACAGCAATGATATGTTGGTTGATGGTGAGGATGACACATGTGTCTCTAATAGCATGCTAGAAATCTGACATAACTAAAAAAGAATTACTAAAATGTGATTCCTGGCCTCTGGTATTCCTGTTCATACTTACCAATCTCTGCAGAGGTTGGGGGAGGGGGTGGTTGTAACACCTCTCTCTCGGTATCATATCGCAGGCTGACAGCTTAATTCGATACTCATAATGTCTAACTTTAAAATTAATCTTGCTAAAAAGATTTGTTTCAACAAGCCACCTAGCCTTAAACTCTTTTGGAAAATTAATAAGGCAAAAAACTTATTTGTATAGCTTTCTAAGTTGAAAATAAAAAGGAGATGTTTTGTCAATTTGCCATTTCTATAACTATACATTTATACTGATCTTCAGGAAAGTAATTTTTACAGAGCTAAATGTATACAAACGCTCATAGACATGGCTTGTTCTTTAAAAAAAAAAAGATTTTATTTATTTGTCAAAGAGGGGGAGAGAGAGAGAACAAGCAGGGAGAGTGGCAGGCAGAGGGAGAAGCAGGCTCCCCGCTGAGCAGGGAGCCCGATGCGGAACTCGATCCCAGGACCCTGGGATCATGACCTGAGCCGAAGGCAGCCGCTTAAACAACTGAGGCACCCAGGCTTCCCTACATGGCTTATTCTTGAATTTCATTTCATGACCCACAAAAATACGCCCAAGATAGAAACATACTTACAATATAAATAACGCTTTGGAACATAAATGCATATTATACATTAATCTCTGTGTAAATTGTACCTGCTAAGGAAAACTTTATATCATGCATTATAATCAACGAAAAGTCAGGAAGTCTCTTGCTGGTTTCCAATAATTTATCTTCTAAATAACTTCATTACCTGACCACCTGAGTTTAAATTTTAGCCCAGCCACTTATTAGCTTAGAGAAGTTAGTTAACTTTTTTCAGCCTGAATTTTCTCATCTATAAAATGGAAGTAATAATGTAAGCTATTTCATAGAGTTATAAGGATTAAATGGGTAATTACTTGTCAAGTGTATAAAACAGTGCCTGGTATTTCACATAATAAGCAGTCAATAAATATTATTATTATTATTATTATTATTGATTCATTTCCAAGGAGAGCTTTAGAGATTAATACAAGCAAGAAAATAAATTAAGAACAGTTCAAATGCCAAAAACCAAAGTCTTGGGCATCACACGGGCCTGGGTATAAATCCTTCAGCCATAACCAAGCTTTGTGACCTTGGGCAAGTCACTTAACCTCCCTGAACCTTTTTCTTTTCTATAACAATTTAGTAATACTTACCTTTAAAAGATATTTTGAAGATTTAACATAATTTAAAGCTTCCAGCACAATTCCCAACATGTATTAGATATTCCACAGATTACACCAAGAATTATTATTACTAGTTTGTATTATAGATCACTTCTATTTTTAGACTAATTATTTTATCCTCTTATTAATGCTGTGAAGTAAAACATAATAACTACTGTACAGAAAAAAAATTAGTGCTCTGTGTGGTAAAACAAAGAGTCAGTGGGCACAGGGTTATTGAGGTTAGATTAGGATGACGTCTTCCAGTTCTAGGACCAGGGTAATATTCAGCTATTTCTGGTACCTCTTTGCCAGATGACCAAAACTGAAAGCCTCTTGATTTGTTTTTTCCATTCAGACCCCAAAATTTGATGTCCTCAGAGGCCTCTATCCTTCACATTTAAAACCAGCCTTAATCATTATCTACTCATACCTCATCAATCCTTCCATATTCCTTTGCCCATTATAAAGATGAATAAACTGACACAACAAAACTTACCACACCACCACACCAACAACAACAGCAACACAAAAGCCCATGCCCACTGGACTTAAATCATCTTGCTCTTTGAAGATATAAGGAAGACAAAGGAAAAAAACCCAAAACCTTTCTTTGATAAGCAAGTGAGATACTTTTGCAGCAAATACACCACAAAGGAGGATTCTGTGTAAAAGGCATTTCCATGTCCTAGCCAATGGCCTCTATCAACAATATATTCTTTTTCAATCATAATGTTACCAACTATATGTAAATAATAACATCACCCTGTGCAACACAGTTTTGTCTGGTCACTTCATGTCACATTAGCTCTGTAATATAAGATGTTTAGCCGTCACTTCTAATGACTCAGAAGGTAATGGGGCTTTACCTTCTACGAGGCTAGATAAGCAGCTGAGCTCTGACCATAACACCTGCTTTCTGGAATTAGCTGGGTCCCTTTTTGAGAGCAGGAGCAGAGCAACATTGACCTTTCCAGGGAGGAACTAATGCTTCAGCCTTGGCTTCTTCACTGCTGCACCAGATCACTTGAACCTGTGAGCTCAGCTTCTGCCACCCAGTGCAGCCGCACCTGCCTTCCACCAGTGGAGTCCTGTACATTATCCCTCACATTTCCCCACCTCTGGACCTTTATTCATGGCCTGCGCCTCACATACTGGTTCTTCCATGTTTCTAAATGACCAAAGTCATCAAATTCCCTCTATGCTCCAAGGATCCTGTTGCAATGGCTCCCCTTCAGGAAGGTTTCGCTCATTGCCAGTACACAGGTCCCAAGATGTAGGTAAAGCTCTCCCTCATTTGAATTCTCCTTAATACGGCACTTATTATTTTCTTCTATGCATTTTTAATTGGTTACGTACAAGTCTTATTTTTTCCCCTGTATTGTCAGTTCCTTGGTAGCAGGATTCAGGCCAGATTCATTTTTGTTTTCCATACAGAGCTTAGCGTCTGTCTGTATTTCTTGGGCACTTGAATAAATGAATAAATTCCCCTCTTCTCGCTTCAAATATTTAAACTGCATATGCTTAAATGAACAAAACCAAAACCACACAATATATCCAGGAGAAGGAAAGGCTTGTGGTGGACATGGTGACAATTTACATGATGAGGCTTGAGGGGCACCTGGCTGGTTCAGTCAGCAGAGTACACGACACTGGATTGCAGGGTCATGAGTTCGAGCCTCACGTGTGGTGGAGAGTTTACCTAAAAAAATAAAGAAATGAATAAATGAATAAATAAATAAATAAATAACAAGACTTGAGGTGCTTTTTTCACATCAACCCCACCTCCTTCCTAGGCCCTAGGCTCTAGGGAATATGGTTTACAGCAACGTATGTGCTTTGGCCAATTCCATTATTAAGATAGCCAGGGTGTTTTAACTTGAAACCCATTGTAAAAGAATTTTCCTTGTATGATTATCCACATTCATTCACATTTGTGCTATCTTCCCTAATTCCTCCTATAAAAGTAGCTAAATATGCATAAGCCTTGACAAATCACCTTGCCTTTCTACACATAATCTTTAAATCAAGAATTAATCCAAGGTACATGACTTTTCAGGTCATGGGGCAGAGGTGCACATTGCACAACGCTAGGAGGTGCCATTCAATAGAACCTAATACAAAGGACACCGCTGACGTGTGCAGCACCCAGTCTGCGTGGCTGCATGGCATTCCCTGAGGTGGCGAAACCTCAGAGAAACAACCTTAGTACGTACATACGGCTCAGAGTATTTCCACTCATACACCAAGGAAAAAGAATAAGCTGGGCTTCTAAGTATGTACAAGAAATGGTTTGATAATATTAAAATAACGCTTTTTGTTATGTTTGATTACAACTCACTGTACACACTGCAAAAAGCACAGGCAAGTGAGGAGAACATAAGTCTTTATCTCAGAGGTTATCACTCTTAATATTAACCTCTTTATTGTGTTTCCTTCTGGCCCATCTATATGCACGTATGAAAATATATATCTGCATACTTGAGAATATACTCTTCATACTATATCTTAAAACTTGACATTATCTAAAATAGCATTTCTCAGACTTGCCTATTGAATAGAATACCCTGAAGAGCTTGTTTAAAATATAGACCTTTCCGAATTCTCCACAAGAGAACCAATTCACTAAGTTTGAGGTGGATCCCAAGAATTGATATTTTTAAAAGCTATCCCCTACTACGTAATTTTTATTTTCAGACAAGTTTGGGAAACAGTGATTTCCTAAGCATGTCCAAAAGTATTCAGGTGATTTCTGAACAAAGGAAAACAGTTTAACCTAATTCTCTCAACCCTCTTGGCTCTGGAGCAAATGCTGCCATTGTATAAAACTGGAAAATTGAGTGCACTGAACAAGGAAGGAAAGGCTTCCAATGACCCAACTCTCCTTAACGTCCTGGCCCTGGCCACGAGGGAGCATTCTCTAGTGATCCAGATGTTCCCCCATCAGATTGGAAAGGGCCAAAGATCACGTTAGTTATGTTAGTTATGGACTGTCCAGGGGTTCTCTGGGCAAGAACAGTCTCCTTAGGTCAGGAGGTGACCATGTGCCCCAGTTTGCCTGTTCCCTCCCAGTCTATACCTGTTGTTCCAGCATATACTGTTAATAATAATGCCTCTTTCGCTTACAGGAGTGTCTCCCAGTTTAGACAATAAATATACCGGGGCCAATTTGTAAGGTTACCTCCACCCTCCTCTCTGATCCATACATCAGAAAGCGGGCTTACTTCTCTTTGGCTCCTTCATGTCCAAGACTTTTTTTTTCCAAGTGGAGGTCTTATTAATAAATCAACTGCTCTTTTGCATAGAAGAACCATGTTAAATAAAACTGGGAACCAAACCATTCTCATGGCGAGGTCTATCTGGCCAATTAAAGGTTATTATGTTGCCTTTTTTCTGAAAGCACTTGCAGTTCATAAACCTGTTAAGATGTGTTCTCCTTTCCTTATCACACCCAGTAAGATAAACCAAATTTCAAGAACTCTTCTAAACACTCTGCCACAAAAAGTTCTGCAAAAACCGCATTTCAATTGCTGTAAAAGATTCCATTTAACTTTTACTTATTATGAGCAATGAGCTTTTTAATTTTCACTATGATAAACATAATTGTGGTTAATATCTCCATTCATGGCCCTTTAGTCATTATTTCTTTAAGCAGAGTTCTAAAAGTTAGCCATGAGTTAAAGTAACTCTCCTTCCTCAAAAGAACCCCCCCCTCTTTTGTCTTATTTTATTTTATTTTGTGGTATTTTATTTTATTTTATTTTATTTTGTGTGTGTGTTCCAATAAAATGTTATTTACAAAATTAGGTACTGACCTGGAGTTGTCTGGCTTCAAAATTAGGTCCCCCTTTATAAAAAATTAATGATAGTCACGAAGAATTCAGGATAAAATTAATGGGAATAGCCTATAACCCTTAAGTGTTAAAAACCACTCTCTCATTGGCTGTGCCTACGAATGTATGACTGAAACAGATGAGATTCAGATGTTTCTGCTAAAATCTGGAACAACAGAAATATCAATCTTGCCTTTAGAACAACAGCAAGATGACTGAGTTGTTGCCTGATAGGGAGTTACATGTCTATAACTCCTCTTCCTTCTCCCTGCTACTTCAGATAGAACATGGGAACATGAAGGAATGGTTGGATCTGCTCTGAACTGCCCTAGAGACCTGTCGCTCATCATCATCTTACTAATTGCTGGACATGGGATTCTATAGTTACAGAAAAATCAATATGAGATGTCATCTAGAAGGATGAGAGTAAAATAGAATGACGGTGAATGAGACACTGCTTCATGCAACCAGTTAATGAGAGGAAGATCCACATTTAATTAGCTGAAGTTTCCAATATTGCAATAAGAATGTGATCAATTATTCATTCACTATTTATGCATCCTTTCCTTCAACAAATATTTGTTGAATACCATCATTTTGCAATATATACAAATACTGAATCATTACATAGTACACCCCAAATTAATGTACTTGTCACATGTCAATTACACATCAATAATATATATATACAGAGAGAGAGAACCAACTATTACCAGACACTGTTCAAGGCAATAGAAACAGTGTAGTAAATAAAACAAACTAAAATCACTGCCTTCCCGGAGACTACATTCTAGTAAGGGAGATGGATTATACACAAGATAAATAAGTAAAATATTTAAGATGTTAGTGATAAGTGCTAAGGAGAAAAAAATTAAGCAAGGAAGAATAATATGAAAAGTGGGAGTTGAAATTCCAGTTAGAGTTTCCAGAGAAAATTCCACTGAGAAAATGGCTTTTGGAGTAAACCCCTGAAGGAAACAAAGGAGCTAGCAACGTGACTATCTGAGGAAAGAGAATCTCTGGAAGAGATCATAGGAAGCGCAAAGCTCCTGAGGTAGAAGGTGCCTTGGGTGTTCAGGGAATTGCCAGCCCAGTGTGGCAAAGCAAGATAAGATCTGAAGGGCAGGGGGGGGCCATTTTCTAGGCCATCAGAAAAATGTTTTGGTTTTTCCTCTGAATGAAATGGGGAAGCACCACAGGATTTTTAGTGGAGGAGTTGTAAGATTTTGAGTGGAGGAGTAACATGATTTGACTTCTACTGTAACAGTAACTCTCCGCTTTGAGAATAGACTTGATGGATGTGTGTGTGGGGGGGGCGTGGGTGGTTGGTGGGAGGAAGGGAGGCCAGGAGGTGAAGAGGGATGGCAGAAGCAGAGAAACTAGTTAGAAGGTGATTTGCAATAAAGCCAGATGAAAGATGATGGTAATTTGTGCAGGATGGTGGCAGTGGAGGTGGTGAGAAGTGGCTGAACGTTGGATCTGTTCTGAAAATGGACCAAGAGAATTTGCTGACAGATCCAATATAGGATTATATGCAACTGATAAATTATTGAACTCTATATCTGAAACTAATGATATGTTGGCTGATTGAATTTAGAAAAAACAAATAAATAAAAATTTTTAAAAAGAAGATCAGATATGGGGTGAGAGAAAAGGAGGAGAGCCAGAATGACACGGAGATCTCCACCTTGAACTACTACAAATGAGGTTGCCATTAGCTGAGATGAAGATTACAGGGCAAAGGGATTTGGAAGTGATGAGCAGGAGTTCGGTCACGTACTCATTTGGTATGGGATGCCTGCTAATCATGCAAGTAGAGACTTTAATCAGGCAGTTGAACGCAGAGGTCCGGAACTCAGGGGAGCGGTCCAGATTACCAAGCTGTGTTTGGGAACCATCAGTGAATGGATAATATGTAAAGTCATTAGACTTGATGAGATTATCACAAGAATGAGCTTCAGTGGAAAAGATGACCGAGGAGGACACACCAACCTTAGAGTGCAGTCAGAAACTAAGTAGTAAAACACAAAACAACAAAAAAAGGTGTTTTTCTTTCACTTGTGGGTTTGTTGGCTGGCATGTGACCTTGTCAGTATGTTTCTCAGAGGTGTTAGCTAGGCTGTATGCTGTGTGTAGGCAGCCCATCTGCCTTACCTACACCCTCCACGGGGCCTAGCGTAGAGACAGGGTAGGCGTTAAAGAGAGAATTGAATTGGCTGGGAGAAACGTCATATAGTTTTATGATTTAACTTTGCTTCTTTCTGCCTAAAATTCCTACATTTCAAGTCTTACAATTCAAAACAGTTGTTGGTAAAACACTCATACATACCAAAAACAATAAAGTGTAAAATAATTATTTTCATTAGGCTGTTAAGCTTTAAATATTTTCATTAGGGATTTAGCAGCTGCTGCAATCTGACCATTGACTATTTTTTTTATCAGGGCTTCACTTAGGCTGACCCTAAATGACTAATAATCAGATTTTTAGAAGCTTGTTAAATGAATTATTTTTTTAAAAGCACATATGACCTGAAATAGTATAGAAATAGTCATGCATTCTTATATATGTGAATATTAAGAAATTCTAGACCTTAATTGGCACATGAAAAAAATAGCAAAATATTACAAAAATAAGACACACCAATGCAAACATCATTTAGGGAGTACTGCTTAAGGTCACAGAAAATAAAATCTATTTGATTGGTTCAGTGTCAATAAATGGAGCAGTTATATTATAATAGACAAAGTGTAACTATAAAAGGGGGCGTATCTTCCCGTTCCATCTGCAGCCTCAGCTGGCCCAGAAAAGCTAACTCTGACTCTGGGTTTGGTGTGTAAATTGTACTCCTAGGAAGAAATAAGGGGGAAAAATTTTTAATAATTAAAAAGAGTAGAGAAAACAAAGAAAAATAAATTTATGGTGTTCGAATCCTTGTAGTCTGTTGCATGTAAGTTTACAGATCAGTTCTTCATTCACTGCCATTTCTCTACTTAAGATGTTACGAAACTAATATATTAGGTTTATAAAGAGTATAACTGATTGCATTTGAAAACAATTATTTGTAGAATACATTAAACACGAGTTTTTCACTGAATCGTTTTTAAGGAGTGAAGGTATACTTAGAAAACATATTCAAAACACAAAGATTAATAAATGGAATTAGACAAGGTAAATGTAATAGTGAGCATTTCTGTCCATCTACAAACATCTTACGGCCATTAGACCCCAGAGCATATGTTTATATAGAGAGGATTACATGTGCATTTTTAGCACAAGTGTTCATTCGAAGATTGGAGCAGAGATTCCAACTAAGCGATGAGCGGTTTTCTCCCTGGAGTTGTGCAGCAGGTTCCAGAAGCCCCCAGGAGGAATCAGTACAAACACTGCGACCGTTATTTACTAACTGGGACTCCAGCAGCTGGGCTGTTTGCATGATATGCAAATGGGCACATCATTCAAGGAAGAAAGGATGAATGCTCTGGCCCTTGCAGGAAAACATTAACCGCTATGGGAAAAGGGCCAGCAGAAGAGAAACCAGACAGAAGTGAGTGGGTGGTGAGGGGCAGGACAAGAAACATCTTCCAAATAGGCAAAATGCAGGAGGCAGACACTGCTTGCTGGGAAGCGATCAGCACTCTCAGGCTCAGTAAACAACAGATGGGTGTGTGCTGCAGCCCATCTCCGGCAGAACAGTGAAGTTCCTCTCTACCCTATTTCTTGCTCTGGATCACATTCATAAAACACTTCATATGTGGAAAGTTACCGAGAGGTACAGAGGGATGACATTCACCGAAAGACCAAAGGCCCAGGGGGGCTAAGAGGACATCGTGATAGGGACAGACACATGCCTGGAGTCAGCCACACCTCGGCAGCAGTTGCAGTCCTACAACTTAACAGCAATGGAAATTGGGCAAGAGTTTCTGTTTTTCTGTCTCCATTTCCTTATCTGTTAAATGGGCAAGATAATACTATCTCATTGTGGGATCGCTGTCAGATTTAATACATCTTCTTGATGTATTAAGAACCTCCTGCCAACATAGCACTAACTGGTTGGTATTAGAGCTGGGACTTGAATTACTCGAGCTTTGTGACCCCAAAGTGCATCAATTCCTAGGAAGTCCAGAGATCTAGAGATTGTAGGGATCCCTGCGGTCCCTCTGTATCTTGAAGGCTGTCCAATTCAGCAAGGCATATTTGCTTAGTTAGAAAGCAACTCTACTTCCAAACAGGTTATAAGACGTGTGGGTGAAATTCGGGTTTTTTTTTTGAAGCTCCAGCTTAACCAAGCCTGGTAGGAGCTTACAGACGCCAACAGACTTTGTTGTTTTAATTACACATGTATGTAGAGTGTAAAGTAAAAGAGCATCTCTATATCCACCAACACGAGCGTGGCACTTAACTCCTTTTAGTTAATATTTGCAGGGAGTTTCATTTTTAATCCCTTCACTTTCAACTTTTCTATATCCCTATGGCTTTGTAAGGGCCTTGTAAACATCCCACAGCTGGGTTAAAAAAAAAAAAATCCATTTGAACAATCTTTAAATCAGTATTTTAGTTCATATTGCCAGTATATTTAGATTTATTTCTACCATATTATCTATGCTTTTTATTTGTCTTTCTTTCATGCTTTTTTGTTTCTCCTTTCTTGACTTAGTTATTTTTCTTTCCATTTTTCCCTCTTCTAATTTAGATGTTGCATATTTTATTTCTATTTTTTCAGTGATTACCATAGTAACTTAAACATGCATTTGTACTTTATCAAGCCTACAGTTAATAACTTTACCCTTCTCCTAACCTATATAACTATATAACTATATAACCTATATAACTCCTAAACTGTAACCATGTAAACCATAGAACACTAACTCTAATAAAAGCTTTCCAACTTAGATATTCTTCTTGTCCTACATTTCATTTTTACTTTTTAACCTCATAAATTAATCATTATTGTTTTAGACAGTCAATGTTGGCTTAAATTTACTTATTGTTTAACACTTTTTTTTTAAGTAGGCTTCACACCCAGCGTGGAGCCCAACACAGGGCTTGAAGTCACGACCCTGAGCTCAAGACCTGAGCTGAGATCAAGAGTCAGATGCCTGGAGAGCCTGGGTGGTACAGTCGGTTGAGTGCCCGACTCTTGATTCAGTTTTGGCTTAGGTCATGATCTAGGGTCGTGGGATCGGGCCCTACACCAGGAGCGTGTGGAATCCGCTTAAGATTCTCTCTCCCTTTCCCTTTGCCCCTCCCTCTTATGCTCTCTCTCCCTCTTTCTCTCTCAAGTAAATAAATAAATCTTAAAAAGAAAGAAAAGCGACTAAGGCACCCAGGCACCTCTATTTACCACTTCTAAAAAATCCTTCCTAATGCGCCTCAAACTTGCCACCTGGGATCACTTTCCTGCCTGAGGTATATTCTGTTGTTGACAAACTCACCCAATATGTATTTGTCTGAAAGTGACTTTTTTCATCCTCGTTTCTAGGGAGTATTTTCAAAAGCATATGGTTCTAGGTTTTCTCAACACCTTCTCAGTATCATACTAGTGTTTTCTGGCTTCCATAGTTGCTGCTGAGAACTTGGCTGACAATATAATTGTCATGCCTTTCAAAGTAACCCTTCTTTTTTCTCTATCTACCTTTAAGACCCTCTTTTTGTCTTCATTGTTCTGAAATTTCACTAAGACTGGGCTAGATATTAATTACTTTTTAATTATTATCCTTAAGATTCTCTGGGCTTCTCCTATCTAAGAAATGTATTTCTCATAATTTCAGTCATTCTTTCCTCATGTAGTGCCTCTCCCACACATTCTCTCCTCTCTTCTGAAACTCTACCTACATGTTTCTTAACGACTCATCATTGTTATAGCTCTCTGTGCTGCATTCTATATAATTTCATTGGCTCTTTCTACTAGTCCATTACTCAGTTTTACCTATATCCAACCTGTGCTTAATTTTATCCATTGAGTTCATCATTTCAATTACTATATCTGGCTCTTTTTAAATCTGTTTCAAAATGTTTTAGTTTCCTGCTCTTTACCCCTAATTATATTCTCTCCGTTTATTCCTTTAAATATATAAACATATTTATTTTATATTTGTGTCAGACACTTTCAATTAAATCTGAAGCTTTTCCAGGTCTGACTCTGTTGGCTCTTGTTCATGGTATCTTGTTTCCATGGGTATTATTTGATTTTTGACTATGAGCTCATGTTTATTGGAAGTTCAACTTGTAGGAATTTTGGGGGGCTGGATGTTACATAGGTTTTTCTATACATTTGTGTTTCCTTCTCTTAGACACATAGGCATGGCTAACCTAATACCCCTTTTGTGCCTAATTATTGGCTTTAGGATTTTTCAGCCCACCCAGATAGTAAATATATAAGTAAGTAAGTAAGCTACAAACCTAAGCAAGGACTCACTAGTAGATGAGAATACTCAGGAGATTTTTTTCTCCTCTTCCCACCACCAAGACTTAAACCAGACCATTTTTCTTACTTTCTCCGAGGAATTAAGGTTTTTATATTCTTATCCTTACTCTGAGGCTTAAACCTTTACAGTTTTAGCTTTATATGAAGGTCTCCTAATTAAATTCCCTTCCTTGAGTAGGTTCTAGTTTTGCCTCCTGTCCACAGTATGAAAATTGAAACTCGAAGTCTACTGAGGTTCAACCAACTTCAGTGTGTTCAGCGTGCCCCTCTGGGTTCCTATTTTCACTTAGTATTTGACCTCTCAGGAATCCTTATCTTCTTGCCAGTTCATCAGCACCTTTAGAAATATTTTTATACATTTTATATAGCATTTATCCAATTCAACAGGAGATTCAGCCAGGATCTCTAGCTGGTCGTACTGCTGGATATGGAAATTATGATGAATTTCCATCAAGTAAGAGGTTAAATCTGCCCACCACGAATCTGTCCTGAAACTCTAAAACCAGTCATATACTTCTTTTCCTTGATTCCTACTATCTCAAATTTTTTTTAATTTTTTAAAGATTTTTTTTTATTTTTTAAAGTAATCTCTGTACCCAACATGGGGCTTGAACTTACAACCCCAAGGCCAAGAGTCAAATGCTCTACTCACTGAGCCAGAATTTTTTTTTAATTTAAATATATAAAAATATATTAAGGCAGGTGTCATCTCAGTTTGTGTTATAGAAAATCCCACAGTAGCTTTATTATTCAGTATCCAAACACTTTGATGTTGAACAAATTCAAACAATCTTAGAACTTCTGGAATAAGTAAAGGTTTACCAAAGTCTTTTATCACCATTTTAGCCTTAAATGTCTTAAATGTCTCCAAACTTAGTCCTTTTCAGAATTAATAGCTAATAGATGTCTAAAATTGATATTGATCTTCTCGGCCAAGGATTTTCAAAATGTTATATGCATACCTCTTGGCATGCAAAAGGTAATCCAGTGAGGGGTAGGAAGAAATTATTAGAACTTTTATTAGCAAATGTTTTTATCCTAAAAATCAAAAGGAATTAACATTTACTGAATTTAGTATCAAAATTTGACACTTGCATCCATACTTGGTCGGCATGTCCTGAGGAAAGAGGGGATACTCTACACTGTGGAGAGATTAACAGTAGCATCCTTTCTCTTTCTCCCTCCTATGGCACATTACAACTTACTGCAATATGTGTGCTCAATTCAGTGCATTTTCAAATTACATTTTCTGGTTTAAAGCAATCCTCTCAAAATGGACACGTGGCTTTTAAAGTTTTTCTGCAAAGAAGCCGTGGATCAAAAAATATATTAATTATGTAAGCATATATAAACAACAGGAAAATAGCAGAGATGAAATGTGTCCTATTCCTACCATAAGCTCTTTGTTGGCCACATTAAATAATGAAAAAAATAACGATGATGCTATTAGATCTGACAAGATATTGTCCTTCTCCAAAAAAAATCAAGATATTTTATATCTGAATTTGCATTTCCTATTATTAATAATCTTGCCTTAAGCGTATTTTTCTCTGAGATATTAACTAGAGATAGTTGTACATGTATATTCTGCATGATAAACAGATGCGAATGTATTGGGATATATAGCTAACGTTGCTTACCGTTTGAAACAGTTTGAAACCTACTGCTGAGGCACCTTCTCAAAATTGCCCCCCCCACACACACATAATTATTTTCTCTCTAATTACTGTAACTCATATAGATACTGTATTTCAAGTGATTTACTGTCTGTCCTTTAGAACTATTCATTTGAGCAAAGATTCATTCCATGTTCACACGCATCACCACTTTCTCCCCACTTTCAATTGTTTGACTAGCTCTTCTTTATTTTCAAAACTTTTCATTTACCCCATCGAATGAGCACTTTCCACAATCCCATTGCTCTTAAATTTAGTTGAATATGATGGGGTAAATAATTCTGGTAAAACATCTCAAAGCTATGCACAAACATTGTGAATAATAGACTAAGATGAAGTGTCCTGCTTTGACGGGGCCATCAAAGCCATCAAAGTTGAAATCCCACATACGGAGCGTGGCTTGGTTCCTGTCTGTGAATGCTTTTAGATTAGAAATTCTTAAGTAAAGCACTTTCTACGTATTCAAAGAGCTCTGAGGGTCTATGAGAAATTACATTTATAAATATAATGCACCCACCTTAGCCAAACCTAATTGCTGGAGATTGTTTTTCAGCTTGTAAAGAATAAGTACTCCCTACCATTCCAATCTCTGTGAAGAAAGCAGAAAAGCAGGTACAACTAGCCAGAATCAGAGTGAGGGAGATTGCCCCTGTCAGCTGCCTTCTTTTCTCGAGTTTAAATACAATGTATGTTACCCCCGAGTTGTAAGAGAACAAGGATTGTTTATTGTGGACCTAACAAATTTATCTCATTATCTCCTGAGCCTCATTACCATTAATACCTATTCACTTTCCATCTCATGGTGTTGTTTTTCCCTGAAGCCTCAAAACCTTTTTGTCTATTGATTGATTGCTTGATGATAAATCAAATACATATACTTCATTACTAATATTTTACATGCAAAAGAAAATGTACACAAAATATAAAAATAAAGAATAAAGAGAGTTAATGCAAACCAAAAGTACAAGGGTCACTACTTTACCATTTTGCGTATCCCTGGAGTGCAGAGCCTACATTAGCAGTCACTGGTGGATAAAGCTTTAGAGACTCAAAGAGAATGTTCTGGCTTCTTTTGCTTTTTTTTGCTACCTGGGGGTAAATAACCATAATCAGCAGGCACAAATAGAATGAATTAAGAGGAGCTTGCAAAGAGCATTGAGGAATGGTGAATGGTGGCAGAATACATAGTATTAAAACCAAAGAATAATCCCAAATTCCCCTAGAAAAGTAAAGCTTACAGGACTAATACCAATACTAATACTAATCACCCATTTGTCTCTTAGTTCCTCCCACCTTCTTTTACCAAATGCTTTTTAAGTGTTTTTTTACTACTATATGGGAATTCTCCTAAGTGTTTAGTATAATAAAACCAAAAGCAGTTCTTTGAAGTCCCCCTGTCATTACTAATGTGCCCTTGTATAAGGTCTCTCTGACTCTGATCAGACTAACAAGTTGTGAACCAAGAAAAGCACAACAGTCCATAATGCCCAGTACATCACAATCATTAATTAATATTAACTGCATGCCCACTTAGTTCATAAAACTACTCTAGATATAATAATTATTAAAATTCTGACTGTGAGAGAAAGCAATGGCAATAAGGGGTAATACAAAAGAGGCACTCAAAGACTATAAAGAAGAAATTCCTTTTTTTTTTTTTTTCCAATAAGCTCTATACCCAGTAGGGGCTTGAAGTCAATGACCTGACATCAGGAGTCGCATGCTCTATAGACTGAACCAGGCAGGCACCCCAGAAATCATTTCTCTTGTAACTACTGTATCTGCTACTCCCTGGTGCCTGCTCCCCATTGTCACCACATGTGGGCAAATGATCCTGTGTGATTTATAATCAACTGATGAATCAAAGACATGATTTCATGTTGGTGTTTTCTTCTCCACTTCTTCATTCTCTTCTTTCACTTGTTTTATTTATTTTTTTAATGGCTATTTCTCACATTCTGCCAAACATACATAAAACCTCTTACTTGGGCTTTCTTATCAAAGAGACATTTTCATAAAAGATACAAAGCTGAGATCAGAAATATATGCATAGGGGTGCCTGGGTGGCTCAGTCGGTTAAGCATCCACCTTCAGCTCAGGTCATGATCCTGGGGTCCTGCAATCGAGCCCCACGTCGGGCTTCCTGCTTATTAAAGAGCCTGCTTCTCCCTCTCCCTCTGCTCCTTCCCCTGCTTGTGGGCTCTCTCTCTGTGTCAAATAAACTAATTAATTAAATCTTTAAAGAAAAGGAATACATGTATAGATACTTATTAAAGTGAAATTAAAAGATCACTCTGAAAATGTGCTCAACACTTCACTATTCAAATATTTTGAAGTATTTTAAGCCTCTTGCATTTGAGTGACCTATAATATCCTAGTATGTGATAATTGCCACAGCTGTCCTCCAAGCTCCTTTTACCATCTTATGTGGACATTGTTGGCCATAAGGCTTCTCTAGGTACAAATTGCTGAACAATTACCGATGAGAGCAAGGTCATAATAATAGGTTACAGAAGTCTGGGCTGGATTTGGGACCATTTAGATGGAACCATTTTGTCTTATTGTTATAAAGGTGAGAAGGAAGTAGTTTAAGAGAGAGACAAGCAAACAAAAGACAGGCAAGCAGAGCTATATAACTTCTACTTTCACTTCCTGCTTACTCCATTACTTCTAGCATTATGGGAGAAATAACATGATTGGAATGACCTGAAGGTTAGGGGGTAGGTGAGGTTTACCTGGTAGAATGTAGATTGAATACTGTTGGCTAAACCTTTTTGAAAGTGAAAAGTAGTAACATTTAACAAAATAACAAACTGACAGTAAGGGTGGGAAAGGACTCAAATTGTATTTGGTCATTGGCTTTTTTTCTTCTTCCTAAGTGTGTATCTTTTATTAAAAGAGAAAGATAGAGTTGAGATGGGGGTGGGAAGAGGTTGCTGGAGAGGGAAAGAGACAGAGGGAATCGTTTGTTTGAAAATTGAATGTCTATTATGACACATCTGCAGCTATAGTTGCTTCAAATATTATACAAGGATCGGCAAGATTCCAAATTGTATTCAATCAATAAATATTTCTTGAGCATTTATTCTGTGTCAAAAAACTGACTTTATAAAGCTCAAATAGCTTTCCTTTTAGCACATAAGTCTTCATCTGAGGACTGTGGATCTTTGAAAGGTTAATACAAATAGTATCTGCTCTCAGTAAATTTAAAAGGTCTGACACCAGTTACAGTTCCTCAAAATAAGAAGATTGGTGAGATTAAGGAAAAAACTTAAAAAAAAAGTACAGACATACATACAAATACACAGAAACACTAGAAAGGTATATTGTGATTTGACAAAGAACAATAATAGCCTCTTTACTATTTGCTGGATATTTATAATCTTGATAGGAGTAATTACATCTACCACAAACTATACCTTTTAACCTTTTACTTAAAAAGCAAATGCATGAGATAATAGGATAAGATATTTGGAATTGAAATTGATGTTTAGAGTAATCTACTCATGCATTCCAAGTTCAAGGACATTATTTCTGGATCACAAGTATAAAGAGACTCAATATTCAGAAGAAGGAAGGGTCTCAAGTGGTCAAGTTGGTCAATACCCTGTACAAGGTGTGCAAAAGAGGGAATGTTAAAGAGATTGGAGCAAAAACAATGGCCCCTTCTCAAAAACAATAAGTTGTCTCTAGAACACAATTAGAAATTGGAATGCCAATTCAAACTAAAATCCCTCAGGTTTTCTGACAATAATAAATTTCATTTACATATTCTTGACAAAACCAAATTTTCTTAGAGAACCAAGTTGAAATATTAGTTCTTTATTATATTAAAATTTTACTGTCCAATATTTCAATAATTACTAAATAGGTCACATCAATTCAGAATTCTCCTCTCTGTTCTCATGTGGTTTCTGGTTCTCTGCTCTAATCAAATGATTTTCATAGGTTTTAGATAAACAAATTAATTTGGGGATATTCTCTGAAGTCAAAATTCTTTTCTTCAAATCATTTAATACACCTCAAAATTGGGTATGGTCTTCTAATAAAGAGTATTGGCAAGTGTCTTGGGGAATATCAGTCAGAAGGGAAACAATTATATGACTCATTTTTTTTAAAGGATGTTTAGAACAAAAGAAGCATAGAATACCTCTGATCTGAACAAGTAAATGAAAAGGGAATGGTTTACTCACTTTAAAAAGCACTGGGAACTGGAGGCTGTTATGCTGAGCGAAATAAGTCAATCAGAGAAACACATGTATCATATGACCTCACTGATATGAGGAATTCTTAATCTCAGGAAACAAACTGAGGGTTGCTGGACAGTGGGGGGTGGGAGGGATGGGGCGGCTGGGTGATAGACATTAGGGAGGGTATGTGCTATGGTGAGCACTGTGAATTGTGCAAGACTGTTGAATCACAGATCTGTACCTCTGAAACAAATAATACATTATATGTTAAAAAAAAAAAAAAAAGAAGAAGAAGAAGAAGATAGCAGGAGTGGAAGAATGAAGGGGGGGGAAACCGGAGGGGGAGATGAACCATGAGAGACTATGGGCTCTGAAAAACAAACTGAGGGTTCTAGAGGGGAGGAGGGTGGGAGGATGGGTTGGCCTGGTGATGGGTATTAAAGAGGGCACATTCTGCATGGAGCACTGGGTGTTATACACAAATAATGAATCATGGAACACTACATCAAAAACTAATGATGTAATGTATGGTGATTAACATAACATAATAAAAAAAAAAAAGCACTGGGAAGAATAAAGTATTGGGTAGAATCCTGCCTTTCCTAAATGAACTGCACCACCGAATAACCAAATAAGGACAAATTTCTCTATATGGAGGTAGTCCAGCTACTAAATGGAGAAAGGATAAGATAATTATAATATCCACTTTGCAATCCCTAATTAAATAACAAATCTAAGTGATGCACATCAATTCATGTTAATATCAGTAAGAAGGGCAACTAGATATTACATGCCTCTTGTTGGAAGCACATACCACTCTCTGAAGTATCCTTGCTACAAAAATCTCCACTACATCTTTTCAAGCCTCTAGATACAACTACCATTTTGGAGCAAATACAGAGAACTCTGGAGATACAATCAGCAAAACCCTGACTGTGGGAAACTACAGAACAAACATCCTGGTATCTTCAACAAAGAAATGCAAAGAAGGTTTAAAAAAAAAAAAAGATAACGTAGAGAGGAAACCTATAGATTAAAAGGGACTTTAAATATATACTAACACATCACAACATGTAGATATTATTTTAAATTCCCAGTTAAATATGAAATTGTAAAAACTGACATATATGCAACATTTGCGAATTTAATGCTGAAAGGATATTCAATCATATTAAAAATTGTCAGTTTTTAGACTAATAATGGCATGTACTTAGGGCTTTCAAAAAGTGCTTACCCCTCATCATGCCACAACCCCATCCCAACAATGACAATTTGGCACCCATCCCTGGACAAAAGTACCTTTGTGTGAGCTGTGGGATCCAGCACCATACACCAAGGGACCCAGGAGGAATTTCACCCACTCAGGTAGTAGACATACAGAATTCAGTCTCATCTATGGACCTACAGTGCCTCAGCCATGGTCCTAGAGACCTTGGAAAACTGCATCTTAGACAACCAGCCAGGAATGAGAGAGCCATTGTGGAAGTTCAGGTATCCAGCAGAGAAGTTCCAGCATATCAACGGAGCAAAAAATCAACAAACAAACAAAACCCCTGATTTTGGGTGCATTGGAAAGGGCAGTTAGTAAAGACAGAAAGAGGTGACTGCTGCTTCAAATGCAAAGACAGCAATGTAAAACTTCAAGGAACATGAGAAAGCAAGGAAACATGACATCACCAAAGGATTCCAAAAATCTTCCAGTAACATTGCAAAAACATGGAGATCTGTGATTTAGCCAATAAAGAAATCAAAACAGCTGTTTTAAAGAGGCTCAAAGAGCTACAAGAAAACACAAAAAGAAAATTTTGTGAAATGAGGAAAACAATACAAGAATGAAATGAGAAGTATAACAGAGATAGAAATCATAATGAAAGAAACAAATAGAAATTCTGGAGCTGAAGAATACAGTGAATAAAAATGAATAAAATAAAAAATTCAATAGAGAGCATCCACATTAGAATGAATCAAGTAAAAGAAAGAATTTATGAGTTAGAAGACAGAAACTTTGAAATTATGCAGTCAGAGGAAAACAAAGAAAAAAGTAATGAACAAGTGTGAAGAAAGGCTATGTGATCTACAGGACACCTTGAAAGGAACAATTTGTGAATTATTGGAGTTCCAGAAGGAGAAGAGAGGACGACAAGGGCAGAAAGCTATATAAAGAAATAATGGCTGAGGGCGCCTGGGTGGCTCAGTTGGTTAAGCGGCTGCCTTCGGCTCAGGTCATGATCCTGGAGTCCCTGGATCGAGTCCCGCATCGGGCTCCCTGCTCGGCAGGGAGTCTGCTTCTCCCTCTGACCCTCCCCCCTCTCATGTGTTCTCTCTCATTCTCTCTCTCTCAAATAAATAAATAAAATCTTTAAAAAAAAAAAAAAAAAAGAAATAATGGCTGAGAACTTCTCAAATCTGGGGAGAACTTTGGATGCCTAAGTTCACAAAGCTTATAGGTCACCAAAGTTAACTTAAAGAGATTTTCTCCAAGACAAATTATAATAAACCTGTCAAAAATCAAAGATAAAGAGAATATTAAAATCAGCAAGAAAGGGGTGCCTGGGTGGCTCAGTTGGTTAAGCATCCAACTCTTGATTTCTCCTCAGATCATGATCTCGGGGTTGTGAGATCAAGCCCCACATTGGGCTCTGCACTGGGCATGGAGCCTGCTTAAGATTCTCTCTCTCCCTCTGCTCCTTCCCCCACCACTGCTCTCTCTCAATAAAAAAGAAAAAAGAAAAAAAAAATCAGCAAGAGAAAACAAGCTTGTAACTTACAAGGGAACCCCTATAGGGCTATTAAGTGGCTTTCTCAGCAGAAACCTTACAGGCTAGGAGAGAGTAGGATGATATATTCAAAGTGCTAAAAGAAAAAAAACTACAACAACTAAGAATACTCTATCTGACCAAGTTGTCCTTCAGAAATAGGGAAGCATAAAGACTTTCCTTGACAAACAAAAGCTGAGGGAGTTCATTACACCTAGACCTGCCTTATAAGAAATGCTGAAAGGAGTTCTTCAAGTTGAAATGAAAGGACACTACTAGTAACATGAAAACATGAAAAAAAAAAAACACGCTGGTAAAGGTAAGTATATAGTCAAATTCAGATTACTGTAATACTGTAATATGGTGATATGTTAACCACTTTACTATAAAGGTTAAAGGACAAAAGTATTAAAAATAACTATAGCTGCAATAATTTCTTAATGGATACACCATAAAAAAAAAAAAAAAGAACCAAATTGTGACACCAAAAACATACAAGGAGGGGAGTAAGAGGATGTTTGTATACAAGTGAAGTTAATTTATTAGTGTAAAATAAACCATTATATCTGTAAGATGTTTTGTGTAAGTCTTAGGTAACCACAAAGCAAAAGCCTACAGTAGATACACAAAAAAATAAAGAGAAGAGAATCAAAGCATACCACTATGGAAAATTATCAATTCACAAATGAAGGCAACAACAGAGGGACAAAGGAACAAGAGAACTATAAGATAGCCAGAATACAATTAATAAGATGGCATTAGTAAGTCCTTACCTATCAATAATTACTCTTAATGTAAATAGAGTAAATTCTCCAATCAAAAGGTATACAGTGACTGGGTGAACAAGAAAAAAACAAGATCCAATGTATGCTGCCTACAAGAGGCACTTCAGCTTTAAGGACACACAAAGGTTCCAAGTGCAGATATGGAAAATGATGTTCTGTGCAAATGGAAACAAAAAGGAAGCATGGGTAGCTATACTTATATGAGGCAAAATAGACTTCAAGCCAAAAGCAGTAACAAGAAGCAAAGAAGATCATTAAATAATAAAACAAGGTTAATTAATCAAGAGGATATAACAATCATAAATACATATGCACCCAATATCAGAGCACCAAAATATAATAAGCAAATACTAAGAGATCTGAAGGGAGGAGATGGACAAGAATACAATAATAGTAGGTGATATTAAATACCCCACTTACAACAATGGATAGATCATCCAGACAGAAAATCAATAAGGAAACATTTGGCTTGAACTAAACTTTACACCAAATGGACCTAACAGACATACACAAAACATTGCATCCAATAGCAGCAGAATACACATTCTTCTCAAGCACACAAGAAACATTTTCCAGGATAGATCATATGATAAGTCATAAAACAAGTCTTAGCAAATTTAAGAAGATTGAAATCATACTAAGGAGCTTTTTAACCATAATGGTATGAGAATAAAAGTCAGTAACAGGAGGAAAATTGGAAAATTCACAAATGTGTGCAAATTAAACAACATACTTTCTGAACACCATGGATCAAAGAAGAAATCAAAAAGGAAATCAAAAAATATCTTAAAGATGGAAACACAACATATCAACTTATGAGATGCAGCAAAAGCAGTTCTAAGAGGGAATTTTGTAGCAATAAACACCTACATTAAGAAAAAAAAGAAAGATCTTAAATAGCTTTACACCTCAAAGAACTAGAAGAAGAAGAACAAACTAAACCCCAAATTAATAAAACGGAGCAAATGACAAACCTCAGAGCAGAAATCAATTAAACAGAGGCCAAAAAAACAATAGAAAAAAAGCAACAAAACCAAGGGCTGTTTTTTTTTTTTAAGGTAAAAAAACAACAACGGATAAATCTTTAACTGCACTAAGAAAAAAGAGAGGAGATGCAAAGAAATAAAATCAGAAATGGAAGAGGAGACATTATAACTGATACTATGAGACTACAAAGGATCATAAGAGACTACTACGAACAGATGCTAATAAATTGGATAATCCAAAAGAAACAGATAAATTCCTAGAAACAGACAATCTATCAAGACTGAATGACAAAGAAGTAGAAAATCTGAAAAGACCAGTAATATGTTAGGAGACTGGATCAGTAATCAAAAATCTCCCAAAAGAAAAGCCCCAGACCAGGTGGTTTCCTTGGTGAATTCTACCAACTATTTAAAGAAGAAATAACTCCAATCCTTCTCATGCTCTTCCAAACATTTGAAGAATAAGGACCACTCCCAAATTAATTTTATAAGGCCAATATTACCCTAATACCAAAGTCAGATAAGGACACTACAAGAAAAAAAACAAACCAAACCAAACAAAAAACAAAACATAAAAAACTGCAGGCCAATATCTCAGAGGAATATAGATGTAAAAATCATTTACAAAATATTAGTAAACTGAATTCAACAGTGCATTAAAATAATCATACACCATGATAAAGTGGGATTTATCCCTGGGATGCAAGGATGGTTCAATACATGCAAATCAATAAATGGGATATACCACATTAGTAATATGAAAGATAAAAATCATGATCATCTGAATAGATAGAAGAAACATTTGACAAATTACAACATCCTTTAATGATAACAACTCTCAACAAATTGGGTATAGAAGGAAAATATCTCAACACATTAAAGGCCATATAAAAATGCCCACAGTTAATATCATACTCAGTGGTACGGTAAAAGGTTGAAAGCTTTTCCTTAAGATCAGAAACAAGCCAAGGGTGCCCACTCCCACCACTCCTATTCAACATAGTACTGAAAGTCCTAGCCACAGCAATCGAGCAAGAAAAATAAATAAAAGATACACAAATCAGAAAGGAAGAATTAAAATTGTGTTTGCAGATGATATGATCTTTTATATAGAATATATATGAATATACATATGATCTTATATATATTATATCCTAAAGATGCCATGGGAAAAAAACTGTTAGAACTAGATATTAAATTCAGTAAAGTTGCAGGCTACAAAATCAACATACAGAATCGGTTGCATTTCTACACACTATCAGTGAAATATCTGAAAGAGAAATAAAGAAAACAATTCTATTCACAATAGTATCAAAAACAATAACTTACTTGGAAATAAATTTAACCAAAGAGGTAAAAGATCTGTACATTAAAGGGTCCCAGGCTTTGATGAAAGAAATTGAAGAAGACACAAATAAATGGAAAGATATTCCATGCTCATGCATTGGAAGAATCAATATTGATAAAATGTCCATAGTATCCAAAACCGTCTACAGATTCAATGCAATTCTTGTTAAAATCGAATGGCATTTTTCACAGATACAGAACAAACAATCCTTAAATTTGTATGGAACCACGAAAGACTCTAAAAAGCCAAAGCAGTCTTAAGAAAGAATAAAGCTGGAGGCATCACACTTCCTGATTTCAAACTTACTACAAATCTATAGTAATCAAAACAGTGTAGAACTGGTATAAAAAATAGACAAATAGACCACTGAGATATAATTGAGAGCCCAGAAATAAACCCTTGCAAATATGGTCAAGGGAGCCAAGAACACTCAGTGGGTAAAGGATAGTCTCTTCAATAAATGATATTGAGAAAACTAGGAAAACACATGTATAAGAATGCAATTGGACCCCTATCTTACATCATTGACAAAGGTTAACTCAAAATGGATTAAAAACTTAAACGTAAGATCTGATACTAAAAATTCCTAGAAGAAAATATATGGAAGGAACTCCTTGACATTAATCTTTGCAAGATTTTTTTGGATATGACACCAAAAACACAAGCAACAAAAGCAAAAAATTAATAAGTGAGACTACATCAAATTAAAAATCTTCTGCACAGAAAAAAAAATAATGAACAAAATGAAAAGGCAATCTATGGAATGGGAGAAAATATTTGCAAATCATATACCAAATAAGGGCTAACTATCCAACAACAACAACAATAACAAAACAAACAAAAACAAATACTATTAAGAAATGGGCAGAATAGTGGGGCCTAGGTGGCTCAGTTGGTTAAGCGTCCAACTCTTGATTTTGGCTCAAGTCATGATCTCAGGGTCCTGGAATAGAGACCTGCACTGGGCTCCTTGCTCAGTGTAGAGTCTGCTTGTGCCTCTCCATCCCCCCACTTGTGCTCGCTCTCAAATAAATAAATAAATAAATGAAATCTTAAAAAAAAATGAAGTGAGCAGAACTGAACATTTTTTTTCAAAGATTACAAATGGCCAACAGGTGCATGAAAAGGTGTTTGACATTACTAATCATCAGGGAAATGCAAATCAAAACCACAGTGAGATATCACCTCACGCCTGTTAGAATGACTATCATCGAAAAAGACAAAAAATAACAAGTATTGGTAAAGATGTGGAGAATAGGGAACACTTGTGCTGTGTTAGTGGGAATGTAATGGGTGCAGTCACTATGGAAAACAATATGGAGGTTTCTCAAAAATTAAAAATAGAACAACTATATAATCAAAAAATCCTACTTCTGGTTATATATCCAAATGGAATGAAATCAGGATCTCAGAGATATATGCACGCCCCCATGTTCACTGCAGCACTATTCACAATAGCCACAATATGGAAACAACCTGAGTGTCCACTAATGGATGAATATATAAAATACACAAGGGTGCATTTTTCAGCCATGAGAAAGAAGGAAATTCTGCCTTTTGCATCAAAATAAATGAACATTAAGGGCATTATGTTAAGTAAAATGTCAGACTGAGAAAGACAAATATTGTATGATATCATTTACATGTAGAGTCTAAAAAAAACCAAATTTATAGAAACAGAGTAGAATGGTAGTTGCCAGAAGCTAGGGAGTGACAGAAATGGGGAGATGTTGGTCAAAGGGTATAAACTTCCAGGTATAAGATGAATAAGTTCTAGAGATCTAATGTACAGCATGGTGATTTTAGTTAGCAATACTATATTATACACTTGAAAGTTTTTCTAAGAGAGTAGATCTTAAATGTTTTTAACCACACCACAAAAATAAAAAAATAAAAAGGTAATTATGTGAGGTGGTAGAGGCACTAACTAACCCTACTGTGGTAATCATTTCACTATATATAAATGCATCAGGTCACCGTATTATTGCCCTTATCCTTACACAATGTTATATGTCAGTTTTATTTCAATAAAGCTGGAAAAAAATTAAAATTTAAAACAAAAGTTTTCTATATTTTAGAGACATGCTGATATATTCATAGATGAAATGATATGATATTTGGGATTTGTTTCAAAATAATTTGAGGGAGGGAGAAGTAGGTGGGGCTAAAATGAAATAATATTGTTTTTGAATTAATATGATTAAAATTTGGTTGATGGATACCTGGATTTTATTACACTTTTTTGCCAGTTTTCCCATATATATTTGAAATTTTCCAAAATCAAAACAATTCTTTTAATAAAGTTATTAGATGATCAGAAATCAGGAGAAAATACAAAGAAATCCCAATCAGCAATGTATTGGTAAATTTTTAACTGACTCATTTTACAGACTGATTTGTAGTATTTGCTAATTTCTGTGATGGGCAAAATCATGATTGACAAAATCAGCTGTCATAACCCTAAGTGAGTGGTCCCAAACTAATGTTTTCTTTTTTCTTAAGATTCTTTTATTTATTTTGAGAGAGGGAGAGAAAGAGAGCATGCGCACAAGTTGGGGGAGGCGCAGAAGGAGAGAATCTTTCAAAGCAGAGATTCCCACTGAGAGAGAAGCTGGATGCTGGGGGCTCAATCCCACAACCCATGAGATCATGACCTGAGCTGAAACCAAGAGTCAGACACTTAACCAACTGAGCCACCCCTGTGCCCTCTAAACTAATGTTTTCTTACTAGACTCCCTATCTCCCTATATTTCTGGGACATTTGAAGTGGAAGAGGTCAATATGTTAGAGTACCATCTGTATGCAGAAGGTATAATTAGGAGTTCTAGAAATTACTTCTTATCCTCCTCCTTATCCTCCTGTCTACCTGAATTTTCTTAGTAACTGGAGTTTACCTTTTTAAGTGATCAATCTCATTAATTTATTTTTTTGATAGACATCTTTCTAAAGGCATTTTAAACAGAAAATATTAAACAGGAATTTCCTCAACATACTGTTCTATTTTAGGCTAAACAAACAAAAATTAACACTGCTTTGATATAACAGAACTATTTTTATAAATAGTGAATATTAGAGCTGCCCTCAGGATTGGCTCAGATCTGTAGGAGAATTTGTCTAGACTGATAGGATCTTTGCTTTTTTGTGCGTTTGATTTTTGTAGCTTCTCTCTCTCAGCCCCTGATTTTAGGCTGTCTGTCAGCTTTCACTTCCTATTTTTAATCTGCTGTGAACTTGAGTAGCAAATACTGGTGGCCCTCAAGTTTTGTTATATTTGACATTTCTACAATTGCTATCTTCCATCAATATACACCAGCCACATGCTTAATCTGGACTTTTGTACCTCAGGTAATGCATGACTATTTCTGTGTGGTAATATTACCTATTAAGAAAGAACGGAGTTTTTGCAGCTGTGACATCTTTGTATGGTAGGGTTTATTCACTTATTTGAATATTTTATTGTGTTTGGCACTTATGATTTCATTTAGATATCTGAAAACGGAAAAGTAAAAGTGATGATGCTAGTGATAAGATGTGTAGATTTCGTAAGTGCAATTCAAATGATAAAAAGATGGAAATCATTAGGCATGTCAAAGAGAGGGAATCTTTGGCCTCAGTTGACTACTGAAGGAGTTAAGGTACTCAACTGTGAAGGAAATGAACAAAATTAAAACTATATGTGAAATGCCAGAAATTACACTTAACAATTTGTGTGCACGTTTATTTTTTCGCTCTCTGAGAATGGAACTCTCTTATAACACTTAAGTCTATTGTTTGGATTTTATACACTTAACTGGTATGCATATTTTAGAGAACGCATCAAGTATGAAAGTGGTGTGTTTCCTATTGCCAAGGCTGCCTGAGTTACGTGTACAGGTTACTGATACTGCTACAACTTTGTCTGGAGTCCTGAAATTGCTCTCTCTGCTTGCCTCTTCATGCTTAGGGGTGGTAATAAGAGCTCCGCACCGATGCTAACCCCGGGATTCTTCACTACACTTTGATGGTCTCCCTATGCCCTGTCCACGCCTTTGTCAATATTCCTTTTATTACATTCTCCTTAGTTACCCGGGTTGGGTGAGACGTCTGTTTCCTTTTGGGACACTCACTGATTAACCAGACAAGAGAACTCTGGAGAAGTGAAGTGCTCCTAAAACCAGCTTGGATGTGGTCTTGAGTCCCCTGACTTACTTAACCTGCCGTGATTTTGTCACAGAATGTGAGGGAAAATATGACTATACTAGAGATGACGCATACACGTTTCTAATGTTTTTAATGCCATTAGGATTTTGTTTATAACTAGTGTAGTAATTTTCATTCATGTCAATAAGAATGGACAAACTGAGGATGGTGTATTCCACATCCAGATACTTAGTTTCATTCCTAAATTAGATCTCCATTGAACATACAAAGACCCACCCTTTAAGAGGAACAGCAGAACCTGGGGTTAATTCCATGAAATTAATCTAATCTATGCTCTATGTCTGATACTCTAGATGATTTTACTACTCCTTATCTCTATATATCTTTTAAATAAGAATAACTTTATCTGAGCCTGAACTAAATTAATTAATAGTTTTGAAGTCTGCCTTTTTTCTCTTCTCCAAAGACACAATACAATTCTGATTGTGGGTTTAAATAAGTAAGTTCTAATAATTTAAGAAAAAAAAACATAAAAAACCTCTGCACTTTAAATGCGGTCTCCTTATTGCTTGACACAGGAATTTTGTCATGGTGGGCTGAGCCTTGGGCTTGGAGAAAAGAAGAGTTCCATTTGAAAATAGAGCACAGAATTTAAAATATCCCTGAGGATATTCATTTCTACTTTATTGTTATTGTTAAGGCAAGAGGGGAATTTACTCTTAAATGCATCTACTGTAAATCACTATTAAACAGTGGAATCAGCTTCTCCTAACTTCTGCCTTTCTTCAGGCAAAAAAAAAAAAAAATCATTTGATTAGTTTCATTTATTTTCCAGTGCGGTCACTGTGATGAAGCAAGGAGTCCTCAGACAGTCACCCTCCAGCCATTCTCCAAATGCCACTCACTCTGGGTTATTTTCCGCTGCCACCAAGTATCAAAAAAGCACATACGCATAGAAGGGGGGCTAGGGATAGATGGTGAAAGAGCTAGTTCTCTTCCAAAAGATACACTACTCTCTCCCTAAAATGCTCCTTCAATATGTTACACTAGGGCCGATCATCCACTCAGGAGAGCCACTGCAGAGCACAGAAGAATGAGGACCCAGTATGGCCCTGGGAGCCCTAGTCTGCATGGAGGCCCATTCCACCAACACCTTTATGATCTTGGGAAGTCATTTAACTCCTCTGAGTCCCACCTCACATGTAAATTGAAGAGAATAGTTTCTGCCCATCAGACTTCAAAAAATTCTGGCATGATTCAAGTGAGCTAATGTGCATGCTGCATGCTCAAAATTGTTAAACCCGAAGTATTGTTATCGTGGTTTCTGCGGTTTTGTCTAGAAATTCCAAATTGAAGTACTAATCAATCTCCCAGTCACCTGCCATCCAATATTCTGGACTCTGCTATTTGAAGGATGATTCCAGACCTAACCAATCAGTCTCTCACTCTCCTCTCTCTCTTCCTCTCTCTCTCTCTCTGTCTGTCACTCACACACACACACACACACACACACACACACCATTTCCCTGAAGAGGAAAAAAAAAAAAAAAGAGTACTTTTTTCTGACCTAAAGGACTTTATCTTCAGCTTCAGGCCACACTTACTTGTCCTCTCGTCTCCTGAACCACCTTCTCGACTGCTGGATCCAGACTTCAGCAGCAGAAATTTCCATCTTGCAAATCTCAGCCCCCTGAGCTCACCCTCTCTCTGGTCTTTGAGGTTCTCCATGCATCCTTCAAAAGCCCTGTCTTTGAAATCTGACTCCTCTCCTAGAGAGAGAGGTTCTGTTCCTGCAGGGAGGTCTCCTCTGTCCCCTTTTCTCACAGAGACCCACTTCTTTGCTGGTCTCTAACCCATTATTTCTTCTCAGGGGACATTAGTTAGAATATTAGCACATCTGCATCTAATTAAAATTCCACTTTTCTCTGCCTCGAGTTTCCTGAACACACCCAGATACCACAGTGATTTTTAGAGTTTGTTCCTTAGTAAAATTACCCCAGTTTGCTCCCATATCCTGTCCACTAAGGCAGCCCTTCCGATTGCTCTCTGTCAAGACTTTAAGACTGCCAAATCTTAAAATCGGGAAGGGTTGTGGTCTCCTCAGAAATTGTTCTAGTTTTGTCTCATGGACACATGAATTGTGCAATTGATGAGCTTTTCCTATTCGTTTTAGTGGGAAGGAAACAGACCAAATTTTCTCCCAACCCCCATGTTATGAACTGAATTGTGTTCCCCCCAGATTCATATGTTGAGGCCTAAACCCCAGTACTTCAGAATGTGACTATGTTTGGAGATAGGGCTTCTAAAGAGATAATTAAATTAAAATAAGGCCATTAAGGCTGGCCTTAATCCAATCTGAGTGGTGTCCTTACAAGAAGAGGTGAGCAGGATGTATAGAGAGACACCAGGGATGCACGCGCCCAGAGAAAAGACCATGTGATGAGGCAGCAAGAGGGTGCCATCTGCAAACCACAGAGAGTGGCCTCAGAGGTGACCAACCTTGCTGGCCTGATATCTTGATCTTATATTTCCAGCCTCTAGAACTGTTAAGAGAGTAAATTTCTGTTGTCGAAGCCACCCAGTGTAGGGCGTTTTGTGATAGCAGTTCTAGGAAATTAATACAAATCTTGGTTCCAAGAAGTAGGGCACTGCTGGTAACAAACACCCAAAAATGTGGAAGTGGCTTTGGAACCGGATAATGTGCAGGAGTTGAAAGAATTTTGAGACGCATGTTAGAAAAAGCCAAGATGGTCTTGAAGAGATTATGACTGGATATACGGGCATTAAAGGTGATTGCGCTGAGATCTCAGACAGAAATGAGGAACATGTCACTGGGCACCAGAGGAAAGATGATCCATGTTATAAAGTGTCAAAGAACTTGGCTGAATTGTTCTCTCATGTGTCGTGAAAGGTAGGATTTGTGAGTGATGAACCTGAATATGTAGCTGAGGAGATTTCTACGTGAGGGATTGAAGATATATCCTGGGTCCTCCTTACTACCTATAGTAAAGTGCAAAAGGAGACAGATTGAAGGACCTGTGAAGTAAAGAGGGACCAGAACTTGAAGATTTGGAAAACTCACCTTTCTATATTGAAAAAAGACAAGTGTGGGGGTGTTAGTAGACTCCATAAGGAGATAGGGGCATGACGCATGGATACAATCAGCCACCAGCTGCCAGGAACAGGGATGGGATACGCCAGCAGAAACAGCTTGTACTCAAGGGTGTAGAGATGGGACCAAATGAAGGAAGGCTATTGGACTCGCCTTCCTTCAAAGTGAATTGCATTCATTCTGGCTCACCTTGGGGTATGTAAATGCTCTCATACCCTCTTGAGTCAGTATGATCTTTATAATGTCTTTAGTGACTAGACTGAAAAAACAGCAAAAACGCTTCAGCTTTCTGCTATTGGAACAGTACCTGATGCTGCAGGTTTTCCTGCTGGCCCGCCCTGAAAGCTTTGGACTTGCCAGCCTTCATAGTCACGTTAGCCACTTCCTTAAAATAAATACATAATAGATATGTGCACATCCTATTGGTTCTGTTTCTCTGCAGAACCTTGACTAATACATCCCACTCGTAGCAAATATAGAGATCTATATGGAGCATATTTTTATGGGCTGTTACACAAATTCGATCCCAAGATATTTGCAGAATAACATAAAAGTACCCTTCTGAAAGGCCAGTGCTGTTTGTTCATAACAAACCTGTCACTAGTGTTCTGCAAAAACCATCATCAAGGCATATAGTGTGAAAAAGATACCCTTCTTTAAAAAAAAAAAAAAAAAATTTGCTCACAGAAATGTTCTGATAATTTACTCTTGGTAAAAAGGGGCAGGTTTGCTACTGCTATAAACTTCAAAATAATTTTGTCTGAAACCAAATGTGATTTTTAAATGGGGCAATGGGACAGGGTAGCCACACCCAACTAGGTTTCACGAAGGGGCTCTGCTTTCTTTTTCCAATATTTCTCTAGAATTTTCAACTCCATTGTATGTGATAATTCCTACCTGACTGTATTCTATTAAACCATGTTCTTTTCTTGCTTCCAGCTGCGGTAATGGGAAATAAACAAGACTGATATTTACAACTCCATTTTCTTACTTACTGAAATATTCTGTGATTTTGTTCCCTGATTGGATTCACGCAATTACTGGTTTGCTATTTTCCAAGCCATTGAGCTCAGGTTGCAACTAGATCAGAATTCAACAACCAGGGTTGCTCACTGGAACCATACCTTCCTGTGGTATAATTCCCACATTATCATCACTGATTTCCAATAGCAAAGGGCAACCTAATTTTTAGATTTCGGGGCTCACTTATGTATGTTTATTATACAAAATATGGGAGACTTATTTGAAAAATAACTACAAGGAAACAAAAGAATATTTGTTCATGCATGTACCACCCAAATTGCCCTTTAGGATATTTTTGCTTCTTCCAAAAATGGAAAACTATATGAATCTCCACGTATTTAATTCTGAGGCTTTGGTAGATAACTTTAGGCAAAGGAATGATTTGGTACTAGTGTGGAGTTTTAATATACACCTACATCATCGTGTGATATGCAGAAAACTTTATTAGTGCCAGAGACAAGAGCATGTTACAATATTTGCAAAGATGGTTTTCATCACATTTGTAGTAAAAAGGTGTTATTCTTCAAAACTTCATTTACTTTGGTGTTGAGATATTTTGGGAGACTTACAGGTGGCAGGAATTGTGAGACGTGTGTGTGTGTGTGTGTGTGTGTGTGCACTCACAAAAGTTTTGAGATCACTGAAAGAATTAATATTGCTGAGGGGCACCTGGCTGGCTCAGTCAGTTGAGTGTCTGCCTTGGGCTCAGGTTGGGATCCCAGGGTCCTGGGATCGAGCCCCACATCGGGCTCCCTGCATTGGGCTCCCTGCTCAGCGGCCTGCTTCTCGCTCTCTCTCACCCTCCTCCCAGCTTGTTCCCGCTCTCTCTCTCAAAAAAAGAAAAAAAAGAAAAAAAGAAAAAGAGTTAACATTGCTGAAATATGTATTCATCTCTTCTCTGCCAGCAGATTCACATTACAATCTGGAAAAAATAAAATTAGAGGTTAAGTTACAAATAGAAATGAAACTGAGTTGTGATCTCCACTACTCTCACAGAATTGTCAAATCTTGTTGTTTGGTCTACTAGACACGGAAGAACATGGTGCACTTTTGTTGGTGTTACTGGGCTGGCTTTGTTCGAGAATTCTGAGAAACTGTCCAACATTCTTTGAAGTACTGAGTGGCATCAGTTCATCTCAAAGATCACTTGTGTCTAGTGGCAAAAGGTCTAGAAGTCAACGTCTGATATATGTAACTTTAAACTTGCAAAAGAAGTGAATTGTATTCATTCTGGGGCTCACCTTGGGGTATATAAATGCTCTCAGACCCTCTTGAATCAGTATGATCTTTATAATGCCTTTAGTGACTAGACTGAGAAAAACAGCAAAAATGCTACAGAAAACATTTAATACCCACCTTTTCCCTTTATTTAGTGTGCAATAGTATATTCTCCAAAGTGCATTTAATATAATAGCAAAAGTTACCTGATACATTTAGAATCTTCAACCTCTTTTTAGAGCTTCCATGACAAGGGTTCTTCTCACCAGATTCTTCTGAGTCCCATCCCTTATTTCCACACATCCTACACTTAAAATTTTAAGTCATTACTTTCCACGAAATTCAAGATTTAAAATATCTGTTTTGTGTTCTTTAGTAAAAACATCACCATTAACAATGGTTTGGTCATTTACACACATTAAAGTCTCCTAAAAATCTGTATTTCCCCAAATGCGAGAAATTGAAAACTGTAATTTCTGAGATGGTGGCATTCCCTTCAGCTCTCATAGTTTTAAATTTGTTGCTCACTCTGCATTTTCAAAGCTTTTGGTTTAGTTGCCCAAAAAATGCATTGAAAAAATAAATCCTTTTTATAAGTCCCCTTAGGCTCCATCATGAGTCACTTGAAACAGGATCAAATTGCCCTGAGTGTTTTTTCTCCATTGTTATTGGGAGAAATGGGTAAAATAAGAAATTGGAGGGGGAAATCAAAATAACTGAAATTAGTTTTACGAAACCATAATTTTTTTAGACTGCATTTCCAAAAATATTGCAAACATCAGTGCTTTACTTTCCAACTGTATGAGAAATAGTAGAGCGAGTATATCCTTCACATGCCTTCATAATTTGAAGGTGTTATTAACAATATTGTTTTCTATGTCAGACTTTCTTCCACCCAAATTCTTTATTTTGTGCTCATTGTGGGATAATGATGTATCAGGAATGCAGACAGAATCTGCAATTACCATGTATACTGAAAAATTAGGTCTACACCTGTGACATCTGACAAACAACTATACCAATAAACATCTCCTCAGGGCAGGAACTGTGAATTTGTATTTCTATCCCTAACTTTTAGCCCAGTACCAGACAGGAAGCAAGCCCTCAAGAGATATTTGTTGAACGAATCAGTCTCGTTTTTTTTTTTTTTTTTTTAAAGATTTTTATTTATTTATTTGACAGAGAGAGATACAGCGAGAGAGGGAACACAAGCAGGGGGAGTGGGAGAGGGAGAAGCAGGCTTCCCGCCGAGCAGGGAGCCCGATGCGGGGCTCGATCCCAGAACCCTGGGATCATGACCTGAGCCGAAGGCAGACGCTTAACGACTGAGCCACCCAGGCGCCCCAGTCTCGTTTTTTTTATAACTGTATTAGATGTCTTAACCTAATTATTACAGCTAACCTCTTACTTGAGCTACATATATTTATGTTTTTCCTCCAAGATTTTACACAGATTTCACATTTTCTTGATTTGGAATTAAATTCAAAACTCTAAAAATCCTTGGAAAACATTATGATTTTAAAGGAAGACTTCTCCTCAGGCAATTTTCCCAAGTCTTTACAGTAAAAGTCCTCATCCACATCACCAGACCTTTTATAAACCCTGACATGGCACTCTTTGGTGTCAATTTTCATGCTTCATCATGAGAACAAGATGGGTGACGTTGTATTAAAAGACTTTCTGTTAATTCATAACTTTTGAAATCTACTGGGTCCCAAATATAATGATATTATCACTAAAATGTTACTTTTTGATCTACATTACATTTTATAATTAATCTGCACAGTTGAAAGATAAGCATTAAGATCAAGTCATGTTGCATTAAAAAAAAAAAAAAACTCAGTAAAAAGTTAAGATGAGCTCATCCAAACATTTTCCCCGCAGATCAACTATAGCCAAATGCAAAGTGTGGCAGTCACAAGGGTCAAATTGTCAAAGGACAAAATATATTAACACTAAGATCATGAGATAGAATCATGGAAAGCTCAAATAATTGTTTCAATAAGGAAAGGCATTTTGATATTAACAAACAAATAAAAATCCTATTGGGTAACAAAGGCTTTAAGGTGATTATTGTTTTTTTTTTTTTTTACTTTCATGTATTAGATTCCTTGAATAACAAAACTAATATCTTATTAATATGAAACCACTAATGCCATAATGAGTGTTATGAAGTATTAAAATCATTATCCGCTGAGATAATGCCAGATAATCACTAAGCTGAGTGAATGCTTCAGCCTGAATCAACAGTGTGCTCAGTATATCCATTTGGGAAGATTGGTCCCAAGTGGTCAGGGCCTTTTTTTATAGCATGTTTCCATGACAAAACCCCAAATAAGCAGAAATAACATCTTTATTTTATCTCTTAGGGAAATGGTATGCAAAAAGCACGATCCATTCAATAGTGCTTCATAGTACTAGAAGAAAACGAAAATTCATCTTTAGGTTGTTTGGTTCAAGACAACTGACAGATTATTTTTTTTTCCTTTTGTTTTAGGCTTGCAGCTATGTAGACAATTTTAGGCGCACCACAACCTTCATTCTGAAATTAGGTAACACAAATGCAAGCCCACAGAAATTCTGAGTACTCCATCCATGTAAAGCATAATTAATGCCTTTTATTATTACTAATATCATTGGTATTTTTCAGCAGACATTGAAGTTCCCCTTCAAATCAGTAGAAGAGTCATGTGAGAGCCAGGTCAGCCCTGTCTTACTGGTGCTCCCATTTCTCCAAGCTCCACTTAGCCCTGAAATCCCAAACCCAGGAAATCAACAAGTAAGGGACAGCTATGACATTTGAAGTCAATAAGTTTTGCTTATATAGAAATTTCAGAGGATATTAACTGCTCCCTGATACTGCCTTAAAAACAATATATATATGTATATAGGTATATATACGTATGCATACACACACAATGTTAAAAGTGGCTTCATAAAAAGTGACTTACTGTTCCTACTCTTCTTATACAGCAGAAGTAATTAATATCGTATTTTATATTTAAATATTTTTAAATACTAATACATTTAAACTTTTTAAAGAGTACCAATAAAAAATTAAAGATCAACTTCTATTTTGAGATCTCCTATGATGTGATGAAAATGTGCATGTTTCTCCCCATCTTTCATTCGAGAGCTCAAATTTAAAGCTGTGTGAGATCACAGCAAAAGAAGGACAGATTGAATCAGTTCTCTGGAGAAATTCAGGCCAGAATTGCTTCTCTCTTACTTCTCACAACTCTTCCCCTTATTTATTTCATGTAGAAAAACCTGTTTTCATTACTATCATATATCATAGAGCCTCTCAAAAAGATGTATATAGATAAATGTATAAATTCATTGGGTATTTCCTGAATTCCTTTCAAAGAAACCTTAAGTCAGACACTATATATTAATTGGAAATTGGTGCTTCATTCTCACAATGGATGAACCATGTAAAACATTGCTGGCCATAAAACGAATTCCAGAATTGTAAACATTTGAGAGTTTTTTTGCAGTCAAATGTGTTCTTTGCTCAGAAATCAGAACTGAGGAGAAGGCTAAGCTCCTTGTTGAATACTTCCAAGTACTGGATTAACAGGTAAAATGAGAATCACACTTTCAATAACTGTTGAGCGTGTGGGAACACGTGGATACATCCTCAAGGCTTTGAGTGATGTAGGTTTTACCACTTCCTTTTACAGGGTGATTTCTTATTTTTGACATGAGAAAAATAACCCCTAACAAAAACCATTTGCTTTTAAGCAAATCCAGTCTATTTTCAGAGATTTGTGCTGGTCTCTGACATCAGACTTATAAAGGACAATAACAACTTTGGTTAATTTCCTTCTCCCCCCCCCAAGATTCTGCCATGAAGCTCACAAATTCTGAAGGCATTTGAGTGTATGGCCAATTCTACATCTTTAGCTGCCAACCTAGATTGAACCCAGTGCATATTGTGTACAAGCTTGCTGCAAGTACATGGTTCACGCAGCACCATGGCCTTTTCTTCCTCCCTTCCTCTGTCCCTCCCCACCCCTTCCTTTCTTTCTTCCTTCCTCTCTTTTCTCTCCTTCCTTCTCCTCTCTTTTTCATTTACTTTTTTATGACCCTTAGTAAAAGGTTATTATCACTGTCTAGACATTTGTCCTAATAGTCTGCACTTTTCCAAAAAAATGTTCTGTTAAGATACTGGGCCCGATAGTATTCATTTTGGCCCCTGCTTTCTGTACCTTTTGCCACTGAGCCCTTAAGTGAAAGATTTTAAATAAACATGTGCTTTTTATACTTTTGGGAGGGGGACAGGGAGAATTTGTGTTCACTGGAACCTGTTGGATTTAAAATATTGTTGCTAGGAATATATGAATTTATTTTTCAGACGGAGTCTAGCTAACTAAATGGCAGACGTTTCATTCAGGGAGGACAGGAAAGGAGGAAAACTAGGCCTGGGGGGGGGGCAGGGGGGGCCTCAGGTAATGATGTAGAGGGAGGGGTTAAACACAGGAGGCCGAGCACAGGCGCGTTCCAGTTGCTTCTGTGACTTTGTGGATTCGGCAGTTTCTCTGTTGGCATTTTGACATTGTCTAGTTTCACTCACACACTGTCTTAAAGTCAATCCCAGCACATATCAAGAAGCCAGGGGGACTTCTGACTCTGCCTAAAGGTCTTCCAGAGTAGATGGGCCTTCCTAAAGCTCAGGGTCACTTGTTCCCATCCTAGAATTTTAAGGGGTGCTTATCATATTAAAGAAAAGAGATTCATCTACTATTCAATGTGTCCTCAAACACCCATCCCACCCGGGCTGCTGTGGTCCCAGAACTGCAGCACCATGCACTATGCATTGTGTTCTATGTCTTAAAATTAGGGTGCCCAGGCATTCAGTATTGTCGGCTCGCTCCAATTCTGAGTCTCCATAAGCACATCTATGATTAACATTTCAAAACACACAAAAACTAGACACACTTCAGCTCTTTAAATTGAATAGTTCCATAACATGAAAGAAATCCTCTCCCTTGATAAACAACTGCTGGGGTCTTGCAGTTCACCATGGGACACGTAGGATCAGAAGGAATCGAGAGGATTACATCGTCATGAGGAGCATCATAAAAGCATCTTAGAACAGGAAGACCTGGGTTCAAATCTCTACTTTCCACTTACTATTGTGTGAACTTGACCTTGTTACTTACTCTCTGAGACTTTATTGATCTGTTAATTGGGAATACCTACCGCTGCCTTAATAAGGGGTTATTATGGGCATTGAGTAAGAACATGGATAAAACAACAGTGTCTCTCACACAGTCAGTGCAAACCTATAGCTATAATTTATTTGCTGGAATGAAAGAATTTCAAATTTGTGAAGAACTTAAAAGGTCTATTCACCAAAGAATATGATAAGAGTTTTTCAGACAGCTTTCTGCAATTCCATTACAAAAATGGAGCCCCTTCCCAACTCCGTCTCCACCCACTATCACCTGATTCAGAGGAAATGAAATGTTTTAACCCCATTTAGCACTCTGCTCTTTCTATGTTAATGCTGACAAACATGTCCACTTTTTAAAAACATTTTTTAAATGTTCAGTAGTGGTTGGCGGTCTCCAATAGAAGTAATATTCTGCTTCTTTAGGGGGTTAAATCCTCAATATCCTATAATTCCCCCAACCCCGCCACATAAAATCTTGTAACTAATCCCAAACCCCAGTAGTTACAGACATATTCTATCTAAAACTCTTTATGAATTCAGACCTAGGCAGCTAGAAGCACCCACATTGAAATCTGGTCCACGGATGCCTTCCGTGCTGAAGCAAAGCCTTTACAGAGTGTTTCAATAGCCGAAGGGCTACTGTCATGCTTGTTAGCGTCTTGCTCCAGTACACAGAAAAATTGATTCTTTTAGCAGGTCAAATTATTTTTGTATTTTTCTTTTTTCATGCCCAGTAACTCCATTCTTTTACCTGGTCAGTTCCTTTAAGAAAGATTCAGTTAGGGGAGCTGCATCTTATTATCTTCTGCCACTAATGCATGGTGCCAAGACAGTTTAATTCTTAAGGAGAGAATCATTTAAGTGTGACCTATTGTATTAGTCTGGATGCTTTTCATATTAAGCACTGGGAAGTTAAAGAGGTCTTTAATTTGTCTAAACCACATTGCTAATTTACATTGAACTTGAAGTGCCCACTGCCTTTCCAATCAGCTCAACTATTCCCAGATATTCTAAGGTGAATTTTAAATAATACAAAACCTTTAGCTAATGTCTCTAAAAAGGATGCCTATACTAATAAAATGGCTCATAGGAAGATTGTCACATGGCTGAAATGACCCCCAAATTGTACACTAGCGGCCTGAAAAACATTCCACTTGAATGGCATTCTTAGCACTTAACTCCAGCACTGGTCTATGTTCATGCATTAACAGTTTTATTGAGGTTGTCCAAATACACAATAGAGGTATAATCCCAGCACTAGGATCTATAGACTATGGGTTTGAGACAATAACTACTGTCTCTTGCTGGATAGATTTCTTATTATCAACTCTAAAGAGAAAACAATGAAACCCACATGGAAAAGGAGTGTTAGAGATGCAAATGATAACAGATGTAGAATCCACCTGCCCAGAGGCCATAATTGGCCCCTTGAAATGTAGGATGGTGAACAGAAAGACATAGTAAATATGTGATATTAATGATAATACATGATAAACATTACATAATAAATAATAAAAATAATTAATATTAATTGAGCACTTACTATGAAAGATGTTTTATCAACATTATTATCTTACTGAATCTTCAACATGTCTGGGCAGTATATATTTGTTCCCCTTGGAAAGTGAGTCTCAGAGACATTTCAGTTGCCCAAAATTCCAAAGATAGGAAGCAGCAAAGCTGAGATTCAAGCCCATTTGACATCAATGTCCATGCCCAGAACCACAATGCCAGACCACCAGGCTTCTATGAGTGTGAGCTCTGGGATCTGTGTGGCAGTAACCCAGGCTTCTGTTTGCAAACAGTGACAGCAGTAGGCTAGACCAAAAGTGAAACCTGGCCCTAAGTTGTATGTCTAATAACCACAACAAGGCTTCCTCCAGCATGATCCTGAAATGATCTGTCCCGTAAGTTTCTTGGCCAAGCAACACCTTGTCACATTGTGCTTTACAGCAATTTTCTATAGTGTGTTCCTTTGCTGTGGATCATCTTTCAAGACAGATTAATATGAAAAACATATTTAAAACAAAATTGTTCGGGGAAGTTTGTGAGCTTTGGGTTTCTTCTTAAAGCCTCTGTGGGCCCAAAGCCTACCTTTTTACCTGCTACTCAGGTGTTGTATTATATTATCATTTAGATTGTTCTGATCCAGGTGGGGTGAATGGGATGGGACAAATACTCACAAGGGACCCCAAAAGGTCTTCTGCTTTTAGTGATCCGCTTGTGAAATCTTCTTATGCAAAGGACACTTCTGTGAGATTTCTGTCAGAACAATGCAGAGCCAAAACTTGATAGAAATACTTCATTTTATCTTTTATTGTCCCCCTAAACTAACGGGGGCCTATTTCTCTCCTCTCAGGTCTGTGCTTACCTGGTGAGTTTGAGAATTGGAAGAATTACTGCTATTGCTCTGATCCAAAAATAACAAAACAATTAAAGCAAGAGCATGGTTTTTAAAAATTAGCTAGAAAGTAAACCAGAAACCAACCTTGTTGTGTTTTATTGTGTTGTGATCTATTTTTTCACAAACTCGAAGGCTGGCAACATTGCAGTGGGGCAGGGATGAGGTGATGGGTCGTGCATCCTGATGCTCAGGTGTTTCTTAAGCCATGTGAATACCATCTTTTAGGATGGTTCTTTTAGGTACCACCTCTCTAGTTGATAGGGCAATAGACAGGTTTCCCTGAATGGGAAGCACAATGAGCGCATTTTATAATCTTAGCGTTTGAGATGATGACTAACACCCTGCATTATGGGCAAGTCATGCTCCTTTGGACTTTTCCATAGTTTGGTGTTTTGTGGGATTCACCCTGGGAGCTCTACAAATCTGTTCAGCTAGCGAGTCCTATTCCAGGGACATCTGAGCTCTCACTGTTTGACTGTGTCCATCTTATCCCTCCAATCTCACCTGAAAAGTCAAATCCTGAGGGAGCATTCCATAGTCCCCCATTAGCTTTGGTGCCCAATTCTTCTCCGTTGGAGAATGCTGTTTCCTCTTCCATAGAAACAACACAATTTCATAATTGGCTGACTACCAGCAGCCCAGACCAATCTCAGATTGTAAGTGTAAGTGGATAATCTCAGATTCTCCAGCCCCAATCAAACTTTCAGATGACTACAGTCCTGGCAAACATCTTGGTTACTACCTTGTAAGAAAGCCACAACCACCCGGATAAGCTCCTGAATTCTTGACTTACAGACCCTGAGATAATACATGTTTATGGTTTTAGGCTACTAAGTTTGGCAATTTGTTCTGCAACGATAGATAACTAACACTCCAAGACTCAGAAATGCCAATTCTTAAACTTCTTTCTCATCTTTCCCTTCTTTATCACCTACCCTATCCCTCCTGCTTCTGCCAAAGAAACTTGGGGTATGTGTGTAGTAAATATAGATTGGAATACAATGTGTAATGTGTGCTCAATATTATCGCAGTTTTCTCTCACTACAGCCTCTTCTAGGCAAATCATTACCATTCACATCATCTTGAAGAGAAAAAAACTAAAGGAAGCTACTTAAGAAATTAGGTAGCTTAATGTCAAAGTCAGCTGTCTAAACTTTGTCAAGACCACAGCAGCCTCCTGGGCCAAGCCAAGATGTCCTGGGCATCCTCCAAAATGTTTCAAAATAAGATAGCTATAAGCTTATTTCAAGGCATTAATGGTAGGAGGGTGAGAGGTGTTGTGGTAGTTGGGGGTGTATAGTTTTAATTCGCACTCTGGGCTTTTAAGGGCAACTCATAATCTCATTGAGCTGATTCAAATATCATTTAAATATTTACATAATGGAAGTCTGAACAAAGTCATATTTATTAGTTAACATGTTTTACAACACTGAATCTAAATTTGCCTTATAACAGACAAGATAATCTATCATTATGCATCTTTGAGTACATATGCTGGTTAAATGACCCCACCACTTACTACCTCACCCTGCTCTCCAACACACAGAGAACAGCTTACATAACAGTCCTTAAAAGCAAAGCCCCCTAACATCACTCGATCTTCCCCCTTTCCTTCTCTCCATGCCCCTCTCCCTGCATGAATTCCCTTATGACAGCCCCTCCCGTGGTTATCTGGATCCAGCTTGTACTCGCTCATCTGCCTGAAAGAGAAGGCGGCCAAATTGTGTGGGCTTATGAAGAATTGGTCCAGAGTGATTCCCCAATGGTGATGGCTAAGAAGCATGGGATTTTTCCCACCGTCTCTCCCTATCACAGCCATACTTGCCACTGATGAGAGGTGAATTATATCAGAGACGTGAATTTATTCTTTACAAAGTCATTCTCATTCTGTCCTAGGAGCAGGGATTCCCCCTGGTGAGTGTGTGTGTATGTGTGTGTATATGTGTGTGTGTTGGTGTCTCTGTTGAGGGGCTGGTTGCCATGTCTAACTTCACTCACCCCCACTCCCATGAATTTCCAGATGCCTTTTGTCCACACTCCAGGGAGATACAGTGGCCAAGAGAAAAATCCCAACTCCACCCCTGATAGACCAGACACATTATTTAATTTCTCTGAACCTCAATTTCTCATCTATGGGCATTTTATCCTGCCTACCTCACAGGGTCTTGGGGAGATTAAATAAGATTATTTATATGAAAGAATTTTTTAAATGAGAAATAAATGTAAGAAATATTTTGCAGCATTTGAGCATCTCAAAGAAGTTCTTAGCAAGAAGTATTAGTGAATAAATGGCCAACTCTATTGCAATAATCATTGTTGTCCTAACATACACCAAGTATGACTCTTTAGAACTACCCATCCATCTTTGAAAGAGACTTCAGGATAGATGATAGATCGATAGATAGATAGATTCAGTATCCAGTATCTTCAAGAGATGGCTCGCTTTCATTCTAATAGGAGATACAGATAACAAACTAAATACATAACTATATAATACTTTACATGGTGAGAAGTGCTACGTACTTGACACTAATCAAACAGTCACAAAAATGTTTCCCCACACATGGAGGAAAAGTGAAGAGACCCTGAGACAATGAAATGGTGGTAGGGAGACCGATGCCATCTGTTAGGAGGGGATAGCAACTCTGAGAAAGGCCGGTCTCTCCAAAGGTGTGTTGGAGCTTGAAGAAGGGAATGGAGAGCAGGGCAGAAAAGCACTCCACATAAACGGAGCAACAGGTGCAAAGTTTTCTTACCCTGAGCTTTATTTAATGTCTCCGGCTGGCCTCGATGTCCTCCTTCTATTCCAGGGGTGAGGATCAAAGGACTTTCATGTCTGACAGGCCGGAGTTCGAGTCTCAGTTCCAATAGTTACCAGGTGTGCAGACTTGGGAGCAAGTCACTGAAACTGTTTGCTCTGGCTTTCTAATATGCAAAATGGGGATAATAACTCCTATCTCACAGGCTGTTTCAAGAACTGAATGAGTAATGAACATAACAAGCCCAGCACAGTATCTGGCTTTATATTTATAGTAAGTACTCAAAAAATGATAGCTATTCATTATTATAATACTATTATTATCATAAATAGAGTGAGGGGCTGGATAAAATTATGCCTAATTTTTCTTCCAGCTATAGGATTTGATGGACCACTAGCTATAGGTATTTGCATAGGTTCTGTTGGGAAGGTGTTATTTATGGTGAAGGCAAAATGAAGTATAGAGTCTATAAGGAATATAGGTGCAGATATAGGCATCTTCTCTCTCAAATTCTAAATTTGATGCAGAGATAAAACCATTTGGAAAAAAAAGCATGAAAATACATTTGGGGGAAATTAAGAGTGCTAATATGATGTGAAAATCCAAACACTTAGTAAAACAAATATAATCAGGTCACTTTCAAGGAAAGAAAGTAGGTGGAAGATTTTTTGGTTGTATACAATTCAAACTAAACCAGGTGCTTTTAAAATTTTCTCATTATTTAACAAAAATAAAGCAACCTCAATATATTATGGCTTTTCTGAATTCAGATGCTATAATTAATCAAGAATTTAGATGTGTTTCATGGACACAATTGGAAAGAACTGGTTCTTGATGCCACACTTATACAAAATAGAAAAATGGAGCATTAGAGCTAGAAGGGTCTTCGGAGACCCTATGATGTCATTCCAGGTCTGGGATGAGGAAACTAAGATCCAAGGTGTAAAGCGACTTGCCAGAGACCAGACCAGAATGCAATTTTTAACTATTTTTGCTTCCCCAACCACATCATCCTTAAACCCAAAGCCCCCAAGTGCTGTGAGCTCTTCAACTATGATGCATCATAAAATGAAGTCCTGTACGTCCATAAAGCTAATTAGAGAAAGAGCAAGCTAAAGGCCACAGTTAAGAAATATCTTTGGCAGACTGTAGTAGGAATGGCTAAAAACAATTTCAATCACAATTCTTCTAATTTAATCTAAGCCGGCTATTGCGCCACTTCCTCTAAGAGATTGTCTGGGGGAGCAGTGAAAGGGTTAAGTCTGGGAAGCACTTCATTTTTTCAGCCACTAGCTGTGGTGTCCTGGGTAATTACTGGGGCTTACCTGAGACCACACCTTAGATAAACCTGTAATGCTGGAGTTTTCAGCAAACATTTTCTTCGCTGCAAGCTGTGGCTTGTCTCTTTCATATATTTGTCCTATGTTTTCAACTTGATTTTTCAGTGGCTAGTTTATACTTGGTTGAGCCAACAAACCAGGGTCTGTTGATTTACCTTCCTATCTTCTTGGTGCTTGCATGAGGGAACCGCACCAGCCATGTGGAGACAAATACAGCCAGGCCGGATGAATTATTTTCCTACTAGAGAAATAAAGTTTAAAAAAAAGGAGGAGAAGGAACTGGTTCGGGTAAGGGTTATGGTGTCATTTCCCTCATTTTATTCATCGCTTTTTAAAATAATACAGGCTTTGCTTGCAACTGAAATTTCGTTCTTAACTTCACTGCTTACATGAGCATTTAATTTTTCTCATCTTAAGAAATTCTCTTTTGTACACAGAGCCCAGTATAAGAACACAGTCTAAGTGCAAGGTAGGTACTCGGTGTGGCAAAGGAAAGCATGTCCTTGAGGAGGCCAGTTCTCCATCATGGTGCCCTATGGAAAGTGCGATGACGGTACGGGAACCATTTTTAGGTCATATCGGCCTATAAAGAGTACAAAGCAAAGTGGTTTGTGTTTTAAGTTTTAGTGGTTCCTAACTACAAGGTACTTCTCGAACCTGCATATCCCTTTGAGAAAAAAAGACTCATGACATCTAGGTCAATGGGGGCATACCTTTTTTCCTTTGTAAAGAAAAATGGTATTTCCTTCTCTCCATCTCCACCACCACCATTGCCACAGACCTAGGAGACAGTGCAGTGAAAAATCACAGACTAAGCACAAAATGTCATTGCAAATTTTCAGAGTACTGTGGGGTTAGCAAGAGTGATAGTACTACTTTTTTTGTTTTGCATGTAAGGTAAAATATTAGGCCAAGGTTATAGGCATTTGAAGTGATGTGCTCAAAGTCCTGAATGAAGCTAGTGGTGGTGGTGGGATTACCACCCAGGCTGACCACTCTTCAGATGCCCTCCACCCACTTGTTAGGTAATCGTCAACATCAATGTCACCCAACAGCACCTCTTGCACACACACTAGTGGAATTACTTTAACCAAATAGTTTGATCCCTATCTAGCTGAAGACAGCATTAGGGATATAGGAATTTTTATTAAGCTGGGATGGAAGCAAGAATGACTTTTGAGCTAGAAGACTTGGGGGACGGGAACAATAGAGAAAGGAAAATGTGCTTATCAACTTTTTTTTTTAATTTCAAAAATAATAAATGTTAAGGCAACAAGTACTATAATCCAAAAGTATATAGTTTTTAAAGTGAATATCATCCCTCTCACCTCCAAGATTAGTTAGTATTAACAGGCTGATACATACCTTTTTAGTGTTTTTATTTTTTATTTTTTTTAAAGATTTTATTTATTTATTCATGAGAGACAGAGAGAGAGAGAGAGGCAGAGGGAGAAGCAGGCAGCCCGATGCGGGACTTGACCCCAGGACCCTGAGATCATGACCTGAGCCGAAGGCAGACGCTTAACCATCTGAGCCACCCAGGCGCCCTTTTTAGTGTTTTTAAAAGGCCAGAAAAAATATATATAAAGAGAATGGTGGAAGTGAAGGAAGTCAGGGAGGAGGAAAACGATTTAGGTTCAGGGAAAGGGGTGGGAGAGCTACCCCTCCCAAATTGCCCTTGAGCTGGCCTCAGCCCTGACCAGGATGCTGAATTCTATGTTGGGAAGGCAACAATTTCAGTTCCTCTAGGTTAGCCTCATTGCCCCACCTGCCCTGGTATAGGCTCGTGAAATCCATACTCTCCATTTAAGCCCGGTTTCTCCCTATCTAATCTCTGCTTTCCCATACTCTCTATTCCCACCCCATTCCACACATTCACCTACTACTGCCCTACACCAGCCATGAAGACAGAAAACCAGAGGCACAAGTGATTAGAAATAGCTCTCTTGCTACTATTCTCTGAAGAAAAAAAAAAAAAACTATTGGAAGCATCTGGCTTCCTAAGACCTTGGCACACAAGTCCTGGGATTTCAGGGTTTTCAGCTTCCTGAAATCAAAATAGCTCCCAAAGTGGAATGGATGGCTGCTCACTAAGTTTGCAGGTCAAATGCCTCTGGAGATGTTTCAGGTCCTGGTGGGACCTAGGGCTTTGACATTGCTGTCACGTCCTAAACGTCAGTTTGAGGTTGTTGGTCATTGAATTGGAGTTCACTTTTGGAAAACTTAATGGCACTCTGGGTTATGGGCTAGTTTCAGGCTGGGCAGCCCTAATTCCTGCCTCCATTCCTCTACACATACACATATACACACACACACGTTTGAACAATTTGCCTCCCCGGTGAACCTTCTGCATACAAATCTAGCCAGCAAGAGCTGCCCTCTTGTAAAACACCATTTCAGAGTTCAGCCCATCTGCCAAGTCTTGGGCAGCTACTGGAAGCTATAGTTCCTACATAGCAGGTTGGTCAAGGATAGTGTCAGGGCAACGAAGTAAGTTGTGAACTGATGACAAAATCCTGGAAAACCCAGAGTGTATCCTTAAGCTTGGAGGGAAGCTGCCAACTGAAACTGATGTTGACTTTTTAACGACCCAAATGATGACATGTCCCCAGAACTTTACCCTTCTGTGAGTTAAACTTCCACTGTTCTTACTGACAAATAGTTGGTGCCAGAACAGGGCAAGTCAATGCCCTTTGAGAAGTGCTGTGCTTGAATTGTCTCTCCAGAGTAAATCTGAGTAGAAAGAAGGGAATCAACAGTCCTACACAATTCACAGCCCTCACCATAGCCCACACCCTCCCCAATGTCCATCACCCAGCCACCCCATCCCTCCCACCCCCCCACGACTCCAGTAACCCTCAGTTTGTTTCCTGAGATTAAGAATTCCTCATATCAGTGAGATCATATGATACATGTCTTTCTCTGATTGACTTATTTCGCTTAGCATAATATCCTCTAGTTCCATCCATGTCGTTGCAAATGGCAAGATTTCGGTTTTTTTGATGGCTGCATAATACATTATATGTTAAAAAAAAAAAAAAGAAGATAGTAGGAAGGGAAAAATGAAGGCGGGGGGGGGGGACACGGAGGGGGAAACAAACCATGAGAGACTATGGACTCTGAGAAACAAACTGAGGATTCTAGAGGGGAGGGGGGGTGGGGGGATGGGTTAGCCTGGTGATGGGTATTAAGGAGGGCACATTCTGCGTGGAGCACTGGGTGTTATACGCAAACAGTGAATCATGGAACACTACATCAAAAACTAGTGATGTAATGTATGGTGATTAACATAACATAATAAAATAAAATTTAAAAAAAAAAAAAGAAGGGAAATCTTTTCCTAGTGACCCAAGAAGTTCCAGAGTGCATTATGTATCACACACACACTGCAGCACAACAGAGAGCTATGTCAGCAATGGTTGACATGGTCTTCTACTTCTCTCTCTGATTTGAATGAAATCTGGAGGTTTTTCTTAACAGTGTTATAACTGCTTTTATTTATTTACTGCTTCATATGTGCCAGACTCTGTGCCAAGCGCTTTATTGACCTTATCTCATTTATTTCTAACAACCTGGTTGAAAAATACTTCCCAATTTGTCCATGAAGTCAAGGAAAGGTTCATTAGACCCTAGCTTTGCAAACCTGGGTGAATACTTTGCAAGAATTAAACCACTTTTCTTTTTCTTTTTTAATTTTTTACTTTTATTGAAGCATAATTAACACACAGTGTTATATTAGTTTCAGGTGTACAACCTACTGATTCAACAATTCCATGCATTACTCAGTGCTCATCACAATAAATGTAGTCACTGTCTGTCACCAAACAATGTTATTACAAGATTATTGACTATATTCCCTGTGCTGTCCATTTCATCCCTGTGACTTATTTATTTTATAACTAGAATTTTGTGCCTCTTAATGCCCTTTATCTATTTCATCCATCTCCCCAACTACCTCCCCTCTGGCAACCATCAGTTTTGTTTGCTGTATTGAAGAATCTTTCTTTAAACTACTCTTCTTATTTTGAAGTCAGTTACTTATTCCAGCCTCTACTCTGAGTAATAAACTAGGTACTGGCGTGAACATCATATTCACTTTCTTTTTTTTTTTTTTTTTTTTTTAAAGATTTTATTTATTTATTTGACAGAGAGAGATAGCAAGAGCAGGAACACAAGCAGGGGGAGAGGGAGAGGGAGAAGCAGGCTTCTTGCCGAGCAGGGAGCCCGATGTGGGACTCGATCCCAGGACCCTGGGATCATGACCTGAGCTGAAGGCAGACGCTTAACGACTGAGCCACCCAGGTACCCTCATATTCACTTTCTTGACAATCATTTGACTGTTGAAAACCTAGGCCTTGCCAACTCTCCTAAAGTCAGCATGGAAGAACAAAGTATATGGCGAGTAAAGACATTCAGCTCAAGAAGGCAAGCAGATCAAAGTACTAATGATACACAATGACTTGTTACATCATTTTAAAATAGTAGTCATAATCATCGGAATTATTAATCTCTAAAAATGAATGGCTGAGTTGAGCTAAGAACATATGACATAGCCATTTCATCATGGAATGACTTTCGAAAAGCAAACAATTTATTTTTGAAAACATTGCAAATACCTAAAAATACTTATAAACAATAGATGATTTTCATTTGGACAGTACTTTATTTCTGGCATTTTTATTTCAGTAACATTTTTCAAACTAACTTTTGGACGTTTGTCACATCAGGTCATAGGACTGGGACCACTCAGGGTGGGCATCTCAATACTGTGTGCCAAGCAGAGTCCTCTACCCTCAGAAATAATCTCTTGAACCCACCTCCTTCTTAAACGCCAACTAATAAGGAGAACAACCCGGGCAGTGACCACACTTGTTACTGTTAAGTTACCTCCGAAATGGCATCTGAACCTGCCCACTGCATTACCTAAACAAACAGAACTTGTCCGAGATCCTTACTTACCAGGCTGCTATGGCCTCTGCTTCTTTCTAGGACAGTCTGCCATCCAAACTTTCAAAAATTTTAACTGCCTCTTGCCTTTCCTTTCAATCCAAATGTGTGGAGTTTTACTGTAAAACTGAAATGAGAGAAGGAGAACGCAACCTGGGATGGACATACTGTCACTTCTACCTGTTGTGCGGAGAGTTCTGACTTCCGGGGACTGAAGTAGACCTAACTAAAACGGCATTCCTTAGAGAGGGATTCTAAACTGCTCGTGGAGCCGGAGGCGGGATAAAGAAAGTTGCCGGGGCACTGGAGGGTTGGACCAGGAGCAGCTCCTGGGAGGGCCTCGCAGGCCTGAGCGGGCGGCCTCGGCCCTGGGGCGGGGGTGTGCGCATGCTCGGATGACGCCTGCGGGAAGGCGTCTGAAAGCCCAGTGATCCCGAGGTGATAAAGTCAACGTGCCTGCCTGCCAAACTCCGCAGCCTGAAACGGACTATTTTTCACCACACACATGAAGATAGCATTCCTGTTCAAATATTTATTTGGGCTTGTATTCCGAAAAGGCTTCTTCCTCTGTTAGGTTTAAGCACTTCCCCATTCCCTTCTACTTCTGTTTAAGGTTATATGAGGATTTCCTTGTCATTTGTCCTAAGGGACTGGGTTTTATTTATTGAAATAGGAGTTGGAGCCTGAAAATGGTGAATTCAGGGACACATAAAGTTGTAAAAATTTAAATTGTTAGACAAACCCAAGTCGTGTAGTCAAATCTTTAACTGACCATTCTGAAAACAACTTTTTTCTTTTAATAATAACAAAATGCCCTATGAGATTTTACATCCTTGGTTTCTCCCTTGAAGAATCATTTGGGATACATCTGTTTTGTTTTTCCCTTAAGAGTAAATTCTTTAAAAGCAAATTAGCTTTTAATACGAATATTATGACTCAGCAAAAGAAAGCTCTAGCCACATTATAGTTGTGGAAATTTTTCAAGAATAAACTATTCTCAGAAACAGAAATGATGCAAACATGAGCTTTTAGATAAAAATCTATAATGGCTCTTTGGCAGGGCTCTCTACTGAATTCTACTGGCCAAAAAGGATAAATAAAATGTTATAAAGTCCCTACCAGATACCAGATACTCTCTCATAAACATTGGTCATTCCATCCATAGGGTAAATCTATGATGAAGGTACTGTTATTTTCAGTTTATGGTTAGGAATACTGAGGGCAGATGATTTGTCAAAATTTTGCACTGTTCAGAAAGTGCTGGGGTGAGGATGTAAAATTCAGTTTTCTGACTCAAAATTTGGTATTCTTTTCACTCCACTGTGACACCCCTTGGACATAAATATTAAGTATTCCAACGGTTACTTTTAAAATAAGAATAAATTTGAATTTGCACTTTCTCAGATCCTACTCCAGATATAAGCTTTAAGGATTAAATGACAATATAGAAAATGTGTTTTCCCTAATAAAGGACACTTCTTAAAATCCCCTTTTCAAATAAAGTGGCATATGCATAAATAAGCAAAGAAATACATTTTTAATCAATTAAAATTTATAAATTGTCTTAAAAGAAAATGGGATTACATATCATCTGTGAATCATTAGAATGCTAGAGGAGGTTCGCAAAATGATACCCTAAATGAAATATCATTTTAAAGTATTACCAAGAATCCTAATCCAAAAAACTTTGGAGAGACACTGTCTCTTTAGTTTTCTCTAATATATGCCTTTGAGATAAATATGCCAAAGCAATAAACATTGACCGAAACATCCTGGCTTTGCATTTATGGATTGCCATGAAATCAAAGAAAAATTCTAATGAACTGTGCAAAGGTATGACCTCATAAATAGGTAGGTAATGATACGGTCAACGGCAAAACACACAGTCCTCAGTGAGAGCTCAAGCTTAAAGTGACATTCTATTCCTTTGTTTAACATGTTTATTTTTTAAATTTCTTAAAGACTATTAAAGGAAGTAAATTAATATCCTTAAATATTCATTGGCTCAAAGCAATGGCAGTTTATGTTCCACTAACGTGTTTGGTTTGGTTTGAATAAGACAAATAAAAAGCAGAATGTTCTACCCTGTCAACCACAGAATTCGCATGTTGTCTGTGGGTGTACATGAGTGCAGAAGTAAAGAGTATTTGAAACCAATCGATACTTTTTAGAATATAAGTCAGGGTAGATTTAGTTGGGTTTGTGGAGAAAATATATCCAGGAAAGAAATGTCATTAACAGGCACTCAGAAAGCAAAATGTGGTACCAGTGTTATGACATTTTAAACATATGTTTCAGAAGTGGGTTTAAACTGTTTAAACCAAGGCTCAAGTGTAACTAATATATTCCCTGATGAGGTTGGTTCCTCAGCTGTTTTGTTGCCCAGGGTCTTAACTCCTCCCACAGATTTCACAGTTTGTGTGTATCAGGTTTAGTCATTTATCTAGTGAAGCAGTTATCATATTCCACTATTCCATAGCTAATCATAGCATAAGCAGTTAGCACTTTTCATCTTCAAAGCTCTTAACAGCAGTTAATTAATATAAACAACCCCCTTAGGAGATAAATTAATCACACTATAACAGTTCCCATTTTACCAATTGAGAAGCTGAGGTAAAGAGGCTAAGTAATTGGCCCAAAGCCATTAAGAAAACAATATCTGAAGACGGTGGTGGCCTGAGGAGCCCTGAGATCTCAAACTTTAATAAAATGTTTGCTTTCTCATTAGTCTTCTTGTACATCATATAAAATGCCATTCAAGCTCTCTCCAGTGAAAAATGGGGTGTTTCACTACCTACATTAAGAGCATCAGCTTGATTCTCCATGGTATCAACTAACTGGTCATAAAGAAGTTAAAAATATTATCAACACCAAATCCCAGTCTTCAGATTGAATTTTACCTTCTGTTTACCTGATTCTATCAAATCAGTCCCCAGATCTCTATGGCCAAATATATATGGTGATAAACACCTGGTCTCAGAAATCAAATGAAAATGAACATGAAACCAATGGCTTGATTTCCCATACCACCAAAGGACTGACACTGAATAAAATTTAGACAGACTTAGCTAAACTCCCTAGATGTACTGGACACTGTTTAAAGTTTAGATCAAATCACACTGGATAATTTCCAATTAACTATATGTGCTTAATTCAATATGTTCAATGTATAATTCACTGTATAATTTAATTTACTAGCCTTGGACTGGTAAATGGGACACCAAAGATGTACCTTTTTCTCAGTGTACACTCACAAAATGAACTTCTTTTTAATTTCCTCTTGTAATAAAAAAAATCTTGAAATATCCCAAGCTGTTCTTGAGTATATACATGAACCAGAATATATATGAAAATTTATTAACAAGGTAAAAAATAAATTTTGGGCATACCACGTTAAAATTACTAGAAGTTTCACCCATATTTGACAATCATGACTCTTTCCAATTATTACTTCAACTGGAACTGTGTGAACCCATGCTTGTATTTTTTTTTTTTAAGATTTATTTATTTATTTGAGAAAGAGAGAGAGAGCATGAGGGGAGGGGCAGAGGGAGAGGGAGAGAATCTTAAGCAGACCCTGTGCTGAGCATGGAGCCCAACACGGGATTCAATCTCATGACCCTGAGATCATGACCTGAGCCAAAACCAAGAGTGGGATGCTCAACTGACCAAATCACCTGGGTGCCCCAATCCATGCTCGTATTAATCAGTTCATTTGTTAGCCAGAATCATGGTCTTCTTCTCCCTCCTTTGGAAAAGTAGGATATGGATAATGGGGACCTCATTTTAAACGAGAACAGTACCACATAGGCTTTATTCAACACGTGTTATTCTAAAAACAAACACCATACCTAGTCTTATGAGCACCTAAAATACAAAAAGCAAAATTTTTAAGAAAGAAAACATTCAAAAAACCATCCTAGGGAAGCTGGAGTAAAGATATATGGGGACATTCTATACTATGTTTTCAACATTTCTCTAAATCTAAAATTATTCTAAAATAAAAAAACTTATTTTAAAAGAAGACAATATAAAAATGAATGTGGTAGACTGAAAAATATCCCCCTAAGGATATTCATGGCCTAATCTCTAGGGGGAAGTGGGAGGAGCTCTCAGAAAGTATGATTAAGTTAAGGATCTTGAAATAAGATTATTCTGGGTTATCTGTGTAAACTCTAAATTTGATCAAATGTATCCTTATAAGAAGGAGGTGGAGGAATTTTATAGACACAGAGGAGAATATCACGTGAAGACAGAGCAGAGAGAAATTTGAAGATGCTGACCCTGAAGACTGAAATGATACAGCCACAAGCGAAGGAATACTGGCAGCCATCAGAAGCTGGAAGAGGTGAGGACCGCATTTGCCCTGAGAGTCTCCAGAAGGAGTGCAGCCCCACTGACACCTTGATTTCTGTCCGGTGATACTGATTTTAACTTCTGGCCTCCAGAACTGTGAGAAAATAAATTTCTGTTATTTTAAGTCCCCAGATTTGTGGGCATTTGTTAGAGCAGCCACGGGAAACTAACATGATTGGCAAAGAATATAAAAGAGCCAACTACAGAAGAAGTGACAAATAGCCAACAGGCATAAGAGAGATGTTCAATGTCACTAATAATTAAATGATTAAAACAATTAATTAGCTTATCTGTTGCCTATGAGATCACCAAATTAAAGGGATTGAGAGTTTTTTAAGTCCCCTGGTACAATTTTTACCAAAGATATCAAAACACCCAATTAAATATCTTTATAGACTAGCCAAGATCTTACAAGCTAACACACTTTACTTTCTTCAGGAAAATATGGGTATCTTAAAAATAAAACTCAAGGAGTGAGTGAATAATGGACTTTTGACTTTTGCAACGCTTTAGTGCTTTATAAAAAATGTTTTATTACCTAAAGTGTCAAATATATACAAACATGGAGAGTTCTCATAGTCAATCTTATTTTGTCTATGCCTCTTCTGATCTCTCCCAACCTAGATTATTTTAAACAAAATACCAACATGGGGCACCTGGGTGGCTCAGTTGGTTAAGCGACTGCCTTCGGCTCAGGTCATGATCCCAGGGTCCTGGGATCGAGTCCCACATCGGGCTCCTGGCTCAGCGGGGAGCCTGCTTCTCCCTCTGACCCTCTCCTCTCTCATGCTGTTTCTCTCTCGCTCGCTCTCTAATAAATAAATAAATAAAATGTTTAAAAAAAAAAATTTAAACAAAATACCGACATATTTCAGTATGTATCTCTGTCTGTAGATATTCATGTTAATAGATGTATATTTTATGTATAATATAAATGTCTATGTAATTCACACATATATAATTTATATATATTACATATTCATATATAATTAATATAGGTTATATAGGTACATCTACCTATCTATTTATTTATTTTGTTTGGTGCTTTTGGTGGAATTCTCTTTTCCATTACTTTCATTTTTCCAGAATTAGGAATTTTACACCAGGAAGTTTTGAGAAATAAAAGCAAGAGAAAAGACTTTCCTATGACAGTCAAAAGATTCCAAAGTCTGATGCTCTTACACTCTATGGGAAAGAGACTCATTTTTTAAGGTGTGTGGAAAAGTGTGTGTGAGCATGTCCTACGTTGTTCCTCCTGGATCTTAATCTATCAGTATTCCCTCCTTATCTTCAGCCTCTCTTCTACTTCTTTGCTACTCTTACAAACATGTTGAGGATGCTTCCAAGCCCCCACACCACCAAAAAATACATCATCTGATTCCACAGCTTCTCTAGCCACCATCTGATCCCTACTCAACCAAACTTCATGAAAGAATAGATCATGATCATCCTCATTTTCATTTCCCATTGACTTTGCAATACAAAGCAATGCAGCAAAAATGTTGACCTGAAACCACTCTCATTGGTAAATGTTCATCAAGTGAAAGGATGTGACAGTAAACAAAACAGACCTGGCCCCTATCTTTGCAGCTCTGTGGCCTAGCTGCCCTTAAGTCTGGATCCCCTGGATAGATTTTTTGGGAAATGGAATGAATGTCTAAGCACTCCCTTCCCACTGTTCTTCACTGACTCCTTCCATCCCCTAAACTCTACTCCTGAAAGATTTCAGGTGAGCCAGTGCTTGAATGAGATTGAAAAATAATGGCTCATGCTCACTCCCACCAGAAATCAAATCTCTGTGTGTCAGGTCAGTGAGACAATAACTGAAGAGGGCTATTTCTTTCTAGATATCTTTATGACTGATGTGGAAGGATCTGGTAGGGCTCTGGTGGTTCCTAAGATAACCAGAACTGTTCATGTCATATTAATTCATCTGCCAGACACAGACAGAGACAGATTCCCTAAGAAGCCATTTATACCTTCAGAAAGGGCTAATTTCTTGGCATATCTGAATCTTCAAGCTCTAAAAAGAGTGAGCAAAAACATAAATGCAATAAAACAATAACAAAATATTGGGTCACTCCAAAGAAAATATTTGTATTTTGGACTTAAACTAAAATAAACTGGAACTGTCTAGTTGTTGCCAAAGAGAAAGTTTAAAATAACAAAAGGAATGGATTAGTTAACAGAAAAGGATTGCTGAGGAATTAGATGATAATGCAATGTATTAAAAATCTATGTTTTTCCCAGTCAGCAAGAGATTACCTATTGCAAGTGGGGCAAAGTGAATGGAAAGGTGAATCCCTGAATATTGATTTTTTTAAAAATACGCCCTTGAGTGTTTGAGAGTAGTTAATAACAGCAAAGTAAGAAAATGTCTTCGTAGATAAATATCAACTAGAGAAATACCCCATGAAATATTACATGTAAACTCTGACCATGAACACGTGTGTGCACATACACACATACACACTCACCAATCTTGGAGGCCAAAAAATACTGCTGGAGAATATGACTTGTGTTTTGATACTTAACTAGGCTACTATTTTAGCTGTTATATTTCAGAAGTTAATAAATATAAAAGAATACAATTATTGACCTATGGTCTTTATAGTAAAATGAAATTTTCTTTTTGAGTGAGAGGATTATATGCACATACTTGAGGCAGAGAGACAGAGAAAATCAAAGGAAGTGAGAAGGAAATTTAATCACTCAGCTCAGAGAGGACAGACCCAAGATAATTATAAGCTCAGTGAAGACATGAACCATATTTGTCTTGCTAACTGTAATGGTCTCAGCAGTTGATGAATGGGTGAATGAATAAACTCCCATTTCCTGTCTTACCCAATTCCCACTTGATCAGAAGAGAGAGGATAAGAGCCAGAAACTGAGCAATTAAGATAGAAATGGAGAAGAAAGATTGGAACTAAGAAATACTGTCACCAGCTAGCTCAACTGAGTAGTGGTATGTGGTTGAGTGAGTGTGAGAACACGGAGTCAACGAGAGTAGCTGATCCTTTTAAAAAGTATAGATGTGGAGGAAAAGAAAGGAAAGGGAAGGAAAGAAAAGGGAAGGGCTGACGTGGTGGCTGGAGGAGGCGCTGGGTCAAGGAAGAGTTTCATTTGTTTGTGTAGAAAGAGTAGACATAAGGGCAAAGATAAACGGGGATAATTTCTGGGGAGCCAGGGGTACGTCCTACCCACACACATTTATACTGGCTTAGAAACCACACAATTTGATTGAAAGACCAGTGGAAGGAGAATCTAAAGGCCCCTGTGCTGGCCCTGCCTTCGGTATTCATTCCCAAATGAGCGAGCTTGGCCAGGCCACTTGAGCTCTCAGACCCTCAATCTTGTATCTATGCAATAGGAAGATGAGAAAATATATAATTGGTTTCTCAAAAATTGACCAAGAGGAAAGGGATTTAAGGAAACACAGCATAGGAAGACACACAAAGCACTGCTACAACACACTTGAGAGGACCTCCTTGGGAGCTCTCACCAGTAACTATGTCCCTTGGGTAAGATAGTAATTTCCAACATAGGGACAGAACTGCAGACCCAAGCTGTCGTAGTAGGCCCATTATCCACTGTATCATTGGCCTTTTCGGCACTGACTTGGCTGAGCAGGCCTCCGTGGGAATTCTGTTGTCTAAGCCAGAAAGAACAAGCTGAATCCTGCTCTTGGTCCTTTTGTATCAAGATTTAGCAATCAGCAAGTTAATAAAGTCTCAAAGATTAGTATCAGTTTGAAAGGCAAAATTCACACAAAACAATTAATTAAGAGCATTAAAACAAATGCATTTCTGAGGATGGAATTGGATCCAGGAGACAAAATGGGTTAAAAAAATTTTTTTTAAAGGAATGCTCTAATTGAAAACTGGCAGCGGCAGAAGACACAGTATAGTTAAAACAGTATCTTATCAGAAAATTAGCAAAATGTAATTTTTATTGGGTTTTACAGATGTTATTTTTAACCACATCAAAAATCCCACCTCATGGCTATTGGCACAAATTGTCATAATTACTATAATTTGAAGTCTGAGCGATGGAATGGCTGTTGAGATAGTTATCTCATCCCCAGACTAAGTCTGCATTAGTTGAGCAGCCAGAAGAAGGAGCTCATGTTTTTGTACTTGGTCTGGACTTCATTTGTGTCCTTTATCCAATCTTATTCTTAGGAATATTGAAGAATAATTTTTTTTTCTACCTGAAACACTGGAGAAAATCAGGAGGTTAATATTAAGAGTGCTGAGGTCACCTTTAATTAACATACCAATCACCTCACCTCCAATCTGCAATTAAGTGTTGTATTTTATTCTATTTTTACATTTCCTGGTGAACTCTATCATATTTAATGCATATACTAAATTCTGGGCATAATTATTCAACTACCTACATAAGCATGGCTAATAATGCCAAACTAAGAAAAAAGAGCTTTTAATATCCCTAATACCAATTTAATATATTTCCTTGCTACTTGGGGAGTAAAAATATGACTATGCATGTCCAAAATACATGTCACCTATAAAATTAGAAAACAAGATCAAGAAATGTGTTAGAGGGAATTCTGTGGGTAACCTATATCCACAGATTCACAGTGAGATCAAATAATAAAAACAATTATGACTGTGCTATAATTTAGATTTGGAGCTAGATTGGCAGAAGGCCTAGCTAAGAGACTCAGCTGATGTAAAGAGAGGAGTCTCAATAAGAGAACAAAGCTGATCAGACTTAAGGAAATACTTTCAAACAAGAAAGGAAAGGTTAACATTCTATTTTAAATGATCGTCCAAAGCTAAGTCATCTCATTGTCATTTTAGATCATGGAACGTTTTCAAAATGGTTTCTTTCAAACTCTCAGCCATAGTTTAACTAAAGTACTGTATAAAGAAGGGACCTGGATTAAATTCATACATTCAACAGATACGTGCTTGTCCTTCTCTAGGCCCTGGACAGTAGTGAACAAGAAGTGGTGCTTCCAGTAGAGTAACACAGACAGGAATAATACAGACAACAGACGTATAAAAAAATAAGTCTGTACTATAATGACACTTAGTATATATGTCTTGAAGAAAAGTCAAGCAAGGCAAGGAAATAAAGGGTGATGGAAGGATGGCACTTTAGATAGGAGTGCCCCCTCAAATAAGGTGATATGTGGGCAGAGACTTGAAAGAAGTGGTGGAGGAAGTCAGGTGCATATGTGGGCAAGGGCATTCCAGACAGAAGAAATAGTAAGTGCAACAACCCAGACATCGAAACGTGTTAGGATAGAGTAGCAGGAGATAAGGTGGGAGAGGTAGACGGGGTGCATCACATAGGCCTTGTGGGCCATGGTAGGGACTTTAGGTTTTGTTCTAAGTATGGCTGGAAGCCCATGGAGGGTTTTGAGCAGTGGAATAATGCAATTTAACTAAAGCTACAAAAAGGTGATTCTGCGGCTGGGTAGAGTGAGAGTGAAAGCCAGGAGAACAGTGAGGATGCTATCGTAGAACTCGCCAAGGGATAATGGTGGCATACACCAGCATGTAGTAGCAAAGGGGGAGAGAAGTGGTCAGTTTCAGAATATATGTTGGATATTGTACCAACAGGGCTTTCTAAAAGTAGATGTAAGGGATGAGATAAAGAGAATAATCTGTAAGGATTCCTAGGTTTCTGGCTGAGAAAATGAATGAATGCAATGCCATTCACTGGAATGGGGAAGACTTGAAAAAGTATGGGTTCTGGATATTGAGATGAGGATCAAAAATTAAACTTCAGTCATGTTAAAAGTGAGATGCCCATTAGGTGTCCAAATGGAGATGACAAAGAGATAATTGAATATGTGGTCCTGAATTCAGGGGAAAGGTTGGGCCAGAGTTATAAATTTGGAAGCCATCAGCTTATAGATATTATTAAAAGCCATGAGACTGGATGCCCCTAAACAGAGAGAGTATGGATAGAAGAGAGAATCAAAACTGAGATTAAAAAAGCAGGAGAATTCCTCAAAAGTAACTGACAAGGATTACTTGACCTCTATGGGATCTTTTCAACATAAGTCATAATGAAACAGGCTGGCTTTGAACAGGTAAGGGGGAAAAATCAGGGGTTCAGAGTAGACCACAATCTAAATGTAGTTATTAATAGAATACTCACCTTGCTGTTACTTTTACTTTTATACAAAGTGAGATACTGGGTAAATGAGTATGGGGAGAGCAATTTTGGGGTACTTTTCTTTTACAGTAAATACTATTGAATAAGTCTGATTCTGATGCAAGTGGTCCAAGGGTCTTATTTGAAGAAATGCTACTCTAACATGCATCTTGGAAAGGAGTGACAATTAAGAGGAAAAATTAGCAGGTTTGTATATAAGTCCCAAAAGTCCTAAAAGTAAATGCTAAAAAACTACTGAGTTTTTTGGCTCAAACAATTATAGACTAGAGGAGTCATTAAGTTTTTGAAGGGATGCACTAGATTTGTAGTAAATGAAAAATCTGTGTTTTCACTGAGAATCATGCAGTAAAGAAAAGGCAAAATCACTTAAGAAATATTTGGGTTAACTATCCAAAACATGTTCTAGTGTAAAAGTTATGAGATACTAAAATAGAGACAATTGAGAGTCTTAAAAGAATTTAAAGGAAATGGACAAAGTTGTCATCCAAGTGAAAAGTTTATAGAATTACTTGAAATGAATATGGTACCTTTACAATATTCTATTTTTCATTTGCCAAGTTGATTGCATTTATTTTTCTGTTCGATACGAAATTAAATTTTAAGGAATCATTTGCGATGGGAATCAATTATAGTCACACCTCTCATCTAGAAAGCAGTTTTCTATAAACATTAAACATTCAGCTGAAGCATTCAGAATGAAATTGTGTCTGGAGTTTTTGGTTGTTTCTTTGGTTTTCTTATTTGTTTGCTTTTTAATTAGGGTTTTTCTGTCAGGAGAGAAGAAAAGGAAACAAGGAATTGAAAATTTGAAAAACAAATAGCAACGGAACTAGCTAAAAAGATGCCATAAGATGGAACCGGAGCCTTGGCTTACACATTGTGAGGAAAGGATGGTGATTGCTCTGAAAACCAGGACAGTTGGCTCAAGAGCCAACAATTGCTTACACTAAAGAGAAGAGAGAGACAAAGGGACCATTAGAAGTGGCGGAATGTAGTGTAAGTACCTGACATTAAGCTTTTGATTGCTGAGGCATCCAATTCAAATAACCTCCATGTTGAATAAACATATTGCTAGCTGTTTGACAAAGCTACTAGCAAAACAACCAGATAAGGAATGAGCCTGCCCCCACCTGTGAAGTTCCTTCCTTCAGAAAGCCCTGGGTAACCTAGATAACTGACCACTTGAGTGACCCTGCTTCTCCCTTCCAGTGCCCTAGTTCCCACTCTTACGCTTTGAACTAGCCAATAGTTTGTACCTGTGAAACCCTAGACCGCTACCCTGGGGCCCTGATAAAGGAAGAGCCCCGGGGCCAAGCTTCCTCTCTTTCTCTACCCCAGACTTTAGTTGTGGCCTTTGGGTGTGCCTTAAACCTTCCAGGACCTGTGAATAGTAAATCTTATTCCTCAAAGTTCCCTGCTGGTTTTTGCTGAAATGCATCCTGCAACCACAAGGACCTGTGAGAAACACGTCTGTGGGGGCTCACTGCCAGTAACACAGGCCTGGCAAGTGCCTCTGGCATTTCTAGCCATAGCATCACCATCAAACGGCTGAGACCAACACAACACAGAGATGAAGGTCAATTAAAGCATTGAGGAGCAGACACCCTGCTGTTAGGAGTCAGCTCAGAGAGGACCCCAAAGGATTCTGCAATAATTCTAGAGATCTGGCACCGAGAGCCCACCTCATCCCAGGAGCTTGCAGAAGGCACACAAGCCCTAGGCAGCTTGGCCGTGTACAGACTGACAGACATATATTTAGAGGGTTTACAGACATTTTTGGCCTGCAGTGATAAGTCTAAGTAACCGCAAATTTTATTTTATTTTATTTTTTTATAAATTTTATTTAAGAAGGTAGGGAAATGTATGGTCTATTAATGGCTCAAATGGCTCCCATTGCATGGTAAGAATCTACCTCCTCCTACGTATGAGACATGGCATAAGGCGCTGGAAGTACAAAGATGAGCAGGACTGAGTCCCAACTCACCGTGAATTTACAGTCAACGGAGGGGGAAGAAAAAGGAGGCTGATAAGGACAGATGAGTAAAACAGATGCTTACAATACCAAATGGAGTGTCTCCAATACAAAAAAAAAGGAGCATAAACTCTGACTGTGGCTGGCAGAGAGATTAGGGAAAGCTTTCCAGAAAAGGCAATGTTGAGTTGAGCCTTGAATGATAAACAGGAGTGCTGAGGGTGAAAAATGATTTAAAGATTTGAACCTCAACTATTTGGAAACAATCCATTTTTTGAAACCTCATTCCCCTAATTGCACTAAATAACAGATTTTATTCTATATAAGTCAATTCAAGTGAACATCTGGCAGCTTTTATTGTCATAGCAAAGTTCAGAATATTGAATCAACTTTGAAATTTAATCAGATATCTATACCAGGCAGGTAATCACATACTAGAAATTATGAGTTTTTATTCGATAGAAGGTAGAGTGAAGTGCTTTGGCTTAGGGAAAAGGTGCTATCAAAACAAGTTATCCCCAGGTTTACTATGAGTCAGGATTCTAATTGGGTAATATTTAGGCAACAAAAGATATGCTTCGTGTTTTCATATTTCAATTTCTGACAAAACTAAGAGCAAAAAATGCAGAGAAACGTAAACTTTCAAATCTCAGAGGTATTCTGCTTTTCATTCTGTATTCTAATCTCTTTGCCAGTTATCAGTTAAAGAAGATTGACTGGCTGCCCCATTTTTCCTTTTTAATCTGGTTTACATGAGCTCAGAAACAAATAAAATAACACAAAGGAATTTTCCAATAAAATATGACTAATGAATTAGGAAGTGCTATTTGGTGCCTTGTGAACATTTCAAAATATTGTAAGCCCTTTTCCTCATTAAGATATTCCCAATACAAAACCAAAAAAAGAAAAAAGAAAAGAAGAATTTCACTGCAGAAGCATGAAATATGATAACTAATAAGAACAATTCTAATCATTTTCCTTAGAATACAGCAACTATGAATGACACATGTAAATAGTTCCAATATATTCATTTAATATTACTGATAATTAATGTGAGCACTAAATTAGAATTGCCTTTATCAGCCCAAGTTGTAAAGCATTGCAACAGCCTAGAGATTACTAGAGGGGCTGATACGTGGGTGAGGAATATACCAGCCTGCTGATAATGAAGAAGTGTAGAGACTTTTAATTCCGTAAGTAAATAGAATGTTTTTAAGCATCGGACATCATCAAAATTTAGCTGAATTAATTAGTAAACACATCCTGCATGTTTGCCTAAATCCTTTTATTCCCTGCAGGAACTAAATACCTTTCCTCATTTGCATCTGTTGGAATACAGAATTGTCCTAATTTTTAAATTTAAGCAAGCCCCCAAAATGCATTGGGAGTGATTTTGTAGTGATTTTTCTGTAGCGATTTGTTTTATAAAGTGGTTAAGTAATCTGTTCAATACACTTCTTTACCTTTTTCCCAGATACCATCAGAAAAATAAACAAGATATGTTAGCTTAGGAAAAGGTGCTAAAAACCAGGTTATCCTACAGCTCTCTTTGAAAATCCTTTCTCTTACACTCAAAATATGAATTCAGAACAATCTGAAATGAAGTAAAGCAGGACAGAAACTAACTTTGTGATATATCTAAAAGATGCAAATGTACTTATTTTAAACAACTTAAACTGACAAAAATGCCAACATCTGGAAAGTTAGAATATCTGGCTTGTAGCAGGTGCTCAATAAATGCTTGCTGAATGAAGGAGGTCCTGTGGAATTTGTTTAAAGAGAAGCTTGAATGAAGAGATAAAATTAAAAGCTCTGATCTGACCACTTATTATTTCTTGAAGTAAAATAATGTTTTGTAGGGGTGCCCAGGTGGCTCAGTCAGTGAAGCATCTGCCTTCGGCTCAGGTCATGATCTCAGGATCCTGGGATCGAGCCCCGCATCTGGCTCCCTGCTCAGTGGGGAGTCTGCTTCTCCCTCTCCTTCTGCCCCTAACCACCACCCTGCTCATGCTCTCTCTCTCTCTCTCAAATAAATAAATAAAATCTTTTTAAAAATAAAATAAAATAATGTTTTGTAAGTGTGCAATTTAATATCACACAAATCAAAATACTTATATTCCTTCCTCTGATACTGGCTCAATTCAAGCCATTATCACTTCGCTCCTCAGGGACTAGAACAGCCATAATGGGCTTTCTCTCCCATTTCTTTCCCCGTTCCCTCCTGCTCCCATCCATTTTCCATTCTATAAACTGAATGACCTTTCTAAAACCTTTCCATGTCCCCGTATTCCCTTGGATAAAGTTCAAAGCATTCAGACACTTCATGGTGTGCCCACAGCCAATCTCTCCAGCCTCCTTCATCTCCACCACTGAACCTTCTGGTGCTCCAGCCATATTCAACTCTGTGCAGTTTTTCTATGTGCCATGCTCTCACCCTAGGACCTTTGTACATGCTGTTCCCTCTGTTGGAAAGTTTTACTCTCTCTCCCAACTCTTGGCCTTCCATCCTCTCATCTGGCTTACCCCTGCTTGTCTTTAAGATTTCAGTTGAGACATTATCTACTCCCCGAGTCTTCTCTTGACACCTCCTCTATCTCTTTCAAGACTAGATTACTGTTGTGCCACCCTGGGCTCTCATTTAGCTAATGAAATGGTGGCTTGTTTGTTATTACCTCTTAATACATTCTCTGAATGCTAACATCTAACATGATGCCTGGCACATAGCAGGCATTCAATCCATATTGTGTGAACGAATTAGGAATGCCTTCAAAACGAATAATCTTCTTTGATGTCATTGATGTAGTAATAACTTACGTTGTAAATGATAATACGGTAAAAAGAAAGTATGCCAAACGTTGAGACCTGAATTGGGTAAGTGAAAGCACTTTAAAAAATATAAAGCACCAGTCATGCAAGATATTATCATTATCATCAGAATTATTAAATGCCCAAATTGCCTTTTTGACTTAGTCACATTCCCGCTCCAAAGCCCCTAGTACCTTCACTCTCCCGCCCTATTTTACCTTCAACAGTGTTTCTCAAAGCCTGGCTATGTGAATTGGTAATTAATCTCATGGACATTTGCTCCAGGGAACTTCTCCTCCACTTCCCACCCCTACCACCGCCGATCTTGGACCATGTGCTCTCGGTGATGCTGACTCTGCCCCAGGGCCCCAGACATAAAGCCCGTGATTCTAACTAGGCCAATGAACAGCCTGCATTCTCCTAGCCAATGGCCATGGTGCATGAGCCTCCCTAAGCCATGACCAAGCCAGTCCAGTAAGAGTGACCTCAGAATCCCTGCTGGGAATACGGAAGCAAAAATGGCCATTCGTCTGCTGTTGTCAACCAGGAAGCAACAACCCGAGGAGTTGCCAGCAGTCATCTTGCAACTGTAAGTAAGGCCTCCTGGGATGAAGCCAACGCACCTCCATCAAACAGAGACATGGAAATATCTGGTCCTTGGGGTACTCACGAGCTGCTGATTTGTGCTTCACCTGACACTGCAACTCCCCGGCATGACCAGCTATCAGGAAGATGCAGCTCTGCATCTTGACACTGAATGTGACATCTCTGACTTTCTCCTCCTAGAAAATGGATTTTTAAAAACTTTTTTTCTTCCTTATAATAATGCTTTGAAAAAGAATTAAAACTTAAATCCATATTCAACTACTGTTTACAAAGCAATGAGATCAAATTTATAAAAACAGTGTTGAGATGTTTATAAGTGAAGGGTTTTATTAACTCAAAGTATTCTTGTAAGTAGAATTACCACCATTGATTTATTGGTCACCTTCTAGTTCAGCTGCAGGTCGCCGATGTTATTAAAATATTAAGTTAATGCAAAGGAAATGGTTTCTTTTCTACCAAATCAGTATCCAAGGTGAAAAAATTAAGTCCATGTGATCTAGGAAAAGCAACATTAAGAAGGATGTTACTGTTAAAATTCCAGCCTGACTTTTCTATCTAAATCTTTCAAAATGTTGGCTCTACAGTTTTGGTCAGATCCAGGTTAACACAAACTTGTCAGAATTGCTTTCTTCAGAAGTAAGCAGTTAGATCAGGAAATAAACCACAAAAATTCCTTAATTGCTAGTCATCTAAGTAAGGTCTTATACTTTGGCTGAAACAGTAAACCGAAGGAAAGAAATACCTAGCAATCTTTTGGGGGTTATTTTTTCTCCACACAAGCTAAGAAAAACACCCTAACTAGTAAAGCGGTCAAAAGAATAGAGAGGAGATAGCCCTTCAAACTTTCCTTTCTAGGTAGAATTAGCCATTTAATCTTTGTCCACATTAGCACTAAGCTAACAAGGCTGGAAAGTGACTTAACTCCGATCACTTTGCCAATGTGTTTATTTAATATTAATCCCCTGTGTTTTAAGAATTGGTCTGAACCAAATTATATTGGAATTGCCTCCAAAAAGACTTAACCATGCCTCAGGAGCATCTTAAATGATCCATTATAGTAACGCATTCAGGATTTGTTTAAAATGTATAATGAATTCATTATAGAATTTGAATTACAGAATGTTGATGAATCATTATAGATGGTTGACTGTGGGCCACCTCTCATGTGTGCTTTTGGTATGGACACAGCTGTCTAATACCCAGTCCTAGACAAGATCAATCTTCTGGAGAATTTCAAATAAGTAGCTTGTATTTAATGAGTTCATGTTTCAGACACAATCATTAACAGGATCAATCGATTAACAAATTGAGACTAAAAATGACAATAATAAAATTACCATTTATTACTTCCTATGGGCCAGGCACTATGCTATGAAGGTAAAAAATATATTTTCTTTTTCTCATGACCACTGTGCAAGGTGGGTTTTATTAAATTGAGGATTGGAGAGGTTAAGGGCCTTTCCAAAGTGGTAAGGCTTGAATTAGAATATCCTTACGCAGCAGGATTAATATAGCTATACGGCTAGCCCTTCTGGTGGAGCCAACACACAGAATTTAGCTTGCTATTGCCTTGTCTCTTTGGCGGGGCTTGCTTCTTTGTTTTCCTTTTATAATGTGTGTAATCGTGCGCACTTAGGTGCATGAAAAAATTAGCATGGTAATTCAATATTAGTATAGGATTTGAAATTAGCATAGAATTTCAAGCATACCTCTCAAGGAATTATTGATGAACCTGGAACTTTCTTAAGATAAAAGCTTCTAGGATAAAACCTACTCATTGACTACATGACGGAAATGAGGCGCAGAGGGGAATGTGACCCTCCTTTTCTAGCCACAGAAGCTCCCCAGCTGCAGAAGTGTTTAAGTGTCTCAGGAAGGTCATAGGAATCCTCTGGTCTATACAGGTGCTCCTCTGAGATGGAGCGTGCCAACTGATCACGGGTATTCTATGACAGCAGTTGGTGACTGAGTTTCGGATGTGATTTCTCTCTATGATGCATTAATTCTCAGGTGTGTGCATAATCATCCTGCTTATGGTGCAGTCCAAGTTTTTGTAGCATTAGGGACACTATCGATACACTCTACAACTTTCTTCTCTACTGAAGCTCTGCTGCTAGGGCATAATAGTGCTAGGAGGTACACAAAGCCCAGGGTTTAAGTCATCATCTTCTCCAGCTGAGTATTGACTATTCTAACAGGGGCAGGACTGGACTGGGAGACTTTTGAAGGGTTAAGCTGTCAGCGTCTTTCAGCCACTTGCCTTTTTGGCCAGGGCACAGAGCATTTGCCCTTCTGTATGACCATGCTACTCTCGCTTGGCGAGTAAACAGTAGGTAAGCATCAGCCAACTCCAGGGAAAGCCTCTTTTGTGGCTGAGAAAAATCTCTTCAAGTTTCCTCAACTCTATTTCAATGCCAGGTAAGATTTGTCCTGCAAACACTTGGGTAGCCTTCCTAACAAAGACAAACTTCCCATCGGAATGAGCATATCTCTAGTTCACAAGGAGATGTAATTCCTCAATGCCCTTCTTATCAGGGCACTTGGCATTGGGGATCTGGCATTCGTTAATAAAACAAAATACGTCTTGTGAATGAAAACCATTGTACAGGTAAATATTATTCAATCTGCTAAAAGGGAGGCTTATTATGAGTTTATTTTCTACAACTTTTCAGTCAAGTTAGTGGAAAAGTTGAAAACTTCAAACCTTCCACTGCCATGTTCATTTAAATGATGGGAGGTTGGTAACACACTGAAAGTATGAGTCTCAGTGATGCCACAGTCCATCAGCTTGGACACCATGCCCCACAGAGACCTAGGGGTCCTTCATCGCCCGACTCTGAGGGAGAATACCCTGAGGACCCTGCACCCACCAGCCAGAGCTGCTCTGCTTTTATAGCACTTACGTATTGCTATTCTGCATTGGATTTATTGGTTTAAAAGGGCTTTTGCTGCTACCTAAGAAAGATCTAGAATAAAAATTTTCTTTCCCCTGATGATCAGTGTGACACTCTAATTTTATGTGGGCAATGGAAGCCCTGAAAGATGAGTTGACTTGCCCCAGAGTCTCCCCATTAATAAGTGACAGAGATTTCCTGACTTCATCCATTACTTTCCACCTGACACCGTGACCAATCATTCTGCTCACAAGTCACCTTTCTGCATATCTCAGTCTTTATTTAAAAATTTCTTTTCTGGTTCTGTTGAGACATAATTTACAGCACTGTAGAAGTTTAATGTGGGCGTCCCAATGACTTGACCTACGAATACTGTGAAATGATCACCACAATGAGTTGGGTTAACATCACCTTATAATGTGTATCTCAGTCTTAAGCTGCCTTTGGCTTCCTGGACCTCACGGGTTTATGGCCCTATATTTTTACTTGAAGCATAAATGCAATAAAGCATCCCAAGGGCAAACTCCACCTCCCCCCCCATGTTCAGAATATTAAAATTATCAAAGGTAAATGCTTCCAGATGTAGCAGGTACTTCTTTTTTTTTTCTTTTTTTTTAAATTTTATTATGTTAGTCACCATACAATACATCATTGGTTTTTGATGTGGTGATCCACGATCCATTGTTTTCGTATAACACCCAGTGCTCCATGCAGTACGTGCCCTCCTTAATACCCATCACTGGGCTAACCCATCCCCCCACCCCCCTCCCCTCTAAAACCCTGTTTGTTTCTCAGAGTCCATAGTCTCTCTTGGTTCATCTCTCCGTCCGATTCCCACACCCTTCATTTTCCCCTTCCTTCTCCTAATGTCCTCCATGCTATTCCTTATGTTCCACAAATAAGTGAAACCATATGATAATTGACTTTCTCTGCTTGACTTATTTCACTTAGCATAATCTCCTCCAGTCCCATCCATGTTGATGTAAAAGTTGGGTATTCATCCTTTCTGATGGCTGAGTAATATTCCATTGTATATATGAACCACATCTTCTTTATACTTCTAATACATCCTTTGGCTGTGGAATGCACATGTAGTCAGTCAGAGTCACTGGCGAGAGGGAAAATCATGCCTCCTGCGAGTCCTGGCTCTCTGCACGACAGGTGGATCACAGTGACTGTATTTACAGCAAAACCTTTTGACAAATAGCTGCTGAAGGTCTCAGATCTCAATTTGTTTTGAAAGGACAAACCCCTTAAGAGCCCAGTCCTTGACAACCTGGACCCTTTGGACTTTTATCTCTGTCACACTGATCCAAATGAACTTGGTGCTGGTCCCAGAACCCACACACCACCAGCCTTTGTTAATACCGTTCCTTGTGATCCTGTCTGAATCTTCAAGGCTCAGGTTCCTTACATTCCACCCCTCCGGAAAGCTTCCTTGGCCTCCCAGACTGGGAGAGGTGTCTTCCTGTTCTCACTCCACATGTACCACTCGGGGGTTTTGTTTTGTTTTGTTTTTGTTTTTGTTTTTGTTTTTACCACATTCTAATGATAATAGTAAAAGATACCAATAACAACAATTAACATGCACTTGGCACCTACTATGTGTAGAGACAATAACTCTTCCAAGTAGGTATTACCCCTATTTTGTACATGAGGAAATGAAGCTCAGTGAGAACAAGAAACTTACCCAAGGTCAAACAGACAATAAAGGACATAATGGGTATTTGAACCCAGAATTCTATAGCCTGAGCTCTTACCATGAGGCTGTGTATCATTGTCTCTCTCCTGGGTTAGAAAAGACCCGGACATGTGATCTGTTTCTTGCCTCCTATCACCATGATTTTTAATACAGCCATGAATGGAATTGGGGCCTCGATAAGGAAATGTCATTGTAGGAGTCAGGGAGACCACGTTCTGCAAACACAAAATCCCTCAACATTGGAAACCATTGGCTACACACACAGACACTGACAGTCACACTCAGCATTTGGCTCTTTCTGCAGTGTCTGCAGCAGCTCGGCGGTTCTAATATCTGAAGGATTAGTGCTGATCTACACTGATTGCTCACACCTGCAATTCAAACTAACCCCTGTTCCGCTTTGTGCAATCAGCCATGCCCAGGTAAGACCATCAGCTTCCCAAATGACAGGCAAACAGAGACCCACCTGACAGGTCTGACCAGACACCTGTGAGATCTGCAAAGTGGGAAGGAAGGGGGAAGGGGAAGGTGGAATTACAAAATTAAAGCACCAAATGTAAACGGTAGAGGAATGAGTGCTCCGTTTACTTCTCAGAAAGATTAGAAACTTTGCAGATTGAAAACATCAAAGGTCTCCAGCTAATGAATACAGAGCAGTAACCGGCAATGGAATTTTTACAGACACTAAGATCTGATATTTATGTTTTTATGTATAGGACGCTTTAGTCAGAGAAGTTAGGTAGACCTTAGATTATCAAAAGTGCCAAACATAATGGTGCTTTGATTACCAGTGCTGCCTCCTACCAGCGAGCTCTATGTACATTTGCTAACATTGTCCTGTTAATCCTGATCGGGTCCCCTTCTGCAGGTCAGGGGTGTTGGTGGGAAAACGCAGTCCATGCAGGGCTAGGACAACTTGCTCAGAGCCTTGTAGCAGGGCCAGAAAGATGCATTTGTTCTTCTTGATGAAAAGGGTCCAATTTTGGGCGCCTGGGTGGCTCAGTCGTTAAGCGTCTGCCTTCAGCTCAGGTCATGATCCCAGAGTCCTGGGATCGAGTCCCACATCGGGCTTCCGGCTCAGCAGGAAACCTGCTTCACCCTCTCCCATTCCCCCTGCTTGTGTTCCCTCTCTCGCTGTCTCTCTCTCTCTGTTGAAAAATAAATAAAATCTTAAAAAAAAAAAAATGCAAATAAAAAAAGAAAAGGGTCCAATTTTGTCAGTTACATTCTCCATTCTGAATTTCTCCTCTTAGTTTTCATTATGTAATAACTGGAAGAAAGATGTATGATGTAGATATACAGAAGGGCACATATGTATGAATGTGTGTATATTTATGTTTGTTTTCTTAATAGTCACGGTCACAGAAATAAAAGCCTTGTCCCCATTCATCACGTTCTCGTCTTTGGTAATCCGTATTGCCTTCTCAAGGGAATAGGAGTTCAATCTGGAGTAACTGCAATAGTTCCAATTACAACCACAAATAGTTGGATTTGGGTTTATTTCCTTTTTTTATACGTGTCAGATTTTTGCCATGTAAGTTTCACTGAATTTGTTTGCACTGTATGACTAACCTTTTTTAGGAGGCAAATGAAGAAACATCAGAGAGGCAAAGCGTTAGGCCTTGTTTGAGTTTAAAGGCATTCTTTCCCCGATAGAGCCAAAGCTAGCAGATATCCATCACAGCACCTCCCATAATGTCATCACCGTTCCTGCTACTGATGACACATATTAAAACATTGAATCAGGGGAATTTTTTTTTTTTTAATTCAAAGTTTAGTTTGGTGTTTGTTGAGGTCTACAAACTTCTAAACATAAAGGTTCTGACTTCTTCAGAAAAGTTAGTGACAACTTGAGGCAGCTGTCCTGGAAATGACTTCCACTCCCCCCAAACCATTCCACTGACTTTAATTAAAGGTAAAATGATGCAAAAAATAACCAGGATCTTCTCCTGCCCTTTGTCCGTTTTTCTCCTCAGACCAGTTATATGCCCTATCTTGTGATATTTGTTAAGTGTTATCATTACGTTAGCAAGAAATTTGAGCGTTTCAAGTTCCAGTGAGAATGCTAAAGCTTGGCTCTAGGTAACACACTCCCTTTTGGCCAAGCCCTGAGCCAATCCGGATGATGTGCAAGAACTGCTTTGGGGTTGTGGGTTTGTCTCAACCTGAGAGAATAAAATCTAGGGCTTTAGCCGTGGCAGATCACACCAGACAAAACGGTTGCATGAAACCTCTGAAAATGGAATCTCCCAGGTCTCTCTCTGACATACCTGCTTCTATTAAAGCAAAGGAAGCAAAGAGGCTCAGAGAGCCAAACCACCAGCCTGGCACCATATGATAGAAGGAGCCGCTGAGAACACAGGCACTTCACCTTCCCATACTCTGTTCCTTAGTATTATTTTTTACTCCCCGGGGTTAGCTCAAGAAAGAACAACTCAAAATTACCACCAGTCGCTACATGTGTGAAGCAAGCCAGACACCGTAACAGATACCTTAAATAGGATCTCATTTAATTTCAAAAATTGGCATGGAGGCATGGTTAAGAGCGTAGGCTCTGGTCCCAAGAATGCCTGGGTTCAAATCCTGCCTCAACTGTTTCTTAGGTGTTGGACGCTAAGCAAACTCTCCATGTCTCAGTTATGACCTCTGTGGTAGTAAACCAACTCTTGTGAGGTTTCTAGGAGAATGGAAGGATAGAAACTTGTAACATTCTTAGTATAGTGTTTGGCTGGCATATGGTAAGTGCTCAAGTTAGATGTTATTTTATTTTATTTAATTTATTTTTTTTTATTTTTATTTTTTAAAGATTTTATTTATTTATTTGAGAGAGAGAGAATGAGAGAGAGCACATGAGAGTGGGGAGGGTCAGAGGGAGAAGCAGACTCCCTGCCGAGCAGGGAGCCTGATGCGGGACTCGATCCAGGGACTCCAGGATCATGACCTGAGCCGAAGGCAGTCGCTTAACCAACTGAGCCACCCAGGCGCCCCAGTTAGATGTTATTTTAAACCTCAGCACCATTTTGTAAATGAAAAGATTGAGAAGAAGCTTGTGTTACTATGATGGTTTTCAAAGTCTGCTCCTTAGGAACTTGTTACAAATGCAAATTCTTGAGCCCCACCCAGCACTTACTAAATCAGAAACTTTGGGGCAGGGCCCTGTAATCCGTGTACATATAGCCCTCTCTAGGGGATTCTAATGCATGCTAAAGTTTGAGAACAGGTGGATAAATCAACTTGCCCAGAGCTATCCAGCTTTTATTTAAGTAATGAAACCAAGATTTAGTCTGATTTAAAGACCTATATGCTTTCCACTGGGCATGCTATCAATTCAGTCCCAGACAAGAACTGCGTGCTATGCCCCAGTGTTTGACATATTAGGGCCCTCTCCATACTTGCAAACGTGATTTCTGCTTTGTCAATGCAGCAACCCCTGCCTTAGCTCTGCTACAAGAATCTTCTGTTTCCTTTTCCCAAATCCAGGGTTTTCATAGAGTAGTAAAATCCTGGGAGTGGTGAGAGCCAGGATAGAACATTAGACTGTGATGAGAAAAACTCATTTTGATAAGTGACGTTTTCACCCAGAACTTTAAAATGTGATTTACATTAAAAACGAGGTGATTGCTATAATATTTGTCCTCCCTCCTCCCACACTGAAAAGGACACAAGATTGCAAATTTATAAATTAGGCTAGGTCTCTCCCCCTCAACTTTGCTATGTTGAGGACGGGTGGTAGGTATGGAGGTAGAGACGAAGAATACCTCCAGGCACTGTGGACAGGTAGACTCAATCCACATCTGCCATCTCTATCCTGAAGTAAGAGAACTCAGATCAGACAGTGAGATTTCAAAAAGAAAGAGGGGTATTAGTAAATGACAGCATGGGATACAACTTCGTTCTCTTCCTTCTGAGAGGATAATAACATGGACAAAAGTCCTATTCCTTGAATCATCATTTTGTCTCTTCTCTTTCATTGAAAATGATGCCTCCGCTAACACACACTTCATCTTCTGGACACCATTGCTCTTTGTTGGGTTGACATACAGTGGGAGCTGGCTTCTCTCTTTTCATGCATAACAGCTGCGGTGGCCTTCCCTTACTAGATCCTGATGTTAGTGTTCAGAAGACTCTGGAGAACAGCTTGGCAATTTAGCTTACAAAAGAAGAATATGCCTTGAACAGGAGTAACTAGAATTTTGTATAAAGTTTCAGGGTGAAAAATAAAGAGTACAATAAGTCCACTTCACCTTTTGTTTCAAAATTTCCATCATCATCTCCATTTCCCCATGAATCATTGTCTTTCCAATTGACCATTTTACCTTTCCCTAAACTCATAGATCTGATCTTCTTTGAAACCACCAAATGATGTCCCGAGTTCAAAGATAACAATCCATGGTCCAGTCTGTGGTTCCGATACCAAGCCCCATGACCAAGTCCCCTTCACACAGGGAAAGGCTAATTTCTTCACCTTTTTATCCTGGCTGACTTCCTTCCACTGCCTCAGTAGAAAAATGCACCAGTTCAGAAAAAGCAAATTCTGCTGGATCAGGTCATGTTCTGGGGCTCAAATTTAATCCTCTGCCAGGAGAATTGTAACTGACAAAAAGAACTATCTAGAAGGTGAGAGACACTCATAAAGAAACCACCCCAAGACACAGTGTGCTCTAGACCAGCTACCACCAGGTTAGACATTCCTTCTGGACTTGGGATGAACAGGAATGGACCTGACATGAAGGACAAATCCCACTGCAGGGCCCAGTGAGCGCCACCCAGCTCCTCTCTGGATACAGCTGGTATAGAGGTGCTAGGGTCACCTTTAATTCAGCCATCAATGATGCTGAAATAGCTGCAGACAATTGTGTGTTTGACACCCAGTTGGAAGTGTGCTTAGTTTTATATGGTGGGCAGAAGAAGCTGGGCAAGATGAAGAGTGATATACCCACTGTGGAATGAAGCCCAGAGGAGCAAAGTACTTGCCTTCAATGGAGGAGACATGCTCATCCTCCCAAAGCTTGATGTTGAAGCCCAAGCTGAATGGCTGGTGTGCTCTCCTAGGAACCAAGCAAACCACAGGCCCCTAGGCCTGTGATGCTACATATCCACATAGCAAACCCAATAGGAAAATCTATGTAAATCTTTCCTCTTGGGTGAGGAGAGGGAGGTGGGGATCTAAAGTTGTATGTGATTATCCAGCCAGAAACCAGAAGTTACTGAAAGTCGCTCCCCTGCTAACCCAGCTGAGCTGGAGCCAGAGAGTTTTTAACAGTGCGTATGTTATCAGACCGTATCTAAAAAGTGAAATACCTGCAGTTGATTAAGGTCCCCGTTGTAACATTCCAGTAAAAGCTGAAGTTGCTTTGCATTTTAAAATAACTAAGTACAGGGGCACCTGGGTGGCTCAGTCGTTAAGCGTCTGCCTTCAGCTTAGGTCATGATCCCAGGGTCCTGGGATCGAGCATCGGGCTCCCTGCTTGGCGGGAAGTCTGCTTCTCCCTCTCCCACTCCTCCTGCTTGTGTTCCTGCTCCTGCTGTCTCTCTCTGTCAAATAAAATCTTTTAAAAATAAAATAGATAAAATAAAGTAAGTACAAATAATATTCAGGCTTTAAAACAACTTTAGATGTAAGAAATGTCATAATTAACTGCCACTTGGTCACCATAACTTCCTACTGATTTCTTCCCAAAGCCATAACTTTAGAGAGGGAGCTTTTCTCCTCAAAAAGCTACTGTAGACATACCTTAGTCCCAGAGTCCATATATCTTGCCAATTAATGTAGGCAAAGAGTCTTCTCCACTTTATCCTCCTCCTCCACTGGCCACGCACAGCCTTCTTTTGTTACTAAAGGATTCCTGAATAGAAATGTCTATTCTGTGACCTTACAAAATTCAGATGTGCTGTTATGTTCTAGTCTCACAGTGACTGTCCCCAGATTTGGGGTGCCCTATTTCCCATTTAGTTTTTTGACACTGTCTACCTTCCTTAGAGAGCTGATTAATCTCGGGTGCCTGGAATGAAGGCCATGAGGTCATGTAATATTAAGGCACCAAGAAAACTTCAATAAGTGGTTTAATGTATTTGCAGTGCCCAAAATTAGAACAGCTTCCTTTCCTTTGATTTGACAAGACTATTTTTGTGCTACAATTTACAGTTCTTCCCCCTCTAACAACTTGAGTTAATTTCTACTCTGAAAAAAGTCAGAAGCAAAGAAGCTAAAGCAAAGCTCTGAATTGAGATAGATCTTGGTAGGTAAAAGTGCAGTAGCAAAGAGAGGCAGAGTCTCTTCCTGGCTGTGTCTAGTGACTGAGGCGTCCCTGGATCATGAACATCCCAGCAATGGCAACGGGAGAACTGAAGAGATGTGGAGACGTGTGGCCCATTGGTGACAGTGAGGAGAGGCTCAGGAGTGGACGTCCAAGATAGAGGATAAAAGAGGAACCCGAGGCTGTGATGACCAATAAGCTTCCCCTCCTGCCAGAGCTAGTTAATGTGCTATCACCTTTCTAGCAGCCTGGAAATAGGGCACTTTTTTGTGGAATGTGCATTCTACGTGCATGTCTTTCTTTATATACAACAAAATGTTTTTAGATTATACCATTCAAAATACAAGTATTTTGGAAAAAATTTTTTATTAGACACAAATTTTATTTCTATATATGTCTTATGTATAATTCACACATAAATATATATAAGCCCTTTTACACTGTACTAGAACCATTACATTTAAGCACTGACGACATAATGAGATGGAAAGTGAAAACTCATTGTTAACCTTTTCATTGGGGAAGTAAGAGTCAAAGGCACATGTATCAGGACGCTAATGAAGCTTAAGCTCCAGGACTCCTCACTTGCCCAGGCCCCTTCTCAGGCTCTGGGAGCAGCCCTGGCAATGTGTTCACAGGGTCATATGCTTTGGGCAATTTTGAAAAAGAAATTCCAACCTTGATCAGTTAACACTCTGGTCTCTTTCCACTCTGACCTCCTTTCTGTCATGCTTCTCCTTGTTTCGGCGAGCCTTAGAGATCCAGTTAAGGGGAAGTTAATCTGGGGAAATACTTAGCTTCATTTTAATGGGATATATTTATATGCTTTGCTAGTCATCACGGTATAAAGAGGGGCTTCCTGGTCAATGCCTACCATTACTGTGCCATTACTCACCCAGTATCACGAACGAAAGTTGCAAGAGCAGATATTGTGATATGAATGTGTCCTACAGAAGCAGGCACCAGAGGCATGTGGGCAATGGAGAAGGAACAGAGTTGCAAATTTATGAAGCTGGAAGGTGGTCTGTGGAAAATTTTCCAGTCATCAGATGTGTAGAATTATGAACAGAGGATTTGCTTTCCTTTGATGTCTCATCAAAATGAACATTCCCTTCTGTCAGCAGTACGCTTGATAGGGTATGGTGGAAAATTCAGGCTGTGAAGGCAGATGGGTTTGGGTTTGAATCTTCCCTTTTTTTATTTTTATTTTTTATTTATTTATTTATTGAGAGAGAGAATGATAGAGAGAGAGCATGAGAGGGAGGAGGGTCAGAGGGAGAAGCAGACTCCCTGCTGAGCAGGGAGCCGGATGCGGGACTCGATCCCAGGACTCCAGGATCATGACCCGAGCTGAAGGCAGTCGCCCAACCAACTGAGCTACCTAGGCGCCCTGAATTTTCCCTTTTTAATATTCACAAACCTCAGTTAACTCTTCTGTAAGAAAGGAATAAAAAATATCTTTCTGAATTATGATGGGAATAGCTAACGTTGACCACTTTATTGTCTGCCAAGCATTGGGCTTTACAACAACCTGTGCAGCAGATACTATTATTCCCATTTTACAGATGAAGTTAAGGAACTTATTCAAGGTCATACAGTAAGTGGTGCCATTGGTATAAACTCCAGCAGTTTGTCTCTGGAGGCAGCCTCAGTATAGACTCTACTGTAAGGATAGGAGAGAACATATAAAATGTTTCTAGCATAGACCAGGCAGAGTCATCATCTAATAAATGGTAGGGATTGTTATAAAACCCACCAGAGGTCTCTCTCCCCTCTGGCTGCCATTGTCAAGTGTACTAACCAGTTCAATTTCAGAGCTTGCATCAGTCTCTGTTCCTTTCTCCTGTATGGTTCCTTTCTCCAAAAATAGCTGGCTTTAAATTTTTAGTTATCATTATGATTGGCCAATCTGTATTATTTTTGGAAGTAGGTAAATTATTTAAAAAATACAAAGACACTATTATACAAACTTAATAAAGCTATTATGATTGTTGATATAATCATTACCATTCTCTAAATGTCCTAAAGTTTTATTTGTTATAAATCATTTGTTTGCATGTATCATGAACAATATTAGATTTTTTTCTAGACCTGCAATGATATTTTATAACAATGAACATTTTCTGAGTCACTACATAACCTTTAGTCTTATTAAAAATCGTTCTTCCACCATAATATACTATTTAAATCTTGTAACTTGTGAAGATGACATTATATACCAGGCAGACTATTTCTCTATTTCTGTTCAGTCACCCATTCATTCAACCAACACTTCCTATGTGCCAGATATTGTTCTCAGTTTTTAAAACTTGTTTGTACATGCAATTGTTGCATAGTTGTATTCAAGGCTTAAGTATAAGTCCACATTCCTTTTTTTTTTTTCATTTTTTAAACATTTTTCAGGTCTTCATAATTTTCACTTTTGGTGGCTGCATAATAGTTCCATTAAAAATATCTGTCTGGGACGCCTGGGTGGCACAGTAGGTTAAGCAACAGACTCTTGATTTCGGCTCAGGTCATGATCTCAGGCTCGTGAGAGGTTCCGAGCTCAGCGGGGAGTCTGCTCAAGTTTCTCTCCCTCCCTCTCCTTCTTCCCCTCCCCCTCATTCTCTCTCTCTCTCTCTTGCTCTCTCTAAAATAAATAAATCTTTAAAAAATGTACTTGTCATACTATACCACTCATTAAACTATTCTTGGACATTTAAATAATACATAAGCACTGGAAGTAATGCTGCAGTGAACATCTTCATACGCAAAACTCTTTGCATCCTTTGGGTTATTTCTCTATATTAAATTCCTTTAACAAGTCAGGGGACTGAACTTTTTTTCTTTTTCAACAGCTATTGTATTCCAAAGGACTTTAAGAATTCACACTTCCATCAAATGTAAGGATATGCCAACTTTAAACTTTACCAAAACTTCGCAAACACTTGAGTGTTACTTTAAAAATGTTTATTAGCACATGTAAAACAGTGCCTCCTTCTTCTTTAGTTTTGCATTTCTCTAATAATTTGTGAGGTTAAACATTTTGCTTCTACTTTTTAAAACATGTTTATTACTTCTTAAATTATCTACCATAGGGGTATATAAAGAGCATCAACACCAACAGTAAACATGGATCAGCACACGGTGTTAAGTACTCAATTAGGTCCATGTGGCGAGTCTTCACGTGAAGATTATGAAGGGGACCATAATGGGGAGGGCGTGAGTTGGAAAGGCTGTCCAAACTTGGGTTCACATCCTTCTTCTTCACTTACCTGTTGGGAAAACCTGGACTTCAAATTCATTCTGTAGAAGATGGTATGAACAATAAAAAGCATCAAAGGTTGTGGTGAGGATTAACTAACTCTGAGGTTCAGATTGTATCCCAAGCACACAGCACAGTTCCTAGCGTGCAGCGGGTGCCCAATACATATGTGACCTCCGTTAAGTCCTGTGAACACAGCAAGTCCCCAGTAAATGCTAAATCTTAAGATATTTTCCCTGATCTCCTGGAACTAATAACCTGGATTTGACGAAAAGACAGAAGAATAAAATCATAAGTTCTTTATATAGATATTTGCACATGGAACGCTTTTGATGTAGAAATAGAACATGCTAGGAGAGTGCAAAGGACTCTTGATAGAAGTGAGACATGAATAATCAACATGACTTAGTTTATCGGAAAAGGAAAGAGTGTCCAGAATAGACAAATCCGTAGAGACAGACTGTAAATTAGTGGTTGCCAGGGACTGGGGTAGGGGTGGGGGGATGGGAAGTAACTGCTAACAGGTATGGGGTTTCTTTGGGGGCTGATGGAAATATTATAAAATTAGATAGTGGTTGTAAACTTTGTAAATATACTTGAAACCACTGAACTGTGCATTTTAAAAGGTTGAATTTTATATATGAATCACATCTAAATAAAAAAATGAGAAGTGTGTTCTCTTCTGTGGCTTGTTAATTTAGAATCCATTCCAATGAAGCAAGTTCTAAGGCAAGATTAAATAAAGAATTTATTCAAAGGCTCTAATATTTTCCTTCTACATGTGACTGAGACCCAAATTCGGAAATTAGGAGATTGAATAAACTTTGGTACCTGTTGTCCCTATCAAGAAGAAAATGTAAACATGTCTTGTTATTCTTTCCTACCCCAAATTAGCTATTAATTAGTTTCCTTAATTTAAAGAGTATAAAGATCACTGTTTTCAATTAGCCTGGGTCTGTTTAAACGCTGAACAGTGTCTTAGGAGCTGTTGAGAACATATTATAGTAGAGGGCAACAGATCACAACACCTCGATATTACTCAAATGAAAACTGATAATTCCTTGAGTAAAGACAATAGAGATGCCTTTATAGGGTCCCTTAACTAACCAATCTGAAGGCAAAAGAAGGCAATTGAAGGTTGGAACACCACCAGTTTAACTGTCTCTTTCTACTTTACAATTACTCTTGTTTGTTTTTTTCTGATGCTGCCCTTTAAAATATCTTAGGTTATCTTTCTCTTGTCCTTCAGAATGTCTGAACAAATAATTACTGCAGAATTTAGTATTTCAGTATGAAATGGTCAGAGAGTGGACTTTTTAGTAAGACATACGTATTTGGTCTTTGTCCTTATTTCTGGCACAGAGCTCCTAAAACCCTTGGAATTTCATAAGTGATGAAAGTGACAAAGGTGTCTTTTGTTATGTTAATGAGGTGACTTTTGGACTGCACTATGGATAGGGGCTGGCTGCCAGTGGAACCAACCATGTGATTAGAGGACTGGAACTTTTAGTCCCAACCCCCTAAGCTCCAGGGAGGGGAGAGGGTCTGGAGATTGATCACCAATGGCCAATGACTTACTCATGCCTATGTAATGAGGCCTCCATAAAAACCCAAAATGACTGGGTTCAGAGAGCTTCTAGGCTGGTAAACGCATGGTGATTTGGGGTGAGTGACTTGCTCTGAAAGGGCATGGAAACTCTGAGCCCTTTTCTCCATACCTTGCTCTATATGTCTTTTCCATCTGGCTATTTCTGAGTTACAGCTTTTCGTGATAAAGTGGTAACCGAGTAAGTAAAATGTTTCTGAGGTCTGTGAGCCACTCTAGCAAGTTAATCAAAACCCAGGAGGGGGGTCATGGGAGCCTCTGAGTTATAGCCAGTCAGTCAAAAGCAAAAGTAGCCACCTGGACTTGCCAACAGCTCTCCGAATGGAGGACAGTCTTGTGGGACTATCTCTGAATAGATAGCACTAGAAACCCATTGAGTTGAATTGTAGGACATCCAACCGGTATTGGAACATTGCTTGGCATGGGGGAAACCCACACATTGGAACTGGGTGCAGAACCCTTAGTATCATATGCCCAAAAGGACTACACATAGTCTAATCTTATATTTAATTGGTATTAACCTGTGTCAAATATAAAATTTCTGCTAAAACTTCAAAAGAGATTCATTTTAATTATATCTATTCCAAATTTGTAATAGATTGTGTGAGCAATCACATGCAGAATGTAATTGTGTGACTATACACACAGTAACATGTATTATACCCTGTGTCAAACATCGGACTGCAATGTGTTAAGGCATCAATTTATCCTAAAATTGTTTGGTAATAAATGAAAAATGTGATTTGGCTCCTTGTTGTGTGGTTCCTTTTGCTGCACATTTTCCAGCTATTACTTGCTTGATGGCACTCAGAATACCTGGCCACAGACTCTCAAAGTTATCAGTCAAACACAAAGGAATCAAATTCTGGCTTGGGTTTCCTGCTTGAGCCAATAGGAAATAAAAATTATTCTTCTGCTCTTTTGTCCTACTTAAAGATTAAAAAAAAAATCATATATGTGGGAAGCAAACAAAAGCCTTCTGCTAAAACAATTGATAAAACCTACACAATAATTAATGACTTAAAATGTCAAAAAGGCACCCTGGATTTTTCCCCTTAATGAACTCAGAGTAGTTTAATTTTAAAGTGCATGTATCAGAGGGGAATAAATGCAACAAATATATTTGTACTCAATTCAATCTGAGAGTTAGTAGAGGGTCCAAACTGGTAGAGAAAAATATCCACATTGCCTTGTTTCCACTTTATTGTAGGCTATAGGAGATTATAGTGAGTGTTCCTTTTACAGGAAGTTTCTTTCAACTCTTGCTACTTAACAAAAGGAAGCTTACCCTTAGGGAGCCAAGATTTGGGAAAGGTTTGTCTGCTCACATCAAGAGCCCCTCCCCTTGTTTTATTCTCATTTTTGTGTCTTTGAACACTTGCAAGCTCTACTCCCTGTCCAAACATGGTAAGAATGAAATGGCTTTAAGAAGATCAGAATACTCTTGGGGCTCCTGGGTGGCTCAGTTGGTTAAGTGTCCAACTCTTGATTTCAGCTCAGGTCATGATCTCAAGGTCATGATCTCAGGGTTGTGAGATACAGCCCCGCATAGGGCTCTGCCCACACCCTCTCCCTCTGCCATGCCCCCTCAAAAAAAAAAAAAAAAGATCAGAATGCTCTGGAAGCCAAGGAGTGATACTACGCATTGGTTCTAGGAATGCATGGATGAGGTTCTTAGAGGGAAGTTACCCCAAGTTTTGAGCTATTCTAGAACAGTCATTTCTCCTAGGAAAGCCTAGTATTCCAATGGGTAGACATTGTCCCCATTTTCCCCCACCTGGTCTTTCTCTTCCATCTCCTCTGCCATATCTTAAAAGCCGTGACTGGGGGGAAAAAAAAAAAACAACTCAGAAAAAGGGGAAGTCTTCAGAGTAGGCAAACCCTTCCAACTTTCCTTCTGATGTGGCTGAGTTGGTATAGGTATGAGAAAAAGAAAACAACAGAACTGTCCTATACAATTCAAGAGCCCAGGATTTAAAAACTGGCTTAGTTCATTCATCCCTGAATAAATACTAAGCCCCTCTGGGCCTCAGCTTCCTAATCTATTAAATGGGCATAAAATATCTGCCTTTACAGGTTTACTGTGAAGAAAGTACCTGACACATAAATGCTTAATAAATGCTGTTGGCCTTCCTGTGTGTGGTGGGACGGGGTGGAGGTCATGGCTGGGGGTGAAGGGGAGGATTGCCTCTAGCCTCTCCACAATTAAAGCGCCAAATGAATGTCCTGGGTGACCCTAAAGCAGTTACAGTTCATTAGGCACACTTTTTGAAAGGGGTTCACGAGAGCTCAATTAAAAATGTCAGATGATACCAGCTTGTTCAGGGTTCTCTCCATAATACTTTGAGGGGTTCCTTTCAATCAGGACATTATAAAAATACTAGAGGATTTTTTATAATGGACCAAATTCACACTGTAGAACAAACTGTACACAATTTTTACATAAACTTAGAACTGTGTATACAGTTATATGTAATTCATATTTTTATTATAATTCAGCCTTTACTGATACAAAGATGGCGAAAATAAAACGAGATGAAAAACTGGTAGGTGAAAGTAGAACAAAATGTAAATCAAAGTGGAGCATCATTCCCAGCCACATTTGAGCACCTTTGATTTAGAGAATTATAAAATTTCAAGTTTGAGGCCCCCTTAACAATCATGCAAGCCAGCCAAACACCTGAAGCATGTTATTCATTTTACATGCACATGAAGATTAGAGTCACTTGGTTTCTGATTACCCAGGCCACTTTTTCAAAGCATTTTACTCAATTTTTTGTATATATATCCACACATAAAGATAAATTGATATAAATATCACCATACACATGCCTTTACAGTCCCTTTTTTCTCTTACATTTTGTAACCCAGGTTAACAACTTCATATATTCTTCCATATATTCCCCCAGGCTTAAATCAGTTTTTACACACACACACACATATTTTTCTTTTTCTTTTCATCATTTGTTTTACAGAAATGGGATCATCTTACACAATATCCAAAGAAGCCCTGGTATACACAGCTTCAGCCCAAACTTTATCCACCTCCTTCATCTAACACTAACAGTTTTGTGTTTGACATACTATCAGAAAGATAAATCAATACACTTTAAAATTATTTTCAAAAGCTAAGTTGAAACAAAGGGATTCATCAGTCTTTAGTTAAGCTTGGTGATTTGCACGTAGCACTTTGTCGGTAAACCTTGATTCCGAAACTATTTCTAGTTTTTACTTTTTTTCTTTTCTTCTTGGTACCTGTTGTTCAAAGTACCGCTCTGTCTACAAAGGTGAGTTTTCAGAGGTTTCTGAGTAAAAACTGTAGCCAAGACATATGTATATTCTAGGGGAAATTGGCACATACACACTGAAGGTCAAAGGAAAGAGTGGAGGCAGAGTGTCATCAGGCACCGTGAATGGATGATTGAGTTGCCAAGAGAAATGGGCCAGAGACTCCACCTTCCACTAGCACACCAATGACACTCATTAATGTCTCAGCCACTCAGCCACCAAGGATCTTAGTGCCTTATTTGGCTTAGTGTCACAGGAAAAGCCCCGATGAAATAATGAGCCCTCAAGTCCCCCACTTCAAATCTTCAGGCTGCTTCTTTTTCTTTTTTTTTTTTTTAAAGATTTTATTTATTTATTTGACAGAGAGAGACACAGCAAGAAAGGGAACACAAGCAGGGGGAGTGGGAGAGGGAGAAAGAAGCAGGCTTCCCGCTAAGCAGGGAGCCTGATATGGGGCTCAATCCCAGGACCCTGGGATCATGACCCAAGCCAAACGCAGACGCTTAACAACTGAGCCACCCAGGCGCCCCTTCAGGCTTCTACTTAGTGCCTTCTTCCCTCTCTCAGGTTCCCAGTGCCTGGAAGGTGTCATTATCATTCCCCATTAAAACTGCTTCAAAGAAAAAACTGGGTGGATGGAACTAAAGGGTATTATGCTAAGCGAAATAAGTCAACCAGAGAAAGATAGTTATCATATAATTTCACCCATATGTGGATTTAAGAAACAAAACAGAGGAGCATAGAGGAAGGGAAGGAAAAATAAAATAAGACGAAATCAGAGAGGGAGACAAACCATAAGAGACTCTTAACCATAGGAAACAAACTGAGGGTTGCTGGAGGGAAGGGGCTGAGGGGATGGGGTAACTGGATGATGGGCATTAAGGAGGGCACATGATATAATGAGCACTGGGTGTTATATGCAACTAATGAATCACTGAACTCTACCTCTGAAACTAATAAAACACTATATGTTAATTGAATTTAAATAAATTTTTTTAGAAAAGAAAAAACCAGAGGGACACATTCACACTAAGATCATATCATAAATGAATAATAAGAGAACTTCAACATACCTAGAGTATTGTTTGCATTTCTATAAAAACAAAAGCATTATTTAAAAAAGAAAAATCCAATAGGGTAGTTGTCAAGGATAAAAAAACACACAGGAAAGAAGGCCTGCAGAGCCTTTCCAACACTCCTGAATGCACACATAAGCCTCCATAAGAGATGCCCCTAAGAGCCTCTACTCTACAAAGAGTACAGCACTGGAGTTCAGAAAATCTGCAGGTGCGGTTCCAGCTCAGCTGTGCAGCAGACATAGAAACTGAACAAGTCACTTCACTGTCTAGGTCCCAGTTCCCTCATTTGTAAAGTGAAGGTCTTGAATTAGATCACTTCGAGGTTACTTCCAGCTCCAACATGCCAGGGTTCTAGGATTACAGTGGCCTTTCTGAGTGGACCACGTTATCATCTGGACTTAAAAGAGATCGCATGCTTGCCATGGTATCATAAAGGATTTCTTGGCAAATCCAGAATGGAAAGACTCTTCTCTACACTAGTCACCTCCCTATCCCTTAACCCCCTCCCACTCTTGAGGTAGGGAGCATGGCTTAAGGAAAATTGTAGCTTCAGTTCCATACCAATGTTTATCAATGACTTGATATCTCATAAGACTGTTCCATTTGTTCTCAGTTTTCTATCTATAAAACTAAACTCTACACTAATGTCAGGGTGATCCTTTTAAATGTGAAAAGCTGACCATGCAACTCCTGCTCAGTCATCTATAACAGTCCCTCATGACCTACCGTAGCAAACACTGTTGGTTGCCAACTCAGCAGCCATTTGTCCTATTTCCTCTACTTTCTATCAGAAGCCCAATTTTGTTCCAATGTCCTCTATCTGGTCATGTACTTCAGAAGAAGTGGGTCTGTCCCCTCCAGGGGGTGAGTCCAGATTCATCTGAGCCAGTCATGGTGGTTGCATTCCCCTTGCCAGTGAACGGTTTAGGGTTGGGCATGTGATGCGATTTTGGCCACTGAGGCATGAGGATAAGTCTGATGGGGTGGGGGAAGATGCTTCTAAAGAAAGGTTTTCCTTCCTGGTTAAAAAGACACACATCAAGTCAGACAACAAACAAACCTCTCTTCCTCTTTGGTCACCTTGTGATCAGAAGAAGAGCCAGTCTGAGGATAAAACATCATACCAAGAATGGTAGAGTAGAAAAGTGGAAAGAGCCTAGGTCCTTAATGACAGAGTTGAGCCACTGAATTCAGCCATCTTGGAACCTCCCACCTTTGAGCATATTATATATGCTAATAAATTTTCTTTAGTGCTGAAGCCAGTAGGGTTGGAGGTTTCTGTTCTTGCAGATGAACACCTGCTAATACATCTACAGTGGAAAACTAGTATGTATTTTTTGGCATACAAGGCCCTTTACGTTCCAATCACCCCATTTCTGTCATTGTACACAAGGCTTTAGCCACCCCAGACATTGCCTAGAATACCCCCCTCCAAATTGTCCACCCCGGTAAACACCACTAACTCATCCATCAAGTTCCAACAAAAGTATATCATCCTTTTTAAAACTTTCCCTAGCCTTCTCAGGCAGACTCTGCCGTCCTAATTTCCAGCAGCATTTCGTACATGCCTCCATTATGTTGCTACCATTTGCATGCCCGTCAACCACACTAGACTGTGAACTTCTTGAGGGCAAGAGCCTCAAGGGCCTGTTTCTCTTGTATTACCAGCCCCTGAGCATATTTCCGATTCATGGGCCCAGAGTCAATATCTGCTGAATGAATGTAACACCTGACTTTATCTGTCATTTTAGGAAAACTGTTCGCTCTTAATTTGGAAAGTTTAATTCCTTTTTATCTTAATGTGGGCCTTGTCCAATGAGCTAGACTCAAATTCACCGAGTCTGAGTAATTGAAATGTCTGAGACAACATAACCACCAGTTCCTGAGACCTTCACAAACTTTGAGAGGTGGCTTTGGAGTTCTTTACGTTTGACAGCCTGACAATCAATCATGTTCTCTTCATTAAAAGAAATGAACAGTGGAGGGCAATGTGCCCACTCCATTTGGAAAGTGTACAAATCCTACCCTATAGCTCAGCTCCAAGATGGAGAACTGCTAACACGTAACAGGGCCACCTCAGCAATCCATCCATCTTGAAAACATCAATGCAGGCTAATTTTTTAGAGTGACCAAAACTCTTATCAAAGGAAATGTGGAACAAGGAGATTTCAGACCACAAGTCCCGAATCTAAATCCATTCAGCTTAAGCTTTCCTATATGTTGGGAAACTGCTTTGCCAAGATCAGATACCATCTTTCATACCAGTCTGCACTCTGCCATTCTCTGTCCCCTCCACACACGCCACACACAGACAGACATCTGGAAATTCCATTCAACTTCTTTCTGTAAATAAATGCAGCTTGTACTGGGAGCTCTGCTGAGTCCACATCTGCCCAGATGTGAAACAAAAGACACAACCTGCCATGCACAAGATAAACCACTGGGAACTGGAACCCACAATTTCAGCAATTCCCTATTCAGGCCCCAAGCGCTCTCTTGGAAATGTAGATCACGTTTAGTGTGACAGGGGGTGAACAATTACACTAGGGGTGGGATGACTCATTTAAATAGCATAATTCAAATATCTTATTCATGTTGCAATATAATCGAACTCCTGAGGGGCTGCTACACTCATAGCAGCAAAGGGAGAAAAAAAAAAAAGCAACAAAGAAGAAAAATGCAGAGAAATTCCCTGGCCGGTAGGCAGGTCCCAGAGGCCAAAGGGGGTCAGGGTGAGCAGGACGCTGGCCTGCCTTAACAATGAGCAGTCCCTCACTTAACCTTCACAGGGCAAATAAGGAAATTTCCCTCTACTGTTCCTGGAGGTGGGGGGCCCCACTGACCACTTATACTGTCTACCTGAAAAATACAAATGCTAGTCCAGAGTCATTCCATCATCAAAATGTGCCTAGTACCTACTATGTGCTAGCATCGGGGATGCAAAGAGAAGACAAAATTCCTCCCCCCAAAGTAGCTTTCACAATAGTAGGGAAGACAGACAAAACAGCGTGACCAGTGGTAGAACAGAGAGGTAGAAAAGACACTTGCAAGAAGACAGTTGAATTCTGAGAGTGCCGCTCCAGGCCTCACAGGACACATGTCTAAAATGCCTTGAAAGATGAGTAGAATTCCCTAGAGGAGTAGGAAGGGTCTCCTGGGCTTACACAAGACGCAGAAACAAGGTGACGTGTCAAATGATAGGGAGCTGAGAGTAGTCTGGGGGGGGGGTGTTGACAGGATAGGGGAAGGCGAGAAGGGCCACTTTTACATCCAGGCCCAGCCTCCAGCTGCCTCTCCAGCCTTATTTCCTCCCATTTGTTGATCCTGACTCACACTCTGGGCACATCCTTAAACACCACTCTCAGGCCTTTCTGTGCTTTCCTCCCTGAGCACACACCCTTTCTCTGCCTTGAGTTTCCCTCACCTGTTCTTTCCCGTGTTCCCCTTCTCTGCCTGGACATTTCATCTCTGTGTGAAGCCTCCCTACATCCCTGGGCAGATCAAGGTGCTTGCCCCTCTGCCTCCCCCATTTGGCCACTTGCTAGGACCGACTATATTTCTACTTCAAAAAGGGCATGGACACAGTCCCTGCCTTCAGAGAGCTCAGAAACCTAAAGCCCTGAAACACAGAGCAAGACTCACAAGCCATGAATACAATCCCCAGTGCCCAGATGATCACTGCAGGCTGAGCTGCCTCGTTATAACAAAGGGTACAGGGACCGAAGTCCACATCCCTAAGCCAGCTCCACTCTGTCCATGGCCCTCACTCAACCCTTCCAATTCCAGCATCTCTCACTGCATTGTCTCAATCCATAACCCCAATCTTGTTTCGTCCCTTTAATCCTCCCTTTCGAAGATTGCTCTAGTCTCTTCTTGCCCCATAACAAGTTGTCAGGAGACAATATGACAGTAAGGGAGAACACAGCTTTGACTTCAGGCAGAGCTAGACCTGTATCCCAGCCGCAACAACCTGATGACTTGCTGTGAATTTAAGGAGATGACAGCATTTAACTGCTCCAACACTCGGTAAGCACTCAACAAGCCGCAACCCTTGTGGCCGTTGATTAGCCTTGGGGTCATCCATCATTGCAACTATCTCTAAGCTTCATATCTACTATCCTGAGTTCCACCAGTTTTCTCCCTTCCCTTCTCCACCCTGTCCCTTATTCTTCAGCAAGAGTGACCTATCCTATACTGCTGTAAGACCTCCCCAGCTTCATAGAGGTGATGGCATTTTGATGATCTAAAAGACAAGTAGTCTTTGCATCTATGGATCTGACAAGAAGAGGGTATACCAGCAAGTGAGAAATGGTGAATAAAGACAGAGACAGGGAAATATGTATCTAGAGTTCTTGGAGGGGACTGTAGCATTTTTGTTTGGCTGGATGGTGGGGTCCATGCCAGAGATGTTTAGAGATCAAGATAGACAGAGTCTGAGACCATCATCTGCAGTTTTGGGGAAACCACAAGCATAGATTTGTGGGGGTGGGGAAGGTGGGAGCAGGATGTAGGCTGACTATACAGGATGCATTGGGAAGGGAAGGGACTCAAGACACAGGTCCCTCCACAAGGATGACCCTCTTGTCATAAAAAAGTCACAAATTCAGAAGCCCTGAATTCCAAGATCTGCAACCAATGAAGGAAATGACCTTGGGACTTCAGTTGGCTCATCTGCAAAATGAGAAGCTGGACTTTTGTGTGGGGCTACCCAAGTTCAAATACCAGCCTGGTCACTTATCAGAATAAGACCTTAGGTAAGATACTGAATTTTTTGATGTTTTCATTTCCCTCATCTGTAAAATGATGGCAAGAGCAAAACACTTCCCTTACAGTGCTGCTGCAAAGACACAGCACAGACAACCAGGCTTGGCACACGATAGGAATTTAAAAAGGAAAAGAAAGAGGAAAATGGTGACTGTCAAAAGTCCTTCCAGCTTAAAAAAAAAAAAAGAAAGAAAGAAAGAAAGAAAGCAAAAGATTCACAATGCTTCCTATTACCGTCTTTTCTTATTCAGAAAAAGATCTGAAACCCAATCTGGGCTACTTTGGGGTACAACATGAAAATTTCCTTCTTATCCATAAAAAAAAATTATGATTTGAGTACATAATGATCCTTTCCAGATACACGTTGTCTTCAGAATATGAAAATGTATCATTAGGAAGATAGAAAAGCAATTGTAAAAGTCCTGAAAACAATAAAACTCAGGTAAGTCTTTGATTCCTAACTCAGGCTTCGCCTGCATTTTGAAGAGGAAGGGCTATCAAACAGGTAGGCAGGCACACCACTTGTGTCTTCGTGTGACTCATGGAGACTCTGGAAAGCAAACAGACCACAAAACTATGACCAAGTGCTTACCAAAGTCAACCAAACCTTAGATGTCCCCAAATTTGTCTGTGGCAGATCAGTTTCTACCCCTTCCAGAATCTGGTGACCAAAAACATATGACCTGTTTCAAGACTCGGGCCAGCAAGGTCCGGTTTCAGTTCTTAAAAGAAGTCCCAGGAGTTTTCAGTCCTATTCCACCCTTCTACACACCTTGCACTTACCCACCATTAGGAAAACATTTGTCACACTGCAGTTGGGTTTCTGGATGTCTGTCTTCCCCAGAGACTGAACATACGGACATGTCTCCTTTGTGTTTCTCTCCCCAGTGCCTCTTGTACGACTCACCACACCTACTATATATTCAACCCCTGTGATCCAAGGCAGCCTGACACCAAAGTGTGTCCTAGTCTTGCAATTACACCCACTGCATCCCTAAGAACTGAAGAAAAAAATACCTGGAATACATGGGCAAATGAGCATTCACATCCCATGCCATTCTCTCCACCCCAAATACCCTTTCCTTTCATTTTTGACACTTCTCAGGTCTCCTCCGGAAAACATTTCCTTATTGATTCCCACTCACTTCTGACTATGTCTTGTCACTGTGCCTCTCTTAGCAATTAGTACTCAATGTGTGTTAGAGGAATTGCCACCTCTTTCACTCTGCAGCAGTGTGCTGCCCTGAGGAGGCTTTCTCTGGGCTCTGCCCTTTGGCTCTCTTTCTCCTTCATCTACTCAGAAAACTCCCCACTTCCTAAGCCTCCCTCTTCCTGCCCTCCTTTCCCACAGAGGAAGCATCTCTGAGGTGGGCGGAGCAGGGCCCAAGTCAGAGATTCTCACCTGACTATTCATCACAATCATCTAGAGGTTGGAAAATAACAGATGGGGGCTCTCTTCTCCTCCCCATTCAACAGACAGCAGCATCTTCTTGTGCTGTGCCAGCTGCATCCCCAAGATATGATGGTGAAGGTCAGAGTAAATGGATTTGGCCATATTGGGCACCTGGTCACCAGGGCTGCTTTCAACTCTGGCAAAGTGGACATTGTCACCACCAATGACCCCTTCTCATTGACCTCAAATACATGGTCTACATGTTCCAAGTATGATTCCACCCATGACAAAGTCAATGGCACAGTCAAGGCTGAGAATAGGAAACTTGTCATCAAAAGAAAGCCCACCTCTGGGGCACCTGGGAGGTTCAGTTGGTTAAGAACCTGCCTTCAGCTGAGGTCATGATCCCAGGGTCCAAGGATCGAGCCCCGCATTGGGCTCCCTGCTCAGCAGGGAGCCACTTCTCCCTCTCCAGCTTACCCTGCTTGTGCTCTCTCTCTCTTTGTCTCAAATAAATAAATAAAATCTTTAAAATAAAAAAAGAAAGAAAAGAAAAGAAAGCCCATCTCCATCTTCTAAGAGAAAGTTCCCGCCAACATCATGGGGTGATGCTGGTGCTGAGTACCTTGTGGAGTCCACTGGGGTCTTCACCACCATGAAGAAGGCTGGGGCTCATTTGAAAGGTAGAGCTAAGAGGGTCATCATCTCTGCCCATCCTGCTAATGCCCCCATATTTGTGATGGGAGTGAACCATAAGAAATATACAACTTTCTCAAGGTTGTCAGCAATGCCCCCTACACCACCAAATGCTTGGCCCCTCTGGCAGGGGTCATCCATGACAACTTTGGCATAATGGAGGGACTCATGACCACAGTCCATGCCATCACTGCCACCCTGAAGACTGTCGATGGCCCCTCTGGGAAGCTTGTGTGGTGGCCAAGAGACTACCCAGAACATCATCCCTGCTTCTACTGGTGCTGCCAAGGCTGTAGGCAAGGTCATCCTTGTACTGAACCGGAAGCTCACTGGCATGGCCTTTCATGTCCCCACCCCCAACACGTCAGTCGTGGATCTGACCTGCCACCTGGAGAAAGCTGCCAAATACGATGACATCAAGAAGGTGGTGAAGCAGGCATCGGAGTGTCCCCTCCAGGGCATCCTGGGTGATGCTGAGGATCAGCTGGTCTCCTGTGACTTCAACAGTGACACCCACTCTTCCACCTTTGATGCTGGGGCTGCGTTGCCCTTAATGACCATTTTTGTCAAGCTCATTTCCTAGCACAATAATGAATTTGGCTAAAGCGACTGAGTGGTAGATTTTGTGGTCTACGTGGCCTCCAAAGAGTAAGAGCCCCCTGGACCACCAGCCCCAGCAAGAGCAAGAGGAAGAGAGGGGCCTTCAGCTGCTAGGGAGTCCTTGCCCCAACTTCTCCCCCAACACACTGAGAATCTCCTGACCTCTACACAGTTTCCATTCCAGATCCCCTGAAGAAGGGGAGGGGCTTGGGGAGAACTGCCTTGTCATGTACTATCAATAAAGGACACTGTACCCAGCCAAAAAAAAGGAAAAATAACATATGGGTATGTGTGATCATTGCTTTCTGGAAGAAAACAGATCATAAGTCACTGTTGGAAGTGTTCGCCTTTGAAAGGAAGGACTGAGGCCTGGATAGAAGGGGTACAGACTTTCTTTCTGTACTGTGAATTTTTACTTTGGGTATGCATGTCATTTAATTTTCTTAAAACATGGAAAAAACAGATGCTCAAGGTCTGCTCCCAGATATGATTATTTAGAATATCCAGGAAGGGGCCTCAGCAGCCGTATTTTATTTAAAGCTTTGGGTGATTTTGATGCAAAGGCAGAGTTGGGGCCCATGGAGGAGAAAAAGGGTATATTCGAGTTGTGTAGGTGTGAATGCACATGTGATTATATGTGAGAGGGTGGGGGTTGGGAGCAGGATTCCACAACTTAAAAAAAAAAAAAAATTCCCCTCTCCAATATTCCTTGCATAGAAGTTCCTTAGCCTTCTCTCCAGAAGCCAGTTCAGACAGTGGGCTCAGTCTCCGGAGCCTAAGGAAAGGCCAGAATGAAGCTTGTTCCCCATTGGAGGGTGAATAGTGAAGGGTGACAAGTACGGACTCGGGAGCCAGGCAGCCCAAGTTCCGGTCCTGGCCCTAACTGTGCTTCCAGACACTTTTCTCTGCCTTCGTGACCTCATTAGGGTTGTGTGAAGATGGTGTGTGCTGCTATGTCCAGAGTACTTAGAGCCAGGCCCGGTAGAGGAAAAGCACAGTGTAATCCCCGGCTATCAGCATAGGAAAGCAGGGGAGCCCCTCGTTACCAGGAAAGCTGAAGCAGGTCATCCCCTTCTTCCTCTGTGCCCCTGCAGAGCCACACTGCTGTCCCTGTGCCATCACACCACGATGCCATGATCTGTGTGCATGCCTGTCTGCATGACTGGGGTGTTAGTGCCCTATGGGAGACACCGCTTCCCTTGGGATTTGTGTCATCCCTTGCACAGAGAGCAGTGGCTTCTGAGAAACTGTAAAGCGTGCCAAGGAAGGAGTCACTTAGTTACAAAGCTGGAGCATCTCTTTCTTCCAGGAAGCCATCCTTGACCTAGCCACATTTAACTATGTCCTCCTCTTCCTCTGTGGACTCACCTCCTGGTAGCTGGTCAACAGTCCACCACCTGAGGCTGAAATTCCATCTCTCCCCGCAGGCGAGGGCTCCTGGACGATGAGCCTTTTCTTCTCCCGTGTTACTTACACACGTCCAGATCTCCGTGCATTTCTTGGCACACAGCAGGAGTGCAATAAATGTCCGTTGAGTCAGATTGCTGTTCTCCTCTGACCCTGCTGACATTCTCCGCGACGCCTACAGGAGGCAAACAAGGTGTGAACCCGCGGTAGAGTCTCCATATCAATGCGGGTGCGGTGGGGTGGAGGCAGAGGTGGCTTTATCTCTAAGAGAAGCTTTTTTTTTTTTAGTAAACAGTCTGCACATACTTGAAAAAGAGGAACGGGGCGCGCCCTGGTTCTAAAATCCTAGATAATTTTACTTCATCGGCAGCACGGCCCTTTGTTCTTTATTAAAACTGCATAGGAATAACCTTGCCACGCTATTGCTACTATTAATAATGTGTAGACCTTATCACATTACAAATTGTATTATGAAAATTGAGTGCCAACACCAGGGAAAACTGATAGGACAGAGCTACCTCATTCTCTGATAAGGGAGCGGACTTCCTTCGGACCTGCGCTGGCTCCCTTCTGGGCCTGCGAACAAACGGCAGCCTCCTCAGCCCCCACCCCCTGGGCCTGCGCGCCCCAGTCAAAGGGATCCCTAAGGCCGTTTCGCAAGGTGCCGCCAGGCCTCCTAAATAGAACTGGCGATGAGCTGCGGCTCCGTGGCCAGCAGTTTGCCTTCAGAACAACCAGCGGGCCTTTCAAAATGACAGGAACCCAGTCCAATCCACACAGTTCTCAGTTTTTATAGGGACATCTTCCCATAATTTCACCTCAGGCTTCCAAACCACACTTGTAAACAGGGCGTCGTCCTCACTTTGTGTCTTACCCTCCCTCCTGTGTGAACTAGGAATTCTTCTCATCTCACGAGCTCCGCCCCTCTTCCCCCCCCCAGGGGGGCTGCCCAGGGGCTCCCCAGGAGGGTCTCAACTCCCTCTTCTGATGGTGGCGCTCTGTGAGGAGGCTACATGCAACACTGCGTCAGTGGGAAGGAGAAGGTTTCCATCCACAGTTTATTAAACCCAGTTCGGCGGGGCCCGTCCTCCATTAGGAGCTAGAGCATCGTGTCCACCCTCCCGCGGGACGACCCTGAGGGGAATACCTCCTCAGGGCTTTCTTTTGCCTACGAAAACCAAATGAGGTCTGAACCCAATGAGGGTCTGGTTTAACTTCCTCAAATCACCTCCTTATTCTTCCTGGGAAAGACCTGCCCAGCGACCCAGACTGATTCTCCGGATTTCAAATGCAAATTGCACACACTCGCACGCACACACAGGCACACACACGCTGTGAGAGTTTTTATGGGGTAAATGGTGGCGTCGTGAACGTCCAAGTTCAGCACCACTTTTTAACTTTCCATCACCAGGCCTTATCTTTCCAGAAAAGAGATGAAAAGGTCTGAGGGAGGGAGGTGATCATAGAGATGGGAATGGCTTTTATTAAAAGAGTGTTTTCCCAGACCTTAACTAAACCTCATCCACTTTCGTCAGTCAGGGCCGACAGTTGAGAGCAATATTAGAGGAGGTAATTGCATGTATCAGTCAACAGCTTTTGTCCCGCGGCCGCTGAGAATTACAGTAAAACGGGGCACAGGAAAACAGCATACTGGATTAAAGGCAAAAAAGATCTTTCTCCAGTTTCTCTCTACTCACCAGCTGTTATGTTCCGCGGCAGAGACAGAAGCAGCAACAATATCTGGGGGAAATCTAGCCTACCACAGTCTGGGGCTTTTTTTTTTCCTCCTTCTGTTTTTCCTCCGCCTTAAAAGTGATTAAGCTTCGACTTTAAAGAGAAACTTTTTCAAAAAGCATTCTATCTCACCATAGCAACTAAGCTATTGACCGTATATGAATTTTTCTCCCATTCAAGTATATGGACACATATAAACCGGAACCTTCTACCGTTGCTCAGACTGACTATAAAACAGCCACCTCAGAGCTGCTTGATGTCACTTGGTAACACGTCCCCCGTAGTTGCTTAAGTAAACAGTTGGCAAGACACAGATACATTTTAGGTACATTTGATTGTAAATCACATCAAGTCAAATCACACCATGCTGAAGAGTTAGCAGAGGGGTCTGAAATTCACCCCCGGTAAGTGGGAGTTGGAAGAAGAGAGAGAGGAGAGAGAAATGCCTATCCTTGTGCACCAAGCACGAATCCGCACAAGAGAAGTATGATCGTCACTAGGTCCCCAGTGCTCCGGACACCACACCCCGGCTCCCTTACCCCCACGCTAAAGGAACTCCCTTTCTCTCAACCATGAGAAAATAACAAAGCCTGTCCAAAAGCTGCCAGAGACTTTGGACACAAAAGAGGAGCATTCTTAGGGTCAAGCCGAGGGTACCTGAGAGGGAGAACCGGCTGAGCTGGGAAGGACAGAGACCAACTCCAGCAGGATAGCAGGGACCAGAGAATCGTGGCCCTGGGTCATGTCTAAGTCCTTCAGGGAAACCAGGCACAGCTGAGTTAGGCCAGCTCCACTGTGATTCTGACAGAGGCCCGTCGGGCCATGGATGCAGTGGACCACAATAAAGCTGTTGTTATTAATGAATTTGATTCTTAAATACTTGAGATCCTATAGCCAAGATCAACTTCATGATGCAATAGTTAACAGGTTTTGTTTTGTTTTGTTTTTTACAGATCAAAAGCTGAGGTTTAGAGAGGTAAGGCAACTCACCAAGACATAGCCAATGAGTAATACGGCAGGATTCAAACTCAGCTCTGTCTTTCCTAAAGCCTTGCTCATGCCACTACAACTTCATCCTGCGGCGGTGCGTGTCTAGCAGTACTTGAGTATGGACTCCAGGGATGTAGGGAGCTATAGGATAAACCTGTAGCATCTTCCTGGGACATCAAATTTATTCAAATATCGGTGAGTATCAAATGGAACAGGACGAGTAGGGTGGTGTGGGATTAAGTAATTGCATTAATCAATATTTTATAACACACTTTTTCAAATTAAATTCAATGGGTGTATTAGAGAGCAGGATGCAATATTCTTATTTTTTAAAAAGATTGAATAGGTAATGAATTAATATGATTCAAATTCAAACACTATAAATAGTACGAAGTGGAAAGTTTCTCTCTCACTTATCCCCGAGCCCCAGTTCCCAATTCCCTTCTCAATAGACAAATTATTACCTATTTTATGCATATGCATATATACATATGATAGGGGAAGTACATATGTAGTCTTTTTTTTCTTCTTTAAGAGAATAGTAGCCCACTAGACATGCTTTTCTGCACATTGCTCTTTTTCATTAAACAAGAAATCTTGAAGTTCGTATCTATAAACAAAGTACTCCCTCATTCTTGTCGACAGCTGTTAGTACTTCATTAAATTGATGCATCATTATTTATTTAACCAGTCCTATTAGTGGACTTTCAGAATGTCCTGAAAACTTTGCTACTACAAACAATGCCTCAATTAATAATCTTTTACATGGATCACTTCACACATTTGAGAATATGTATGTGGGATGCATTGCCACAAGTAGGACTGCTAGGTCAAAGGCATTTGCATTTACATTTTGACAGATATTAACAAATTTCTTTCTATCGAAGTTGTACCAATTGGCAGAGAGCCATTTCTTAGTATTATCAAACTCTTTTACGTTTGCCAATCTGACAGGTGAAAAATAAAATCTCACTGTCGTCATAATTTGCATTTTTCTTCTTCTGGGTTGGGCTGAGTAGCTTTTCAGGTCCTTAAGAGCCATTTCTCTTCATTTTCTGCAAACTGTCCATATCCTTTCCCCCTTTTTATGGGGTTTGGGACTTTTTTAATTGGCTTGCAGCATTCTTTAAAAGGTACAGAAGCTAGCCCTTTGTCTGAGACTTGAGTTGTACAGTTTCTCCGGGCCCACTGGTCTGCCTCCTCTTGTCAGTTTCCACTGAGAAACCCAGCCCCGCCATGGGCAGCATGGCGCCAGCAGCCTGACTGGCCCCATGTGGATCCACGTTGACTCATCCGCACCTGGACTTTTCCTGAAACCCACTCGCTGCCTGGCCAAGCTTCCTTCCACATCCTGGGTTCTTTCCCCAGGGCCTGCTCTTGTCCAACAGACATCCAAGTCACCCTGATCTAGCTATTCCATCTCCACGCTCCCCTGAAGAAGTGAGGAGGTAAGAGAGAGGAGAGAACTGGTGCAATTTCTCAACACCAAATCCCCACCCAGTACTTATACACACCACTGTTTCTCCTCCACTAAGCATTCTCAATATCACATAGAGCAGCTTGAGGATAATAATCACTATCATGTATTGAACATTTACTGTGTGCCAAGCACCGATCAAAGCACTTTACATATAATAACTCATTTCATCTTCAGAATGTCTCAGGAAGGTATTATTATCATCAACCCATTCTACAGATGACAACACAAGTGACAAAAATGTTCAATAATTTGCTAAGGATCCTAATGCCAATATAAAGCCAGGACTGAGAGTCAGGCACTCTGGACTATATATCCATCCAACCCAACCGAGCAGGTATTCTGGCCACCACTCAGGTTACATATATCACATGCATGTACACACACCTACACACACTGCGGTGCAAGGAAATTTCACTAATATTTTATGAGATTAAGGAATACTTTATCCTAGTACCAACATGATATGAGGTCTTATGGGGCTTATATAAGCCATGATATTGCAAGTTAAAGATGTATGAGGCCTTAGCTTGCCTAGTTTTAACTGAAAGCCAAGTAAGTTGTACATAAGTCTGAGGAACTATCCGTCAACTTTCAAATAATCAAGAAAATAATATCTAGGAAAACATGGCTTAAGAACTGTGACATGGGCTGATCCCATGCGCCTACCTGGAAGTGATGTTTTATTATTGAAACTTACACAACTCTCATATCCAAGGCAGAAATGCATCCCAACCCTCAGCACATGCATATGACAAGTCTTACTACAATAAGTGACTTAGGAACGCCTATTTGTGCTTTGTATCTTCAAGGCCTAGGTCTACAAAAACAAACTCCCCCGATTCAAACCCACACTTCAAAGCCAAATATTCTGGGATGGACAGGATGGCCCCCAGAGTGACTTAATCAGCTATGTTTCTGCCATGCCATATGAGGCCAGCTCATGTCTGCCCTCTGTCTTTTCTCATTCCCTGGATGACCACAAAGGAGAAAAAAAATCAGTCTGTGTCCCACTGAAGGTGGCCAAAGCCACACAAATGTATGAAGCCGGAGCATGGGATCACCACAGCAAAACTGCTCACAGGACTAATAATTCATAATAGAGTTCAAATGACTGTTGAGGCTTAATTGGTTAGTGTTTTGATAAGAGACAAAATCTTCAGCAAACGAATGACTACAAATGTAGAATTTGGAAAAATCAAATGAAATCAGTAGGATAAGTGTCTGGGTGGGAGATACCCCCTTGGCATTTCCCAAATCACACTAAACAATATCTACCATTTTTTTCATTAACTCAAAATTTCACACACACACACACCGTACACACACCTGCAATATCATGTATACATCAGATTATTCATTACAGTATTATTTATAATATCACAAGATTAAAAACCTAAATATCAATTTGGGACTGTTCAAATAAATTATGGCATATATATAAAATGGAATACCATGCAGCTATAAAAAAGGCCAAGGAAACTCATTATATACTATGTAAAAAGAGCTTCAAGATACAGTATTGAGTGGAAAATGCAGAACAATGCATGTACTACACCACCATTTTTCCATAAAAGATATTGAGATCAGCGGGAGGGAAAACACATATGTGTTTGTTAGTGCATGCATAAAACAATTCTGGAGGGAGACACAAGAAAACAATAGTATTTGGTTGCCAGTGGGAAGGGGAAGTGGGTGGCTGGGAAAAGCAGGCCTCACTATATTCTCTTTTGTTCCTTTTGAATCATGTAAATGTATTACCTATTCAAAACTGTCCCTGTCCTTGAATGGCTCACAGCACAAACAGATAAACACATGGACAACGGGGAAGAGCTCGTTTAAAATATCTAATAAGCTATAACACGAAGGTAAGAAAGGAGTTAAATACTTGGTCCTGAGCCAGAGAAAATACAATTGGAAAAGATCGTATTCCTCCTATTTCAACCACCGTTTCTATTGAACATTTCTGGACTACTCCAGGCCCACATCCTGCAGGCATAGTTAGTTCATGACTGAACACCCAGGGGGCTCCTTCCCGGGTCCCCTCAACTTTGCAGATGTAGAAACTGAAGTACAGCAGGGTGAAGGGGTTCGCTTCAAGCCATGTGGGTGGTTGGCAGGCCCAAGTGAACCCGCCATGGCGTCCCTTCTGGCAGACGCCGACACTACCGCAAAGCCAGTGGCTTTGGCAGCACTCAGGACCAGCCGAGACACAATTTGATCTGTGGAGATTCCACCCACCAGTCCTCTTTGGAGACACTGAATAACCTGTGTGCCCACCAGCCAGTTAGATGCTGCCTCCTCTCTCCTCAGCTGTGGCAAGTGAGCAAACTTGTCCGAGGAAGACAGAAGCCATCCTCTCCCAAGGAGTGCTCATCAGTCCCCGAGCTCACTTGGTCCCGGCCACCTCGTGAGACCGGCACCCAGATCTTGGAACTTGTAGTTTGGTTTTCGTGAAGAAGAGAATGTGATCCTCTGTGCAGTTAATAAACTGAAATCTCAACATTAAGTTACTAATCTTGCCTTAAATGAGACAAAATGATGGTCCATCAGCCTGTCATCCCCACACTTCAGCCTCTAATGTCCAGAGAGCAATAGAGCGATCTGTTGTCATTTGCAAATCCGCGCGCACCCTGGCATGCACCAGTGAGCATGGTTCGGCACCTTGTGGCTTCAGGAACAGACTAGGGCTTAGCCTGAGGCAGCTGGAGTCCTCAGGGATTTCAGAGCCCCAACTTGCTAACATGTCTTTTGTTTTTCCACAGTACTGCTCTTCCTGTCTAGGACTTTTCGTTGCTCCCCAAACTCCACACAGTTAACCGTTGATCTCCCTTCTGCCCTCCTCATCAGCCTCTTTATTCTTCTTGCTCCTTCCTCTGAGCTTCCCAGCAGCAGCCCCATCCTAAAAATAGCTCCCCCCACCCCGCCTTCATCCTGCCTGCTCTTTCATCTGGGGTGCTCTTCCTTTTTTCCTTTCATTTCTAGGTGTCTTTAGAATATGAAGGGGAAATCTCACTTCGGCAAATTTAATAATAAAACAGTCATAATGTATATCACAAAAGTGATGAATATTTATTGAGCATTTACTTTTTACCAGGAATTGAGCTAAAAAAAAAAAAATATATATATATATATATATATATATATATATATATATATATCCAGCAAGCACGATCTTGGAATAAAAACATCTTCTGTTTGGCAAACTATTTTTGTCTCAAAACATGAATGGTCCCTGGAAACAGACTATGATTGGTTTCACCACTGTCCACTCTCTATGATGACAATAATCGATTGTGTTACCATAGGACAGCTTTCAAGTAGCCCTGAATTGTGTGACAGCCACACTCTAGAACAAACCATCTGGCTGTATGATGTTTGCACTGTAGCCAGAAATGGGAGGATGGATGACCATCCCCTCCCACCCTGGGGGAGCCATGAGACAGAGCTGTCTCAGTTTTATTCTTGTGCTACCCAAACTCAGATTTCAACATCTTTCGCCAGAACCACGTCACTCTTGCTTGAAATGCTACCTCAGTCTGCAGCGATACAACATGACAACCCAATGGCCGCAGTCTTAAGAGTTTGGAAGAGAAATGAGTGTGAAGATGAGCTTTGAAAATCTCTTGCTTCTACCTACAAAGTTCTTATCAAATGTAACTGCCTGAGTTGGGGACTTTGATAATATCTTCTTCCTAAGGAAATTCCACCAGAACTAAAGATCTAAATAACTCATGGAGCTTGTGATACTCTATGTTCTATGCACCTCATTGTCCACTTATTTAAATGACTCTGTTGCTATTTATCTTATTCATTCTATTAAGATAGTATCTGAACCTGTCCTCCCCTCCTCAATCCGCCCCCCCGCATTGGTCTGCCTTCCACATGCTGCCATAGTGGTTTTTCCAATAAAAATATCCCAAGACCAATAGGTGTTCAAGAAATGTGTTTTTAACAAACAAAGGAATTAATTAGTGGTCAAGAAAAGCACATTAAAACAGGAAGCTTATTGTTACCCATCAATCTACATTTTTTGGTTTTGTGTATTAATGATTCTTCTCAGGGCCGGCAGGAATGTGGTAAATTGAGCATCCTTATAGTCTTGACGAGAGAACTTGACAACACAGTTTTTCAAAAAGTCTTCATACCCTTTCATTCCTAATAATTCATTCTTAATTTACCTTAAGAAAATAGCCTAAATATTGGATGGAGAAAACAGCTTTCTGTAGACAACGTCTCCCAAACTGAAAAATACATGGAGTCCAGCAATACTAAAATGTGCAGTCACGGTGGCACAGCCACTTAATGAAGTAGTATGTAGTTATCAAAAGTGATTATTTGGGGGCCTGGGTGGCTCAGTCGTTGAGTGTCTGCCTTCGGCTCAGGTCATGGTCCCAGGGTCCTGGGATCAAGCCCCACGTCGGGCTCCCTGCTGTGTGGGAAGCCTGCTTCTCCCTCTCCTACTCCCCCTGCTTGTGTTCCCTCTCTCGCTGTCTCTCTGTGTCAAATAAATAAAATCTTAAACAAAAAAAGTGATTATTAAGTTTACATAATAAATAACAGGTGAAAAAAGGTAACAGCACATGCACATTGTGATGACTACCTATGTCAAATATTCCGAGACACATGCAGAAAAGTGCTAACAAGGGGAACTAGAGTTGAATTCTAGCTTCCCCATTTATAAATGGTATAAATTTAGGTGGGTTAATCTCTGTGGCCCAATTTCCTCACGTTAATTATAATGCGATGATAAAGATAATAATAACAAAGTAAGTGCTGTCCTCGGAGTGCTGTGGCTGACGGGATAAGCAGTGAACAGATACGCTTACTATAATGATGACTATAAGGGTGATGGAACTGGGCTGTTCTGTCTTTGTTTCCTAAATCCTCAGTGATGTGCTCATAGTACACACATCAGCACGGTGATCTCTTTATCTTTCTCCTCTCTGGTCTGGGAGAAACGCCTGGATCTGGATTACTTCAGCCATGGTGCTTTTGTCCTCTTCTTCCTAGAAATGCCAATGGTGCTTCCTGCTTGAAACTATTGCTCGGCAGTGCTCTTTTGTTGCCTGGAGTTCGTCATTACATTTTATATGGACATGATGATCCCCAACTCCCCCAGACATGGCTTTCAGGAACAGGGCATTTTGGGGCCCTCCTCATGGACCCTTTGGCACAGACCCAAATGTGCCACAACAAGTTAATTTGATTTTTAAAATATGTTGATTTGGCTATTGTACAGATAGAAGCATGCAGATTGCCCATAGTTTCATCAGCTCTTTTTCCATTTCCTCCTTAATCATATTTTATTTCTCCAGAGTGGCATAGGTGCTAAAGAAACAAATAAATCCTAGGACGGTTTTCCTTGATTTGTATTTCACATCCACTTGGTTTCACAACTCAGCAGAACCTGAAGTTCATCTTGTCTCTGAGATTAACTAATTTTGTACCTTTCCCACACACAAATAAGTATAATAATCGAGGCCAGTGGTATTTAATTCCGAGAAAAAAGGAGGTACCCATTGCAAAGCCAGAGGGTAGGCCATCTATGACTTCCTGGGAAGAACCCTTTGGGAGGCAGGATTCCCTTCAACAATTTGAAGGATGCTCCCCATCCAGAGGTAAGTATTTCTGCTTAGTTTTTTGGGCCCGTTATTTCACTAGGGCAGGAGCCCTGCAAGCAAATACCTTTAACTGTGCCAGCTCCTTTTTTGTTTTCCACAATTAGCTTATCCCCAATCATATAAACACACACACACACACACACACACACACACACACACACACACACGATGACAGTCTTTGGTTATGGAGGTGAAACAGGAAAATAAAGGTGTCTTCAACTTTGAGAGTTAGGTTTGAGGACAAACCAGATTAAAGCTTCGATGGATATACAAAATAATAGATGAATACTGTTGTCTGCCTTCCTGAAATTATTTTATTAGAAAGAACATATTAATTATAATGGAAGCAAACTTGGACTCTGTGGGTTTCTAAAAAAAATTCCTTTGTAGCATCACGGCAGGATTTCCCACCATTTTTCTCTTTCTGATGAAATTAACTCCCCATGGTTGGTCAGCAGGATAATCTAATTTCAGCCAATCAGCTTGGGAGCTGCCGTTGACCTCACAAAGGGAGAGAAAAGTATCTGCAGTCATAGCAACCACCCGCTCAGCTCTGATCATCTCTGGACCCTTCCGCCTAATGACAGACACCGGCTTGCTTCTTAGATGATTAATCTTTTCCCCTGTGAACCTCCTTGAATACATTAGCCAAACCAGTCTGATAAATTTGTTTATCCCAAGACAATCATTAGAAAATTACCTGCAAAAGTAATTCTCACTAGAGCAGTTTGTGAATGGGAAGCCATATGGCACATGAGAACAGAAATAAGCAATAAAATCTCTTGCTGTACATCGCAACAGGTCAGGGAAGTTTTTCCCCCTTTAAACTTTATCATTTTACATCAAATCACAAAAGCACAGTATCCTCGAGCCCATTTTACACGAGCAGAAGGACCTTATACCCAGTCACTGGTCGTTCCTCCAACATTGTACCTACTATGTGTAGGCTCTAGAGATGCGCCACTGAATATGAGCTATCTCTGCCGTCCTCACTCCCACAGCGCAGTGAGAGGAGACACATGTGTAAATAGATAATTCAGCACACCATAAGGGCCATACCCGAGACAAAACAGAAAGCTCTGAGAGCACTGAAAAGGAAGGGATAACTGTCTATTTTTCCAGAGTCAACCAAGAGTGTCATGGCTATGACATTCGAATTAGGCAAAAAGGATGAGCAGGACTTTTCCAAAATGGACGAGTATCCTAGGCAAAGAGAAGCTTTGGAAAGACATGACCTTTATGGACAACCGTGATAAACTCCTGGGCAACAGCGTGTCTGGGGCAGGAGGATATTGGCCACATCTCCTTCCAGGGAAGTGAGACTAGAAGTGTGAGTTGGGACAAGGTTGACAGCACTTTGTTGGATGGCATGAACACAGTTTTAGGGCTTCAAGAAGGCTAGACAATGAGGATGGACGGGAAGGGCCGATCTGGAAGCTCTTTCTGAGATTGAATCGAGAATGTAATTGTTGGCGTATCCTTGGTGATGCTCCTCATTTGCGGAAAGAATGGGAAGATAGTGAGCATTTGTTGAAGCCGCACAGCTAATATGGGCCATTTCCATATGCAGTCACTGGATCCACTACTAAAGGGTCAGTTTGATGAGTGGGAGGGAGGGCAGGGTCTCCATTTGGTTGAGAGGTTTCAAATGAGAGAATGTATTTAAAGCAGCTGATGAGACAACAGTGTGGTCACCAATGTGGGCATAGCCTAATTGACCCCAGCGGCTTTTATAAATCAACATTCAACGAACCTCACCCAAACCAGGGGTCAGGCAGCAGAAGACTGGACAGCAGCCAAGGCAGTCTGAGTGCAGATGTGGACTCGAGCGGTGGCAGGATGATCAGGCCTATGCCAGAGGTGCCAGGGCAGCACTCTGGTTCCATGAAGACAACTTCAGAAACAGACTGGAATGAAAGACAGCATGTAGCTGGACTCATCACTGATAACGTTCTCCAAAGCGACTCAGGAACCCCAGCACAAAATGTGCTCCAAGCCCAGACCAAGACACTGGGCCAGAGGATTTCTACGTCTAAAGGTCTGTCTAGGGATCTCGGTCCTGGTCTCCGAGTCTCTTGTGTCTTTTTTTTTTTTTTTTTTAAGATTTTATTTATTCATTTGAGAGAGAGAGACACAGCGAGAGAGGGAACACAAGCACGGGGAGTAGGAGAGGGAGAGAGAGAAGCAGGCTTCCCGCTGAGCCAGGAGCCTCATGCAGGACTCAATCCCAGGACCCTGGGATCATGACCTGAGCCGAAGACAGACACTTAACAACTGAGCCACCCAGGCACCCTCTCTCATGTCTTTTAAGAGAAGTGTCGCTCATCAAACTCCATCTACAAGAGCCTCAAAAAGAAGCCGGTCATTAAGCTAAGGAGTTGGTATTTTCTATAGAATTTTCCAAATAAACAGTAGTGAGCATGTAATTAAGTTTTTCAACATAAACATATCTTCAAAAAAACAAAAATTACACATCAAATGACCTCAAATGCTGTGTCTCTGTCATAGCAAATATATAGCAAGTTAGACATAAATCATTGCAAGGGGCTGACTAAGCACCTGCTCAGGACGAGGCTTGTCCCAAGCCCTCTACACACCCTGAGTCATTTACTCCTCACGGGAGACCCCGTGACAAAGGAGTTCTGTGGGTGTCTCCTAGTTTTATGGGGAAACGGACCTGGAAGTGTATATCTTAAAAAAAAAAAAACTTATAAATGCAATTATAGTTTTAGACAGCCTCCTCTTAAAAGAAGGAACGAAACTTTGTTGATTTAAGATTTTAAAGAGAATATTATTTTGAAGCTATTATTAAAAAATATATATGTATCTATATCTGTATCTATCCATATCTATCTATCTATCTATCTATCTATCTATCTATCTATCTATCTATTTATGTTCTGAGCACCTGTATGCCAGGCTGTGGAATATAAGGCGAAGCAAGTGATAGGATGGGGGAGACGCAGACAACTAAGCGTGCGATGGTGTGATATGTGCCTCGAGAGTGGGCTGTGCAGAGTGGTACAGGAGCACAGAGGAGGCAGAAATCAGCCCATGAGTGTCTCGTTTGAGCAAGAACTGCCCTTCACTGAGCGTCAGGCTCCACGCTTGCGACTTGACAAACAGTACTTCATTTACACCGCATGACGACCTCACAAGGCACTGTTTTCCCCTGACATTTTGTCGCTGTGGAAGATAGAGCTCAGAGGTTAGGGAGCTTATCCAAAGTCCCATGATCATTAAATTATAGCTTTAGGATTTGAGCCTTAGTCTGTATGATTCTAAGGTCTGTAAATCACAAAAATACACTGTATGCCCATCTCAGAAGCTCGAGTTCTTTACACCTGGATGAGCAACTTGCATTCAGAAACAAAGGCCCGCGTTCACACTGGAAGGGCTCGTCCCTAGATTTGCTTCACCGATTCCTCAGTTTCCTTGTCTTCTTTATTCTCTCCCACAGCAGACCAAAAGAGAGTATTTTCCTGAGGACCAGGGCACCGAATGCTGCTTCATGAAAGAACCTGTGCTTCAATTCCAAACAACACTGTCTACATGTTTAATTTTTTTTCTTTGGACCTCTTCAGACCCTGGAGATTTGCTGGAGACCCCATTCTCTCTCTCTCTCTCTTTAATGCTGCAAGTCTATAGTCGACCTTCTTACAAAGAAGTTCTCCATCGATAATAATAGGTCCTCTATTCTCTTCCCCCCTCTGAAACCCATTTGATCGGGACAATTGACCTTAATCCTAACTCTGTAAAGGTAATGCAATGTGTTTAAAACCTGGAGACAAGACACCGGTTAGCTCCAAAAAACAGTTTGTGCATACTGGAACACGTACCTTACTAAATGTGTAACTTACTAAAATGTTTAAGAACCATGGCTCAGCACCATCAGGGCAGTAAATAGCTCTACTCGGTGTTGAAGGGAGACCAAGCTACAAAGGTGGATCCAATCTGATCCCTTAGATGGGTCACCCTCTACACAAAATGATCCGAAAACGACGGAGCATAAAAGAAGATGGTAGGGTGGGCAAAGGAGTATAAAGCAGGTAAAAGATACAGTGAGTAATAGGAGGCAGTGGGGAGCTATAGTGAGGCCCTCCATGAAGGTAGAAAGCCTCATCATTTAACCCAGGATTGCTACAAACTCTGAGCATAAGGCCAGAAACACTGGATCTTTCATACAAACATTTTCCATTTACTTTCTTGCTTTAGCCCAGACGGAAATGACCTTTAGGACAAATCTATCTAGGCAGAAAGCCTGAGTGTCTCATGGCAGACGTACATCCCCACCTTCTTGTTCAGGCAGAAGTGTCTCCATGAGGACAATCACAGGGTCCTGCAGGGCAGGGGACAGCCCATGGGAATGTAGATGTTCTAGGGAACAGAGCCAGCAGAATGAGGATATTTGGGTTCTAAGGTAGAGTCCATCTGAATTAAACAAAGGGTCTAACCAGTGGTCAGGAGTACCTGACAGAGTTCTGATCCCCAGGGACAAGAGGATTGGCTGATAACCTCTGACAAGCATGCTGAGGTCCAGAAAGGAAGACCATTTCCAACATAGTGAACTAGAGAAAAAATGAGAAGCCAGGCAGAAACCCAGATGGATCACACACTGTAGATCTGGAACAATCTACTATCTGCTGTTTTCTCAGCTTCCAACGTTTCTTCTAAATCATGTTGCATATGAGTGACAGAAGAATTATTTCACGCCCCTGCTCAAGAACCTACTATAGCTCCCCGTTGCCTCCTATTACTGTGGTGATCATACATCCTTGTTTGCTAGAGAGTCCTGGCTTATACTTGTTGTCCTCATGTAATTACTAATGGCATCTCCTACCACCCTCTATAGAGTTCCAACTTGAATAATCAATGATGTGGTCACTGTATCTTTTACCTGCTTCATACTCCTCTGCCCACTTTACCACCTTCTTTTATGCTCTGTCGCTTTCAAATCATTTTGTGTTGAGAGTGACCCGTCTAAGGGATCAGATTGGATCCACCTTTGTAACTTGGTCTCCCTTCAACACCGAGCAGAGCTATTTACTGCCCTGATGGTGCTGAGCCATGGTTCTTAAACATTTCAGTAAGTTACACATTTAGTAAGGTACGTGTTCCAGTATGCACCAACTGGTTTTTTGCAGCTAGCTGTGAAGTTAAACACAAGGGTGCTGGAATCCTGAGGGTGCAACTTACAAACTGTGTGACCACGAGCAGATAATGTATCCTCTCCGGACCAGAATTTCCTCATCTGTGAATATAGGCATAATCACAGAACCTAACCTCCAGGGTGAGTCATAAGCTTTGGGTGAGAAGATGCAGGTAGAGCGCCTCCCATCGACCCGGGGGCTGATGGTGAAGGTCATCACCAGCGCTCCCACTGCCGGCTCAGCGCCGTGCTGCCTGATAGTTCCACAACGCGGTGTCCGCACTCGCAACAGTGATACACTGCACACACTGAATGCAGTTTTGAGGCATATCTGGTGGATAAGTGTGTCTTCGTCAGATGTGATTTACCCAGGGAGAGCTGTCAGCAGAAAGGAAGTAAAGGATGAAGGCTGGAGTGTATGTAGAGGAGGGAGAAGAAGCGAAGCAAGAATGGGATCTCAGCTTCAGATCCCATGGAGAAGCTCCAGAGCGCAAAGCACATCCCAAAGTGGGTTCCAGCTTGAGCAAGGGGACTGGCCTTTTGTACCCCACGCATAATGGTCGTTAGCCAAGGTCTGGAGGGGTGATCCTCCCGGGGAATGAATGCAGCTGAGGGATGCAGCTGGCTAAGTGGATGCTACTGTGGGCGCCAGCAGCATCCATGGATCTGTGATTCCCATGCGGACCCAGGCACGCTCCACCACCCCTAGGCGACCTCAGGAAGACTTTGGAGGCTTGCGCGTTTAATACGTGTGACTGAAGGCGAGTCACTTAATTTCTCTAAGACTCAGTTCCTTTATCTGCAAAATGAAGCTGGTAATACTTAATATTATAGGTTATTCTCGGGATTTAGAAAGAACGCATTCCTAATCTTGACAGTAAATGGGATGGAACTGCACATCTTTTTCTCACAGCCAGATTTTTCTTTGTTCGTTATGCACAGAATCTAGGTTCTTTCACTTACATACCTTTGCTCCGGCTCTCTCTCAACACTCCCCCGCCCGGGGAAAGTGGTGCCTGATCATGTATGCGCAACACACAAGCACACCCTTCCCCTCAAATTGCACCCATCCAAAATAACCTCCGCAGTATCCTCTACTTTAAATTTCCATATCTAAATCCTTCCTTCCTCCTCCCTCAGCCTCATTCACTTCCTCAAATTTACACTGTTCTTGCCTTTCTCTGAAATCTCTTTTCACTTAATTCCATATAACTTAACATTTCACTGATTTCTAATTGTTTCGTGTCTGTTTGGTCTCTTCCAACCAGATTTTAAAATATCTGCTCCTCCATCCCCACTCCAGAACTCAGGCGTCCAGGGCTAGGCATCTAGTGGAGACTCAATATATCCTTTTGGTTCAGGTAAGAATATTTCTTGATCCGAAGAACAATGACATACCTCGGTTGACCATTTCCATTCTCAGGATTCTCAAAGCTAGCAAAATTCTTTCCTCTGATCCAGAGGAGCTAAGTCTGACAACCCAGAACAATAGTGCATGTAAAATGAATGATAATGGCTTCCCCTGTAATTTAGCTCACAGATGAATCTTAGGTGAGATTTTTCTATTGGGTTCTAACAGTCTCTGAAAATTGGTGCCCTAGGAGGTGCAAAGTGGAATGCCCAACACAGCTCTGATTATCAACTGCAGTCTATGCATGCATTACCATAACGGCAGGCCTAGGCTGCTCTCAGCATCCTGAAATCTTTGATTAAATCAAACCTTAAGTATTGAACAAGTGCGGGTGTGTCCTAATTTATGCAATAGGTATGTCTCTAAAGAGTTGATGTATGCAAATTGACATTTTTGGGGAGAGAGGATCAAATTATAATTGAAATTCCATTGGAGCACTCTTTAATTGATGGCATAATGCTACCGGAAATTTTTCTTGTAAATAATTACCATTCAATTATTTAGTTAGTTTTAACATAGCATTTTCGGTCTTTTCAAGTCAGAATATATGTATATTTTCTCTCTCAGACTTTTAGAGAAATAACATTTAAAAGCCACCATGATTCAAGACTATTTTTTTCTTTGGCATCTTTTCCCCCAATATGAAATAATTTATTTTACTTGTTTATTTTAAAATACCACCTAAGGGGCATCTGGGTGGCTCAGTGGGTTAAGCATCCAACTCTTGTTTTCGGCTCAGGTCATGATCTCAGGGTCGTGGAATCGAGCCCTGCGTCAGGCTCTGCACTCAGCGGGGAGTCTGCTTGAGATTCTCCCTCTCCCTCTGCCTCTCCCCCGTGGGCTCACACACACGTGCGTGCTCTCTCTCTCTCTCTCTCTCAAATAAATAAATAAATCCTCAAAAAAATAAAATACCACCTATTTTTATGTCATAATTTCCACTTTAAAGATAAGGAAATGATAATTCAAAGAGATTAAATATCCAGGGTTACACAGTATATTAGTTTGCTAGGGCTGCCATCAGAAAGTACCAAAGGCTGGGTGGCTTAAACAACAGAAATTTATTATTTCACAGTTCTGGAGGCTAGAAGTCTGAGATCAAGGTGTTTTCAGGGTTGGTTTCTTCTGAGGCCTCTCTCGCTGGCTTCTAATTGGCCTTCCTCCCCCTGTGTCTTCACGGGGTCTTCCCTCTGTGCCTATAGGTGTGCTAATCTCTTCTAGAGACATCCGTCATACTGGATTAGGGCCCACCCTAATGACCTACTTTAACCTTAAATACCTCTTTAAAGGCCCTATCTCCAAATTCAGTCACATTCGCAGGTCCTCAGGATTAGCACTACAATTTAAGGCTATAGAGTTCAGCCTATGCCACGCAGCCAATGAGTGAAGTGCTCAGATTAGAACCCAGCAACTCAAAGGTCTAAACCAAGGCTCTCTCTCAACATACTTTCTGTGCTTATTCCTAGCTATGTTTTGTTGTGGAATTATTTTAAGAGTAAGGCATCAAGTAAATATGAGGTTTCATTTACATTCCTATGTTCATCTACAGCATTTCTGCTCTAATACACTATATGTGTACCTGAAAAAAAACCAAAAAACAAAAAAACCCTTGTCTTCTGCAAAAGTGCACATGAAAAATAACAGACTTTACAGGGAAAATAAGATTAGGCAGACTCCACAGGGACTGTAGAGCTTTGTAACAGAGCACTAAAAAACATTAACAGTCCTTTAAAAAAATCCTTAGCAGTTAAATCTCTATTAATGCTAACACCTCACCTCATATCAGTCTCCAACATTTGCAACCTTAAACCCCAGAGCTTGGGGGTCCTCTTCCCTTAAGATGTATGTATCAAATAATATTTGCTTCCAATACAGACCACTTTCATCATAATTTAAAAATCTGATCCTGAGTGCAATCTTCATAAAGATGGTATCCTCATACTCTTCTAAATATTGTTTAGAAGTACCCTATTCCTGGGGACCAGTGAGCCATGAAAGAATCCTAATCTGTGAAGCCCACACATGCTTCTATCTCCAAGACCTGATAAAATGATAATTACTGTACTAATAGTTACCATTTACCAAGCACATAGAGGCAGACCCTGGGAGAGGTCCCTTACACATCTATAATCCTCATGGCAATTCTGCAAAGTAGGTATTTTTATCTTCATTTTTCAGCCAAGGGAACTGAGGCTAACAGAAGTTATGGGACCTCTCCAAAAACACACAGACTCCTAACAGTGTAGCCAGGATTTGCTCCTGAACGTTACTTGTTCAAAAGCCTTTGAACAAGTAGCTGGCCTATTGGGTGTAGTTTCAACCATTTGACCAGCCACCAGTTTTAGTTAACTGCAACAATCATCACCATCCTCACTACTTTCCTCCCAAAAGTGAAAAGTCTAATCAAAATGTGCTTGCTGACCATCGTAAAGTGGGATGACCTTACTTCTTATGAGATAGGAAACAGCAGCTGAGATGATCCATCAAACTTTCACACAAACTGTTGCCATGCCGGACTCCCAACCCCTCCCGTAGGCTTTGATTTTTTTTTAACCTAAATCCAGAACTCTATAGTAATCTCTGTTAATTTTCATCATGTTAGTTTAAACCCATTATTCCAGGAATTGGTTATCTTTTTACACTTGTCATCTGTTCTATGAACTTTCCCTCACAATCTGGACTTCTCTGCAAATGTGATGAATATTATATATGCCTTCATTTAAGTCATTAATAGACACTGAACAGAACAAGATCAAGGTTAAGACCCTTTTCTCTTCTAAAGAATCTCTCTCCATGATCGCAGAGGCATGCTGTTAATCCAACCAACTCTTCTGCCATCCAGGTTTTTAATGAGAGACTGTATCATCTTGCTGAGAATAAGATAACAGCTTGTCAATGCATTTGGTTCTTCTGCATTTGGTTCTGACAATTAATAACTCTGCTTTTCTTTTAGGTACTTAGAAATCATTAGATTTATAATTTGTTTTCAATTATTACCCAGGATCAGCATTATAATTTCGTAGTCCGACAGTTTCTCCTTTCGTTAACAGCAATAGAATGTGCTCATTTCCTGTCTCCTGGCCCCACTCATGTCGTCGGCAACATCTCCTTAAGTTTTGTCAGCAGTGGATTGGAAGTCACATCTATAGAGTTAGTAATCATCCTACATATGTCACTCAAAAATTGAGGCATGAATCTATTTAAAGGCATGGACTTATTTAACTTTTTATTCTATCCTAGTCAAATGTGTCCTGTCTTGAATATTTACTCTGCATTTTAGAGTCTGGACATTATGTTCTTCAATAAGGAAGAAAGGCATTGATTTTATCTGTCTTCTTTCCACCTTCTACTAATATTACAATTGAACTTTTAACAACATAGGGGTTAGGGGTACCAACACCAACCCCAACCCCCACACAGTCAAAAGTCCACATATAACATTTTACTCCCTTAACTATTAATAGGCTACTGTTGACCACAAACCTCACCAATAACATAAAAAGTCGATTAACAAATATTTTGTATGTTATATGTATTATATACTATATTCTTATAATACTGTAAGCTAGAGAAAAACTGTTACTAAGAAAACCGTAAGGAAGATAAAAATATTCTTACAGTACTGTACTATAAAAAAAAAATCTGTGTATAAGTGGACCTGCATAGTTCAAACCCATGTTGTTCAATGGTCAACGATGTTCTGTCATTCCCAAGTTGCACATCTTTTTCTTCTTGCTCTGAATGTCCTTTTTGTGGTCTTTGGTGTTCCGTGAGGCTTACTACATTTTATTTTTTTTTAAGATTTTATTTATTTTTTTGATAGAGAAAGAGAGAGAGCATGAGCAGAGGGAGTGGCAAAGTGACAGAAAGAAGTAGGCTTCCCACTGAGCAGGGAGCCCATTGCAGGGCTGGATCCCAGGACCCTGGGATCACGACCTGAGCCGAAGGCAAACACTTAACCAACTGAGCCATCCAGGAGCCCCTATTTTATTTTATTTTATTTTTTTTTTTTTTTTTTTTTTATTTTCAGTAAGAGAGAGAGAGAGAGTGAGTGGGTGGGGAGGAGCAGAGGGAGAGGGAAAGAGAGAATCCTAAGCAGGCTCCATGTCCAGTGCAGAGCCCAACACAGGGCTCGATCTCATAAGCTTAAGAGCATGACTTGAGCAGAAATCAAGAGTCAGACACTTAACTGACTGAGCCACCCAGGTGCCCCAATGCATTTTAAAATTAACCCTTCCTACACCCTCTAAACAAGACTGCCATTTTTGCACTAATCCTCATTTATGTGGTCATTCTTCCATAGCTTCTTACAATCTGAGCTCATTGAAGAACTCCCTGGGCAATCACATTTCTCTTTTGACACCTCCCCTAATATTCTGAATGACTTCTTTAAGATTTTTGAACAAGATTTTTTGTGTTTTTTTGTCTCAAACCACTTTGAATATGAAAGATATATTTGCTTCACAGGTTTATGGATGTCTGGGAAATATTGTAACATATATCTTAGAATTTGCATGTTTTCTTAATTTATGCAATAATTTACATAACAGCTTAATATTTTGAAGAGCTTACAAGGCCTCATCAATAACTAAATTTGGGGGGCGCCTGGGTGGCTCAGTCGTTAGGCATCTGCCTTTGGCTCAGGTCATGATCCCAGGTTCCTGGGATCGAGCCCCGCATCGGGTTCCCTGCTCAGCGGGAAGCCTGCTTCTCTCTCTCCCTCTCCCACTCCCCCTGCTTGTGTTTCCTCTCTCGCTGTGTCTCGCTCTGTCAAATAAATAAATAAATAAAATATTTTTTAAAAAATAACTAAATTTGGGTCTTAGTTTTAATGTTTTCATGTTACTAACTCATTGCTTTAATTATGAGACATTTATAATTAATCTATGAAATATATAATTCTTTGTGGGTTTTTTTTAAAGATTTATTTATTTATATTTAGAGACAGAGAGTGTGAGAGAGTGAGCACGAGCAGGGGAAGGGGCAGACAGAGAGGGAGAGAATCCTCAAGCAGACTCCCTGCAGAGCATGGAGCCCCATATGGGGTTCCATCCTAGGACCCTGAGATCATGACCTGAGCTGAAACCAAGAGTTGGACACTCAAACAAATGAGCCACCCGGTGTCCCATGGTTATTTTTAAATTAGTAAACTAAGATACTAACTTGATCATATTTACATAAAGTTAATCAATTTAATTAAAACTTTTATATTGTTTTAACGGACACTACACTAGTTAAATAGTATATTGGTAGTTTCAGTCACATTTTCACCTCAACAAAATGCTTCAAACTTCTTAAAAATTTTGGAAACTTGTCAAAAGCCAAAGCATATTTTGTCAATATATTTAGCTTAATTTTTAAACCCATGTGAGCTCTAGAATAGCTTCCTTCATCTGCTCTTTATTAATTTATCCTGAACTCATCAAAATGTAACATTGAAAGAACTACTTGATGTCTCCAGAACTTAAATTTTTAAGTAGACTTCTTGGAATTATAGTAAGTAGGAATCAACTCCCAAACATCTAACATTTATTTCAAAATGTATAATTCTATAGATGAAAACTTAATTAAAATTGCTTACTTGGAAACACTTGATGGGGTTATAAGAGCTTATGGATAAGCAATGGGTTCTATGCTCTTTACTCTGGAAGACTAAAGCATTATTAGCTAAGAGAAGTGCATTCCTATAAACAAAAGCAACCAATCTACGCTATGCCTCTGGCCACATCTTCTCTCCATTTAGTTGACATGGATGTCATAATGCAGAAAGATTAAGCTGAGGCACAGTGGGCCTCAGGAATACAGCCCAACAAATGATCATGCTAAGTGGTAGGGAGAAGGTACACTGGGGATTAAAACTGACCTTTGGTTTGGTAGATGTTCTGTTCTTGGTCATCTGTGTGTTTTTCCTGCCCAACATGCTGCTTGGCCCATAATAGGCCTTCAAACATATTCATTAAATAAGTGTACTAATAGACGAAAGAATGAGTGACTCTATGGCCCACTACTTAGTAGACTTAAGACTGTGAACAGACTTCTTGCTAAAGTCAGGAGTGTTTTTGGATCTCGGCAAAGCTGAGCTTACACAAGATGGGTATCATAGATGCTGGCAAAAGGTAACAAGTGTCTACTAGAAGGAAGATAACTAGTGGTGTGTTGGTGAATGTTTAAGAACCAACTTGCCATCAGGGAAATACAAATCAAAACCACAATGAGATATCACCTCACACCAGTCAGAATGGCTAAAATTAACTCAGGAAATCACAGATGTTGGCAAGGATGTGGAGAAAGGGGAACCCTCTTACACTGTTCATGGGAATGCAAGCTGGTGCAGCCACTCTGGAAAACAGTATGGAGATTCCTCAAAAAGTTGAAAATAGAACTACCCTACAATCCAGCAATTGCACTACTAGGTATTTACCCCAAAGATACAGATGTGGTGATCCAAAGGGGCACCTGCACCCCAATGTTTATAGCAGCAATGTCCACAATAGCCAAAATATGGACAGAACCCAGGTGTCCATTGACAGATGAATGGATAAAGATGTGGTATATATATATACAATGGAATATTACTCAGCCATCAAAAAACAAAAAAAAAAAACAAAAAAAACCAAAATCTTGCCATTTACAACAATGTGGATGGGACTAGAGGGTATTATGTTAAGCAAAATAAGTCAATCAGAGAAAGATAACTATCATATGATCTCACTTATATGTGGAATTTAAGAAACAAAACAGAGGATCATAGGGGAAGAGAGGAAAAAATAAAACAAGATGAAATCAGACAGGGAGACAAACCATAAGAGACTCTTAACATAGGAAACAAACTGAGGGTTGCTGGAGGGGAGGGGGAAGGAGATGGGGTAACCAGGTGCTAGACATTAAGGAGGGCATGTGACATAATGAACACCGGGTATTATATAAGACTGATGAATCACTGACCTCTACCTCAGAAACCAATAATACATTACATGTTAACTAATTAAATTTAAATTTTAAAAAAAGAACCAACTTGCCAGAAAAAAAAAAAAAATCCCTGATTTACAGCATTAGTTGATTTTCATAATATAAATATTCCCGTTATAACCAAAGTGACATCACTGAATGTAGAGTTGGGAAGAGATGCACACAATCCACAATCCCTGACACGATGTGAGTGGCTTCTGTGCACCAGTAAGCTACTCAATACATCAGTGGTATCCCAGGTTTTGACCCCTTTTTCTTGCATGTGTGTATATATGATTTTATTCAAATAAAAAATGAGATGAAATACTTTAATCTCCAACTATACAGAAATGCAAAAGTTTAAATTGACAAAGTAGATGAATATTTATGGACATGGGAAGATATTCTGTATCAATATTTATTGATGTGGAGAGATGTCAAACCAGTCAATATAGCATAGCACTTTACTGAAAATATAAATACATAATCAAATTCACACCCAGAACAGTTCAGAGTGAAACTGTAGAATATCAAAAAAAAGAGATCAAATATCAAAAGCAATCAGGAAAAATAGACATCTTAGCTACTAAGGACTATATGGACTTCTCATCAATAGCAAGAGAGACCAGAAAATCATTGAATAGTATCTTCAAAATGTTGAAAGAAAATACTGTCAACCTAGAATCCTATAACCAACTAAACTGTCATTCAAAATGAAAGACAAGTAAGGATAAGAGAGATCATAATATGCAGAAATCATCACTGAAAAAAATGCTAAAAGAATCTGAAAGAACTGCTAAAATAAAAAAAAAATACAGATGGAAGAAGTAGAATGCCAAAAGTAAACTAAAAGTGTATAACTTGGTGTTAAAATTTTAAGAGTAACAACTAAAACTCTAGAAAGAGATTTTAAAACTTTTAACACAGTTAAGAAGAATTTTAAAAATGTAATTGACCCAAAAAAGGGCGAGAAATGAGAAAATAGAAAAAAGCATACAAAGCATAGTAAATAGGATATATAAGCAATAAAAATAAATCTAAATAAATGTAGTTAATGTAATTAAATGAAATTCATCAGTTAAAACGCAGAGGTTGTTGAATTGGGGAAAAAATACAGCTATATGCTACTTGCGAGAGACACATCTAAAACAAATTGATATTGGGAAGGATTTTTAAATACATACTTGCTTAATACTGAGGCTGAATTTACTACAGTTTTGCCAAGTCAGATACTGACATTCTAAGTAACCAATTTTAAAAACTTGATTAGAGCTGCCTTTAATGCAATATATGTGGTATTTTTACATATGTGTGTACATACATGTGTACATATATGTGTGTATATAAATACCTATATGTGCTATGTATGATGGAACTGGGATTGCCAGCCAAGACTCCTTAGCATTAGAGCTTTTTGCCTTCTAAAAGGATTTCTAAGCCATGTTCTTAAGTATCCTGATCAGAATCCTTCCTTCAAGTATGCTAAACACAGTTTTATGGTCTAGAAGGAAATGTGCATACACATAAAGACAGACAGCCAATGGCCATAGAATGTTACCACTGAGAAGACTTGAGTGATCGTCAAAAGATGTTCTTTTAAAGATCTCAGATCTTTTGGAGACTCTGAATAAAATTATGGACCCAGGGGAAAAAAAATAATGTCCTTAAAATTATACATGCTATGTGTGGAGATTATGGCGGACTTACCCAGCCCCCAAAAATCAATCCTTGAAACACACTAACAGCCATAGATGGCCCCCAATTCGGAAACTACAGTGACAAGATAAATCAAAAGAGTTGTTAGAAAAAAAGGGTGTGAAGTATGCCCAAGCTGCCTGACCAGGTTGTGGCCGAAGCAGGACACAGTCAGGGCCTGCCTCCCTCAATCCCTCATGCAGTGTTCCATCTGCTAATGCTCATTCTACATTTCCCCACACTCCTGGTGCCATTCCTTGAAAGAGCACTTCCAACTGAAATGGAGGAAATCTGACAAAAAATGCCAGGTAACATCTCCTTCTATCTTCAGAACTATTTTAAATGAAATTCTTAAGCCAAAAGAGTTAATAGTTATAGTTATAATAGTTAATAGTTGTAATAACTAATAGTTAACTATTAGTTCAATGAATACAGAAGGGTCATATGGCCCAAATGATGATGAAAGAATAATCGTAATGTATGTATGTTGTCTCTATGTTTAGAGAGGCCTTGAAAATACATCATGTCTTAAAAATCAGGCATGGACATAAAGAGAAAACATGGAGCAGCTAGGGTAAGGCAGGTTGGTCTCTTAAACTATAATCCTTTCTAATAAGGGGCTTCCCAGGTTTTAGAATGTTACTTGTCTCTTAAAAGCACCTTGGGTACTATAGAAAAATCTGCTTTAGAGTTATAAATCATTATTAATAATTACATGTAGATTTTTAACTGAGTGGAGATGGAAATGGTCTTTCACTAATTCATACAAAACTGGTCATGTCTTCCTCTAAGATTTTTTAAAGTAAGAGCTTGGGTTGAACACCATGGTCAAGAGACAGAAACAAGAAAATCTCTTTTGATTTCAAAAACTGCATTATATTTCTTTCTTATCCTGTCTCAAAACTAAATTTTCTATACTTCACCTTCATTATTGAGAAACGTAGTTGTTTGAGGGGCACCTGGGTGGCTCAGTCAGTTAAGCCTCCGACTCTTGAGTTGGGCTCATGTCATGATTTGGGTCCTGGGATCAAGCCCCATGTCAGTTGGGCTCCATGCTAAGCAGGGAGTCTGCTTGAGGATTCTTTCCCTTTGCCCCTGCTCCTCCCCACCCTGCTTGCACCCTCTCTCTCTCTCTCAAATAAATACATAAATCTCAAAAGAAAGAAAGAAAGAAAAAAGAAAAAGAAAGAAAGAAAGAAAGAAAGAAAGAAAGAAAGAAAGAAAGAAAGAAAGAAAGAGAAAGAAAGAAAGAAAGAAAGAAAGAAAGAAAGAAAGAAAGAAAGAAAGAAAGAAAGAAAGAAAGAAAGAAAGTTGTTTGATAAAAATGACCCAAACTTTTTATGAAAGTTGAGGTAAGTATGGAAATAATTTTATGTTTTAGCTATTAAAGTATCCCCTCATTCAGAGGAGTGTGTTAAAGATGGGGAAATAAAGTAACATTTATGTTCCCCATAAATATGAAGGACACTGTCTTGAGTCACTGCCTATGGGTTTATCAACATTGACGTCTTGTCCTGAAAACGTATCCCATTGTCAAAAAGAGACACTACATTTGGGAATTCTATGATTGACTGGATCCAGAGACAGATTCACATTTTAATATTGCTACTCCCAAATGAATTTCTGAATTTTCCCTACTGGATGAGTGATTCAGAAACAGGCAAGGTTGATTCAAATAGAGTGCATGATGAACCAGTGAAAGAAGAGAAATAGAAAGTTAACCCTTCCCCGCCAGATTGTAAACCCTAGGAGGACAGGCCCTTAACCTCTTCATAGCCATGTCCCTTGTGCTTAGCACAAAGTCTAAGAAAATATTTATTGAACCAGTGATTTAATGTATAACTTTTTTTTTTTTTAAAGATTTTATTTATTTATTTGACAGAGAGAGACATAGCGAGAGAGGGAACACAAGCAGGGGGGAGTAGGAGAGGGAGAAGCAGGCTTCCCCGCGGAGCAGGGAGCCTGATGTGGGGCTCCATCCCAGGACCCTGGGATCACGACCTGAGCCAAAGGCAGACGTTTAACGACTGAGCCACCCAGGCGCCCCTAAATTTTCCTGGTATACTTGTATTTTTTATTTGAAGCATCTAAGCTTTAACATCTGGAAGAATTTATTTATAGCTCTTTTTAAAAAAATACAATCCCTACCTCTATGTAGTTTTGTGTAAGCACAAAGAGGAAAAAAGGGAAAAGGGGACTACACATCAAAATATGGTCCAAATATCCAATTCAATGTATAGTGAATGTCTACTTAATAAAGTTATCCGCCTCATAATGTTTGGTTTCAAAATCTGCACATGAGGGTTCTCAGGATCACCTGGTGGCCAGGATCTACCTAGTCAAGCCCTGACAGGACCAAGAATAGAATGAAGAAAGAGCCAGGAACACAGAGCAAATCTGATGCATGGGAAGGTCAGGCCGGTCAATCGCTTCTATTTCCCTCTTTGCCCACCGTTATTCTTCCACCTTTCAGACCTCTTGCTCACCCCCGCTACTCACCTCTGTCATTCACTATTATGCCTGAAATGTCACACCTTGCTTGGCTTTTGGTCTCTGCATTTCTCCTTCTACCCTACCTAGAACCTTTTGATCCCCACATGTAAGCTTGCATCCCTCCTCCTGTTTTGGGTACCTTAGCCATGAGAAATTCCAGCTTTCTTATCAGCGCTCTGTCTACAAGCCAACAGCAAGTTTTGATTGATTTTTAAGTCTGTACAGCATTCTCTCATCTTTATCTCTTGGGCAAAGTCATCAACTACATGTAAACACGTACACACGGGCGTATGCACGAGTATACATGTTAACACATACACATACATATACAGAGACACACACACATACACACACATCTTGGATAACCAATAAGGGAAGCTGAAAAACCATTTCCTAGTATCAAATGTCTAAAAAACTTAAATGACTGTTTTCTATGGTACAGCACCGTGATGATTATTATTCATATCGGCAACCCTTGACATGGCAAGACAATGTATTTTATGCTATAGCAAAGATTAATCACCTCTCAACAGTTTTAATGGCCAATGGATTTGAACCAGGTGAAATTTGACAGATCCTGCCTGAAGGATGCTTACTGGCTAACTCCATCTAGGCGCTGGCTTGGTGACCAAATGTCCACTAGTTCCCGAGAACTGAGGTTTCTGTTCTCAATGACATCTGGATGGAGTCTTTGATGCTAAAATGGACTTTATTGGAAAAAAAGAAAAAAAAAACCCTTAAATTCTCTTGTCTATCTGTAGATCTATTTTTTTATGCATCCATCTATGATATATATAAAGTTTTAGAACTACTTGGCACCTACTAAATGCCATATAAGAGTTCGCTATTACAGAGTATTATGGGCAAGACTTACCATTGGGTAATGTGGTTTTTGCCAAGGTTTGAGCTTTCTCCTCCTGTTGTCTGCTTCTGTATCCAGTGCTGTCTCTTTTATTCTTTCCATGTTACTTGATCTGCACTAATTTTTCTTCTGTATTCACCACTGAAATGCTAACTGGGAAATCAAAAAGCACACAATACTCTAGGCAAATACTCTAAATTCAATCAACAGAACATTAAGATTTTTTTACCTTTAATTATAAGAATTTATTCACTGGTTTTCTTTTCACTGCTATTAATGTTATATAAATTTCTGCACCCAGAATGAACTCATTTGACACCTTGAAATAACACTCCTCAAACTTTTCATGAAGACTTTCTCAGGACACCCTTGCAAGCCTATAAATGAGTCTCCAGCTGTCAGTGGAGGACTACAGACTTCAGGAGGCTTAGAAGGAAAGAAGAGCTTCCCACAAAGTGCTTATCTTATCTCTCTTACTCCCAAATAATGCAACTGAAAGATATAGTTTGCTATCAGCAAGAGCAAAGAGGAGAGAAAATACAATTTTAATTATCACATATGTGCTATAAATTGCACAACTATCAGCTATTTTGTTGATTTATCTTTTCACCTCAATATAATAGTAGGTTCTCAATAAATATTTATTTTATAAATGAAGTCAGTAAAGCAGATTTCATTCACCAGCACATCTAATCTTCTATCATTCTAATATAAATGGAAGTTTATTAATGCACCACAACTGCTTTATACTACTTCACAAGCATGAAGAGAGAAACAAATACTCTAAGGTATTCACCACCTGAAACAAATACAACTCTTGCTATGTCCTTGACAGGATCAGTTATGGAACTGAATTGGTTCAGAGAGGACAGTCACATTGGAGTCCATTCCAGCATGATTTGATCCTACTGTTAAAATCATTTTACTGAACACCTAAGTCAAAGAGCCTTTCCCTCCTACAGCAAGTGTTACACCTCCCAGGATAAAGGAAGAGCCCACTTTGTAAAATTTCACTATTATTTAGTTAACTACTCCCTAGATAGATACTACCCAAAATAAGTTATTTCCTTTCTTTTTAACTAAAACGACGGGCAAATTGGCAAATAAAAAATCACAGTATATGTTCATTGAAAAAAAATGCCATAGACTATGTAGTAAATGTTTTCTGACAGCCTAATCTAACCAGAAAAAATGGAAATAAAACAGTGTAACTCATTGAATTTTAGTCATGCCTTTTTTTTAAATCAAGTGCAGATCTCCTCGTATTTCTTCAAAACTGAAAAAGAAGCCTGAGCAGATGAAATAATGAAAAGGAGCGTGTTCTACCTTGTGTGACACAAGCATTGATTGACCTCTAAGAAGAACGGTGAAGTCTGGCTTTTTACCTAGAAAATTAGAGTTTGGAGACCATTTGGTCAGAGGTCACAGACCAATGCCTTCAGGCTGAACTGGGCCCAGTGCCAAAGGCCAACATGTATGTATGAGACACCAATATTTAGAAATCACAGATTTCCTATAAAAAGTCTAGATTTCTAGTTTCTCAAAAAACAAGCAAACAAAAACCTGGGTTGTGGGATCCTCGGACCTGGAGGCTCCCTGCTCTGGGTGGGAGGCCAAAGCTGAGGGAGCCTAGGTGTCCCCAGGTATCCTCAGTTGCACACATTCCCTGTAGAAATAAGTAGGCCGGGCCCAACTTGTCATTCTTGTCAATCCTGAGACCTGGACCAGGAAGAGAGTAGAATCCAGATGAAAAAGGATATAATTCTGCCATTTTGAGTTTATGCTTATTTATCCATTTTACAATGGGTAAGAGCACATGACAAATCTGTTCTCAGCATAAATGGCCCCATTTTAATCAGCACAACATTCAAACTGAAGCAGAATTATTGTTTGTTAGAGTTTGGTCTGCTAGCAAACCTCAACAGGTTGCAAGTTCTTTGAGAGGAGGGAAATCTTCCACCAGGCCCTTTCTCACCATCCATCCACACCATTGCAGCCCTGTGGGGTGATAAATACCTGGGAGAAGGGGAGGTGGGCTGAGTGTCTGAAGGGAAGAATCAGAGTTGGAGTAACTACTTGTTACCTTGGCTTTCACGCATAAGTAAATGACATGTCACTGCATTGTTTAAGAACATACAAAGGGGGGCACCTAGGTGGCTCTGTTAGCTAAGCGTCTGACTTCGTCTCGGATCATCATCTCAGGGTCCTGGGTTCGAGCCCAGCGATGGCCCCAAGTCAGCCCCCCGCCCCCCAGCTCAGTGGGGAGTCTGCTTGTCCCTCTCCCTCTGTCCCTCCTCCTGCTCCTGCTTCCTCTCTCTCTCTCTCTCTCTCTCATATCAATAAATAAAATCTTTAAAAAAAAAGAACATACAAAGGAAACTCAGATATTGAGGTCAATTCCTAAAATATTCAAATTACATTGCTATTTCACAAAACGGGTCTCAGAGGCCAAGTTACCTTAGTAATTGGTTCCATGCATTTCATAGCCTGTGTTACATCAACCACCAATTTAAGAAAGAAATATTTAAACAGTAATTGATTTTTCTTATCCTTTAAGAGGTTAAAATCCTTGATACTTTTCATTTAGTGAAAAAAACAAATCCAACTTTCAGTGAATATAAATATTTTTAAGAATAAAAACCACTTAAATGTAAAACTGAAATTGCTTTGAAGTGATTCATGAAGACAGAAATAAAAATCATAAATTAGCATTCAGAATCTGAAACAAATTTATTTTATGTAACAAAATGCACGGAATCAAATATTTTTCATAGCAGTAAATATAATTTTCCTTAGGGAGTTTGGAAAATTCCCTCCAAAGTTCTGATTGATAAGCTTTGTAAGAGAAAGACTGCTTTTTGAGGTAGTAAATCGCCTACTGACATATTCTCCACAAAGCTTCAGTGTTTAATACCAAGCTGCCGGGATACAAGTACAAAGACATCAATTATCCCAAAATAGATTGGGGCAGAGTCCAGTTCACTTATTAGTCCTTTAGGCTATGTCCACAGGGGACAGAGAGAAATAGAGATTTGGCAATCAGCTGGTTAATTTGATCACTGCAGACAACTGCGTTGTATAATTTAGGTCGGAAACATACCCTGACCTGGTATTCCTAATTTGGAACATTCATCAAATTAATCAAATAATCACCAATTCTCAGTTTCACTATACCCTGTAAACAGAGTCCTAGCATCAATGATTAAGTTTTCACTTACAATTATAAACAAAATGCGCCATTATCTGGGCAACTGCACCTTTTAGATGGTGCCCCCTTTTCTACAGAGCCCTTCCAAATCATCTTCATTCTCCCCAGCTATCAGCCTAATTCCCTTATCCTACTCCTTCTTGCACAGATGCTCTCACTTCCTAGCATACAAAGAAAATGGAGGCCATCAGCTAGAAACTCCCTCAGCTCCCCATTTCTCAACACATATATGGACACTCTCTGTAGCAGTGCCCTCCTTAACTCCTGTCTCCACAGGAGAGCTTTCTTTTACAAAACTACCTTCTAGCACCTTCTCCAGATCTCATCAATACTACTTCTCAGGGACCTTGGTCCATCTTCTTTATCTTCAACCTTTCCCTTTATACTGGTTGAGTCAACCTAACATATAAACGAATGAACCCTCTCTGAGGTGAAAAACCTTTGTCCACCATTGTTAAGAGTTTAAATTAGTAGAACCTCTTTGGAGAGCAATCTGACAATAGGTATCTGAGTGCCTTAAAAATTTTAGATCTTTTGACCAGATAAATTCTTCTTCTAGAAATCAGTTCTAGAAAATATGGACCAAGCTTAATTTCAGAAATACTTCTGGCAGTGTCATTATGAAGAAAAATATGAAAAGAGAAACTAAATACTTAACAGTAAGAGGAAGATTTCTGAAAAGTTTCTAATGATGGGGGAAATATCAAGGGGGACATTTCTACAGATGAAACTGACGTTTGTTTGTAAGACCGAGCCGGGGCGTGCAATACGTGTATGCCATAGATGAAATAGAGATCCTTCTGCAAGTGACGTTATTGGAGCATCATGAGATAAGTGTCTGTCTGCTTTACTGCCCCATCCCTCAGCAACTAACGCAGTGCACAAGGTGGACCGCTAACCAATATTTGTTGAATGAATGAATGAGAGGTTTTATCTCTGTCTAATTAAACAACTCCATATGGAGAAATACCCAGGGAGCAGTGAGGGAGGAAAAGGGTCTAGCCAATTAGATCTGCCAAACCCACCCCGGTCATTAATGCAGGGACAGATGCTAAAGCCAGTCTTCTGTTATGTGCAAAAGCAGAACGTGTAATCACTAACATGGTCCCTTCTCAACTTGGTTAACAAGCATGGAAAAGACTGGAAGGGAATGGTTAAAAATAGCAGCAGTGTTGAGAGTGGTAAGATTACGGATGATCTTTCTGGCTTTTTAATACCCTTGTGTACTGTCCTAATATTCAGTAATGAAGATGGACTCTGCCTATAATTTGAAAGAAAGTTTCAAAACAAAACCCTGCATTGACTCTACATCGCTCTGTAGCTATGGGCCTCTTCTCCTTACAAGTCCGCCTCTTAGAAACATCCTCCAAATCCCGGGTCTTCCTTTGCTCCCCATGAGACTCACCTCTTGACCTGCCACTGCACTAAAATTGGCATTGCTCTCATCACCAAAGAGCTCAGAGGTGTTCAATCCCATGGTTACTTCTCTGTCTTCATCTTGCTGAACATTTTGGCCTCAATTAACACTGCCGGCCCCTGCCCCAACTGCTTGAAACCCTTTTCTCTTGGGAGTCCGGGACACCACTCCTTGATCTTTTATCCTTCACTTGCCACTTTCTCTTTTTCCCTCTCTCTCGAGCTCCGGATGATGGTCATGTCATCCGAGATTCTCTCTTTACCCATCTTCTCGCTATAGATTACCTTTAGGTGATGTCCTCACACCCTGACTTCAGCCACTCTGTGGCTTATAACTCTCTGAACTTACTTCTCCACACTATTCTGAGCTCTGACTGATCTATATCTGAGTATATGGCCCACCAAAGCATACATATAGCTGTTGAATATGTATCTCACAAATTGCCAGATCTAAAAAATGAAAACCTGCTTTTTTGTCTAGAACCTGAGTCTCTGTTCATTGCATCCAATCCAAAGATCCGGGATCCTTAAGGATGCATCAGTCTCCCTCAGTGCTGTAATACATATAAACAGTCACTAAACAGTTCACCAAGTGAACTTTTTTCTGAGCATCTCCTGTTCTCTCACGTGTTCATTTAGCATCTGTTATGTTCCTATGGGTAAAGTTTGAATTAAATACATCTCTGCCCTCAAGGGCCCACAGTCTAGTGAGAGAACAGACAAATCAGTCACAATGGCAAGTTCAGTGGTATGGGAGTCTATAGGATGCTATGGGAATAAAGAACAACTGGGTGAATCAAAAGGAGTTTTTTGGCGAAGCATTCCTGAAGGACAAAGTTCTCCAATTCCGGCAGGGGTGGTAGGAATGAAGAAAAGGAAATGATGAGCCTGTGGATATTCTGGATGATGATGGGGGAGTGGTCAGTGCTGACTCTCAGGTTTCTGGCTTCAGTGACTAGATAAATGGCCATAACCCCTCCCTACTGCCACCACCACCAATTGGGTCAAAGAACGTAAGAGGAGAAGCAAGTGTGGGAAGTAATGAGTAGTTGGAGCAAGGTAAGCATCAGATGCCCATAAGAAACCCAGCATCTATGCATGTGTATTTTTTTCACCTGTTAAATGAAAAAAACACAGAACGAAACGGTATGCATAATATTCTACTGTTTATGCTGGAAAGGGGGGAAAAAGAACTTATATTCTTATTTGTCACTACATACAAATAAATTTGTATTTGCTAATATATGCATAAAGAATGTCTGGAAGGATACATAAGGAAACGAAGAGCAGTGGCTGCCTGTGGAGAAATGAAAGACAAGGATGGGAAAGACACTGCTCACTCCTTATGCTTTCTGGGTTTGAAGCATAAATCAATTACCAATTCAAAAGATACTTCAAGGGGAAGATAGTGGTCAAGAAGTCCCACAAAACAGAGACTGAAGACTACAACTGGATAAGGAGGTCACTGGTGACTATGGGGACAGCAGAGTGGGGGGGGTGGTGTGGGGAAAGAGGGGCCACAGGATCTGGAATGGGAGGACGGGGAGCCCCCTGCAGCAGGTGAAGGAGTAAACGGGAGGAGAAAAGAGATTGTGGGGACAGCTGAGAAGTGCTGGTGAGAGGCAAGGAGGTGACAGGGAGAGGCTCAGAAGTTAGAAAGAGTGTCAGGTATGGCTCTGGTCTCCTAAGTAGTGTCCCTGTAGTCCCCCCCCTCCTCGGGCTGACCTTCCTGTGGCCACTGTGCTCTCAGGGCTCCCCACCATCTCTCCGTGAGCTCCAACTCCACGCTCCTTGACGCACAGGTCCCTTCACACCACAGCGTTGCTCACTGTGCCTACTGCCTCTCCCCACTCACCACAGAGCTTCGCTCTTCCAGCCAGTGTCAAAGGAGTGGCAGACCTAATATTCCCAGTCTTTTCTTTGGGCGCTGGCACGCTCTTCCTCACCTCGCGAAGGTTCGGTCAGACACCACCCCTCGCAGAAGTTTTCCGGGCTTGCCTCCCCAACGGCCAGGTCAGCCGCCTCTGTTCTACACGCCAGTAACAGCAGGGCCTCCTCTAATGAGCTGTTCCTCATTTGTTTAACCACTTCACCTCATCTGAGCTCTTTCATTCTGTCCTTTGGCAAATATTAAATGTCTGTTGTGAGTCAGAAATTGTGCAAGGTGCTAGGATTTTTTTTTTTAAATGAGCAAGATCGACATGGTTCTGCCCTGAGGATGCTTATACTCTCAGTGAGGGAAACACAAATGAAACCAAAAATTAGCTACTCACAGATGCAGTAAGTGCCGGGAAGAGAAGGCACAGGGTAATCCTGTAAGCTACTTGAAGGCTAGAACATAGTGATTTTTTTTTTAATTGAACTGGAACTTTAAAATTTTAAACATTCAATTGAGAAATTAAAATGTAAGCAGATTATTACTATATGTCGAAATAAATTTGTATTTCAGAAAATAATCCAGGGCAAACAACAATTAATAAAATATGTCACATAGAAAGATAAAAAACAAAATACTCACTAGAAGAAAATCATGACTGTCACTCACTTTTTGTCAACGGTGGCAATCCTTCTATATCGATCATTTTTCTACATTACTACATAAAATTAGCTAAAAGGTTTATTGAAGCTCAAAAGATTTTTTTGGTCACACCAAAATACCCAGGTGCTCTATTGCTTAGCAGTGACTTAAGCTCTCTTAGCTCTTTCACTGACTGAATTGGATATTGGATGTATATTTTCCTCACTGACCTCTGACCCTTTAATCTGATTCTGGACATGCACATTTGTCCACTTACCTGCCCGGGGCCCTCTGCACAGAAAACATGCTTGGCCTTCGAGTGAGTGAGTCTCCCCTCTCCCTCCTGGCCTTTGGCTCTGCATCAGGGAAGGACCACTCTGGGGAAGTCCGGATCACAGTCACAGCCTCCTCCCAACACTACACCCAGATTCAAATGTTGCTGAAACATTTTAAAACAGAGGGCAAGACCTCTGAGGTTTGGCTAGTTTGTGAACAATCAAGGGCTCCCGTCCAGGCTAATAAGCTCGGTATGTTAGAACATAAAACTGAGACCAAGATCACAGATCTTTCCTAAACAAGTCAGTCAGCTCTGACTTTGCCTAAGGGACTAAAAGTTTTTTTAAATTTCCCTGTATCTTCTCTTTGACTTCAATCTGAGGTAAATTTGCATTGAGAGATATAAAATGTCCCTTTAAGAGCCAGGTGACTAGAGAAAAATGGGTGGATTTTTTTTACTTTGAGATCTTCTAATTGTCAAACCATGTGAATCTATTACTTATTCCTCAAAAAAATCCATTTTAAAAATAAAAAATAAAAGTGAACATGCTCATCTCTTTGTCAGTGTTAGAACTTGGAACCTAGATGACCAGGAGTTCCAATATGATTCCTTGGTCACCATTGGCCCTGCCTCCCACCCTCTCTATTTCTTCCCTCCTTTCCTGCTCCCCTTCCCCCCAGCCTCCCTGATTCCTTTCACCCATGTGTCTGTTGCTTTCCATAATATGATAAGTCCCTACTGCCTAGAAGAGTTGTTTTGCATTTGAATTGCACAAGTTTTTCTTAATAAATGCTTACTAATCTTCTTAAATCATTTCACAGATCCAGACAGTATATATCTTTAATCCTGGCCAAATGTCTTATAAATAGACCTCTTTGGTCACAAAGCTAACAGTGTAAGAATATAGAAACAGGGCAGCACAAATCATGAGATACCAATTGTTCACTTAGTTAACAAACATATACTAGCCTCTCCCATGGGCATGACCATGAAGTTGAGGGAACCTCTGTTTGATATCCATAGGTTATATTTAAATCCTCCCCTTTAACGTGGATTCATTAATTCCACAAAGATTGCAGGTCACTTTTGTGGCAAGCACTGGGCTGACACTAGAGATACAAAGTCAAACAAGACATGGTCCACGTCAGAGTCAGGTTGTTTGGGGGAACTGGTTACATCCCTGGGTACCCATTTGCCCAAGGAGATGTGCATACGTGATGTGTTTTTCTCTGAAAGAGAGAGTAGTAGTAACTACCAACGACTGGAGAAGAAAAATGGGGGAAGACTGGCAAGGACATGCAAAGTCAGCTTGATTTCAGTCCATTACCCCACCCTACCCCATCCCCCCAACACACGGGCACTGGTTGAGATCCATCATGATGAGGTAAATTTTGGAGTGAGAATTTGAAGAACATTTCTCATGAGAGTCACTCATTGGAACACTCGAGGCACAAGCAGGGCACCTGTGGGGCCCGGGGCACAAAGTGCTCAGATAGCTGGGGAGAGCATGGTTCCTCCCCCAAACACTGCCCCAGACTCTCTGCCTCTGTGGAACCCTAAAATCTCATCGGAGGAGCCCTTTGCCAATGAAGCATGTTGTCACAGGGACCTGCAGCTGGGCCAAGGACAAGTAACATGACAGGTTGCCAGACTAGGAAAACATGCATGAACAGGTTCCCATTCTGCAAACTGGAAGATATTGAGGGGAGCTGGAGTCCTGCAGTCATCAAAGGGGCCATCACAATTTGGTCCATAATCTTAATAAGTCTTCATTTATACTCAAAGGTGGACAGAGTTTGGGTCCATTTGGGTGAGATATAAATTGTGCTCAAAGCTTCCTCCATGGAGTTTCACCCTTTGACCCTGTATCTGTCCCCAGCATTACTGGACTTTTTTAAAAATAGCCAAAATGTGATCTACTCAAATATAATCTCCTCGAGGACAAGCACTCTATCTCATTTCTCTCCAGATGCATAGTTCCCACTATAAAGCCTGTGTTCAAGCGCTGAACTGTCTGAAACAATATCCAGGAGCATCAACTCCATGGGAAAATACTACAGATTTACATCTAAAAGTTAACAACCAGCCATTTTTCATATTCAAAAGGATAACCTGTTTCTTAGTTTGGTTACATGTCTATTAATTGACTTTTATTAGTAAAAATTATGAAAATAAGGCCAGATCACAGGATTTTTAAAGCTAATGGGAATATTGACACACGCAAAGACCATACAGTAGTAAAGAACAGAGTGAGAGAAAGTCTCTATAGGAATGAAAGCAACAAAGGGTCCTGTCCTAAATGTAAAGGTTCCCCCATTAGTACCACACCCATCACCGCCATCCTGCTTTTACCACCAGCCTTTGCCTAGACCAGAGGGTCACAGACGGGTAAGAGTTACAGGCAATTTGCCACCATCTTATCCAATTCTCTCACTTACAGTGTCCAAATGTCTTCAGCTTTAAACTCTAGAGCTCTGAAACTTTGTAAGTCTGTACGTTAAAAGACTGATTTCTATAAAGGTCTTGCAGCATCTGTGTGAAAGGAACTGTCTTAGTCAGCTCAGGCTGCTGTGACAGAAATGGGGTGGCTTATAAACAAGTTTTTTTTCTCATAGTTTAAGAGGCTGGAAGTACAAGATCAAGGTGACAATATGGTGAGTTCCAGTGTAGACCCTCTTCCAGGTTGCAGACAGCTGACTTCTCATTGTGTCCCCACACGGCAGAAGAAGAGAGACACGGCTCTCTGGGGTGGCTTTGTAAAGGGCACTAATACCATTCATGGGTGTTTGACCCTCATGATCTAATCAGCTCCCAAAAGCCCCACCTTCCAATACCATCACATTGGGTGTTAGGATTTCAACATATGAACTTAGGGGGGACACAAACATTCACTCCATTGCAGGAACTATGTAAATAAAAAGATTCCTAAAAGCTTCTGAGATTCATACCTGAACAAAATCTTTCAGGTCTCAAAATAACATGATTTCCATAGTACTATGTAGCAGCAGAACTGCAGGATCACAATGGTATGAACATTTTAAATGTTAGGGGATATTGTGGGGAGGTCTCCAAAAAGGTTGTAACAATTTAAACAACTGAAAGCAAGCTCTTATTTTATCTGACCTGTCCTATATGTGGAAATAAGAGAACACAACATTAAGTTAGTAGCTAGCAGACAAAATCAAAAGTATCAAAGTTATAAACACAAACATCTCTCCTCTTTGTCCGTCCCCATCCTCGCAGGAAGAGATACCAGTGTGTCCAGCAAGCATGACCAATGCCCCAGATGGCTTTCTAGATAAACAGTAGAAGGACAGTGGAGAATGTGGACATTTAGACAGACTAAAAGCGATTGTTGGGAGTAAGAACTTAGAGATAAACCAAAAACCATGACAATTTTGCTGTCTAGTCTATAAAAATACCCATATGCCCCAAAATAAATAAATAAGGAGGTCATTGAAGCCGAGTTTGTGATACCCCAAAATTACCTACAGGTTTTTCACTCAGGGACTGATTAAATACATTCTTAGCAATGTTCTGCAGCCATCAAAAGGATAGTAGTGTCCAAGAAAGATGTCTCTGATAGATTGCTAAGGAAAGCAAGTGACAGGACAATCTGAAGAGGATGACCCATTTGGTTGTAAGTATGACCGTGTGTGTTTGTGTATGCACATGCCTAGCACGACACACACCAAATTACTACCAGTGGTATCACCCCTCCTCCTTGAGGAGGGTAGCAGGAATGGAGTGGAACATTGGCATGGAGGGGCTTTTCCTTTACCCTTTACCTCCATATATTTATGTAAGCTTTTGTATATTTGTATAAATCTTTCATGACAAGTAGGTACTGCTTCTATAATTATTCAAAAAAGTGCCTTTAGAGGAGTCTCTAAGACATCTCATAGACATGGAAAGAAGTTGTGGGTACCAAGGACGCTCCCATTTTCCCTAGGGACATAGGCCAGAGATTTCTACAAGTGCCGTCAGGTCAGCATCACAGTGCTTGGTGATTAAAACACACTTCTGAGCCGCCATTGACCATATAATCTAGCTCTCAATGGGATTCAAATATATCACAGCTTGACTCAATTCCATTTTATAAGATATAATTTCACCCCAAGCCAGGAATCCAGGCCCCTCAGATAACAGATCTTTATTGGGCATCTGCCTCTGAGAGGCTGTGCCATGAGGTAGATGGAATTAATGCACTGGAATTAGTGGGAGATGAGAAAGTATTTTTTCAAGCATATATTGATTTTGAATGACAAAATACCTCCCCCTCGAAAATCATCTAAACCATAGCATTGTACACAGTAGAAATTCTCTCTCTTTACAATGTTCATTCAGAAAACTCGAGCTGAAAGCCTGGCCAAGGCCTGCAGAAGTCTGTCCATGTCCCCTGGAATGTGACACCTGCTTCCCGTGGCTCCAAATGCACAACCAGCAGTGGTCAACTACTGAGGAGCCTGACACAGCACCATAAGCCACTGGTGTGGTGTGTTCGCAGGCGATACAAATCCACTAGGCTTTACTCTCAACTTTGAAATCCAGAAAGGCTCTGAAATGGAAACTTTTTTTATAACTCATTTGCCCCCAAAATGAACCAGACCTGAATTCAAATGGTAGAAAGCCTGTTCCGAACTGATAGAAGCTATTTATAGTCTTTATTTCACATATTGTAAATATTGAGTATGTTTAAAAATATTAGTATATCCATATAATGAAGTAGTCATCATCCTGACTCCCAGGAGACATTTAATTCACTCAGAATATTCCATATACTATCTTTCTAAAAAAAATTTTTTTAAAGAATATGCACTTAAAAATATATCTGGCCCTAAGAGTTTCAAATAAGGAATGAGGACCTATATATGCTCTGATCAGTGAAACTTTGAAAGAAATGAGATTGAAGCTCTCTCCAGTAATTAAGAGCAATATAGCTCTTGAAACACACACACACAGAAACTTGTTAAGACCTAATAAATCATAGCCTCATTATCCAGAGAAATAAAATGAGTTACTAGGAATAAAAAGAAGCAAGTGGAAATATGCCATATCAAAACAGCTGGTAATAGGAAATAACTTTACTGTTTTGGTATTGAGAGATGGTGCCCTACATTTGCTAAATGATGTAACACAGAGAATATTCTATTTATGGTACAGGAAATAAATATGATTTCCTCAAAGGAAACCTTTCCTGATCTTTCTAAAAGGATATGATCTTACATTTTATCTTTGGAAAAAATTTTAAGGAGTCAGTAACAAAGACCATTGTCGTGATTCTGTAGGTACACAATCAAGCCAAACTGTAAAAACTACTGTGAAAAAGTAGGAAAGACTTGTTCTGTAGATTTAACTCCATGGACCCATTGATTTCAGTCAAAGAAGGACCTACAGAAAACATTAGTTTCATCCAGCCTTTGAAATAACTTATAAAATCACCTTTTTTGTATAAAACTTCTAGAAGAAAACATAAGAGAAAATCTTAGTGATCTTGAGGTGAGCAAAGATTTCTTAGGTATGACACCCAAATCATCATCCATAATAGAAAAAATTAACAAATTTAGACTCATCAAAATTAAATACTTCTTCAAAAATCACCACTAAGGAAATGAAAAGACAAGGCATCGTTGAAGAAAAAATATTTATAAATCATGTATCTATATATAAAGCATATGTATAAATATATATATATGGTTTGAATTCAGAATATATGAAGAACTCTTGCAATAATAAAAGGCAAACAGCTTGGTACAAAATGAACACAAGATTTGATGAAACACTTTGCCATAGAATATACATGAATGGCTAATAAACACATGAAAAGGTGCCCAATATCATTATTAATAGGAAAATGCACATTAAAATGACAATGAGATAGCACCACCAGACCGGTAGAAGAACTACAATAAAAATGACTGACAATACAAAGTGTTAGTGAGGATGTGAACAAACTGGAAACTTCACACATTGCTTGTAGGAATATAAAATGAAATGATCGCTTTAGAAAATAATTTGGCCTTTTTTTAAAAAAGTTAAACATATACTTCATCATAAGACCCAGGAATTCCACTCCTACGTATTTACCCATGAGAAATAAAAATGTATGTCCATGCAAAAACTTGTATACAAATGTTCATAGTATCGTTCTGTGTCATAGGCAAAAATTGAAAATAGCCCCAAGCTGGAAACAATCCCAGTGAATAAATAAAATGTTGATCTCTGTATTAGAGTACTACTCAGCAATAATTGATGTACCCAACAACATGGCTGAACCTCAAGAAACATTCTGGTAAGGATAAGAAGACAGACACCAAAGAGTACATATTGTCTTTCCATTTATATGAAATTTCTAGATAAGGCAAAACTTGAGAGATAAAAATCATTATCAGTGGTTGCCTAGACTGGGGTAGGTGTGGTCATTAAAGTCAAAGAGGTACAAAAGGGAACTTGGGAGGGTAATGGAAATGCCCTAGAACTGGGATGCAGCAGTCATGGTACCAGTGGATCCGTGAATTAGAAATTCCCGCACTGTTAACGTCACGTGCTTTGTTCCTATTTGATGCTCTCGCTTTCGGAAGGCAGATACGCCAAGAATGTATTTTAGGACCTACGGGTTGAAGTGCCCTGAGGTGGTAATAAATTACCGAGTGGCTGTGACTGAGTTGGTACATAAATGTTATTCTGGGCTCACTGCAGCATTGTTTGCTATAGAAAAGCTAGAAATAACCTAATGTTTATTAACAGAGCAATGGTTAAACAAGATAAAACTCATCCATATTATGAAAGACCAGGCAGATGCAGCTGTAAAAAAAGAATGAAAAGATCCCCAAGATATGCTATTAAGGGGGGGGGGGGGGGAAGCAAAGTCATAGGACAATACTAAACAGGATAATGTATATCTGATACTCACACACATGCACGTAGACAGTAAACTACATAAAGCTTCCCTCTGGGGAAGACTGAGACGATGAGGGCAGAAGAGGACTTTACTTTTTTAATATGTTCTTCTGTAACATTCTAATTTTTTTCACAAAAACCATACTCCACTGTTGCGGTTTAAAAACTGTTTAAACGCTTTTGCTGGCCCTTGACTGAATCTCACTTCTCAGCAGTCCCTGCTGCTGGGGAAGCCATGTTTTCCTTAAAAGGGGAAAAGAGTGAATTACTTTGAATCGTGTTAGGAAAAAAACATATAATAGAATTCTCTATCAGCCAGCAGTTTGATATACTGTTAGCTTAATAGTATAATAATTACAATAGTCTTGATGCACATAGTTTTCTACAATGACAGCCCTACGATGTAACGTTGCCACCCCTATTTTGGATGCTCAAGAGGTCAAGACACTTGCCGAAGACCACCCAGGTAGGCAAAGTAGGAGTGAGGCCTATAACTTAAAATCTGGTGTTTTGATTCAGCGGCCTGCCTCATCCAGGATGATGATCTACATAATGGTGACCCTGCGGCACTACAGGAGCCTAAAGGACTTATGAATCATCAAAGAAAGATTTAATTATATTTAGTGTAGTTTGGGTTTCACCCATACTTTATTGTGTTATAATCCCTGGAAAAGTATTCAGCCACATAAAGCACACACCATCACCCTTGTTCAGAATAGTTGATTAACCCAAATGCCTCTGGCAAGGCTGAAACACGGAGAATGTATTCCAAGTTGATTCCCTTCATGATTTAAGCTTTAACTTTCCTCTGAAAGAGAAGATACCTCTCTGCCCTACCTCCCCTCCAACTTTACAGCGGAAAGCCTTCAGCCTAAACTGCCCACAGTGGGAGGGCAGAGGGTCAGAAGGAGGCACTCTGGGCCACCACCAGCAGAGGCCTCAGGGTGCTACGGCCTAGAGGCCCCCCCCCAGCTCCCCTCCTACAGCTGGGGCTCTGGTGACAATCTCCTGGCCACCACACCCTCACTCGAGCTGGGCATTCCCACACACAACGAAAAGGAAGCGGGTGAGTAAATGAAAGCCTGCCTGAGCTCAGGCTGAAGGCCTGTAACCATATCGCTTCGAGTAGCAAATGTAGGCCTTCTACTTGGAAGCAGGTGTCTGCACGGCAAGGCCAGACTACCCCAACAAGAGACTGTAATTTGGGGGTTGATCTGCTCAGCCAACACAGGTTAAAACAGACCTGGGTTTTAAAGGTGGCAACAAGAGATAAAGCTCTAAGACTGGGGATCGGGTAGCCCATGCTGAAAATAAAGAGGCAGAAGTGTATATAGTAAGAGCCCATTTTGCAACCAGACAAACAGGTAGCCCACCTTGGACTCCAGCTGGATGATTTGAAAGAAGCTACTTTATAGATGAGGAAGTAGAGGGGCAGAAAGCACTTAATCATTCAACTTCCTCTATAAAATCAAGATAGGGAGAATACATACCTATGTTAATGGTATGATTAAAGGTAACCTACATAAAGTCCCTAGTACCATTCCCAGCACATAGTGGCTACTTACTAAAAGGTAATATTACTATCAAAGTCTTATCCTGGTTCTGCCACAAAAATGAGAAAAAAGAAGTAGATGATTCTTCAGGATCCCTCTAGGTCTAACACTCTGTGATTCTGTGATTGCAATTAGCAAGCCGGCAGCGTAACTTGATTATCATGACGAGCCCACAGGACTCCACAGGTAAGGAATTCATTTCGGCGACTTGTCCTGGGATCATCTCCAGGTCTCCGAGACACCACTGTTCCTGCTGCCCACCGAGCGCTAGGGCAGACCCCAGATTGCCTCCTTAGTGAATCACCATCCAGGTGTTAGGCCAGGTGGCCACTGCAGAAGTCATTAACCGCAACAATGGAATGAAAGAAGTACAGTTCCTACCCCTACATTCTTTCTTCTTAAAGGTTTTTTTTTAACCCTCCATTGATAAAAATAACACATGTTCTTTGTGGGGTGGGAAGTGCAAAAAACCAAAGGAGGAAGCTATCAGTTATAATCTCACATGCAGCTGTAAATACCTCAGTTTACTTCAGATCTTTTATCTGTACATATTCCTCTTTAGGTAAGTGAACTCATCATTGCATGTCAAACTGCCTATTTTACTTAACGTTTTAACAACAACCAGTCCCCCCTGGCCAGTGGCCAAGCTTGAAGCTTGTGGCTCTAGGCTCCATGCACCAGCAGATACACATTTTACTCAGTCAGTCTCCTAAAAGCTTTGAGGGAAAAGAATTCCAGAGAAATCAGTAGTCACCCCTCTTAAATTACTTGAACCCCATGATTTTCAGAGTCCAAGGTTATTCCCAAGACACAGTTCTCCTTTGGCTCTTAATGACCTCCCTAGGGGAGGGAGGGAGGGAGGCATAAGAGGGGAAAAGTCCTTAATTCTTCTCAGACCCCTGGGATTCTGCATCGGAACTTCAGGCAATGGGCATAAAAGGCTCAATGGGTGTTAAGTGGGGATGAGAAATTATGTCCATGGAGCAGCTGGAACAGAAAAGCAAAGATCCTCCTCCCAGTACCTTCTGTCCACTCCTTCTGAAATGAGTCAGGGCCCTATTTAACAACAGTCCCCTGGTGGTCCAGGTGACAGGCCATACATACGTACCTCTGAAAGCCTTGACCTCATAAGAACACACCCCTCAGGCTGGGTGATCACAGGAGAATGTAGTCCAGAGGTTTCTGTGGATTATAAAAAAAAGAGAGAGAGAGAGAGATAAGGGAAAGAAGGAAGGGAGGGAGAGAGGGAGATGGGGAGGGAGGAAGGATTAAGCTATCTTAAAGCAGAATATGAAATAAATTAATGTAATTTAAAGTTTAATATTAGCAGTATCTTTGATAAACCTGTGGGTGGAAACCCCAGAAACCTGTTTGGGGCTAATCTTTAGTCAGGAATGATAGAGTTAGGATGGTGGTCGGGCTACTTTTATTTAAAAAAATAATAATACCAAAGAGTCACCTTTCCTTTCAAATATGACATCTTGGTCCAAACATGAAGTCAAAATTCAAAAACTACCCACCTGCCAGCCTCTGATATTTGGTTGCTAAAACTCCAGATGGAGAAGCGTAGCCAAGAAGGGGATGTTGTTGGAATTCAGAGGTTTGCAATAGGAGGTAGGCTTTTATGCACCTGCCACTTCAAGGGAACTGAAGGGTTGGCAAAGAATCAGTGAGTTCGTGTTGCACCGAGAGCCAGCCTGGATAATTCAGGGAGAAAAACTTCCAGTGCAGGACAGTGTGGCCACCTATGCAGGCTGCCTGGGAACAGACTGTCAAGCCCTATACCCGACCCCTTAGATCTCACTCCTTCACTTGGTGCTTACTACACTTGGCCAAAGTGCAATGATGGCATTAAGAGAAAATTATTTTTATTATTTTCCTTTTAGTCTCTTTTCTCCAGGGTTGAGAAAAAATGAGAATTAGACTTCCTAGCATATTAATTCTCTAATGCATGTTGTATTGATCCTCATTTTCCAGTAGGGCCAGTGCAGGGATAAGCACCTATTTGAAAAGTCTCTTAAACTTGTAATTATTTTTACATCTTCCATTTTATAGCAGCCTTGCATACTAAGATAGAGCCAAAAGTAAACTAAGGTAAAGGTTTTCATCTCAGGTAGTAGACTGTGCACTCACATGAATTATTCAAATAGCTACATTGACAAAAATCCATTAACTAACTAGTGTCTTACTACCGCAGATATAGTTTATTCCCTTTAAGGATGTAACTTCATACTAGATACAACTCTTACTCCAAATCTTTAGATTTGCCTTTCAACTTCAATTTTCAATTTGTTGTTGATGGGCTTTTGGTTTCCTTTCTTCTCTGATAATCCTCCTCAGAGGTGGCCATCTTGGAGGAACACGGTAATGAGGTAGCTGTGATGGGGACAGGGGTTTCTGTATGAGTCTCCTCAGTTAGTCAGGCCCCCTCATAATGACTTCTAGAAAGCTGGGGAAGACATTAAAAAACCCAAAATAAGCACAATGGTTATAATAGGTGGGATATTGGAGGTGCCAAAAAGTGCTAACTGAATCAAGGTACATGTCAGCTTCCAATGTTTCTCCTTCCAACTACCTAAATGCTGTCTCTGGTTTTCTATTAAGGTTTCTCTAATCCCCCTCTAATTATCTTCCCAGAAACCCCTTCTTCCTTTGGATCATTAGTGCTCTTACTACTGGTACTATTTTAAAATGTCACTGCCCTGTAGTGCTGGTCATTAATGTCCCATTATTTCACATAGGTCTTTCTCCCCCTTTAAAATTAAGAACTTTCTCTTAATTCCAAAAAATCCCCACAGGCCCTCAGAGCAGTGGCTGATAATGGGATGCTTGATACCTACTCAATGCCCCATGAGGGAGTACTGACCCACTCCTCACCTCCAATGACCCTGCTTATCTGTTCTCACCCCTGCCTGTATTTCCTCATCCCTGCCTCCTAATCTCCAGTCCCAACACCTCTCTCCATCCCACATGGAAACATCGTCCTTCCTAATGCCCAACTCTCTCAAGTGGCTGGAACCACAAATGATATTCATTTGTTTTGTTTTTCAGTTTTATTTCATAATCTTCTCATTCACAAGGCTCAGATATGGTGTCCGGGTGGGTTCAAATGTTTGTCCTTGAAAATACCACATCTTTCCAGTGAAAAGCCCCGCTGCTGAGTCTAGTCTATCATGTAAAACACCTTACTTTGGATGATTTTTCTCTCAGGAATGTGAGTTTCGTCAGCAGTGCCCAACCCAGTCCATCAGTTACAACCGTCAAGGTCTGGATCTCAACTGCCAAGAATGTTCAAATTCTTTCCCAGGGTGCTCCTGGGCACCAGGCCAATCAGATGGTGAGATGTCAGTTTTGTCACCTGAGCATTCTATGGCAGTTAGGAGGCTTTCCATCTAGAGCGCAGGGAGGAACCTTGGGCGGGGAGGGGCGTACTCCTCAGGCCAAGGAGTTAGAATCTTGGTGCTGACATATTCCAAACCTTCCGACCAAGAAATGGAGAAATTCCTGGGAAGTTAGGGTAAGCGGTTTTTCAGTGAGGACTCTGAAACTCATGTTGTCCAGAGCAGCACTTGGAAAAACACTTTTTTAATAAAAAGGTTTGCTTCTTTTAAAAATTTGGTTTAGTCCTAGAAAGCTTTGTTGAAAACGTGCGTTGGCCAATTCCCATTAGCATTTTAGCTGCTTTTTAATGTCTGTCCTTGGAAGACAGTGTCAACTCTAACAACATATGTGCATGTGTGGTCACCCGCCCCTCACAGGTTGTCTTGAACAGCTTGGTTTCTCTCCCTAAGACCCCGCCTCTCCCCATGGACTGTAAGTTCTAACAATAACCAGTCTCCCATATATTATTGCTGAATAATTCCTTCTTGGTGGCTTTATAATAACATTTTTAAAAGAATCTGTATTGTTCTGTTTGGCTCTTTTGAGATTCCTAGTATCTCATTACGTCAGGGTAGTCTTTGTTTCCTCAAGGTAAAAAAAAAAAAAACAACAACAAAAAACAGAAACCCACATATTACTGTCCTTTTTATTTAGCTGTCACAATACCAGCGGTGGGAGAGTCACTATGTGGAGGAAACAATAGTAACATGGATCACTTCACATTAAAAAGTGGTACCTAATTATTGTTTTTAGGGGCAGTTAATGAGTGGTACTTGTAGGTGATTAAACACATTTGGGTTTGGAAGACCAGTGGGGTGAGAAGCAAACCTCTCTGCTTGGTAACAGTGAGGGGAGAGAGAGAATTTGAATACTGCATCTGCTTCAAGAGTCTCATCCTACCCCACCCACAGCGCCTTCTCAGGGGGTTTAACAATGGGCTGGAGATGACTGGGAAGCCACCCAGCCAACAAAACCCATTCACAAAGGACATCCTGAGTTTGCTGTGTATCATCACAGATTCCGCTCAGCAGCCACTGAGAACAAAAAAAGCGAGTATATTTACAGCTGGTGATGCTGAATAGAAGGGCCCTGAAAATGTCAAAGTTCAGGAGTTCCTACTCTACATCATGTATTGTGCCAGATAGCAAGGACACTAAGATAAATAATAACCTTCCCAGCCCTCAGGGAATTCCACCTTGCAGCAAAGATAGACACATACACACTGCTATAGGTTGAATGTTCGCATCCTCCAAAATTCATATATTAAATCCCAACCTCTAGTGTGATGGTATTAAGACGTAGAATATTTGGAAGGTGATGAGGTCATAAGGGCAGAACCCTTATGAATGGGATTAGTGCCTTTATAAAAGAGGCCCCAGAATTAAGGAGTCCATTTGTTGTGATGAGTACCGCGTGATGCACGGAAGTGTTGAATCACTATACTGTACACCTGAAACTAATACAACACTGGATATATCAACTAGCAGGAATCAAAATAAAAACTTAAAGAAAAAAAAAGAGGATGACTCAGAGAGCACCCTTCTACCTTATGAGGATACAATAAGTCTGCAACCCTCCCTGGACCATGCTGGCAACCTGATCTTGAGCTTCCAGCTCCCAAAGCTGCGAGAAATAAATGTTTGCTGTTTATTGGCCACCCAGTCTGTGGTATTTTGTTATAGCAGCTTAAACGGATTAAAACATCCACCTAACCAAAAAAGCACTATGATGTGTTAAAACAGAAATATGAACAAAGCGTTGTGGGAGCACAAAGATGAGAGTGACTAATTCTGGCAAGTTTGGAGACATGGAAGGGCAGGGAGGTAAAGGCTCTGTGGAGGAACGGTCATTTGAGCTGGGCTTTCAAAGAGGAGGAAGTTTGGCAGGTAAAGGCTGGACCCTCTGACGGAAGAAACATAACAAAATAGCAATGAGACGTGAAAGTGTTTAAGTAACAGAGACCAACTTGGCAAAGCACTTTCAACCCGACGTGCGCAACAGCAATGCGTTCAGTGCTCTCTCGAAGATGTCCCTTTCTTTAATGGTTTCAGTTGTTATAAAATTAATACGTGTTAAACATCTTTCCCTGATTCAGCCAGGGCTTAAAAATCAAGTTAGTACTGTATCAAAACTGCCTGTTCCTTAACTCTACTTCCTAAGTCTTTTGCTCAAACTATGAACACCAATTTAAAGAGCAACTTTGGGAAACGTGAATAAGGTGAAAAGAAAGCAGTTCCGGAAACAAGTGATGTTTTCTCATTGGAATCCACTATTTAGCAGATCCCCTCAGTCACTGTTTCATTTATTCTATCTGCACGATCCTAAGCACTGAGGTGAAAAAGATGAATTCGATATGGTCTTTCCCTTCTAGGAGCCCACAAATCAGTGAGCAAAAATAAAATGGCTGAAAAGTAAGACGTGGGTTTACTTTGATGATAGTGAGGGGCCGGCGCTGGTTAATGATGTTTTTACCAGCCTGGGGCAAAATAAGCAAACCTCAACTTTATCCTTCATCCTCTCACCTCATCCGTTGCAATTGCTGCGTGCCCTCTCACTGCATAAGCATGCAATTCTAGGGTGACACTCATTAGAGAGTGTGTCTTAATTTTCATAAAAGTAAATGTATTTGATTTTTTTTTTTTTACATTGACATGTCACTCCCTTGGTGATACAGTAGTAGATGGTAGTTAGGTTACTTAAACGCCTTTACTCATATGTCAATTCTATACTGGTCCCAAAAAGATATTTTACCAGTTCTTTAAGTACAAAAAATATGAAAAGTATGAAAACTTTCAGTCTACACCATTCCAAACAAAATGTTTTGCTGATTATTTTGGAATGCGTTGCTAATTGTTTTGGAAATATTTAAATTCAGCCATGGAAGTAGATCCTTGTTGAATGCAGATATGACAGACTAGGAATTAATTATTAACAGGCTAGAAAGAAAAAGTGCAAACCAAGATTTTAAACACTGAGTATAGTACCTGCAAAAAAGGGAAAAAAAGCAAATTATAAAACACTATGTTTAGGACGCCTGGATGGCTCGGTCGTTAAGCGTCTGCCTTTGGCTCAGGTCATGATCCCAGGGTCCTGGGATCGAGTCCCACATGGGTCTCCTTGCTCAGAAGGGAGCCGGCTTCTCCCTCTGCCCCCTACTCCCCCTGCTTGTGCTCTCTCTCTCTGACAAATAAAAAAAATAAAATCTTTAAAACACTATGTTTAGATATGTCTAATATGTATTTTTCATATAATATTCTACACACATATATATGGAGGAAAGGAATTGGATGGAGAATATGTATATTCCAAGAGGTAGAATTATGGAAAAGTTTTTTTTTCTTTTTACTTATCTGCATTTTATAATTTTTCTATGGTGAATCTATATTGCTCTTAAAATTATTTATTTTAAAAGAAAAAGAAGTATGTGTTGATTTTTTAAGAAGGCACTATAAAATATCAAGATTTTTTTTTAATTAAAATTTTAACTCACGCATTTCTCTTTAAGTCTCTGCGCTAGGCAAATAGTAACCAATATTAAAACTTGTTGAAAGATGTGGTCAAGGGATGCCTGGGTGGCTCAGTCATTAAGCATCTGCCTCCGGCTCAGGTCATGATCCCAGGGTCCTGGGATCGAGTCCCACATCAGGTTCCTTGCTCCGCGGGGAGCCTGCTTCTTCCTCTGCCTGCTGTTCCCTTGCTTGTGCTCTCTCTCTGACAGATAAATAAATAAAATCTTAAAAAAAAAAAAGAAAGAAAGAAAGATACGGTCAACATGGATTTAGTGAGCATCCACTATGTGCGAGGTACTGCATGGGGCACGGGGATTCCAACAGTGCACAAGGCCAGTCCGCAGGAAGCTCAACATCAGGGATCCCTTAGTTCCAACAGGAGGACCTAGAGAGACCTCTTTTTTTTTTAACCCCCTTAAAAGCCATCTCCCTCCCCACAGGTAAGCATACTGCTCAGGATCCCCAGGGTGGAAGGCAAAAACCTCTGGTTTAAAAATTACCCGGGTGACAAAACCGGAGCATTTAACTCTTGCTTAACTTATACTGACTTTTTTTTTTTAAGTAAAAATATCCAGGGGTGGCTGGGTGGCTCAGTCAGTTAAGTGGTGGGGTCTCAGTTTTAGCTCAGGTCATAATCCTAGGGTCTTGAGATCCAGCCCCACATGGGGCTCCGTGCCCAGAGGGCAGTTTACTTCAGGATTCTTTCTCTTCCGCTGCCCCTCCCCACCCCTACAAATAAATCTTTAAAAAAAATTTTTTTTTTAAATAGAAGTAAAAAAAATCATTAGGAAGTGCACACTGCCGACTAGACAGATGACATCACCTCTTTGTGTCTACCTTCTCCAGCTTAGCTTCACAGTGGGCAGCCACACATGCAAAACTTTCTCCCCATGCTTATCCTAAGGGGGGGTGTGAGCAGATCCAACTGTTGGCTCCAAACAGATTTATTTTCAGCACTAAGGAGAATTTATAGAGAAGCAACCGTGCTGTTGTAACGGACTAATATAATAAACATATTTTATGATTTCTATCCTAAAGTTTTATAAACAACAAACCGTAGTTAGAATGTATGCTTTTTGGGTATATGTAGGTGTGTGTGTGTGTGTGTATGTGTGTGTGTGTTTGATTTGCACACTAATGTAATAAAAGAAATACAGAGTTTAAGCTTTTCAGACCAGTTCAGTTGACTAGCTTGAAAAGTTTAAACTCTTCTTGCAAAACTTGTATCAAGAGGAATATCACTGAGTTAACTCCTACTCTTTAAAATCAACTAACTACTAAATGCAATGTGCTATCCTGGATTTGAACCTGAGACAGAAAAAGGATGTTAGTGGGAAAAACAGTCTGGAACTGAGTTACCAGGAATATACCAACATTGATTTCTTTGTTATGTCAAATGTACGTGGTGATTTAAGATGTTAATATTAGAGAAACTGGGCAAACAGTATATGAAAGCCCTCTGTTCTATCTTTGCAATTTCTGTGCAAATCTGACATGATTCCAAAATTAAAATTGTATTAAAAACTAACCAAAAATAAATAAATAAAAGTTACCCAGGTGATTCTAATGTTGTCATCCTGGAACCAACCTCAGAGTACCACTAGTGAGGCGGTTTGTTGCCATTTCTTTACAATCTTGAAAAACTGTAAATTAAGTAATGGTTCAATAATAAGAAAAAGTTTTAATGATGTCAGGATAGTTCATATAATAATATTTACACAGACATTCAAAATCCTATTTTCAATTACTCTTTAAAGTCTGGGGGAATTCTCATAATGAAATGATACTTGGAAAAAAAAACAAGAAAGTTTTATATTCATTATATTCCTTTATTCATTCATTTATAGTACATAAAATATATACAGAGAGGGGAAAAAATAAAAGATTGGAAGAAAATTGGCCAAAACAAGAACACTGATATCTATTATCTTAGAGTGACATTTTTATTTTCTATCTTCTATTTTTAACTTCTCTGAGTTTTCTGAGTTCTCTATAAAATGAATGTGTATTGCTCTCATTATCACAAAAAAAAGAAAAATCACCTCTTGAAATAACCACCATCCAGGAATTATCATTCCTTCCGAATCACCAAACTCACAAAAAGCAGAAGACTGTGGCGGCAGAGATACCGGCCTCTGTCTCCATTGTGGGCCTAGAGTATCCACAATCCCTTGGCTTCTGGGAGGCAGGACGTCATGAAATAAGTTTGATGATCCTCATTTTACAGATGAAGAGATAAAGGCTCAGAAAGCTCCGTTCGCTTGTTAATCAAAAAATTCTTACAAAGCCCATTAGCCAGGCATTCAAGTGTGACCAGGTCTCAGCCTCTCCCCACCGGGATCCCAGGGACCAGGGATTCGTCATTCAGGAATTTGCTCACAGCTAGAAAGTGGCAGAGCCAGACTGTGGATCCAGGTCCTTCTGGTTTCAAATTCAGGCTCCTTTTTGCAGGAACACTGCTCTTTCCAGCTACGTGTGCAAGGTAGACTAGACCACTTCCGGTCTAGCACAGGGGGCCCCCTAGGCAGGCAGAGAAGGATACAGCCACACTGTTGAGGTTCTCTTATCTTCAGCTTATCTTTGCAATCCCTCCATGCCATCACTGCACGTTTACAAACCAAGAGTGACAGCGGATCTCCACCTCTCATTAGAGAGTAGAGGAGAGCTTATGAGCAAAAAGAATAGGATTGTGTCATCACGTCACTCCAGTTTCAAAAACTTTTCAAGCGTTCCCCCACTGCCTACTGACATGGTCATTCAAGGCCCTGCATGACTTGTGCCAGGCTTCCTCTCCACCCTTCCCGCCATGCCCTTCCTCTCTCTGTGCGCCTTGCACTTCAACCCGTCCACTTACTGGGCTACACGTCTGTGTTGGCTCCATGGCTTTGGGCAGCTGACTTAATATCATTAGGCTCCATTTCCACATGTATATAAGGAGAATAATATTATTTCATCAGAATCTATTAAGAGTTAAATAAAATGCTTGCCAGTGAGCACTTAGTAAAGGCCCAAATTAAAGTGATCTGTAATGTTAAATCTATTGCTATTATTATGGTTGTTATTGTTGTGAATCCTTTGGTTTTTTATTTTCTCCTCCCATATCTTTAGTTGTACTTTGTTCCTTTCCGAATTGCCTTTTATCTTCTTCCTCTTCTTCCTCCTCATAACTTCAATCTAAGCCATTCAAATTCCAGATCCTTCCTGAAAGTCCTACGGGGCAGTCCTAGCCCATAGCAAACATTCCCTTCTCTGAACCTTTTTTGTACTGATAACAATTCCATTTGGTACTGATAATTACAGAATAAACTAGTAGTTAAATGTTCAGGCTCTGGTGCCAAAATGACTGAATTCAATTCTCTGCTCTACTGTTCACTAGCTACAGGCAACTACTTCACCCAGAGTTGGTGTCCCACCTCATCAGCTGTCCTGGAGAAACACCATCAGACTCATTCCTACTACCCCCCACCTGCATCTGCTGGATATTGTGGCTGGGCTGTCCAAGTCTAGTCCCCGAGCCCTGCTGTAGGTCACAAGGGATTTTAGGGATTGCATTGCCCAGATATATCAGGGATAGTTGGATATTCAGAGCCTGGGAATCCCCAATCAAAAACAGCCACAAGGCCTTTGAAATCTTGTAGTCAAAAGTCAATCACAAACTTGCAGTGCAAGGTCCTAAATCGAAAACTGTTATATTATAATAAAACAGCCTCAGTCTACAGTACAACAAAGGCCTACAGGCTTTAATTACATTAGAGGACAGTCTTGTTGACCGAAGAAAGCAAAATTAATTTAAAAATGGTTTCTGGCTGAAAAAGGCTTGGTCTCATATGGGAGTCATTCATATCCCCTGCTAAGACATATATGTTTATGTCTTGCCTAAAGGTCCATGCACATAGTAGATATACAATATATGCTAGTAATTGATTTATCAATTAAAATATGAGTTTTATTGGAAAAGGATAGCAAAATCGACACCTTTAATCCAATAATTCTACTTGTAGAAATTTCAGGTAAGAATACATTCACACTTACGGGGGGGGGGGAATTGAAAGTTTCACTATAATAGAAAAAAGACAGCCTTAACATGCATCAACAAAGGAATGAGTAAATGAGTTATGGTAACTCCACACCAAACAGCCATTTAAAAAATGCAGACACTCAAATACACACTGCCTTGGTAAACTCTCCAAGACATATTTTTTTTAATTTATTTATTTGACAAAGAGAGACACACAGCAAGAGAGGGAACACAAGCAGGGGGAGTGGGAGAACAAGAAGCAGGCTTCCTGCCGAGCAGGGAGTCCGATATGGGGCTCGATCCCAGGACCCTGGGATCATGACCTGAGCCAAAGGCAGACGCGTAACAACTGAGCCACCCAGGTGCCCCTTCCAAGACATAAAGTTAAAAAAAAAAAAGCAAATTTCAAAAAAAGTGGGCATATTTCTTTTTATGTTTATTTTTTAAACCTCCAAATAAGTTATATTTGTATGTAAAAGTGGTGAAAGGAAATTCAAAAGATACAGAGCACACTTCTGACCCCCACTTAACCTCTAAGAAGGGAAGGACAGTGCATGACTGTGTCTGGCAGGGAGGGCTGGAAGGGGTCGGGATAGAAGTATTCCTCGAATCTTTTACAATAATACTGAATTTGTGTATTACTTATATCAATAAAAAAGACAAAACCAGACTGTCAAAGGGGAGATAAAAAATTTAAATTTTGTTAGAAGTAATTGTTCTAGAAACGATGCAGTCAAAAAGATATTTGCCAAAGTCTGGCCACCAGATTAAAGAAACTGATTATTTCAAATCTCTTATTTGCCTCTCTCTCTCCTCCCCAGCAACCCCCCTCCCCCGCCCGTGTGTGTGTGTGTGTGTGTGTGTGTGTGTGTGTGTGTGTGTGGTTTAAAGGTTGCCTTCCTTCAGGTCATTATGTTTACACTGCCACTTCACTCTGCCTTATCTGAGAATAAATTCCTTTGCTAATGTGTTTTTAAAAATTAGAAAGTTTCCTTACTTAAAAGGCACCAATCAACGGGATTGACTTTGTTAACAAATGTGCTGAGCAAAATCTGATTTGGGTGGGATGGCAGGCCCAGGAAGTGAAAAATTAGCATCACATGGCATTTCAGAACACAACAGTGGTCACTGAACAGATTTTCCTTCATCTTTCCAAAGGAGAGTCTTCCAGGACAGAAGTTGCCTAATTGTCTCAGGACACTCAGGTGAAGCCAGGCTGCGTTCCCCTGCCCTCCTCCTCATTCTTCCCTTGAACGCTCACCTGCCCACACCTCAGCAGTTTACCTGCAGCAGCTTAGAGAGCGAGCCCTGGGGGCTGTTTCTCCAAGTCAGCATGCCGCATCATGCTCTGAGACCCTAAAGAGGCTTTGCAGTATCATAACTTTCAGACAGACAAGCTGCTAAGGTAAACAGGAGGGGAGAGCCACACCGGGCCACACACCTAAAAGACACCTACATTTCAACCATGAGCACATGTCAAATGGTTGAAAATGGACTGAAATAAATAGTCCCGGGCCATCAGAAGTCCCACTGCTCATTCCTAAACGGGTTTCTCTCCTCTTCTGCTTCCTCAAAAACACCAGTAATCAGACATCAACAGTCTCAGAGATCTCAAAAAATCAGGGGCCACAGCAAAATTCCCAGACTAGGAATGGTGCAGGACATCCAGGAGGAAATACGCCACCAACCAAAAAACATCCAGCTAGTTCACGGAATCGCGAATGATAAAGATCAGGAAATGTGTTCCAGATAGCAAGAGACAGTAACACTTCCAGAAGGATGTTTGAGCAGTTTTTTGTAGAGGTTAGTTTTACATAGGCTTTTCATCTGTCAGATAAGTTCTAAACATCGAAATAGGAGTTTGAGTCCAGAATTCAGGAAGAGGTTAGTGATACACACAATGGAGATATGTGGCTATGTCTCTCCAGTGCAAGAGAAGATTGGCAATTATCTAGATAAATCAGGTTTGAAAATCTGAGTGAGGCCGCCTTACTGATTAACAGACTTCTAACTCTAGACCTGCTTTTAAATCTGTGTCTTGGATTAGATTGCTCAGTGAGAGATTATTTGCTCCATTGTGTACCGTCCGAAATAAACAGAGCACAGAGGAGACGGAGTGTATTTTGCTTTTCCTCTCTTGGGATTTTTTTCAGAGCAAAGAGAAGTCAGATTTGGGGGACTGGTTGGCATCTGCTCTCCCCTCACCCCCAAATAGAAATCTCTATATGGTCCCTCTTGACGAAATTTGGGGCCAACTCTCTGAACATTCTTTCTGTGACAAATGCTAAGAGAACACGCTGGCCTTTTCCTGTAACAATTCCTACACTAAACCTCCCTTTTAAGTGTAAGACCTGGAATGAAACCGGGAACGTGAATCTGAGAACACTGGGCTATTAGATTTCCATGTCGGTCTGTTTCTGGCTTGATTTGATTAAAGTCCACTCAGCCTATACATGCAACGTCTTACTTTCTCATTCTTCCACCACAGTTTAATCCTTAATTTCCTCTACTGCTGGAATGCTTCATGCTGAATGATTGGATTAAACTCTAGCACTTGGGGATGTACCTACGTCAGCGTGGTGGTCCCCGTCTCCTTTAATTGGTAAGTGGCTTTTCCGCATGTATCGATATTAAATGTTGCCTCGTCCTTACTTTCTTTAGTTAATACAAGCTATTTTCAAAGAAGACAGAATTTTGCAGAAGAGGGGCTTACTCCTTTCTCAGGGAGGGGGATGTTGGCAGCACAGCACTTACACTCACCTTTTTTTCTCTTCGGTTCAAAACAAACATTGCATTTATTCTTTGTCTCCAGCTTTCATGGACTTTTTGTCTTTTCTCTCCTTTAGATCTGTGTATGTTCACAACACCTGTCTCTCTGGGAAGCACATATCCCGTTTCTTCAGCTCACCAGAAGTAGACATATATATTATTTCCCTGAGGGTTAGAGAAAGCTATCAGAACTTGGCAACATATAAAGTAAATACCCACTAATTGCAATACATTCATTTAAATCAGGTCTTTATCCTCCTTAGGCATTGTAGTAGGTGGCTTCCTTTGAAGTCTTGTTGAATTTGTCCAAAATTACCTTGCCCGAGGCAGACGGCTGTTTGGAACATTTGTTCTGAACCAATCCCCAAAGCAGTAAATCTTAGCGTTGGTAACGGCTCACATGCCACAAAGAGGAAATGTCCTGGGTAGGGCATGGATCCAGGCTTAGATCCCCCATTATACACAAAGAAAAGAAAGAGAAAGGGAGAGATAACTGCACAACTCTCAGGGATATAATGCTATTGTACAACCCTGATGATGTTATAAACCACAAACCCTGTACATTATTGAAATACATAACCAAAAGGCAACCGGTGAATGTTTTCCCTCTTTTTTCTGCTGCATCCATACATGCATGCGTCTCTCATTTTAAAATAATTGTGTCTGTGTTATTCATCTGTTTGTTTGCTTACTTGCTTGCTTTAGACACAAGGAGCTTAAAACCCTCATTATTTTTTAAACTCAACCTGGGAATTTTATTGTACCTGTAGGAGAGAATCATGCTCTATGGGCATGAAGATATCATACCTGTCATAGACTCTCATCATCTCCACAAATGCAGTGATAATCTGATGCAAACAATCACACTCTGAGATCTTTGGACTTACTCAGCGCTTTGTTGAGGCTGTGTCACATACTTCGACCATGTACATAAAACAGCTTTCAAGTCTTTTCAGTCTGTTACAAGGTTTTGCGTCAATTATATCCGAAACTGCTGAGCAGTGGGCAAAGGAGCTACCTGACTTAGAGCAAATGACTCCCTAGTTAATTGTCCTGGATACCGCCTTGAGTCATGGCCTTCTTGAGGAAGGGGAGAAGCGGAATCAGTTTGTGAAACATTTACACGTTATATGATTTAAGTGCCGTATGAAAGTACATCATGGGACCCTTAGGGTAATGACAACTCACTGGGATAATGCTCCAGTGATATCCCCATTTTTGGGTGATGGGGGATGAAGGAGAGTGAACAGCAGTTACAAACCTCATCACAATATAAAGCCAAAGGCATTAACTATGTTTTATCAAAATGAGGGAGGAAAACAAGAAGGAAGGTGACAGGGGAACCAATAAGCAGGTGACTTTACTCACGAAAAAGGAGGAAATCCCCCGGACTGTGGTGAAGGGCGGTGGTAAAGGGCAGGATGACAGCTGGGCCGGAGGCCAGGGGACTTATCGGTCCAGATGACAGCAGGCAGCAGACTCTGGAAGAAAGACTCAGAGCTGAACTTGATGGAAAACTGGATGTGCTTAAATACACTGAGAAAAGATTGAGACGGGGAGGGCGTGAATATCAGTTGGTGTTAAATACCTAGAAAAGGTAAGCAAACTAAAAATAAAACAAAAGGAAAATGAAATAACGAGAACTAGAAGCTTCAAAGAAAACAAAAAGCTATGAAAGATGCTATAAAAAGAAATAAGGGATATCTTTACCTCCTAGGGTGGTGTGATCTCCATGTTATGTTGTTAAGTTAAATGCTTCTGTTTTCCTAAAATACTCATTTGATTATACTAAAAATAAAACAAGGGGAGGGGCAGGTGGGTGGTGGGCAGCAAAAATTTAAAAATCAAAAACTGAAACAAGGGATAAACGAATCATAAAATTAAAAAATTTTTAAGGGTTACCTATAGAACAGGGGACATAATAACTACATTTTTGAATATATATTGTTTTATAGGTTTGACTTTGGAACCCAGTTAATGTTTTACGTAATTACTAAATAAAATGAAATTTTAAAATGCAATCCCTGAAAAATCAAAAGTAAGGTGAAACAAATGAACCTCACTGTGTGGCCCCCTGATGGCATAACCTGACAGAGAGGAACTGTTCCAAATGACTTTTACAACAGCCATTTGACCATATGTTCTTAGTAGGAAACACTCTAAAGATAACGGTGTTCTCTAATTATAACTGTTTTCAGTAATTATATTAGTAGTAATGGTGTTGGTATTGTTATTCTGAGAATGTTATATAATTATGTTGGTCTATTTGAGAACTGGAATTTTCAGTGTGAAGAGATAAATACGTAAGCTCAATGAGGTTCAGAAAAACCTCTGAATATGAATTGAAAATATTAGCGCTTTTTGGGGCGCCTGGGTGGCTCAGACAGTTAAGGGGCTGACTCTTGGTTTTCGCTCAAGTCGTGACCTCAGGGTCCTGGGATGCAGCCCCACCTTAGGCTCCACACTCAGAGGGGAGTCTGCTGGAGATTCTCTCCTTCCTTCTCCCTCTGCCCCTCCCCTCCCCTGCTCATGTGCGCCCGCGCACACTTGCGCGCGCTCTCTCTCTCTCTAAAATAAATAAATAAATCTTAAAAAAAAAAAGAAAGAAAAGAAAATATTAGTGCATTTTTCCATTTGCATGGAATATCTTTTCCCTTTCATTCTGTCTGTGTCTTTAGGTCTGAAGTAAGTCCCTTGTGGGCAGCATATAAATGGGTCTTGTTTTTTATCCTTTCTGCTGCCCTATGTTTTTGGATTAGAGCATTTAGACCATTCATGTTTAAAGTAATTATTGGTAGAAAATATCAGTATGAACTCATGTGTATTTTACCATGTAAATAAATGTTTATACACACACACTCACACACATACACACATTTCCTAAATCTGTTTGTTGAAAAGGCCTAGAAAAAGCGACCAACCCTGTAGCAATAAGCACCACGAGGATCCAGACATACTCGCTAAACACTATTTCCCAATAAAATGGACCAGTGCTCTTTGGAGAGACGTCCAATTCCAGGTGTGGGGTGGGAAACGTACAAGATGATCCCGGACCGTCTTGCATACCAGAAAACAAAGAAACTATCAAAGATTACTGAGGTTATATCGAAAGGACGTGGGAGTCAACTCAACTTCACAGGCTGAAGAAGAGATCGTTTGAGCATCAATAGAGATAATAACTGCAATGGATGGAAATACGTCAAATATGGTATTAGCACAGTTTCATAAATGGAGTAATTATTAGAGCAATTACTCAGAAGCTCATTTACTGATGTCTCTCTCTCTCTTGAACTTCTGTAATGTCCATTGATTATAACACTCATTTGATAATGAATAATATGCCACCTTATTTTATTTTCAATATAGTCTGACTTTGCGTGCCTCTTAGAAATGACTTATATTTTAAAAATAGAATCAATATATACATATGGTAAAAAAAATCAAAACATGCCAAAAGGTATAAATAAAAGTAATTCTTTCCTTATTCACACATTCCTAACCTCCCATAATTATCCCCAATTGCCCAAAAAGTAACTATTATCATATTTCTTATAGAACATTAAGAAAAAGTATGCTTATCTAAGCATATACACTATTTATAGACATCCTTTTCTTTAAAAAAAATATGCACAGGTAAGCTAACTCTAGATCTATTATTCTGCTTTTATTTAATCCCAAAAATATATCCTGAGGTTCTTTATATACCAATACATGCAGAGCTACCTAATTTTTTTTAATGTGTCCACAGTATCCCATTCATTATATGGATGTCCCATAATTTATTTACCTATTTCCACATTGATGAATAGCTAGCCTTATTCCAGTTTTATTCTATTTGGTATTACTATCGAACTCTATTTATAGTTGATTTGATTATGAACTCTTCATCCAGGCATGAAGCCTATGTCATGTCTCTCTGCATCACACAACTATAAGCACTAGAAACTAATGTGTGCAAAGGCTCCTTGAGAAATGCCCATAAACCAGTTGGGTACGACAAATTTCCACAGTTTTACTTTTGAGGTCAGTGAATAGATGCTAATAATTCACCATTGTTCCTAGGGTAAGCGAGGAGCCCTTTACAAGACTATAGACCATTTAACACTTCATAAATCAGAGCTAACACTTAAAATTACACTCAGAGGTGAAGAAACAGTCACCATAGTGAAGGAGGGCATAAGCTACTTTGTGCCCTGAAGATTTGGGTTGATTTTGTCCCTATGGATCTTGTTTCTCCTTAGGGCCATTAGATTGTGTTTGAAGGTGGTACACAGCACACTGTGTACCAACAACAAGGTGACTGTAGTCTCCCATGCTTTCCTCTTATACACCTTTGGAAAGCATCATTATAGTCAGCTTAAGGGCTTAGTCGAGCCTCGGGAACAACCAAATTCAATGAAGCCCCGGATGTGGTGCCTATATCAGAGGTGGATACTCCCTGGCACATTAAAGGCTAATTCCCAGGACATTAAGGAAGTAAATAATGCAAGAGACTAAATTTTAAGAATAAAACCATTCTATCAGATAAGACAGACTCTGCTTTTTTCCCCTACTTTTGAAGTAAAGGGTAAAAGCATTAAAGGTCAATTCAGAGGTCTTTAAAATGATGTATTTAAATAATAGGAAATATTAGGATCCAATTCCGTGGTCATTTGTAAGGTTATTTCTTTGAAATTTAAGTGGAGCTCCCTTCACACTCACTCATGCTCACACACACACACAAACAAGCATGCACACACAGGTGTGAGAAGCCCAATCACTCCAGGATTAGCTGTTCCGCAGAAAGCTCAGTAATGATCTGAAATCCGAAGCCCTACTTGAACTTTTCTACTAATTCAGTAATTACTGCTGTGCCTGAAATTGGCCCCTTTCCTGCAATTACTCAACATGCACTTTCAGTCAAAGAGGTTAACACCTGAATTTAGATTCTAATTAGCACCTAAGGTAGAATTTTTTGTTTAAAGCTTATTAAAATGGGGACTTTTCCCAGCATAAGATTTCACTAGTGTATACAGGTAAACACATGTTTTATGGATCAATCTGTTTCTGGTTATCTTAAAAACAACAGAGAGTAGAGGTGAAACCAAGATCAACATATCACCATTTAAGATACTAACCTCAGAATAAATCAAATTCAACCAATATCTGGAGTTGTCCAGATGGACAGACCCTCAATACAGCCAAAGACCACTGTTTCCAAATCCCCATTTAAGTAAGTGATTTATGTCAAAGGGAGATGTAAATAAATGGAGATAAAATAAATTAACATTGGTATCATTGGCTTTCAGAGCTATTTCTATTTCCTTCCCCCCGTTTTCCTAAGTACTAATATTTAAAAGATGGCAATAGCAAAAACTCAGAATTACGTGGGGGCAGGTGGTCTTGAATTCCTCAGGCAGCAATTAGTGTGAGTTTAACTTCAACCAGCAGTGTGTCTTCAAGTTAACTAGGTATCCTCTGCCACGTCCCTGTGGTTGCCCAGTTACTGCTTGGACACCTCCAGCCATGTGAAATTCATATTCCTACTTCCTAAGGCAGCTCATTTTCTTACCAGGCACCCCTGAAAACATGGAGTCCATAAATGATAGCTTATAAGAACACCGAATATGAGGGCCTTCTCATGATTCAGTTGACTCATAATAAGCTTTCAATACATGCTTCTGTTTAACAATTTCTCTCCTACCTTGTACTTACACAATTGACATTTTTAAATCCAAGTTCAAGAATTTATATTTATCTCTTTTGAATTTTCCTCTACTTCAGTTCAGCTCCTTGCTCAACCAATCAAGATGATTTGGGTTGTCTGTGCCCTCTGGTTTCTTGTCATCTACAAATATAATAAGTATCCTTTCTTTGTTCTCATTCAAGGATAAACTTGAAGATATTTACAGGGTCTTTCAGCATCAAACTTGACTCAGCTAACACTGCAATACAGAAATGAAATTCTTGTGACTCGTCAGCTATTCTAAGAGTCACATCATATTCAGAGCCAAATCGAGTAGAAGAAGTGAAACAATGCTTATGTCTTCAGAAACAAAGGCAAGAGGGTCAAGGGGCGGGAAGTGGTAAAACCACTTATATTAGTTTCCTAGGGCTGCCATAACAAAGTGCTACCGACTGGGCAGCTTAAAAAACAAAACAAAAAATCTTTAAAAAAAAAAACGAAAAACAGAAAATTATTTTCTCCTATTCTGGGAAGCTAGAAGCCTGAGATCAAAGTGTTGGCTGGATTGGTTTCCTCAGAAGCCTTTCTCCTTGACTTGTATTTGGAGATGGTCTTCTCTCTTTGTCTTCACATGGTCTTTCCTTTGTACACATCTGGACCATAATCTCCTATTTTTATAAGGACATCAGTCATATTGGATTAGCCCCCCCCAATGACCTCATTTTAACTTAATTATCTTTTTAAATTTTACCTCTTCAAATACACTCACATTCTGGGGATTAGGGCTACATCACATGAATTTGGGGGGAACACAGTTCAGCCCATCATACCACTGAAGAGACTTTCTCTCTCTATTCTCAGTTATAGATCACCTCTTCTCCTTCAGTGTCAGTTTCTGTAAATGCTTGTGTTAAATCTCACTGAATCTGCGATCTTATCTATTTAGTGCACATGTCTTTTCAGATCTTTTTTTAGGGCCTTATATCAATACTTCAGAATCTGCCTTCAAATGGATAGAAGCCTAAATATATTTAACCTCTCTAAATGCTGCAGCTATTTCATAAAAGGTACCCTTTGCTGATGGATTTATTTACTGAGTTAACTCAGATTTTACTCTGAACTTTAATGAACATAAATATGTCAACATACACAAATTTATGAAATTAGAGCATATTTATTTATATTCCTGCCACTATACCCAATCTTTCTTATCATGATATAAAATTACTTCAGTTATATCATGTAATCAAGATAATAATATATTAAATAAAGCAAAAATCTGGACTGAAGACAGCCACTAGACTCAAGAATTATCTTGATCGCTAAGCTGGCCAGCTCCTTTAATAAATAACTAAAAGATGTATGTTCTTCCCCTACTCCTTCCCAGTATGCTCAGTTACTCCATCCAACTTCCAAGGGGCTGAACATCTCTAAGACCAGGCCACATGTGACCTAACTACACCTAACAGATAACATATCAGTAATGTAGGAGGAAAATGCTAAGTAAAAAATAACATTTTTAATATTTTTAATAGCCCCCATTTATTCTGTAGAAAAGAAAACTTCACAGCACATTCTCTCTAGACCCTGGAAACAAGAGAATTCATGTAAAATGGAATAAATCCCTTTAGAAATGTTTTGCTAATTTTCCCCAGTATCAGAATAGAAGTTTTGTGGGTTTTTTTAAGATTTTATTTATTTATTTGAGAGAAAGAGAATGAGTGGGTGGGGGGAGCAAAGGGAGAGTGAGAAGCAGGCTCCCCACTGAGCAGGGAGCCCAACGCGCAGGGCTCCATCCCAGGACCCTGAGATCATGACCTGAGCCAAAGGTAGATGCTTAACAAATTGAACCACCCAGGTGCCCCCAGAATAGAAATTTTATCCATATCTTCAATTAACCTTATGCCAAGGAAACAGCATAGTGATGGAGGACATGGACTCTGGTGCTAAGCTGCCTGGAAGAAATTCTAACCCTTCCGCTTGCTCACTGTTAGCATGGGAAAGTTACTTAAGCCTCACCATCCTCACCTGTAACATGAATATTTTATTGGTATCTACCGCTTAAGACCGTGGAAGATTAACTGAAGTAAGCCCTTAGGGCAATGTCCAGCATGTAATAAGCACTCTAGAAATCTTTGCCATTATTATTTTTGGTTAATAGCATTAAGAGCCACAAAACTCCATGAGTTGGCTATTATTATCTCTATTTCTACATGGGAAAATCAAGACTTGCCCAAGGCCAACCAGCTACTAAAAGATGGAATTGAGATTTCTGCCTCACTCCTGCTTCTGCTATCACTTCTGCTATAAATGTAATCTTATATGGAAATCGCTTGTCTCCCAAAGGCCAAGGGCACATAGCAGTAAGGAGCCAGTGGGAATGTCCTCGAGAGAATTCAGTCATTACACAGTGCTTTTCCCATGGTAAAATGAATGTGGCAAATTCGGGCACAGTTTGGGCAGACACCTGAAGTGGGGGCAGGCAGGACCCCAAGTGGGGGATTAGAGGCATCAGGCAGTTCCTGAAGTCAGGGCATCAGTGGCATTGTGATTCTGAGCCATCTGTCCATAAACAGCAGGATGCCAGCAAGTGACAAGTCAGGTTAAGGCAGTAGTCTTTGAGGGCAGAGGCCTTGTCTTCTCCAACTTTGTGACATGCCCAATAGAGCATAATAAATACTCAATAATAACTGTTTGTTAAATTGAGTTGTCTTGAACTAAATTGAATTGGCCAGCCATCCTCACTTGTATTGCTTAAGAAGCATAAAAGGCCCCACCCCTTCCCTCACATCCACACATGCCAAAATAATTCATTTATTCATTTGTTCATCAGGTATTAATTGACTACTTGCCATTGGAATATTCGATAATAAGCAAGACAGACAGGGTCCTGCTATCATGGAGCTTAGAGTCTGGTGATGGAGGAAATGGATAATTAAGCAAGCAATTACGTACAGTTCAATGAGTGTTGTGCGAGGGAAGCACGAGGGACCACAGGAACACACGGCAGGGAGACCTAAATAAAGTGGGGGGTGGGCATGGCATCTTCTGGTGGCAGGGTGTCACAGGGTACGGGGCCCACAGAGATGAGGCTGGAGGGCCAACCAGGGCCTTCACGTCTTGATAAAGAGTTTGGACTCTTGCAAGTGACGATCGGTAGTGCTTTGTATGCTCTTCAAAGTTTTTAAGCTGGAGAGTGACATGTTCTAACTCACATTTTTTTTAAAAGATCAATCGGGCTCCATTATGGGGAATAGAGAATGGATCGGACAAGAACAGTCAGGAAGGAGAAGATCGTGCTGCTGCAGTAGTTGAGGCAAGAGATAGTGGTGGCCTAGGTTAGGGGAAGGAGAAGAGTGGAAAGATTAGAGATATATTTTGAAAGTGGGAGAAGTGTATGGAAGTCGAGAGAGAGAGAGAGAGAGAGAACAAAGATGAGCTGAGAGTTTTGGCTGGGGACAATGCGATGATTGTGGCTCCATTCATTGAGATGTAACAAGAAGATGAGGCCAGTTTGAATATGCTAAATTTTCAATGCCTGTGGGACATCCAAGTTAGCAGTTGCTCATAGGAGTCTGAAACCCAGGAGTAAAGATAGAGATGCTACATGCTGTCGTGCCATAAACGATAAAGTGGTCAGCCATTGATCAAGTGAGACCGAAGTAAAACTAGGAAGTCAACATAAGGAAGGATATTGACATATACTATTATTTAATGTAGTAGACTCCAACTTCTTTTTTTTTTTTTCTCCTTTAGCAGTATCTTTTATTCACACATGCCATTTGCGATGCACAGAAACCCCATTTTAAAAGCTGGGATTTCTCATTTCCTATTAACAGAAGTAGAAACTGAGGCCATATCATGTTCCTAAGGATACCAAGCAGAACCCACACTAGATGCAGGCTCCACATTCTTGCCATTGTACCTTGCTGCCTTCTGTTATTACACAGAGAATCGTAAAGCCCGGAAAAGTTATGAGACTTTCCTTCAATATTGGCCAAGGATTTTAAGAAGCTCTGAGACAGTTAGACTCCAACTTCTAATATGCATCTGAGTCATGGGGCAAATTATTAAAAATACTAGGGCTCCATTCTATGAGTTTCTGCCCTGAGACCTGAGAGTTTGCCTTTTGCTTGATACTTCTGACGTGGACAGGCCATGGATCATAGCTTTAGAAACGCTTATGTTACAGATGGGCAGGGGAAAAGAAACACAATGTAATCTAAGAAAGAACAGCTAGAGTAGAAAGAGTACAACTAGAGTATGGGGTGCTGGTGACAAAGAAGACAGCTTCCACAAGGGAAGAGCGGTCAGCCACATCATTCACTCCACTGGCCTTCCCAAGGTGGTCGCCCCTAAATATTACAGCACCGAAGGCCCCTGTCAAAATGGAAATGTATTGTTACCTAAAATGAGTCACCCATTTTTGGCCCTTACAGATCCAGTCTCTTATCTAAAACCCTTGGGGCCATATGTGTTTCAGAATTCATAATTTGGGGGATATTAGAAGGTTGCTTATACCATATAGTGTTTAAGCCTCCAGCAGGGTCAGAGATGCCATCTAATTATCAAATGCAAAAGTATTTTCGCAGCAAAGTGTATAAATATTCACACTATGTGAAATCAAGAGCCTCACGTCAGCCCAAACCAAGTGGTGACAAATGAACCTCAACTGGAGCAAGTTTTACCTAAGCTGAGTTACCAAAAAAATTTCAGACAACCTTTCTTGCAGCACTTCAGAATAACTCACAAGAGCCAACCCTTCCAAGGCATACTTCTCCAAGTAAACGTCAGCTCTTTTCTCAGATACAACACCATATGTATTGCAGTATTTGTATATTTCATAACCATTTGGCATGGGTACAACTGTGCTGCCACTTTACTAAGCTTCTGTCTATGTGTCGCCAACAAAATTTTTGAGTGTTGTCCCATCAATCTCATTTTCTCATAAGGACTATGGTTTCTATTGCGCAGTTTTGTGGAACATGTATATTCTCAGAAGTGCATATATCACGTTACAACAGAACTGACTGTACCTCTAGCATTCAGCAGGATTTTAAAAGGAGATAAGAGAATAAATGAATCTTGGTGGAAAGAAGGGTAAAAAATAATCTTAAGGGTCAACTGTGATACCCTCACTCCTACTGAAAATGTGTGTGACGTATAATAGAATAATCAGAAAAGCTAATGTTGTTACCTCTGAGGAATGGGTGGAGAGTAATCATTGTCTTTATTCTTTACTGAATATTCCAGGTTTTCTGCAATTAGTATCTATACTCTTTGTAATCACAACTGCATACATTGTTGGCTTTTGTTTTTGTTTTATTATTTTCTTGCTTCTTTTGAAATCTGGATCCCAACCAAACAATCTAGGCTTAGGTAGGAAATGACAGTTAGGGCCCCCGCTTTGGAATTTACTGGATGCCTGAGTTGGGAGTGGGAATGCATCTGCAAATCAAGCTTTACCTTCTTCACAACTTTGCCCTGGGCTAGCCCTGCCCACCCTTTACCCCTCCAGCCCATCCCGGCTCCCAGCCCATCCCGGCTCCCATGGCCCAAGTTTCTCCTCTCAAGTGGATGAGAGTTGGCTATACTTCCTTTCCAGATCTACTGCCAACCATTGAACCAATCGCTAAAAGGGTATTGTGTACGTCAAAAGCAAATACCAGTCTCCAGGTCTGAGATCCTATCCTCTTTCTTAGAAAATCCGGCCTTAATCCAGTTGGCATTTTTCCGCAAAAGCAGCTTCTTCACTAATGGAACAGTCAGATTCCTCCACTTATTCATGTGTTCACACAGAAAAAGCTGTCTGGGAGACCACCTGTATGGGAAGGGCAGTTGAATGAGGGTTGTTTTTTCTGAAAACAGATTTTCAGGATAATTCTCAGGATTTCGCACATGTCAAAGTCTCACTTCTCCCCGTGTCCGCAGAATGGTTCCCTTGTATTCTGTGGAAGTCCCACAGAACGGAGGACAGAAATAAAATGTGTATGAGTATCTGAAGCGAGGAGGTTTCACTTCTCCCACCCTGACCTGACACACAGACACCAACATTTCACACATTCTCTAGAATTTGCCCACTCGGGATCTGCGTCGGGCCCAGTTCTAAAGGAGGTATTTAGACATAACTCCCAGTGATGTTCAAGGGCATTTGATCAAGAAAGGAACTATTAAATCACATTGCAAAGACAAAATGTATTAAGTAGTTAATTTACAAATGAGAGTGGTTTCCGCAAAGTAGCTAAAAGACTCCCTTCTCAGAAAGATTAAACTTTCAAAATTCCTAAACAGTATTTAAGAGTCACCATGTGCTTTTATTTGATAATGTTTTATTTTGTCTCCTTTCCTACCCTGTCAGTGTCTAACAGGGAAGTTGTAAATAAGCAGTTTTATTACATAAATGACTTAGAATATGAAAGGCTTCCTATAGGAAAAAAATGTCTGTTTTAAACAGAAAAAAAATTATTTCACCAGCTTCTTTACCTAGGATGTCCCAAACTTAATTAAGTACTTGACCTATTACCCCAAGCCATGTCCACATTATGGCAAGCCAAATTTTGGAGTTGAAATTAACTGCGGCACATGGAAATAAGTACTGCCTTCTTTATATGGGAAGTGTATGAAAATTTTTTTTTTTTTTAAAGATTTTATTTATTTGACAGAGAGAGACACAGCAAGAGAGGGGACACAAGCAGGGGGAGTGGGAGAGGGAGAAGCAGGCTTCCCGCGGAGCAGGGAGCCCGATGTGGGGCTTGATCCCAACTCTGGGATCACAACCAGAGCCAAAGGCAGATGCTTAACGACTGAGCCCCCCAGGTGCCCAGAAAATGTTTGTTTCATAACAAAGAGTTCTATGCCTCTAAGGAGGTTCAAGGAAAACCCTTGAATATGCAGATATTTAAGAGCTCATAGTTAAGTAACACAGTCAGAATGGGGGATGGTGATGGAGGAAGAAGTCAAGAGAGATTCATGATGTTGTAGATATATGCACGGTGCACTCAGAAATGTTTATCCTCTGTCTTTCATATGCTCTTCTTTTTCGTGTTCTTATCAATTCAGCATGTGGCATGACACATTTAAGAATATCAAGTTAATTTTACTTGCTTTGGTCCGGTCTGTAGGGGTTATTGAGTTACTGTTTTGATTAAATTAGTCATTTGTTTCAAACAACTTGTGTGGCTAATCTGATTTTTCACTGAGTTAACCAATTTTGAGGGGTTTTATCCATTAGAACAGTAATTCTAAGTACACACTTAGCCTCTGAGTAGGTACCCTTGACTATGCCATTATGTTCCCAAGACTATCCGGGTCTCCTAGGAAAAAAAAACAAGAAAATAATCAAACCAATCCAAAGAACTTCCAGACTTCTGAGGACTACTGGGGTCAGCCCTGATGAGCCCTTGCTCGTCTTTCTCCCAGTACTGGAGAGATGACTCAGTAGCAATAAGATGACTCACCATTGTCTCACAAGCAATTATAAAAATACCGCTGTGTGGCTGACGAAGTAAATTTCAAGTAGACCTAGACTCCATATTTTATTAATATAAGGCGCGGTCAGTCTTTAAGCCTCTTCTCATTGTCAAAAACTATTCTGAAGTCCATCCACTGTGGTCTCTTCTCTTGTGAAAAGCGGCAACAGCATGGACACTCACAGGAACAGAGCCAGATAGGAGGAGACAATGAGAGCTGCGCTCTACTGAGTGCCCACTCTGTGCTTCCATGCCCACTGCGCGCCTTGTTTTACAGACCACCAAACTAGGGTCCGTGAATGTTCCATCTTGCCTGAGGTCTCATGGCCATAAGCTGCAGATGCAAGATTCAAGGTGAGGAAAGCCTAGTTCAGAAGTGTTTGCACAGCACTTTGGTGGATATCTTTATGGAAATGTACCTTCACGACTCTACGTGAAGCGTGCTTCTCACCCGGGCTTCTTCACCTTTCAGGAGGCAATTGCAAGATGGCCCCGGACTTGGGACCTGGGCTCTAGTTGCAGATAATCTGCCATTTATTGTCATGTGACCCGGGGCAACTCATGTCAACTCTCTGAGCCTCCGGGCTTATATGTTGAAAATACAGACCTGGACACTACTTATGTCAAAGGGTGTTTGCAAAGGTTAAATGTGATAATGTTCATAAGGTCCTACTACATGTTAAGTATTTTGTAAGGGACCATGACTATTAACTGTTATTATTTTTCACTGACTTGACCAATGGCTCCAGAGATGTGGTATTTTTATTTTTTTATTTTTAAAAAAGATTTATTTATTTATTTATTTGAGAGAGAGAGAGAGAGAATAGGGGGGAAGGGCAGAGGGAGAGGGAGAGAGAAACTCTAAGCAGATTCCATACTCAGTGTGGAGTCTGATGTAGGGCTCAGGGCTCATTCTCATGACCCCGAGACCATGACCCAAGCAGAAACCAAGAGTCTGAACCTCAACTGACTGTGCCACCCGGGCCCACCAAGATGTGGTATTTTAACCACATGACTGCAGAGGGTTCACTTGCCTCTTCTGCTCCTCCTCTTTCTCCTCTTCCTCCTCTTCATCTTCCTCTCTCTCTTTCTGTCTCATTTCCTTTTATATTTTTATCACTTCTTTCTTTGAAACTTTACATTTTTTTATTATAGAAAATTTCAAACATAAAAAATTAGAGAAAATAGAAACCCTCAAATATCCATCACTGAGCTCCAACAATTATTAATGTGGAGCTAATCTTCTAAAGGTTAGCACTAAATTAAAAAAAAAAATCCTCTTCAGTGTATTTCTTATATAGGACCACTTGAGTTTCTCTTAATAAAATCTCAAATACCCCAGGAATTATTTTTGAATGTATAAATACAGCTCACAGTTTACTTTCCTTTAGCTTATGTAAAAAAGAGAGAGAGAGAGAGAGCCCAGTCTTTTTGGAAGCATGGTTTATAGTATTATGAGCTGCAAACATTTTACAAAAGATATATGATCCATCAAATTCTCAAACCCAGCATGGAATTGAGACGAGCATCTGAACTAGAGTAGCACCTGAGATTTGTAAAGTTAACAAATCCTCTAGGAAGTTTTTTCCCAAACCTGGTCCAAGGGTTGGAATCTAAACCAAATACAAAGAAAATGAGTTAAACCAAGCTTTATCCCCCAATTAGAAGAATTCCCCAGAGCTCTATCATTGAAAATTGGGCCTTTCTCTTCAAATGCAGGCCTCCAAAGTCTACGTCGTTGGTGCAGAACCACTGAAGTTATTGCAAACCACATCTCCTGGACTCTGAAAATGATTTCTTAGTAATGGCAAACTAATTATGTGATTACTAAACTCCCTTCAAGTGTCATTAGTCATAGGAAGCTGGAAAATATGCTGGTTTTCAAGGCAAATTGCTCATTTTGAATTGTGCCTCAATATGTAGATTCTCATCTGTAGGTCTAAACTGAAAAATCCAAGCCAAATTTTCAATTAAAACTTCTAAACAGCCATCCTTAGCCAGGCCAGGGAATGATCTGTGATGACTTGGGGAATCTTTTAAATGGAGACAGAAATGAAAAGACTGGAGTCTTCTGCATATTTTCTTCCATCCCTGCAAACGCTTTAGGGGAATTAAAATCACAACCACTTTTCTTCCCATAGCTCAGAAAACACAGCATAACTATTTTTTCCCCTGACAAATCCGTGTTTCGCCAAGCTTTTGGCTCCACTTGTCTGATAATGACAACTGGCCTCATTTTCAAATCCAGATGCACAGGCCCATCCTCCCAATGCTACTATTGTCCTAGAACTAGGAAGACTACAGTAGAGTTAGGAATGGGGCTGCAGAGAGTTTTATCCGCAGCAGAAGGGAAGAAAAACCACCCACATGTGGTGTAAAGAAAAGAAACAGCAACCCCCCCCCCCCACACACACACACCCAAAACAGGGGTAGGGGGAGGGGGCAGGGATAGAATTTGGCTGTGAGAGCCGCAAAAGAGAAAGACTCCAAAACTTGCTAGAGTAAGAACTCCTTCGGGCACAAACCGCATCCCATTCATTTTTGTAACTACGGTGCTTGGCACACAGTAGGAATGCAATGAATGTTTGGTAAATTCAATTTAACTGACATGAGAAGAAACAGATTGACCCAATGTGGCTTGTAGCGTCTCTAAACATAATTAATTCTGGAGGTTCTCGAAATCATCTGAGAGCTGCTTGCAGGCTCAGTAATAATTTTCGTCTAATGACAGCTCCTAAGACCAGATATGAATTTCATTAAAAGAGTCAACATGCCAGCAGCTAGAATATGAGCAAAATGTTAAAGATCTGTGTATCGCCAGGGTCAGGGAACAGAACAGGATATAGGTTAATTATGCTCTATCAAACTTTTGCTGTATGGAATTTGTTTCTGAGAACGGGAGCAGATCTGGTTTAGATCTGAATCAATGTGATAACAAGTAGTGTTCTACAAGAGGGGGTGCAGTGAGGGCCTGAGCAGCTAACTGCCGGGACGCCGGGCCCGGCCAGTCTGGGCTCTGCGGGCACACTCTGGGCCAAATTGAAATGAATTGCTCAAACTGGGTTTTGGTCCCCTTTAAAACAACTCTACGAGGCTGTCTCAGTTCTACGGTGATCTTTGCTGTTTTAAGTCCCAAGGAACACTCAAGTTCGATCTTGTTTCTGCACCAAACTTCACATTCAGGTGTGGCCTCAGCAAGGTTGATCACAATTACGCACTTTCCCTGACCTTGTTCCAACTTTCCTGTAAACGGGTATGGTATGAAAAGAACTGCAGAATGGTAACCTAATACCAACTCCAACTCTGGGGTGGCTGCTAAGTTGCTCTATTGTGTCTCGAGGAATGCTTTCTGCCAGCACTTTAATGTAGTCAAAGTAAAGGGTGTGACACTGGAGGTCTGCGAGAAAAGGCTGTGAATGGCATCTTCTTTTCGTAAGCCGAAGATGAGTGCTATACCAATAAACAGCTGGGCTGCCCATTGTCCCGTGTCTACGTATCAGGAAGTTTGGATAGTGGAGACAATGTGAAATGCTAGAGACAAAAATAATTACTTGAAGCAGTACGAGTTCCCCTGGCTGTGTTGACGTAAGATGCTCTATAAACCACTGTACCAAGTCAGAGCTTGATTTCTTTTTGTTGTGTTTGCTTTCTTCCCGAGTGAGCAAATAAAGTCAGAACAAGACCGGAAACTAGAGAGTACATACACCAGGTAGGTGGGATTCGATGAGTTAAACCTTTAAGCCTCACAGAAAGCTAGACTTTGCGGGGGGCCAAAAAATGGCTCACCGGAGACTGAAACTCCATGCTTCCATCGCTGGGATGACAGCTAATTAAATATCAGTCTTTACAATATCAGTACCTCAGCTACTCTGCGCGAAAAAGCAGAGCCTGACGTTGTTTCAATACGATGTCTCTATGTCCAAATGCTGTCTGGTTAACATATAGTTCTTTTACAATAAAAAATTAACGCATATTATATTCAGTATTTGAAGAGTGACCCTTGAGCAAAGCCGTGTGGTCCAGATGAAAAATCATTTCATTCGAATTGAGATGGATTTGGGTTCAAGTCCCAGCTCTGTCACCTCCTAGCTCTACGAAATTAGAAAACTCCTTTACTCCTCTGAACTGCAGTGTCCTCCCTTGCAACATGGTGAGTGGTAACACCTGCTATTTCACAGAGTTGTGATGGGGATTAAAACGGTGAGAAGTGCCTGACACCTACTAGTCACTCAGCATGTGACAGCTATCGCTGTCATTAACTGAGAATGTAGGTTAATTATACTAACCATTGCGAACATTAACTAAGGAACTTCCTTCATCCCACTCCGGCCGTAAAGAAAAAGCCAGCATCAGGCTGCAAGGGTGCCTTTTTCAAAGACAAGCTAATTCTAGACAACCACATATTTTTAAAAGGCTAATTGAGAAGCACTGTTCTGATATGAAAGAGTATTTTTGTAAAGTGTACCATTGGGTGAAGAGGGCCGGGAGCTGGGAGACGGGCGCTGGGACAGCCTAGAGAAGTGGCGTGATCCTAGACAAGCTCCTGTACCTCAGTCTCCCCATCTCAATCAAACTGAGATGATAATGCCATCCCGGCCGGCCCCATGCACTGGTTGTGAGGATCAAATGAAAAAATACACAAGAAAGAGCTTTGAAAGTTAAAAGATCTGTATTCACAGATGATGGATGTTATTATAATTCCATACTTTGAAATTATACATATTAATATCTACTCTGGGTTCAGTTGTGCTTTTGAATCGTGGCCTACCTAACCTATAGCCCCAAAACAAAACAAAGCGCAACAAAAAAGACCTTGATTGGTAAAAATAAAATAAATTAAAGGGGTGCCTGGGTGGCTCAGTCGTTAAGCGTCTGCCTTCGGCTCAGGTCATGGTCCCAGGGTCCTGGGATCGAGCCCCACACGGGCTCCCTGCTCGGCGGGAAGCCTGCTTCTCCCTCTCCCACTCCCCCTGCTTGTGTTCCTGCTCTCGCTGTGTCTCTCTGTCAAATAAATGGATAAAATCTTTAAAAAAAAAAAATTAAAAAAATTCCTGAAAACTAGCATGAGACATCCTACTCTAAATATGCTTTTATAAAAGATGCCAGATAATGCAGTATGTACTGGGTCTCTGGAGGTTCCAGGAAAACTGCAAAAATATCACCAAATCTGTAAAATCAAACAGGCGAGCAAGTATCACAGGCAACAACACCCCTCTGGCTTTTCTAGAATCTTAACTAATAGAACTCTTCATTTATTCAGCATACACAGTCGCCTTGTTTCATTTACTTATTTCTTATGAATGAATGAGTCAAAAATGGAAGGTCCTGGCAGACAGGGATCCTGGGACATGCCTTCACATATGGCTGGTGAATAATTGATTTAAAATAATCACTGTAAATGACACACATTCATTGCTGGTGTCAGGTTCATTGTTACTAGCCTTTGGAAAGCAATATGGCAAAATCTATTAAGAGCCGTAAAAATGCCCATACATTTTCACCCAGTCATCACACCCCTGGGAATTTATTCTAAGAAAATAATTCATGTACAAAGATGTTCACGGCGGTTTCATATGTAAAAGTGAAATCACTTAAATGTTCAACTGTGGTTATAACAAAGAAACAATAATTATAAAGATAATGCAGCAACCCAGGATCGTATTAACAATAAAATGTTAAATTACAAGTGCAAAATATAAGACGGTATTCTAGCATGACTTCAAGTCTGTAAAAATTTGGCATGTGAATAATGACCAGAAATAATATGCAAAACTAAAAATGTGTTAAGAAAGCCAGATGTATTTTTTTAATCTTTTCCTAACTATGCTGTTTTTCACAATTAAAAGAAATAAACATTGGGGCACCTGGGTGGCTCAGTCAGTTAAGTGTCCGACTCTTCATTTCGGCTCAGGTCATGATCTCAGGGTCCAGATATCAAGCCCCACATAGGGCTCTGCACTCAGCAGGGAGTCTACTTGAGATCCTCTCTCTCCCTCTCCCTCTGCCCCTCCTCGCATGCACACACATGTTTTCTCACACTCTCTCCCAAATAAATAAATACACAAACAAACAAATAAAATATTTTTTAAAAAAGAAATGATATTGACTGAAATATTTTCATTTGAATAAGGCTAGAAGGCTTTCAAAACACTGGCGTTATTTATTTGATTTTCATAACAACCCTGGAGAGGTGGTAAGGGCATATTTATCACCACTTGACAAATGAAGAAACTGAGGCCAAGAGAGACTCAAGTTAGGAAGTGGCTGTCCCAGGGCTTGCACCAAGTCTGCCTGATGCCCTTACTCCAGCATCTTTTTGCTAGCATGCCTGCTTTATGCTCACCCCGAGGAGACGGGTTCCTCCAGCCTGGACTGATCAGGACATCTGGGTGAAGTGCTTTAATCCAACCCAGCCTTTGAGGTATCCTGGTTTTCTTTAAAAGTTCATTTGCCTAACAAGGTACCTTCCCACTCACAACTGGGCCTCACCTCTTCAACAAGGGTTGGGCCCCCAATCTGCACAGATTTTTTTTTTTCCAATGCCCCAAATTCTGTGGACCAAGAGCAATTTTATGGGAAATCACAGCATTCTTTGATTTGGTGTTGGAGACCATCTTGTATCAGACAAATATCAGTATGAATATTGATTTAAACTCTGAAAAAACAACCAACTTACTTATATCTACTCATAAGTCTCATAAGTGGGCTGAAAGCAATAATGAGTCACCCAAAAAAAAAAAAAGATAAAATTGGACATATAAATTCTAGAATGAGCTTTCCCTTCCAAATATCAGAGATTCTGGTAAAACCTGATCAGATCAAATACATCTCCAGTAAATCCAGCAGCGTGTGGTAAGTGCTGCTGGGGAAAGCTACATTTTCTTGAACGACCACAAAGAAAACACCATTAAAATTTAATTTCTGTACATTCTCAATCTCCGCTCTCTTCGTGACCCAGTAGAGACCACGGATGTGACTCTGTCCTTGCAGAAACAAATGAAAGGGGGAAGGAGAGAGAACTGGAGGAAAGGGGACAGGGAAATGGAGAAAAGAAGAATGGGAGGAAGAAAAAACATAGCGCAACCAGATGAAACATGCCTGAGAATTAATTTTATGAGAACATGGCTGACAAATTATTCGCACTTCGACTTAGGAAACGTTATCTGTAAAATGCTTAGCGTTTGGTAGCAGTTTAATAAATAGGAGATGAGAGTGGGTTTCTCTGTATAGAAGTATTCTGGCTAATAAATATATATATACTGTATACAATAATATAATAAATGAAGAAGGAATGATAGCATCCAAGTACCACCAATTTATGGCCACTGGTGAATTAAAGACTTAGATGATAAAGATTGTCAACAACTGCTAACCTTACAAAAGAGAGAGCCGGTCAATATGTGCCGCTGATGAAGGAACCAACAGCACGGAGAAATAACCTCGTCGAAAGAAAAATCTAATCTGAATCCAGTCAGTCTCTAAATTCAAATACTGATTTATAAGAAATACAGACAGAAGATACAGGAATATGTTAAGTACACTACAGGGATACAATCCACAAAATCCTGACTGTGGAAAATGGTCTTATTTCTTCAACAAGTAAATCACATCACATGAAGAGAGAGAGAGAAAGAGAGAGACCTACAGATTAAAAGATACTTCAAAAACATGTCCATAGGGGCGCCTGAGTGGCTCAGTCAGTTGGGGGTCTGCCCTCGGCTCAGGTTATGATCCCGGGGTCCTGAGATCGAGTCCTGGGTCGGGCTCCCTGCTCATCGGGGAGTCTGCTTCTCCCTCTCCCTCTCCTTCTGTGTTTTTTCTCTCTCTCTCTCACATAAATAAATAAAATATTTTTTAGAAAATCTACAAATCATAATGTGACCTCATGTGGACATTGGTTTATTTTTTTAAAAGATGCATTTATTTATCTTTTAGAGAGAGTATGCAAGAAAGGGGAGGGGCAGAGGGAAGAGGGAGAGAGACAGAATCTCAAGCAGACATCACACTGAGTAGGGAGCCCAATGCAGGGCTCAATCTCACGGCCCTGAGATCATGACCTGAGCCGAAACCAAGAGTCAGGCACTTAACCCACTCCACCTCCCAGGCGCTCCTGGACACTGATTTAAATAAACTATAAAAACAATAAGAAATGCATGAGACAATTGAGAATTAAAATACTGATGAGGTATTTGATGATATTAAAGAATTATTGTTACTTTTTTAAATCTGATATTAGTATTTGTGTTTTTGTTAACAGCCTTTTTAGAGATATATGCTTAACTGTGGATTAAATGATATGATGCCTGGGATTTGCTTCAAAATAATATGGAAAGTGGGGGATTGAGATGAGTTAAGAGTGACCCAAGTTGAAGCCGAGTGGTAATGGGTACATGGGGGTTCATCATACTATTCATTTGTATCTGTTTTAAAATCTTCCTTAATAAAGAGGTTTCTTTGAAATAAATAGTATCAAAAAATCTTAGTTCTTCTTCTCTAATTAGTAAAGTCAAAGTTTAATATGATAGCCTGGGTTTTAAGAGAAAAGCTATAGATGCGTAACTTTAAAAAAGCAAAATATATCTCTGGTAGGCTACAGAGTAGAGAACGATGAATAAAATCACCTTTGCTTTTTCTTAAATTTACATGTTGCATCTCTTTGCTTAAAAGATACGAAAAAGAGAATAGAATACGATGAAAGGAAGGAGGGGGGGATGGAAAAGAGTATAAGGATCAGCTAAGAAAGAAATAATATAAATAGCTGGATTTGAATAGGTCACTTGAAAATAGTCAAATAAAGCCAGAGGACTGGGTTTATAATGAATCCGTTGTATCGATGATTGAATTAGCATCAGGTTTTCAGTCAGACAGATCTGGGTTCTCAAGCAAGTTTCAGGCCTGATGACTGAAGTTCTCCGAGCTTCAGTTTCCTCCTCTGTGTTGAAAGGAAGGACAACCCAGGTCTGTCTCAACCCGAGAAGAGATAAGGAATGTGAGATGCCTGGCCCACTGCGGGCCATGAGTAGATGACAGCCTCCTTCTTCATCTAGGGAAGCCAAAGGCCCTGTGACTCATGTAAATAATGGAAAGACAACGATGTCAGATTAGGGATCACTTGGCCTAGGGACACCAAGGAGTCCTGCATTCCTGGTTCTGTGGCTTATCTAAAACATTGCTGCTCATTCATGAGCTCTGAAGCCCAACTGTCCATTCACCCCCTGCAAGTCCACAGGGTGAAGAGTTGCCAAAGCTCATGAGCAAACCCAGAACAGCTTTATACGTTAAAATGGACTGGCACGACCTCCAACATTTGGTCTAGAATTTTTGCATCCTCAGAAGGCTCATCAGCAAAAAATATTTGACTAAAACATTTCCTTTCTGTGATGAAGTCAGTTTCACCTGGACTTAGGAAACCTCAAACCCATGCCCTGCCAATGTATCCATTTGCCATAATGTGGGAAATGAGACTGGGTGCCAAGTTCCAACATACTCAGGCCTAAAGGCTATGGCTTTGTAGGGGAATTTCTGGGTGCTTCCTATCATTTGATCCTTTCGCAACTATGCCACGAATTTTGTTCCTCTTGTTAAATTGGTGCCAAGGGCCAGGAACAAGTGGGAAGCTCCAAGAGCACCACGTAATTTGTTTCTTTTCTTATATTATTATCATTATGATATTTACCAAAGTAACGCACATTCTCTGTATCTTAAAACCCAGGAAACAAAAAGAAGAAAATTAAATTCCTTGCCATCTCGCCACCCATAGATAATTAATGCTGGCATTGAACATCTTGAAATAGACTTTCCAATCTTTCTATATGAATCAATCTTTTCACTTCTTCACCTTTCCTTTTTTCCCCCCCAAATGGGATACTGTTTACCACAGTCTTATAATCTGTTTTTTTTTCCATAAAAGATCTTGAAATTCTCCCATTATCTTCTGCATCATTTTTACTAGCAATGTACTATTCCATCATATGGCCATATTATAATTTATTTAGCAATCCCCTATATTGGATACTAGGATGCTTCTAATTTTTTTCTAACATAATCTGATTCCTTAAAATAATAAAAAAAAAATATTAGGGAGAGCGTGGGGAATTTCTGCTTTAGTAATTCCAGACCAAACCTGTTATCCAAATAGACTAAATGCAACTAAGAAAGCCTAGATCTGAAGTTCAAAACCTCTTTGAACTCTGGCGATTCTATTCATGTGCCTCAGAAGACCTGCACCTGTGCCCCCACCCCACCCCCCAGCTCAACCAGAATTCCCAAGGTTAATGGTGCCACGCGATGGAGCAGGAAGCTTTGTTTCTCCAGAATCCCGTTGATCTTGGGGTTCAAGCAATGTCATGTTTGCAAAGCCTGAGTCAGAACCTCCACCACCCACTGAATGAAAAGCACTTTTACTCTAGCTTTGTTTCAAGTTTTGCCACAGAAATAAAAGGGACCTAAGGGAGGGTAAGAGAAACTATCAAACTTCAGGCATCTTTTCATTTCCAGTTGGGTGGCTGAGGCTACACCTCCTTTTGCTTCTGGGGTTCTCAGCACCATTTCCCACCAGCCACAGGAGCTGCTCTGACTCTCACGCAATCCTAGGCATCCAGTGTTTTGCCCTAAGTGGTTTTGTCCAGAAGGAACTGCCTCTTGAACAAAAGCAGCAAACTGGGAAGCAACTGTGAAAGTAAGTCAGACCTCGTGGATGTAGAAAGTCATTCCCAGAATGCTGGCTTCTCCCAGTGTTGATTTTTCTTTACAATGTAAAGCACAAAATCTGGCAGCAAGGATTCATTCTAAGGACAGAAAAAAAATACGTGTGTGTGTGTGTATGTGTGTGTAAATATACACGCATTTCTTTACAAATATTTTGGAAACATGAGGCCTGAAGGAATAGCTGGAGTCTTATGGGGAAGAAAGAGAGTAAGAAAGACCTAGGGACAGAGTGATAGAGAGGGCAGGTCACAAAAGGACAATTATTAAGGTGGGAGTAGTAAAAGACTTAGAGAATTCTCTTCTAAACCTGGATTATCTCTCTGCTTTTGAGTGTTTGCAATACTCTTTTTTTTTTTTTCCAAGCAAATTAATTACCAGAAAAATATCCCGCCTCCTTGCCCCTTGCTCTGCCTGACAGTACCTATCAAAAAGATAAGATCTTACAATGAATTAAAGAAGGTGAAAGGCCAATCCCTCCTAGGCGTCTCACTGGGATAACTGGGATTTACATCAGTATAATTATATCTTCTATTGCTCTGGGAAATTGACTATACCTACAGGGAAATGCTACTAGTATATAAGAAGTTTCTTTTTTAATTACTACAGAATACAGACCGGCAACTTTATTTCTGGACCAAGCTCAGACTGTGCTTCCGTGCGGGGAGTGTGGCCCATAAACAGGGACATCCCTTTCTTAATGAATAAACCCTTAAGATAGAAGTGGGTTTAGGGCGCCTGGGTGGCTCAGTTGGTTGGGGGACTGCCTTCAGCTCAGGTCATGATCCTGGAGTCCCGGGATCGAGTCCCGCATCGGGCTCCCCGTTCAGCAGGGAGTCTGCTTCTCCCTCTGACCCTCCCCCTCTCATGCTCTCTCTCTCTATCTCATTCTCTCTCTCAAATAAATAAATAAAATCTTAAAAAAAAAAAAAAGGATAGAAGTGGGTTTAGTACTAAAGAGAAAAGAAAACCAAACCAAAGGATTACTATTAATGCGGGTAATTATTTTTTTCTTAAGATTTTATTTATTCATTTGAGACAGAGATACAGAGAGAGAGAGAGCATGAGCAGGGAGAGAGGCAGAGGGAGAGGGAGACGCAGGCTCCCCGCTGAGCCAGGAGCCTGATGTGGGGCTCGATGCCAGGACCCCGGGATCATGACCTGAGCCGAAGGCAGACGCTTAACTATCTGAGCCACCCAGGTGCCCCAATGCGGGTAATTATTTAATCATGAATGTGTGTGCATTTGTGTGTGTGTACACTCACTTGCACGTTCTGAGGGCGTTCTGTCTCTCATCCCACAAATCTTTCTATATGTTTTATTTCCTTACACAAGACTGCTTCCCAAGCAGATAGTACTCTTGCAGTTGTTCTTTAAATCACATTTAATTTGTGGGGCGCCTGGGTGGCTCAGTCAGTTAAACGGCTGCCTTCGGCTCAGGTCATGATCTCAGGGTCCTGGGATCGAGCCCCACGTCGGGCTCCCTGCTCAGTGGGAGGCCTGCTTCTCCCTCTCCCTCTGCCTGCCTCTCTGCCCACTTGTGCTCTCTCTCTATATCTCTGTCAAATAAATAAATAAAATCTTTAAATAAATTACATTTAATTTGCACTTTCAATGAGTATCAGCACGCATCTGAGGTTTTGCTTCTTTGTGTCATGTTTACATTTCTACTCTTTTTTTTTATTTAAATTCAATTAGCCAACATATAGTACATCATTAGTTTTTGATGTAGTGTTCAATGATTCATTAGTTGCGTATAACACCCAGTGCTCATCACATCACTTTACTTTTCTATTCTATAAGCCCTAGAATGTTATTCATTATGTGTGCATCACACACACATATATGTACACAAATATGTGGCTATGTACACATAAATACATGTTTATACACACATGTAAAATATTTTTATTTAGCCAAAGGTGTGACTATGTTCACCTTTCACTGAAGGAGTGAGCCAACTTTATTTATTAACTGGTTCTTCCCAATTTAAACATTAATCTCATGTGACATATTAATTTTTTTTAAGTTTATTTATTTATTTAAGTAATCTCTACACCCAGTGTGGGCTTGAACTCACGAAGAGTCACATGCTCTTCCAACTGAGGCAGCCAGACACCCCTGGTGTATTAATTTTAAAACATAGGCACATGCTGCTTACTGCCTGCGATAAACTGAGTACTAAAAACAACAACTACAAATGTAATTAATACTAACTCAGCTGCTCCTCTTTTCTCACAAATGGTCCAATTTTATGACCCTTAGAATCTGAATGCTAAACTACCTGAGTTAGTTTAGGAACTGATCTGATATGATTTGTATACCTAAGCTAAATTAAACTACCAATTTAAACACTGGTATATTTTCATATCCAGATTATCTCCATGGCATCATTTGACGAAATTTTCATGGACTTTTCAAAAAATTCAGTAAATTGGAGCCCAAGCTTAACTTGGGAACTTTTTCAAAGCAAGTTCCTAATCTGTCTCAGCCACAAATTCACCATTGTGACACTGAACTCACCCCCCATCTCTTGCCATCAAGCATCATTTGATCTCTGTGTTGTTTATACCCTGACATCACAAACTGTCACGGATAATGAAAAAAGATAACAATCTGGAATATATGGGCTAAATGTGATTTGTCTTTATCTATGTTTATGACTAGAAGTCATCTTGTTCAACATCCTTATTTACAGGTTAGAAAACTAAAGACTGAAGATGTTACATAATGTGCCCAATTTCAAAGGTAACTAACAGTAAAACAGGGACATCCCTCAAGCCTCTTGAATCTCAAACCAATTTCCACACTATCTTCTCTGATGGAGTATTTCATATACCAGGTTTTCTATGGACAGTTATCTAGAGCATCACTCTTTACTTTTAGCAACAGGTTTCTCATAGAAATTTCAGTGTCTCTTGATGGGAGATATATTCTGGCAGATTGTATTTTCCAAAGATGGCGGCAATACTATCTCCCATCCCACATGCTCCTTACCATGTATGAATGTTCCTCCCAGTAAGAGGCGGGGTTTACATTCCATTCCCTTAAATCTGGGTTTTTATGTATTGTGGAAGTGATGCTGTGTAACTTCTGACACTAATCCGAAGCAGTGATACAGCCTCCCCCTGGTTCTTTTAGAATACTTCCCCTGGGACCTAGCTCCCATGCTGTAAGAAAGCCCAGGCAGGGTGCCTGGGTGGCTCAGTCGTTAAGCGTCTGCCTTCAGCTCAGGTCATGATCCCAGGGTCCTGGGATCGAGCCCCGCATCAGGCTCCCTGCTCAGCCAGGAGCCTGCTTCTCCCTCTCCCACTCCCCCTGCTTGTGTTCCCTCTCTAGCTGTCTCTCTCTCTCTCTGTCAAATAAATAAAATAAAATATTAAAAAAAAGAAAGCCCAGGCATCCAGACACAGCAGCCCATGGCGACGTGCTGGCTCAAGGACCCAGCTGAGTTCCCAGCTAACAGCCAGCATCAACCACCAGATAGGCGAGGGAATGAGCCTTCGGCCATGATTCCTGCACCCTGTCATCAAGTCATCCCCATTTCTGGATTCATCCATTTCTGGCTGCAACTACAGCTTTCGCTGCTCATGGTGTATTGGGAAAGAGATTGGGAAAGGCTAGAGTCCAGGGGAAGGACAGTCCAACTTTTTTCCTACTCCTTCCTCTTCCGAGTCCTGTGCTACTGAGGGAAGCGTCAGCAGAAGCCCACTTGGGTCCCCTTCCTCTTCCTGTGTCCACCCAGTTACTTATGCCTTTTTCTTATTTTTTTTTAAGATTTTATTTATTTGACACAGAGAGAGAGAGAGAGAGCAAGCACACACATGCATGCAGAAGCGGCAGGCAGAGGGAAAGGGAGAAGCAGGCTCCCCTAGGAGCAGGGAGCCCGATGTGGGGCTCGATCCCAGGACCCTGGGATCATGATCTGAGCCGAAGGCAACCGCTTAACCAGCTGAGGCACCCAGGCACCCCATAAACTTGTAATCTTTTAGTTTTGGATTTACTCTTTTTCCAGTCTCAGTCAATTTCACCGATATCCTTGCATTTGCTCTTTTTTTTTTAATTTTATTTTATTACGTTATGTAGTCACCATACATCATTAGTTTTTGATGTAGTGATCCATGATTCATTGTTTGCGTATAACACCCAGTGTTCCATTCAATACGTGCCCTCCTTAATACCCATCATCAGGCTAACCCATCCCCCCACCGCCCTCCCCTCTAGAACCCTCAGTTTGTTTCTCAGAGTCCATAGTCTCTCATGGTTCGTCTCCCCCTCTGATTTCCCTCCCTTCATTTTTCCCTTCCTACTTTTTTTTTTTTAAACATATAATGTATTATTTGTTTCAGAGGTACAGGTCTGTGATTCATCAGTCTCACACAATTCACAGCGCTCACCATAGCACATACTCTCCCCAATGTCTATCACCCAGTCACCCCATCCCTCCCACCCCACACCACTCCAGGAAACCTCAGTTTGTTTCCTGACATTAAGAATTCCTCATATCAGTGACATCATATGATACATGTCTTTCTCTGATTGACTTATTTTGCTTAGCATAATACCCTCTAGTTCCATCCACGTCATTGCAAATGGCAAGATTTCAGGTTTTTTGATGGCTGCACAATATTCCCTTGTATATATACACCACATCTTCTTTATCCGTTCATCTGTTGATGGACATCTTGGCTCTTTCCATAGTTTAGCTATTGTGGACATTGCTGCTATAAACATTGGGGTGCACATGCCCCTTCGGATCACTACATTTGTATCTTTGGAGTAAATACCCAGTAGTGCAATTGCTGGGTCATACAGTAGCTCTATTTTCAACTTTTTGAGGAACCTCCATACTGTTTTCCAGAGTGGCTGCACCAGCTTGCATTCCCACCAACAAGTAGGAGGGTTCCCCTTTCTCCGCATCCTCGTCAACATCTGTCGTTTCCTGACTTGTTAATTTTACCAATTCTGACTGGTGTGAGGTGATATCTCATTGAGGTTTTGATTTGGATTTCCCTGATGCCAAGTGATGTTGAGCACTTTTTCATGTGTCTGTTGGCCATTTGGATATCTTCTTTGGAAAAATGTCTGTTCATGTCTTCTGCCCATTTCTTGATTGGATTATTTGTTCTTTGGGTGTTGAGTTTGATAAGTTCTTTATAGATTGTGGATACTAGCCCTTTATCTGATATGCCATTTGAAATATCTTCTCCCATTCTGTCAGTTGTCTTTTAGTTTTGTTGACTGTTTCCTTTGCTGTGCAAAAGCTTTTTATCTTGATGAAGTCCCAATAGTTCATTTTTGCCCTTGCTTCCCTTGCCTTCGGCAATGTTTCTAGGAAGAAGTTGCTATGGCTGAGGTCGAAGAGATTGCTGCCTGTGTTCTCCTCTAGGATTTTGATGGATTCCTGCCTCACATTTAGGTCTTTCATCCATTTTGAGTCTATTTTTTGTGTGTGGTGTAAGGAAATGGTCCAGTTTCATTGTTCTGCAAGTGGCTGTCCAATTTTCCCAGCACCATTTGTCGAAGAGACTGTCTTTTTTCCATTGGACATTCTTTCCTTCTTTGTCGAAGATTAGTTGACCATAGAGCTGAAGGTCCATTTCTGGGCTCTCTATTCTGTCCCATTGATCTATGTGTCTGTTTTTGTGCCAGTACCATACTGTCTTGATGATTACAGCTTTGTAATAGAGCTTGAAGTCCAGAATTGTGATGCCACCGGCTTTGCTTTTCTTTTTCAACATTCCTCTGGCTATTCGGGGTCTTTTCTGGTTCCAAACAAATTTTAGGATTATTCTATTTCTTTGAAAAAAGTGGATGGTATTTTGATAAGGATTGCATTAAATGTGTAGATTGCTCTAGGTAGCATTGACATCTTCACAATATTTGTTCTTCCAATCCATGAGCATGGAATGTTTTTCCATTTCTTTGTGTCTTCCTCAATTTCTTTCATGAGTATTTTATAGTTTTCTGAGTACAGATTCTTTGTCTCTTTGGTTAGATTTATTCCTAGGTATCTTATGGTTTTGGATGCAATTGTAAATGGGATCGACTCCTTAATTTCTCTTTCTTCTGTCTTGTTGTTGGTGTATAGGAATACCACTGATTTCTGTGCATTGATTTTATATCCTGCCACTTGACTGAATTCCTGTATGAGTTCTAGCAGTTTTGGGGTGGAGTCTTTTGGGTTTTCCACATAAAGTATCATATCATCTGCAAAGAGTGAGAGTTTGACTTCTTGTTTGCTGATTCGGGTGCCTCTTATTTCTTTTTGCTGTCTGATTGCTGTGGCTAAGACTTCTAGTACTATGTTGAATAGCAGCGGTGATAGTGACATCCCTGCCGTGTTCCTAACCTTAGGGGAAAAGCTCAGTTTTTCCCCATTGAGAATGATATTCACTGTGGGTTTTTCATAGATGGCTTTTATGATAGTGAGGTATGTACCCTCTATCCCTACACTCTGAAGAGTTTTAATCGAGAAAGGATGCTGTACTTTGTCAAATGCTTTTTCTGCATCTATTGAGAGGATCATATGGTTCTTGTTCTTTCTTTTATTAGTGTATTGTATCACATTGATTGATTTGTGGATGTTGAACCAAACTTGCAGCCCAAGAATAAATCCCATTTGGTAGTGGTGAATAATCCTTTTAGGTACTGTTGGATCCTATTGGCTAGTATTTTGGTGAGAATTTTTGCATCCATGTTCATCAAGGATATTGGTCTATAATTCTCCTTTTTGATGGGGTCTTTGTCTGGTTTGGGGATCAAGGTAATGGTGGCCTCATAAAACGAGTTTGGAAGTTTTCCTTCCATTTCTATTTTTTGGAACAGTTTCAGAAGAATAGGTCTTAATTCTTCTTTAAATGTTTGGTAGAATTCCCCTGGGAAGCCATCTGGCCCTGGGCTCTTGTTTGTTGGGAGATTTTTGATTACTGCCTCAATTTCCTTAGTGGTTATGGGTCTATTCAGGTTTTCTATTTCTTCCCGGTTCAGTTTTGGTAGTTTATACATCTCTAGGAATGCATCCATTTCTTCCAGATTATCTATTTTGCTAGCATATAGTTGCTCATAATATATTCTTACAATTGTTTGTATTTCTTTGGTGTTTGTTGTGATCTCTCCACTTTCATTCATGATTTTATTTATTTGGGTCATTTCTCTTTTCTTTTTGATAAGTCTGGCCAGGGGTTTATCAATCTTATTAATTCTTTCAAAGAACCAGATCATAGTTTTGTTGATCTGTTCTATTGTTCCTTTGGTTTCTATTTCATGATTTCTGCTCTGATCTTTATTATTTCTCTCTTCTCCTGCTGGGTTTAGGCTTTATTTGCTGTTCTTTCTCCAGCTCCTTTAGATGTAGGGTTAGGTTGTATATTTGAGACCTTTCTTGTTTCTTGAGAAAGGCTTGTATTGCTATATACTTTCCTCTTAGGACTGTCTTTGCTGCATCCCAAAGATTTTGAACAGTTGTGTTTTCATTTTCATTTGTTTCCATGAATTTTTTAAATTCTTCTTTAATTTCCTGGTTGACCCATTCATTCTTTAGTAGGATGCTCTTTAGCCTCTATGTATTTGAGTTTTTTCCAACTTTCCTCTTGTGATTGAGTTCTAGTTTCAAAGCATTGTGGTCTGAAAATATGCAGGGAATGATCCCAATCTTTTGGTATGAGTTGAGACCTGATTTGTGACCTAGGATGTGATCTATTCTGGAGAATGTTCCATGGGTACTAGAGAAGAATGTGTATTCTGTTGCTTTGGGATGGAATATTCTGAATATATCTGTGAAGTCCATTTGGTCCAGTGTGTCATTTAAAGTCTTTATTTCCTTGTTGATCTTTTGTTTAGATGATCTGTCCATTTCGGTGAGGGGGGCTGTTAAAGTCCCCTACTATTATTGTGTTGTTGTCAATATGTTTCTTTGATTTTGTTATTAATTGGCTTATATAATTGGCTGCTTCCATGTTAGAGGCATAGATATTTACAATTGTTAGATCTTCTTGTTGGATAGACCCTTTAAGTATGATATAGTGTCCTTCCTCATCTCTTATTATAGTCTTCGGTTTCAAATCTAATTTGTCTGATATAATTGCCACCCCAGCTTTCTTTTGATGTCCATTAGCATGGTAAATGGTTTTCTACCCCCTCACATTCAATCTGGAGGTGTCCTTGGGTCTAAAATGAGTCTGTTGGGCCCCTGGGTAGCTCAGTCATTAAGCGTCTGCCTTTGGCTCAGGTCATGATCCCAGGGTCCTGGGATCGAGTCCCACATTGGGCTCCTTGCTTAGCAGGGAATCCGGTTCTCCCTCTCCCTCTGCCCCTGCTTGTGTCCCCTCTCTCACTGTGTCTCTCTCTATCAAATAAATAAAATCTTTAAAAAAATAAAAAAATAAAATGAGTCTCTTGCCGGCAGCATATCGATGGGTCTTGTTTTTTTATCCAATCTGATACCCTGTGTCTTTTGATTGAGATATTTAGCCCATTTACATTCAGGGCAGCTATTGAAAGATATGAATTTAGTGTCATTGTATTGCCTGTTAGGTGACTGTTACTGTATATTGTCTCTGTTCCTTTCTGGTCTATGTTACTTTTAGGCTCTCTCTTTGCTTAGAGGACCCCTTTCAGTATTTCTTATAGGGCTGATTTGGTGTTTGCAAATTCTTTTGGTTTTTGTTTGTCCTGGAAGCTTTTTATCTCTCCTTCTATTTTCAATGACAGTGTAGCTGGATATAGTATTCTTGGCTGCATATTTTTCTCATTTAGTGCCCTTAATATATCATGTCAGTCCTTTCTGGCCTGCCAGGTCTCTGTGGATAGGTCTGTTGCCAATCTAATGTTTCACAGTGGCCCGACTGTGCCGCGGATCACAGTTTATGGCAACCCGGAGCTGAGAGCCTGTGCCTCGGCTCCATCTCTGCAGCCGGCTTACCCGCTCCGATACCTGGGAGCTCTGCCACACTCAGGCACCCCCGGTCTTTCTGTGACCCTGACGGTCCTGAGACCACACTGTCCCAGCGAGGATTCCACCCCCCGCTTAGCCACTGGAGTGACATCCCTCAGCAGAGCCGACTTCTAAAAGTTTCAGTTTTGTGCTCTGCTGCTCTATCACTGGCCAGTCGCCGGCTGACGGAGGCCCCCTCTCCCGCCATCTATCTTCCCAAATATTGCCTCAGGTTCACTTCTCCGCACGTCCTACCTTCCAGAAGTAGTTGCTTTTCTGTTCAGAGGGTTGCTGCTATTCTTTTCTTCGATATCCTGTTGAGTTCGTAGGTGTTGAGAATGGTTTGATCCCTATCTAGCTGACTTCCTGGGACCAGACAAAATTTAGGTCTCCTACTCCTCCGCCATCTTGCTCCTCCTACTTATGCCTTTTCTTCTATGAGCTACCTTTTCTCTCCTTGAAGACTCAATTCAAAAGCCCTCCCCTTCCAAAGAGATTCCCCTGAGCCCTTCACCTGGAATTTCAGTCATAGGCACCAGTTAAGATTATATCAGCTACCAGTTGCAGATGGGGCCTAAGGATGAGCCACATTGGACACACTCCAAAGTCAGTGGGATGACTACTCTGGATCATGTGGATATTATTTTTACAAATGCTATTGTAGCCACAGTAGCTTTATTTGCTTCCATAATTGGTGTTATTGTTGCTTATTGAGGCAACAGTCAACTTAAATCCCAACATCTTTTTTCCTTAATATGGAATTCTACCTAAGACTTGTGTCCAAATTCAGAAATTTCCTTCCAAGCTTCCTGACAGCAGGGACACATCTTTCGATCTCTTTAGTATATACTGAAGGGGCATGGCAGCTGCCTGATATTGCAGGTGCTCTAAAGGGCTTTATCTTAGGAGATTTTCCCCCATCCCATACTTCAACTGATAAAGTCATTTTGAATCTTGAATCAGTCATGGTTATCTTAACTGTTTATATTTTATATTCTGCAAATTTCCCAAGCACACCTGCTATAATTTCACATAAATCATTTCTTTTTCTAAGCCCCAAATAGAATAAGGTCAGAAATAGAAACTCTGGTACAATACTTTTTGATTTCAGTATCTCTTAATACATCTAACAATACCATTGTTTGACTCAATTTTACTCCTATCAATCAAAATTTTATTATGGTAGGTGTGTTTATAAGTGTGAAATTGTTCTTAAATTAATTTATTTACTTATTCATTGACTCATTCATTCATAAACATTTGTTAGACACTTTTATATGCCAGGCACTGTACTAAGCACTAGAAACAGAGAAATAAATAGAACTATTTAAGAAACACTAGACAAAAGGACAAGGCCAAGGAGTGCAGCTTTATTTCTGTTAGCAGAAAAATTGGAAACAACATAAATGCCACCAATATAGAAATAGTTAAGTAAGTTACAATACAGCCACAGCATGCTGTGCAGCAGTAAAGAAAAAATGAAATACATTATGATTCAATGATACAAGATTCTCCAAGACATTTTACACTTAAAAAAAGTTGCCAATAGATATGGCACAAAACAACATAATTTTTTTCTTAAAAATTATGTTTCTAGGGGCATCTGGGTGGCTCAGTCAGTTAAGCATCTGCCTTCAGCTCAGGTCATGATCCTGGATCCCTGGGATTGAGCCCCAAGAGGGGCTCCCTGCTCAGAGGGAAGCCTGCTTCTCCCTCTCCCTCTGCCCCTCCCCTCCACTTGTTCTCTCTCTGAAATAAATAAATAAAATCTTCTTTAAAAAATTATATGTTTCTAGCCATAAAAAAGAATGAAATCTTGCCATTTGCAATGAGATGGATGGAGCCAGAGAATATTATGCTTAGTGAAATAAGTCAGTCAGAAAAAGACAAATACCATATGATTTCACTCATATGTGGAAAACAAATGAGCAAAGGGAAAGAAAGAAAGACAAACCAAGAAATGGACTCTTAACTATAGAGAACAAACTGATGGTTACCAGAGGGGATGTGGGTTCAATAGGTGATGGGGATTAAGGAGGGCACTTATGATGAGCACCAGTGATGTATGGAAATGTTGAATTTCTCTATTGTACACCTGAAACCAACATAACACTGTATGTTTATTGAAATTAAAATTCCCCTACAAAACCATGGCCTTTAGGCCTGAGTATGTTGGAACTTGGCACCCAGTCTCATTTCCCACATTATGGCAAATGGATACATTGGCAGGGCATGGGTTTGAGGTTTCCTAAGTCCAGGTGAAACTGACTTCATCACAGAAAGGAAATGTTTTAGTCAAATATTTTTTGCTGATGAGCCTTCTGAGGATGCAAAAATTCTAGCCCAAATATTTGAGGTCTTGCCAGTCCATTTTAGCTTGTAGAGATGTATAAAGATGTCAGATTAGAGATAGAGTTCACTTGGCTTAGGGACACCAAGGAGTCCTGCATTCATGGTTCTGTGACTTATCTAAAATATTGCTGCTCATTCATGAGCTCTGAAGCCCAACTGTCCATTCACCTCCTGCAAGTCCACAGGGTGAGGAGTTGCCAAAGCTCATGAGCAAACCCAGAACGTCTGTACATCTGGATTGAAAGCTGTGGTCCGGGAACCTGCATCATTATCTGTATTGTTTGGATATTTTAAGGAGATTTCTTGGGGCGCCTGGGTGGCTCAGTCAGTTAAGCATCCGACTCTTATTTTTGGCACAGGTCGTGATATCAGGGTCATGAAATCGAGCCCCCTGTCGGGCTTCACACTGGGCATGGAGCCTGCTTAAGAGTCTCTCTCTCTTTCTCCCTCTGCCCCCCCCACCTCACTCACTGTCTTTCCCTCTCTAAAAAAAAATAAAGAGAATTCTCTCACATATTACTGGTGGTGTTTTAAATGAATTTTTACAATTAACAAGGTTTTTAAAATAATTGCAATACAGTGTAAGTGCTAAAATGGAGATATGAGAAAGGTACAATGTGACCCAAAGGAAGGCAAAAATAATCTATTCTGTAAAGTTTCCCATTCACTAAATATACCTTTTTCCCCCCAGAAATAAAACACTCTATCTCAAGTGTTCATAACATAGATACCCAGAGGCTTAGACTAAAAAATGACTTTGGCAATTTATGACAGCTTTGGAATGCTGGTTAATTTGCAGAAGTTAAAACGAAAATCATGAAGCACTCGGGTTGATTAGTTATTCCTGCCAACAGCTCTCTGTGGTGTCAGCATCGCGAGCCTCATCCAATGGGGGAGGAAAGAGGAAAAGGAAAAATGAGTGTCTTGCCCAGAATACCTCAATAGTCAGTGGTGGGAGCAGAATTTCAGATCCAAAGGACCCACTGGGATTGATCCTGTGTCCAAATCAAGAGTCAGAGGACAATAGATGATGGCTTAGAAGCATCACCCATTTTCAGGAAACACAAGGAAATATGGCTGACCCCACCCATTAGATTTCTTTACAGGGCAATGGAGCTCATGCCTCCGAGGCAACCAGGGCATTTTGGTTTTTCATCCACAGCAAAGCCACAGAAAGAGGCAAGTTTCCAGGAACATTCCGAGCCTGATTCTCCAAGCTCACTCTTCTGCTGCACACCAAACATAAACTCAGCCACCACACAGTGTGAACCACTCTGCCTTAGAGGGTCCCTTTATGGAACAATATGGCTGTCCTTATCTTAAGCTAGAAGAAGATCCAGTGATTTGAATGAATCTCTTAGCATCTCTTTGATGATAAAGAAAAAAGTCCATTTTATGCCCCACTTAGCTTCACAAGTCAAAAGTACCCAGAAATGTCTGTGTGTGTGACATTTAAATTCATGGATAAATCTGCAGCTCCTGTCACCCTCATTTATTCCCAACAGGTGAGTCAAGAGTGCATGCTGGCAAGATGTAATGCTGAGTAACTTGGCTTTTTTTTCTTCCCAATTTAACTGAGACCTGTAATGTTATTTGATGCAGTTTTCTGTATTTAATTAATTTAACATTCCAGATTTTTAATTTGCATTTAATTTAACATTTCAGGTTTTTAATTTACCAGATATTGTTTATCAAATATTCATTTCAGAGACTTTCATCGTATATACAGTGCATACCCCTCTTTAATTAGTGTGTGGTAAATTAATTCTTCTATCCTTGCTCTTTCATCAGATATTGGATTAAGGAAGTTGCACTGTTTCAGCACAGCACATAAACTCGTTTATTAAACCAAGATGGTAAATTTCCCCATGTATGTGCATTGCTAATCTGCTTTCATGCTTAACCTGATAAAAACTGCTGTGGTTAAAACCAGAAATCTGTTATTATTTAAAACCTGCTGCTTGGTTTGACAATGGAAGTGTTACATTTTGTATTCTCTCCAATCATTGGATCCAGTTTTGCTCTTATCTTACTCCTGGAGCTGTAACTCTGCCACCCCTCTACCCCATCCAGAGCCTTCTTTCTCTGTCTCCCTTCATCCATGTTATCACCCTCTCCCTCCCTGGGGTACTTGTTAAAATGAGATTACACTTGTCAACGCTTTCCGTTAACTTTTCTCAATGACTCGGACTATCCCAAGTTACAAACTGAAGTTTCTCATCCCTAAGTTTTACACCTTACTTCCCTCTTACTCCTCCCTATCTCCAGGCAAATAATAACCTGTCCCCAAAATGATACTATATTCCAATTTTGCTGGTAGGGACCATTGTAGAAAGAGGGATCTTACCTCTTCTATGACACTGTAAGCTATTTGAGAACACATTTTCTTCAATTCTGCACCCTCAAAACCGCACCCTAGCATACTGCCTTGCACAAACAGGCAAACAGTACATGTCCGTTGGATATCTGAACAGATGGTTGAATAGACGGATGATTGGATAGATGACTGCTTGCATGGATAGCAAGATATCTACTGTGTGCCTGGTACCAATCTAGTTCTTTAAACTGTTTTCTCATTTAAATGTTTCTCCTAATGAGGAAGGATGTCCATTTAACAGATGAGGACACCAAAGCTCAGAGATTAAAGATTTGCTCATGATCTCACAGCTAAAAAGGAGCTGAGTCCAAATCTGAACCCCGATCTGTCTGATCCTCCTGTACTTACTGCACGTGGCCAGGACTGGCTGCATAACTTGTGGGACTGCTATGCTCTGAATGGGTCTCCCCTTCACCACCACATTCATATGTTGAAATCCTAATACCCAATGTGATGGCACTGGAAGGTGGAAACTTTGGGAAATGATTAAGCCATAAGGGCAGAGCCCTCATGAGTGGGATTGTTATAAAAGAGGCCCCAGAGAAATCCCACCCCATGAGGACACAACGAGAAGTCTGCAACCCAGAAGAGGGTCCTCACCCGACCATACTGGCTCCCTGATCTCACACTTCCAGCCTCCAGAACGGTGAAAAATAAGTTTTTGTTGTTTATAAGCCATCCAGTCTATGGTATTTTGTTATAGCAGCCCAAACAGACTAAGATAGGGGCCCAGTGCAAAATTAAAACCCCTGTTGAAATTTATTAATAATTTCAAGACAGAGACAGCAGAGCATTAAACCTAGTGTGAGGCCCTCCTCAGCACGGAGTCTGTGGGGCATTACAGGTCACGGTCCCCTGAAATCAGCCCTGTGCCTGGGGCCCAGCCACGTCATGACCCACGTTCCAGCTCCAGCTCCTCACTCCCAGGCTGTCCATTAGAACCCCCACGGTCCTACACTCAGAGAAACTGTTCCCCACCCATCTGTCAGAGGCAGAAGTGGACCAGCAAATGTGAACCTTGCTCAGATGCTTGTGGTCAGGTAGACAGACTCACCTCCTAAACAGACTGGGAATGCCTTGAGGTCAAAGAATACCTCAAAATACGATTCTGTCACATTCTTTATGCCTAGCACCACCACCATCACCCCCTGCCCCTGACCGAAGTGGCGGGTGGGCCGGGAGAAATAGTGTACTTTGCTCTGCAATACCTCACTGACCAACCGAATAAAGCAAACTCTAAGAATAGGTCTCCTGCCCTTGCTCCTCAGATGAGACAGATGAAACATGTAGGCAGCGATGCTAGATAGTGGTTAAGAGTCCAGCATGTGATCCTGAGAGCCAAAGCTGGGCGTGGGACCCCAGAAAGAATTCTTCTCTTTGAACTTCCATGAGCCAATCTCAGGGCCAGTTTGGTGTGAACCAAAGCTCAGGAATCCTAGTGTGAAACTCAGCACTTTATATGGCCACAGCTAAATGACTGCTCCTCCCCACCCCTCTGGCCTTCCTACGTGGCTACTGTTCTTTTCAAAGGAAAGATAATGACATGTTGATGGGTTTTTAAAGAAGTCCTTAAGACACCAATTCCAGAGGTGACAGCCATCGATAAAATATCGCAAAGCAGAGACAAGACAGTCTTTGAAATCTTGTGGCACAGCACAAGGTGGTACTGGCAACTCTGCTTGTGACCCAGGAAAACATGGTTAAAAAACAACAAATAAGGGGCGGCTGGGTGGCTCAGGCATTAAGCGTCTGTCTTCGGCTCGGGTCATGATCCCGGGGTCCTGGGATCAAGCCCCGCGTCAGGCTCCCTGCTCCGCAGGAGGCTGGCTTCTCCCTCTCCCTGCAGCTCCACCTGCTTGTACTCTCTCTCTCTCTGTGTCAAATAAATGAATAAAATCTTAAAAAAAAAAAACCCCCACACACACAAATAATAGGGGCGCCCGGCTGGCTCAGCTGGTGGAGCGTGCGACTCTTGATCTCCAGGTTATGAGTTTCAGCCCCATGATGGGCATTAGAGATTACTTTAAGAAAAAAAAAAAAAAAAAAAAGAATAGTAAAACCAGCGCTGAGGTCATTCAAGATGAGAGCAGGCATCAGGTTAAGGGCAAACACTTACTCTAACCATTGAAAGCCCAGTTTTAGTGTGCTTGAGGGCAGGGCTCACATCTGTCTTGCTCCTTGGAAGACTCCTCAGAGTAAATGTGGAAGGACAGAAGGAAAGAAAGTTTCTCTGAGGGGACATAAGAGACTTAAGGTTAGAAGGGCACAACCGCAGGTTCCATTCCTTGATCACTTGTATGTATTTCCAAAAATAGATGATGACATTTGTATACATCCTTTGTTGGCTCTTGCTTTCATGGTTTGGACCGCATTTAACTTCATCTCTTAGGAACTTGGGGGCCATGGCTGTGACCTCAAGTCCAGAACTGGAGTGCGGGCAGTTGATTGTCCCTTTATCATCTCCTCCTGGCCACCAGAACAGCCACAGTGTCCGTCACAGTGCCCCTGCCTGAAGGCAGCACCAGGGCATGGGGGGCTGTTAGCCAGGAGGCCTGACTGGTACTTACTGGAAGGCATTCTTTTTAAATAAACTTGTCATTTTGGATTAATTTTAGAATCACAAAAAAGTGACAAAGATAGAACAGAGAGTTCTCACTATACTCTTCACCTAGATTCCCATGATGTTAACATCTTGCATAACTATGGTGCATTTGTCAAAACTAAGACATTAACATCAGTACGTTACTATGAACTAAAATCCAGACTTTATTCAGATTTCACCAGCTTTTCCACTTATGTTCTTTTTATTAAAAAAAGAATCAACTAACTTGGGGTACAGTTTTGGGTTTCCAGAAAAATCGAGCAGGTAGCCTAAGTCCCACATACCAGTCCCATCCCTACCCTGCACCCCTAGCACACAGTTTCCCCTATTGTTAACATCTTGCATGAGTGTGGTACATTTGTTAAAATAATGAGTCAATATTGATACATTATTATTAGCTAAAATTCACAGTTTGCATTAAGTTTCACTCTTTGTGTTGTGTAATTCTATGAGTTTTGACAGATACCTAATGACATGTATCCCCCATAATAGTATGATACAGAGCAATTTCGGGGCCCTAAAGATTTATCCCTCTCCTTCTCCCCGAGAACCCCTGACAATCAATGATGGGATTTTTTTTTAGATTTTATTTATTTATTTATTTATTTATTTATTTGAGAGACAGAGAAAGAGAGAGTGTGAGCATGAACTGGGGAGGAGCAGAGGGGAGGGACAAGCAGACTGCAGGGAGCCCAACGCGGGACTCAATCCCACAACCCTGAGATCCTGAGATCATGACCTGAGCCAAAATCAAGAGTTTGGCCGCTTAGCCAACTGAGTCACCCAGGCACCCCAATCAGCGATCTTTTTACTATCTCTCTAGTTGTGCCTTCCCTGAAATCTCATCTAGTTGAAATCATACAGTATGTAATCTTCAGATTGACTTTTCACTTAGCAATATGTCTTCCATGTCTTCATGGCTTGACTAATGAATGTCCTTTTTCTATTCCAGGATCTAATCCAAGGTCAGTGTGGAGGCACATTTAGTGTGGAGACATTTTTTTTAATTTAAGTGTAATTGACATACAACATTATGTTAGTTTCGGGTGTACAACATAATGATTCGACATTCCTGTGCACTGCATATGGAGGAATTTTTAATACTTCCTTTTCAATGATCAGAATTCTTTTCAAAGCAAGAGATTCAGTTTTGTGTCCTTGGGTGATTTTTTTTCTGCACTTAACGTTATATTTATTTCTTTAGTAAATATTAATTGAGTTTTTTTATGTGTCAGGCATTCTCTTAAGCAAGGAAAACACAGATTTGAATGAGCTATAAAAGATCCTTGTTCCCATAGAGTTAAAAAAACATTCCTAAAATTACTATTAATGGCTATGTACTATTTCATCTTATCAGTTTATTTTAAAATAGACCATCCCCCAATTTTTCCTATTTTTAATAACACTGTGATAAATACAAATCTTTGTTCATCATTTATTATGTCCTAGGAGACAGTGTTAAAAGTAAAAAAGATAGGCCCATTTTTTAAGTATTTGCTATATGGGGTCATATTCTTCACCAGAAAGGACATGGCTATTTACTATCTTACTTCCTCCAGCCATGAAAGTTCCTATCTTATCCTGACTATGACTGCCACCCTCACCTTTGCTCCCCCCCCACTCTCTGTAGTAGCCCTCAGTCTCTTTGCCCTCTTCTAGCACAAGTAATTTAAGCAGTCAGCTTCTAGTTCCAAGCTGGCCTCTTGGCTCTAGATTGATTCATGCTGTCTACCTCCCACCAAAAATGCTTTCTCCGTGTGTGTGCCTCACACACATATCTCACTTTTGAATAGTCCATTCCGTTAGGGGCCTGTACTAAACTTCCTTATGCCCAGGTTCCTTGCTGTAAAACTGGCACAATTTCACAACAAAGGCTAACCTTTATGTAGGGTTTGCATATTTACAGCCATTTGGTCCCAGATGATCAAACTGTATTTCCATGACCCCAGGAGGTGATGCTAGACTATGGAAAGTAGGTAAACTGAGAGCAATTTTTTATGATTCATCTCAAAACCCATTCTTTTTAACCCCCTAATATTTCATCTTTTTCTTAGGAGCACAGACCTAAGATATAGACCTCATTCTGAAAATCGCATTGTCTTAATTACCCTAATGAACACTATGATAAGCTTTAGTAATAATATGATCTTTGGAAGTAGGAAGACCTGGGCTTAAAAATCAGTGCAACCATTTGTTAATTGTGTGACCTTGAATAAGTGACTCTTCAAGCCGAGATTGCTTATCTCTAAAATTGGGGCACTAATAATAGCTAACCCTTGGAAAGAGTTTACCATGAGCCAGACACTATTGATTTGATCCTCATTACAATCTAATGAGGCAAATTTAATTATTATCATTCCCATTTTCTGCAGAAGCAAAATAAGGCAGAGACAGGGTAAGTGACCTGTCTGCAGTCATGCAACTGGTAAGAAGCAAAGCTGGGGGGCGCCTGGGTGGTTTAGTCGGTTGGGCGGCTGCTTTTGGCTCAGGTCATATCCCAGCGTCCTGGGATTGAGCCCCGCATTGGGCTCTCTGCTCAGCTGAGAGTCCGCTTCTCCCTACCCCTGCTCTTGTGCTCTTGCTCGCTCTCTCTCTCTCGCTCTCGCTCTCTTGCTCTCAAATAAATAAATAAAATCTTTAAAAAGAAGCAGCAGCAGCAGCAGCAGCAGCAAAGCTGGGATTCAAATCTGGGAAAATTGGCTCTGGAGTCTAAATTCTTGACCCTTACATACATACCCTCTTGCTGATACTGCATGAGATAATCAGGAAGATTAAATGAAACAACCTGTATTAACGATCTATTATGTAGTGTGCACGGCCCATAATAAATTTATACTCCCTTTTACCCACTCTTACTATAACATTGTTATCTTCCTGGTTCTGAGTACTCCAATCTCAGCCAAAGAGGTCTAGTACAGCCAGACCCTTCTGCCTTTGGATCAGACACAGGGCAGCACATACAGGGAGTTTAGAGCAGTTGGGCATTCCTAGAGGGAGGCATGAGCAGAGAGAGGTGAGGCTGCTTTGATGGATGGGAGTGAGGTCATAGAAGACACTGAGTGTCCATGGGGAGGCAGTATAATGTAGGGTAAGGATTATGGGCTTTGGAATCAGCCAGGTTCAAATCCCAGCTCTGTCTACAGGGTAGTCTGGAGAATTAAATGAGATGTGGTGAAAAGGCTGCTCACCACACCTTCTCTTCTTAAAGTCATGCACACTCTTGTTGAATCACTATATTGTACACCTGAAACTAATATAACACTGTATGTTAACTATAATGAAATTAAAATAAAAAACTCAATAAATAAATAAACATTCATGCACACTACACGATTGGACACTGTCCAGCAGCCCAGAGAGAAATACAAGACTAACCTCAGAATGAACAATTTAAAACTATGTAGTTCTATCTTCAATTTAGTGTGCAAACGGATTGTATCTCAAGCTGCTGACACCAAGCTGTGAGGAAGGTGTGCCAGAGTCTGATAATATGGCAGACCTTTGGGGGTAAATGTGGTAGGTGATGGTATATCTATCCCTAAAGCAGTGTGCTTGTTCAGGCTTCACCAAAACCTGGATGAAATAACCCTCAGGATTCTCAGCTACTTATTGCTCAGACTCCACATTCACCAAGCAACCTTCTGATAACACCTAAATCCCCCAGACAGTGTCCAGGTAGAATGAACAGAAATATTCCTGGCCCTAGAGGGGCACCAGGGTGGCTCAGTCAGTTAGGGTTTAACTCTTGGTTTTGGCTCAGATCATGATCTCAGGGTTGTGGGATGGAGTCCGGAGTCAGGCTCCGCTCTCAGCGGGGAGTCTGCTTGAGCTTCTTTCCCTCTCCCTCTGCCCTTCCCCCTGCTATCTCTCTCTCTCTCTCAAATAAATAAATAAAATCTTAAAAAAAGAAAGAAAGACAAATTCCTTAAAAAAAGAAAGGCCCTAGAAAAAATGATCTCCATTACAAATACATATAAATCAATCTTATATGAATTAGAAGTTATTGCTGCCCAGAAGGTAGAATAATCCTTATTCTCTTCACATCTCTTTGATTCTACCATCAGGAAAATTTTGGAAACCCCACACTGAATCTCAGACTTCCTGAGCACCTACTATGTGCCAGACACAAGCTTGGCACAGTGAAGAATTCAAATTTGAAATGACATAATCCTCGCTGAAACAACTTAAAATCTGGTAGAGATAATGAAGCAAATACACCAAGAGCTTAAAATAAGGCACAAGTTGAACAAAATGCTGCCTCATTATCACCTTGAAAAACCCCCAGGGCCAAGTCTAGGCTCCTAGTTCTATTCAACTTGAGGAGGTGATAATGAGGAGAAAATGTTCTTGCCCATTAAAGAGTTCTTAACATGGAGACCAAGGCTAGCTGCTAAATAAATGGTGGAATTTTACCTTTCAAGTTATATAGGTAATACCTGTTACCTTCCATGATACATACTTTACGAAGTCTATTTCTACAAAAGGAGAGAAAAAAGAGAAATGCATACATAGGGGAACAGAAGCGTAATTTATTTATAGATGAAGAGAGGGCAAGAGGAGCTGACGGCAAAGGCCATTTGTCCTCACGGTGATGAATGAGTGAATCAACATGCACAACTCAGTGGCTGCCAAACCAAGCTGGTACAGCTGTGGCTGATGATGACTGTCCACACCCCGTCCCCTGTACATGGACCATCCTCCCCTGAGACAAGACCTACCCCTCATCTATGCCTCTAACACCTTCCCTGCCTTCCCAGCCCAGACTCCAATAGTGTCTCTGCATTAAGCTTTTCCCACCCTCCGCTAGTAGAGGGATCCCTTCCTCCTCTAAGTTCTCACATATGTTGTCTCAAGGGCATCATGGCATTCCTCACATTTTGTCCTGAAGGTGGCTGTGACAGTAGCAAAAAGAGTATCAGAAATTGATTCAGAAAACCTAGGTTGGAATCTGGATCTTGCCACCAACTAACTGTAGAAATGTGGGAAAGCTATAGTTCCACATTCAGACGAATGGAGAAATTGTCTGCTTCAAAGGTGACTGGGAGGTCTAAATAAGATTATCTAGGACAGGGAGGAGCCGCCTGAGAGCACCGCCCAAAACTGAACCTGTCAGGACCAAGGGAGGACGTGCAGGTCATCAAAGATGATTTCAAAGGGAAGAGTCCAGTTTGTAAGGAAGAGAAGGAGGAAGGTAACTTGATGGATTCACAGAGGGAGTACTTACCCATGATCTTTTAGTGGCAGGAGAAAATTCTAGAAGCAAAATTAAAATAACTGATGTCCCTTATGTTTACGGTGGTGGCCAGGAGTTACAGACCTCAGAAAAGTATAAGGAAATGTGTTCTTAAACTAAATCACATTTTAATTTGAATATAGAAGCAATAGAACCTCCATGTCAGATGAATAAGAATAACCTCAACATGGATCCCAAGAGGAATCTTTACCTGGGTCTGTTGCGTGGACAAGACAGCCGAGTTTCCCAGTGTGGTTCTATTAGAACCAAACGGACGCACTTGAGGACCAGCAGTGACTGCCTCAAAGCAATCCAGAGGCTGGGAATAGTGCAGTGGGGAAAATCAGGGCACCCGTGTTCCAACGTGTTGTCAGTAATGTTTGTGAGGCAGCCTCGGGAGGGTTTCTGGGTCTTAGTTTCTTCATCTCTGTCATGAAACAGAGCTGTGAGTGCCCTCTCAGGACCCTTCTGGCCCTGTGCTTATCAAATTAACAAAGTTGAAGAGATCAGTCATGGGCCAAGGTGAAAGCCATTCCGCTCAGTGCCCCACCTTGAAGCTTTACGTTGTGAAATCTCTATTCCACTAAAGGCATTCAGCAAACCCTGTGCTGGGCACTAGGGCTAGAACAGGTCATCCAGGAGCTGCATGCCCATCAGGATGACCAAAAAAGGAAAACAGCCAGAGAATCAGAAAATACTCAACTGAAAGGAATTTATGGGTTATCTGGTTCTAGCCCTTTCTTGTACAGAGGAAGAAACCAAACATCAGAAGGGTCAGAAATCATTTTCCCCAGAATGCACAGCTAGAGGAAGATACAAGAAGGGGGAGTACAGCAGAAAGAGCCCTGGACTTGGAGTTCTTGCTGTAGGAGGACCCAGTTGTACCCCTTGGGGTCAGCGGCCACATTGCTGTCTCCAGGCCTCAGCCTCTCCTGGGGAATTATGCAGCTCACCCACTGCTGCTTCTGCCCCAGCCCTCTCTGTAGTTATGAAGTTGGGACTAGAACCCCAACCTCCCGATCCCCTGCCCTGGGCCCTTTCTGTCCTGCCAGAAAAAAATAAGGGATGCTGTGGAAACATACCCAGTTGCAAAATCCTGGAAAGACAAGAGGAATGGTAAAGCTGGCTTGTCCTGGAGCCCATTAGCATCAGGAGACTCACGGGAGAATATGTTTCTGCATTTCTCAAAATATCTTTTACCTGGGGATGGGAATACCTGTATTCATTTACTCATTCAGAAATGTATAATTTTTGAGGGTAGGGAATAAAATTAATTGATAGTGTTCAAATTCAGAAAACAAAAAGGTGAAGGCCGGCAGAGACTGTTTACAAGAAAGCTGATGAAGCTTCAGCTTGAGTCCTTCCCTGGCAGGGACTCCTTCCAAGAGTCCCATGATCATACATGCGGTCATACAACTGTAAAATATTTGCAGAAGGGAGAGGTTTTTGCATTCTTTTTCTTAAAGATGTAAGCCTCAGGCCCCTATATCCAGGTGATTCAGACACTGAATTTCTTCTCTTCTCTCCTCCATTCCTTCCTCCTAGGGCTGGAAGAAAAAAAAGTTTTGTTTTTGTTTTAATGAAAAGAAATGTACAACTTAAGAGAAGATCAAGTCTGAGGAATTAAAAATTAAAGCCTATAAAGACCAACTCTGAGTGAAACAACACAGTGCCCTTGAATGGGATGGGTGGAAATTCTGTGTCAGTGCCATGAAGAGTGCCAAAAATATCTTGAGTTTAGGGGTGCCTGAGTGGCTCAGTCGGTTAGGGGTCAGTCTGCCTTCTGCTCAGGTCATGATCTCTGGGGTCCTAGGATGGAGCCCCACATCAGGCTTCCTGCTCAGCAGGGAGTCTGCTTCTCTCTCTCTCTCTCCCTCTGCCTCTCCCCAGTGCTCGTTCTTTATCTCAAATAAATAAATACAATCTTAAAAAATATATCTTTAGTTTAATACTCAGGCTTCCTTTCGTCGCATAAATTTTAGCTGTTTTTTTTAAAGATTTTATTTATTTATTTGACAGAGAGAGACACAGCGAGAGAAGGAACATAAGCAGGAGGAGTGGGTGAGGGAGAAGCAGGCTTCCCGTGGAGCAGGGAGCCCGATGTGGGGCTCGATCCCAGGACCCCGGGATCATGACCTGACCTGAAGGCAGACACTTAACGACTGAGCCAGCCAGGCATCCCAATTTTAGCCATTTTGATTCATTTGACACAATGTTGACAAATCAAAAAAATTTGTCAAACAACCTGTTTGGTCAATTCTAAAAAATTAAAAAAATAATAAAAAATTCTAATTAACTTGTCTGGTTCTCCTGATCAGTTAAGTCAAGTCAAAATAAACCCATTTGCTGACATGATCACAAATTCACTTCTGGGTGAGATTTTTAAAGTTATTGCTTGGAGAAGCCCATGCTTTAGGACAGAAGAGGCCAATTTGAACTTCCAAACCTCATTTAATAGAACATTCCAACTGGGGATTTTTATTTAACAGCGGGTGAAAACGTTTTTTACAGGAGGGGTATTTTGTTGTGTTCACTAGGTATGCCACATAAATGCACTGTACTTGTGACTAGTCTGTCCCCTTTACAGACCCCATGTGTCTGATGAGGAAATAGGGTGTGGCAATTTATGACTTTTAAGGGTAACTGAATCATGCAGCTGTTACCAGAGGCCTCTACCCATTTCAACCCCAAATGTTACATAGGGCTCCCCGGATTTCCAAGCTCTGCATTTAAAATAGAAACCTCTCTGAAGGGACGGCAGGTATTAAACATCCTTTGTCCTAAGAAAAAAAGAAAACTCAAATATTTATGAGTCACTAGTAAAGCCAAATGAGGACCGTGAAGGTTCTGGTACAGATTTCATGCACAGTGACATCCCAGGTATGGAGAATGCTTGCTCCTTTCTTTCTGGGGACAGACACTTGTCATTCCGGGTGGAAGAGGTCGGCCCAAAGACAGGAGGATTCACTATAACATCACTTTCCTCTCAAGATTCTAAAATGCAATGTTTCCCAAGCTTGGCAGATAAGAATTATCTGAAGCAGTTGTTACAAAACAGATTTCCGGGGCTTAGGTGGAGTCCAGGAATCTGTATTTTTAGCCAGCTCCCAGGGGATCCTTATCACTGTCATAAAGCCAAGGTGCAGAATGGCTCCCAGAGACATCACATTATTAGAATAAATAGAGCAGCCACGGGGAAATGTACTTTAACCTGTACACAGCTGGGAAGCCGCTGGGATTCATGGCTTAGAATTTCATCTTCAAGCCAAGATGTTAAACATACCAATGAATGTGTGTTCCTTATTATCACCCATAATGGTTTCCTTCTTCATGTCTTAGGGGAATGCCATATGCCCAGAGTTCCTGGCAGCAGAAAACCAAAATATTAACAGAATAAATTACTTCAAATTAGACATGTGCTGCTGAACTATTCTAAGGTATTTGGAATATTAACAAACTTAGACCTGGCTGAGGATCATTAATGGCATTGTCCTCGGAGCATATTCTTCGAATACAAACCTTCCGAGTTTGCTTTTAACTGCCCGAGCACTAGCATCTTCATCATCCTGCAAAGAAAGCAAGGGGTTGGTTTTGCCAGCTCTTCAAAGCTTTCTCCGTGATACCTGCAATCAGAAACAGCTCACCTCGGGGACAGGGCCAGAACCCGTGGCTGCCTCCACCCCCTGCCAGCCCGAGGAGGGTGGTGCAGTTCCAGCATGACCCAGACAGCTGAAGAATGGAAGGAAGGCAGAGGTGGCTCTAGTCGCTGCCTGGGAGAAGGATAAGACCTACTTCCTCTACTTCAAGGATGCCCTCCAACCAAGAAGAGCTCCAACACCCAAGGTCAAGCCTGTCACACACGTTAATGGTAGACAAAATCATGAATAAAATACAAGCCTGTGAGAAAGTCCTCCTTACTATCAGGGACCAGGCTCTCTTGCATACTGTTAATATGTCATGGTTCTGTTTTCCGAATGCAAGTGTCATTCTTTTTAAATATTATTGTTATTGTTAATTTTTAAGAAGGTTATATGTTCACACATTCAAAACAAACAAGATACAAGGGGGGAGATCTCACTTCTATCCTTGTCTTCCATCTACCTAGTTCCCTTCCTCCTGCCCAGACATTACCACTGTATTTAGTTTCTCATACATTCTTCTGGAATTTATGCAAAAACAAGCAAGTGCAAGCACATCTTCATATTTGCTCACTTTTTACACAAAAAAATAACATCCTAGGCTTACTATTTTGAACTTTGCCTTCTTTCATCCAACAAATGTACCTTAGAACGCTTTTCTAAATCGGTACACAGAGAGTTGCTTCATTCTTGTTTATAACTTCGTAGTATTCCATCAGAGGATGCACCAATTTGTAGTGAAACCATTAGTTTTTAGTCTGTTTTCCTGACAGAGAAATCGATGGCTTTGTTTTGGATACCTAAAAGTTAAGTAAGCCCAGACACACCAAGAGGGTCGATGAAGTTGTGCATGCAGAATTTCTGGAGATTCTCAGAGGGAGGTGATTTAAGAAATATATTCTGTTCCACATAATTACAAAAGTTGATTTAATATATCATGTTCTATGATAAGAGCAACCAGAAGGCATCTGAGAGAAATTAGAAAAGAATTCAAACCCAAACCTGAGTTAATTAAGGTAAAGAAAGGAAACACAAGAGAAGCGGAAGACCAACTTTGTTTCTGCCACTTCTTTTCAGCTCCGTCAGACTCCTCTCAGTTCTTGGAGGGACCAAGGCTTGTTCAAATAAGGACTCAAGTGGTCTAATTAGGTGGGAAGGGAAGAGACTGAGTAAAGGGAAGGCCTGAAGGAAGACAAGGAAGGCCAGGAGAGCCATGTCCATATGTTTTTATTCTCAGAGGCTAACCCGTTCCCTAAGAAGTGTTTTCACCATCATATTTCCTCCAAGCTGTAATTTTACAAAAGGAAAACTTTCGACTCACAACTCCATGTCTTTGGCCACAACAGTATTTAAAGGTATGTCCCTTTGTTTTTCACCAAGCCTGGAACTGTTGTGTCATGTAGATGTTGGTAAAATCCCCTTTTTAGTGTTGTCCTCTCAGAAGAGGTCAAAAAAGAGTTTTCATCTCTGGCCAACAATTTAATGTATCAGTGAGTACCTTTCGAAGTCATTTTAAACTTTAAAAAGCTCCAAATATTTCTTAGAAGTTGGGACAATTTTTTTTTTTTAAGATCTTATTTATTTATTTGACAGAGAGAGAGAGAGCACGAGCGGAGGGGAGGGGCAGAGGAAAAACGGAGAAGTAGGCTCCCCGCTGCTGAGCAGGGAGCCTGATGTGGGACTCAATCCCAGGACACCGAGATCATGACCTGAGCCGAAGGCAGACGCTTAACCGACTGAGCCACCCAGGCACCCCCAAATGTTGGGACAATTTAAGCAGGATCCCCACCTTTGCACCCTAGATGGTGTTTAGTGACCTGGGATGTTCACTCAAGTCAGCCGAAACTAAAAGAGCATACTCGAACACTGAGGATAATAATGTAAACTGGCATTACCTTTCTGGAGGGCAATTTGGCACTATATAGAGAGAGCTTTAAAAAAATATTCACATTCTTAGGGGCGCCTGGGTGGCTCAGTTGGTTAAGCAACTGCCTTCGGCTCAGGTCATGATCCTGGAGTCCCGGAATCGAGTCCCGCATCGGGCTCCCTGCTCAGCAGGGGGCCTGCTTCTCCCTCTGACCCTCCCCCTCTCATGCTCTCTGTCTCCCATTCTCTCTCTCAGATAAATAAATAAAAAATCTTTAAAAAAAAAATATTCACATTCTTAGACTCAGAAGTTGCATTTCTGAAAGCCAATACTAAAGAAATTTTATACTTTTGCTACAGGAATGAAAAGCTATAGGAAACTGGATTTAGCAGGTGTTCTCAAATGTTTCGATCCCAAGACCCCTTTACACTCTTAAAAATTATCAAGTACACCACAGAGCGGTTGTTTATGTGGGTGGTATCTATTAATCTTTGCCAGATTAGAAATTTAAACGGAGAAACTTAACTAGAAACTCCAAAGATCCCTCAAGGGCTTTTCGTCCAGATGTTCATTGCTACCTTAGTATGCAGCAGAAGTACATTATGAGTACTCTCTCTCATCACACAGAATATTAATAGGACATTTACCCAAGGGTTGAAATTTAATAAAACTAATCATTTATTATTTAAACAATTGGCTAAATGATGATTTAAATAAATTATTTTGTTCTTCTATTATCTAATTATTTTTTTAGTTATAAACTATTTGCTAAGTCTTAGTTATCACTGCACTCTGCAAAATCGGGGGAGGAAAGCTACAAGATTAAGGGAAAATGGGTTTGGGGCAGGACACTCAAAAACTGTCAGTGACACAGTAAAAAAAAAAAAAGAACTTCATTAAAAAAAAACAGCACAGTTTGACACAAGTTCAATGTGCGTTTTATAACTATGGCACTCTACCTCGAAAGACACCTGCCGTTTGCTGTGGAAGCAGGCATCTCCCTGCCTGCCAGGTTTCCAGCGGGTTCCCAGGCCCATCACCCTGTGTGGGAGAGGCACAAAACAACAGGTAGAAAATAGAGAAAGGTGAAATAAAGAGAAAATGAGCAGAGAACAGAGAGGAACAATACGAAATAGGCTGAGAGGAAAGAAGGAAAAATTAAAGACAGGGAGGGCACTGGCCTGGCTGGGGTGCCAAGGGCGCCAAGGGCACCAGGGTGTCGGGAGGGAAGGGTTTCGGGTTGCAGTCATCATGAAGTTGTGGAAGGAGGGTGATCTGAATTGGGACAGTGAGCTGCACCGCCAGACCTTGGTGGCCGCGGCTCCTGTCCTTGTGCCGGTGTGTGCGCATGCGTACACGGCCGGGTGCGTGCGTGCGTGCGTGCGTGCGTGCGCGTTCACCTGGTGTTTCTCCTGGAAGAAACTGTGCGTATGCAGACTTACTCAAGTTGCTCCCTTGAGCAATTGTGTTGGAACAAATTTACATTTTCAAAACAGATGTTATACTAGAACTGACGGCATTTAGATGATCTTCGTTAAGGCTGGAAACATGTACACCGCGGTGACATTAGTTGTATCTCGGTATAGGATTACAAGTGTTTTAAAATTTTCTTCTTTCCACTAATGTATATCTGCTAAGTTTCCTTCAAGCTACATGTATCAATTTGTAATCAGAAATTGGGGGGAAAAATGTTCTTAAATTTAAAAATCCAGCTAAAAATTGTGAACTGATTCTAAAAAACAGCTAAATGGCACCTGCGTGGCTCAGTGGGTTAAGCCTCTGCCTTCGACTCAGGTCATGATCTCAGGGTCCTGTGATTGAGCAGACATCAGGCTCCCTGCTCACTGGAGTCTGCTGCTCCCTCTCACTCTCCCTCTGTGTCCTATCTCAAATAAATTCAGTCTTTCTAAAAAAATTAAAAACCCAGCTAAAAACTATGATCCTCTCCCTGAGCCAACCAAAAATGTTAGCCACCAAATGATCTGAGAATCACCCTGGAGTTCTATTTGGCATCCTCTAGCTCGAAGACTCAAGGCATGAAATTACGAGGCACCTAAGAACTTGTCTTGCCAGCCTCCTCATTTTAGGAAATGGAGGCCTCGGGACGTGAAATGACCTGCCCAAGGTCACGTAACTGGTTGGTGACAAAGCTGGACCAAAATCACAAAGTCTCCCAGCTTTCAATTATTTATTCTTTTCTCTCCTCAGTTGCTTAAAAAAAAAAGTCAGAGGTATTGTGGAATTGGGATTTATTTACACAATATGAATCAACAAATCATTTCGGTCCAAAGAAATCTAACAAAACAAGACAAAACAAAACAAAACTGTCAACTAGGTGAAAAATAAAATCATGCCAACTTCTTGTCTCACACTGTATAGACAAAACAACCAGTAATTACGTGGATGTTTCCCTTTCCAACTGGTTGCTTTGGCGTTAGGTTCTCATGGCCTCTGTGTTAGAAAAACCAAACACTGGGGAGGTAGGAGGAAGAGGAAGGGAAATCTTTTCTAAAGACAAATTAAACTCTTCAAAACCCTACTACCCATATAAATAATTTAATTTGGACATTAGATTTAACTGCATTTGCCAGGAACAGTCTAGACTACATTAGAAAACAGATCCATTGAGAAGTCAGCTCTGCATGATAGGTATACCAGGTATTCACAAATTCACAAATTCCGTGCATTCAAGTATCTCCAGTCAACAATCTAATAGAAATGAAATAGCACACATGGAGCACTTTTATGCCTCCTCAAAGAAAAAACCGAACTGTATCTCAATGACACCAAGGTGGTTTCATTTACCTGCCTTAAACTGATTACCTATTATCAACTGTAGAAACATTTCAATTTGTTTTTAATATGCAGCAGATTCTGTAGACAACTCATTGGTCCTAAGCCTCAGTAACAATATCAGGAAGTCAGTATACCTTTTGAATTCAAAAGGATGGAAAACCTGGCTGGACCCAACCCCCTCTCAAGACCCTGATGGGAACTAATGAAAGAGGCTGGTTTTGAGCCTTCACCAATGAAGGAATCAGCTGCCTTTGATTACCCTACCAACTGACACAGACAAGATTACCAGGCAAACAGGCTTCAACAGTTTAGGATCCAGAGCCAACTGGAGTGACACTCGTTCCCAGTGCAGTCACTACCTTCTTGTTTTAGAAAGAAGGAAGTCAGAATTATTTTTAAGAAGTCCAGGACTTGGGGCGCCTGGGTGGCTCAGTTGGTTAAGCGTCTGCCTTCGGCTCAGGTCATGATCTCAAGGTCCTGGGATCGAGCCCTGCATCTGGCTCCCTGCTC